>NC_139344.1:188839020-189439020 GCF_055883805.1 Amblyomma maculatum
GGTGCACGTTGCTGGCGAGATGCGCGAAGTGACCGAAACTCACGGAAGCGAAAAGATATAGTGGTGTTAGTACCAGACAACACCAGCAACATGCAAGCAACAGGTGGTACTGTTGCAACTAATATACGCACTACATTCATCGAATATGTGAATCACGACCTATGCTTGCATATGAATGATCTCATAATGCTAAAGTCGTTATTAATATTCGTGCTTTTTGGTGAATCAGCCCACGCTATTATATAAAGATGTATTCATTTTGTGTTTTCTAAAATTTCCAATTTTTCATGACAAAATCCTGAAATATTCTTTGTTCAACGCACGCAAAATTCCCTAAAATTTTGCATCCTTTTTCCCCGCCAACCGAGAAAATCCGGCGTCAAGCTTTCACGCATAATCTGGGCTCATTTCAGTCTACGTGGTATCATGTTAGTTCAATTCATTCGCTTCTTATCGAGCTGAGGTCACAATCGCGCCCAGAAACAGCGGCACCTTTGGAAGGCTTCGCGTTGTTTGGACAGTTGCTAGTGCATATCGTTGCGCATTGGGCGGCTCGTGTTTGACAGGGTGAGCTGTATTGAAGTCGTTCTCCCAGATATAACCCGAGGAGTTAGGCGCTGGTGTCCAAGCGCATATGTGCATTCTGTGGTCGCCTTTTTACCGTAACGCCGACGCCCGCTGAAGCACTTCGGTAGAGCATGGTGCTAGCCGAGTTTATTTGTCATGGCTAAGCAAAACTTCGCGCAACGAAAAGATACGGGAAGAAGAAAGACGGACAACACCAGTCACGAGAAGCAACAAACAGAACCAGATGCATTCTTCTCGCTAGAAAAGTCGGTAGTTGGCTCAGGCTTGACACGATAGCCGTCTGGTAATCGAATATCATTCTATTAAATGACAACTTGTGAGAGTGGCCCTCTTATTTGATGACTCCTAGCTATACAGGTTCCACAATGCTGGCCCACATCAGTGAGAATGAGCGCAGTGCACGTGCATCTTATCATTAAACCTCACAGTGCTTGAGAACGTGGACGTAACACTCCCACGCACACAAAGCGCGATGTCCCCTTTCCAGCACAGAAATAAATATGTTTACAGTAATCCTTTAGCATAAACCTCATCTGACCTCTTCTCAGTCATGCATATTTGGCGAGGGACTCTCACCTCACTAGAGTCATGAAGGAGAGATTTTTAGGACCAAGCAAGGTACATAGAGCGACCCCGAATCGGGTCGGTGGGCCGCCAGACGCGTATCGCGCTCCGGCAGGATCCGTCGCACTGGCTTCGCGCTAACAAAGGACCCTGCGGGTTCAATGACCCCGGTGTGGTTCCCTAGCGGGAATTAAACGCGCAGAACAAAAGCATGGTGCACAACCATCGTACAAAGAAAGTGCGCTTCGCATGCATCAGTGATGGCTGCTGCGTACAAAATTAAGATCGCATTCATCGTGGTGTTTTCTTGTCACCTGGAATAGACTCGCAGATGCTTTTTCTACAAGCTTTATATCGCTATCCTGTAAATAAAACAACGAGATCGTCTAGCGAAACTTATCGCGTCCTGGAAGTCATTTTCGGCCTGCATCACGACATCCCGGTGCGGGAAGTGAATAGAAAATGGATAACAAACTGAATTTCTCACTTCGTTTGAATGTCGCGCTCAGTCGCTGAATGCGGGAAAAGTTGTTTGCCGGAACAGGTCTATACGTACAGTGTAGCGCAATTCATTTATTTTATTTATTTAATACGGAGGTACCACTTGACTCCAAGCAGGGTGAGCACGCACAAAATAAGATAATGAAATAGATGATGGCATCATGCACGAACCGCGTGGAGTGGCATACACAGGAATTCAATATGAGGATCACACAAGCGATGCTCCCGAATTAGCAACCAGCACTTCCATTTTGGGACTATTCGCTGCACACTTGTGAAATTTATTCCAGCCGCTGAACGTAAAAACTGAGTATTTAAAGCAATATACTATGTACACGATACTGAATAATTTTCATTATTATAACGTGCACTTGAACGGGAAACAGGAGCAATGTACTCGATCCTATTGATTTCGAATTGATTGCATAACTTAAGTGCAACCTTTTCAGCCTCGCTTCGGTCTCCCACATAAGCCAACTAAATTGATCTTCTCTCTTACACTATATATACGGCAATAAATATGACAAAGCACGACAGGAGAATCCTTCGGCTAATCTAAGCTAATGTCAGCCGCCTTGCGCAAATAAACTTCGATATAGCAGTTTATTCAGGGCATACTGTCACAAGCTGCCTCACATATCTTTATAAATGACCTTTCTAAAAATATTCATGTAAATATCAGGCTTTCCAGATGACTGCATCCTTTATCGTGAAATTGATTCCTCTGAAGATCATGTCGCCCTAAATATGCATTGGAAACATTGTCACAGTGGTGTACAGAGTGGCAGATGGTACTAAATGTTAATAAATATGTTTTCCCGCCAATAACAAGAAAAAACAGTGCATGAATTTTCCTTACCAGCATAAACAATACTTTACTAACCCCAGTCAGCGAGCACAAATATCTTGGCTTGATACTCACACATAACCTAAGATGGGACTCGCACGTAAATACCATAACAGCAGCTGCTACACGAAAGTTATTTTTCCTTAGACGTCGTCTCCGAGATGCACCCCCCCCCCCCCCTTCCGAAACTAAAATGCTAGCCTAAAATGCCTTCATACGATTAACAGTAGAATATGCTATCGTCGTATGGTTCCCGGCAACTAAGCAAAACATAAAAAAAAAACTAGAAGGAATACAAAGGAAGACAATAAGGTACTACATTTTTAACAAATATAAAATGACTGACTCGCCAATTCACCTACTTAAAAAAGCAGCCATGCTGAGCTTGAAAAAACGCGCATTACTAGCACCCCTGAAATTTCTGTATCAGCTCGTGCATCACCACTTTAAAATAGATACATCAAAGTACATCGTCATCGAAGATACAAGACTCACACGCTATAAACACTCTTTGACTATAAATGAATTTTCTTGTCATTCTGACAGTTTTAAAACCTCATTTTTCCCCCTTGCATCTAGAGAGTGGAACACCTTGAAACCATCAATAACACACAGTTCAACACTCGATGAATTTGTAAAGCTAGTGAAGGACCTTTTACGCACAAATTCATGAATGTTTATCCCAGCAGATTCCTTACCAGCATACGCTAATAACTTGGGAATTGTACTAAACTTTTATTTCTTTGCTATTCCCATTCTATGTTCATTCATATACCTTTCTTTTTTACATGTATCAACGCTTTTTTTTTTTTGCTTTTTTGCAGCATTATTGATGTATTTTGTTACCTAACAGCGCTAAACTATAGTTTTTACTATACACTGAACAACACTGCCTTGCTTCGTTTATTTCTAACTACAATTTTCCTTTCATTTCAAAATTACTGTTCCTGTCGTTGAACATGTTCCAAATATTGTCTGACTTTATGTATGTGTTTTGTGTCCTGCCTGTAAAGATCTCGCCTGGGACTGACAGTATTTCAAAATAAATAAATAAATAAATAATATAGAGCGGAAGTTACGGTATCCCTCGCTCCTCCAAGCATGCTTCAACATTTCTCTCCGGGTGCAGCGACCGGGCAACGCGCGTCCTTAACGAGGGGCCGCAGCGCTGGCCGAGAGTACAAAAAGGCAGGCCGCAGCCCGCCCGCGACAGTGCGCTCTGGGGAGATGTAGTCTCTCGAGCAACCCTCGCGGTTGCTCGCTCTGAGAAATAAATACCCAATTGTTCGTTAACAAAAAAAAATAAAAATAAGTGACTTTCCTGAACTTATTCCTGAATCGCACACCGACACACGTACTTCACGAGTTGACCGGCGTAACCTTTAACTGTCCTCAAACCTCATAGAGGGCCGTAAATGGGATCCCGCATCTCTGTTGTCCGTAAAGGCGGAGGTTTGTGACATACACGTTAAGCCTGGAATGATCACCCTCAAACGCGCAAGTAGTGTAATATGAACGCGCTGTCGCTTTAACAAATGAGGCACGAGCGATCAGAATACTCGGTGAAGCTCAGACTCTACAGTAGCCACTCCTCCCCACGCGCTGGACCGCAGATAACTGTAGTTTAAACGCGGCAATATTCTGGCGTGCTCCGCTCACTTTTCGTGCCAGCTGGACAGTGCCAACGGCGACGGCACGCCAGCTAGCAGCTCAAGATGATTTGAATTTTCATCCCGCAAAAATGGACAGTCGGTAATGTCACTCCTTCCGAAAGCGCCCACTCGCGCCTCCTGTGCAAGCGTGCTCATGTCTGTCCCGCAGAGGTCTGCCGAAGCGCTTTTGGGACATTACTCTAGCGACAACCGCATATCTGCTCAACGGGTTACTCGTAATCAGGAGGCATATTTCGCACACTCCATCCATTGGCCACCATGTAAGGCATTAAAGCTTATGTCGGTCGTCGTGTTAAAATAACGGTGGAAGGCGAGAGTTGCGATTGAGCCGAACGATAACGGGATGCATATCCGAAGCGCGCACAAGCTGCGAGCATTTCAAAACTACACATTCGTGTCACGTATGCGCAGCGACAGAGGCAGACACTCGGTGCTTGCATATAAAAGCGCTTGTGGCAGCGACACACGAGTGCTAGCGTCGTGTTCTGTGGTGTAGACGCTGTCGGCCAACTTCCGCAAAGCGTCGCGGGACGATGCAACCGCTAACCCAGAGCGGACGGCTTCCGACGTGCAAGCGATCGGGGTCTCCGTCCTACACAAAGGGAACGGTTCCGACCTCGAGGACTATAGCGCTGCCCCCGCGACGTCCCAGCCCGGTGGCCTGTCAGGGTCTAAATATAGCGTCCGACCACCAGTGGACGAGGCGAGGGTGCCAAAGGGTTCTCTCCGTCCGCCCTGCTACGCCCAGGGCGGGCGGCCTTGGGGTCTTCGGTCCAGCGGCCGTCCGAGAAAGCCTACGCCTGGCCTCCAGACGTCTCTTTCTCCGTCATTTTATTTTACTCCCCTTATTTCGTTAAAGAAGGAAATATCTAGCTCTTTGCGGCTGAAGAAACATCTAGACCAGCAGGAAACTGGCCGGCCGGACGAACGCGATGGCCGCCGGCGCAATCTCGCACGCAATGGGGCTCTCCCTCTCTGCCCTGCAGTATTCGGGGGCAGAATATAGCGAATAATAATGGGCGCGTTCGCAACGCACTACGTCGCCACAAAAATATAGGAAGTGGCGGCCCTGGCTGATTGTTCTCTGCCAGTTTTGGGGCCCATTGTTTGCGCTGTCGGCGGCAGCCGGGCGTGGTGGCGTGTTACTTCGGCGAGAAGGAGGTCAGCCGGCCATCAAAAAGGCGCCCGCGCCGAGACGATAGGGACGTGGTGTCTCAATAGCCGATAGCCGTGCAGCCCGGCAGCCGTGCAGACTCGAGCCCGGGGTCCGCGAAGCCTCCATCCAGTAAGTGGCCACTCCACTCGCGCCGTGCTCGTTAAAATGTCCTTTATAGAGGTGGGCGTATATGAGCTTCTCGACGCCGCGTTTATCGTGCGTCACTGACAGGATATTAAAAGGTGACTTTTTTTTTTTTTTTCTGCGTATCGATGGCTGTTTGCCCATCGTCCCTAATATCAATTAAAGCTGTAGACAGGGCGGGGCGTCGTCCTGGAGCCGTCCTCGTCCTGGAGCCGTCCTCGGACGCTCGTCTCGTTGATTGCAGTGCCACGCCGAGAAGAGCGCCCACGGCTCTATGGCCTTCTAAACGGAGGCTTGAAATGTTTTCCCACGTCCGGTCGCTCGCTTCTCGACGATCCTTGGGCGGTGTGTGTCGGCGGCTGCCATGGTCAGCCTTCAAGGATGAAATTCCAACACACCGTACACAAGCGCTTACGGAATCACCCCACACCTCGTGGAAAATGGCTTTCTTCTCGGGTCTCGCAGATTGAGTATACTTGCTTTGGCTCTGCACTCGTCAACTCAAGGGTTGGGAAGAGAACGACGCAGGATCTCCACCGGACTTTGGACTGTTCACCTTCACTCGTCCCTTCTTTTTGAGGTCGTGTGTACAGATCTAGCCGACTGCTTAGTGACCATTGTTTCCGAAGGCATCGCTCACGCAGTCTCGTCTCACTGGGTCATGCGTGCCTTTCATTCGAAGACCATTTGGCGACTAATTCGTACGCCGTGCGCTCACTAAAGGCCGCTATACAATCGTTTTTCGGTGCAGCTTCCTGCGCTCGTTCGCCTCTTCGCCCGATCCGAACAATAAGGCGGAGGACCTGATGCTGCATGAAGTTGGTTCAGCCACGGCTGCCTCGGTCAGCGCTTGCTTGCTCCGGCCATCCCATGCAGTCGGACCTAGGGAGCGTAATTCCAAAGATGGGCGTGTCCGCTTATTTCTCCACACCGCTGCACGCGCTGCTGACTCCTCGATCCCGCTCTGACGGTTGTGCAAAAGGCGATTTAGGGTGCTTTGGAGGCATTACATTACATATATTAGCGATATTATTTTTTTTTACTTTTTATTTAAATATACTGCCAATACCTTCAGGGATTTTTACAGGAGTGAGTTTGTTTTTTGTTGCAGACATGTAGTCGACAAGGCATAACATTGGGAAAAAAATATAAGAACACTGGGAAATATTCAGACAATGTGACAATGCACTGGAAAAACGAATACAAAGAATACAAAAACGCATCAAACACCATCACCCTTTCACATTGTGCATCTTCATGAGATTGCAAAAATACAGAAAGCTCCCGGAATGGAAAAAAAAAGTGGAAAACAAAGATGACCAAAATGCAGACAAGGACACCATTGCCTCCTGCCGCTAAGTGATTCCTTTTTTACTGCGCCCAAGGCTTGGACCGCATGTTGCCCCTATATTTGCGAAATGTGTGCTCCTGGAAAAGGATCGTTTCTGCGGGCTCGTGTGCAGCAGACCAATAAAAATCACGAAAGTATGAAAAGGCATTAATCCTTCACGAGTGTCACGATTGACGAGACAAGGTAGTAGTAATGTTTTCCCACGAATTTATGAACTTTACTAGGTCCGTCAAAACGCGTTTACCTGTTTCAACACATTTTAGAGCGAAGCATCTCAGTTGCGCTTATTTTATTTTTTTTTTTTTTTTGTCACGTAAGTCTTCCTTCAGGTCGTCTCCTGAATGATCTCAATGGGAACAATAATGTGCACACCGTTTATATTTCCTTTCTGCATGCCCTGCTGTGGGAGAATATCGCTGGAGCGCGCAGCTTCGAAAAAAAAAAAAAGTGATTTTGTGCTAGAAAAACGGATTTTTACGCCGGCTAAGTACGTGTCGTGTTGATCCCCATGTTTGAGGTGCACAAAATTTTGGGCTGTGAGTCTATATAATGACTCGGCCGCTTGAAAAATTACGCTTGGGTGAAACAAGTGGCTTCAATTATGAATGTTAGAAGAAGGTTGTTCGACAAAATTGATTTGATCATAACCTTTTTTATTTTTTTAATAATTCAATTTTATTGTTATTATTACTACTATGTGCATGGATTTGACAGTGGACAAAATTTCATGCAGTGGAATGGCTACTTCGGAAAGAGAGGTTGGAATCACTGAGTCTGGCATTGTTCTAAAGCACGGTTTGTTTTTATTTTGAAATCTTCTCCCTCCTGAAGAAAAACTACCATTTTTTGTGGTAACCTGTGGCTGTAGTTGTTTCATCTTACGCATGGTTCCAAACAGGACGATTTGTCAAAGTAAAGGAAGGCATGGATGCTAAATCGTGTGCAGTGAAAGTTTTCGAGGAGAAACAGAAAAAATAAAAATAAAATAGAAGGTGCCCTTTTAAAGCACAAAAAATATTCTATTTTTCGTAATAGGGATAACCTAACCTGATCTAACCTGGCAAACATGGAATTGCCTAAACATTACTTAAGTAGGTTCAGCTCATACTGGCAATCATTTCTTCCTGCTGAACTTTATTTAGCCCATGTGTGAAGCCAAGTGGTGCGCCCAACTTTCTTCACATGAGTTCGCAGAGGAGGCATTGTTATTCAGCACCGAAGAAATTCATAACGAGTATAATGATCGTGACATTTTTTTTTTTTTACATTAAAATCCAGAAATGCCTTAACTCCGCTATCAACGAAGTTAACGCTCAGACAATAACCTCTGCCAATATTTTATTTTAAACTATGCTGGACATTTCGGTAAATGCCATTGTTAAGAGCAGAGTAACTCTAACTAAAACATGAGTACATGGGCTAGGTATAGGCTTCAGAAGAAGCTTAATTGTCCAGAGAAAGCAAACAGTGTCCAACTCAGCGACCCGGATAAGAGGCTCCGTGAAAAGTGTTTGACAGGGGGAGAGTACTCGCGGTCCCAGAAAATTAAGGGACCACATAAAAATCCCGTAACACTGTTGTACTCCCTCAAGGACAGGTCCGACACTACTACTGGACCTTGCTGACTGCAACAACGAACGGTACAATACATCGAAGGAAAACTGACCGATCCTGTTTAAGACGCATTAGAATTGTTCAAGATATTTTAGCGGCGCGAGTGCACGGGCTGCGTTCATCAGCTGCAGGTAATATTCTTAGTAGCCTTTCGTTAAGCTTAATTACTCATAGTAATTTCTGTTTTCAACAGATTGCTTTTTTTTTTTATTGCTCAACGCAAAATCACTGTTTTCGCTTCCTGTAAAAATGACCTCCACAATTTTTCATTTGATAGCACCTCATATTTCTTGCGTTAATTGTACCTCGCTCATTATATAAAGTAAAGACACAATGGACTGATTATGTTCATCAAATGACCGAAGTTCATTAATCTTTTTTGCTTTTGATGCCTCCATTCTTGGCTCGCATTGTCGCGAGCATCGGAAGACGAATGCTGAGTACGCCAGCAAAAATTCTCGCGCGCAAACTGCATTATGCTGCGCCATCTACTATTGCGCACTTCTGAGAGTGTGCGTGCATGTACGTGCGTTTTGTCATTATGCTAATTCCAGGGCTTGGGATAACGCAATGCAAACAACTAACTGCGCTAGGTGAGTGTTTGTTACTAAACGGTCACTTTATCGGTCCCTTCATTGCAAAGATCATTTTGCTGTTATTTATCTTGGAATAGCTATAGTATGTGTCGCTATGGTGTCCATCGTATTCGTGCTGCTATAGCATTGGCTAGTTTCTTATAAAGGATGAAAGCAGACGTTCATATTTGCTCTCCGTTCGTGAATTGAACAATAACTAAGTCTGGAAATGGCAACTAAACATTTTTCACTGATAAACTCCTTTCTGTACATGTTTTAAATCGTGTTGCCTGCTTGTAATCTTAGCGGTCTGTGACCCGATGGAATCCAAGGTCTCGTCCTGGTGACGATGCGCGATCGACATAAAGGTGACACCGAGAAGACAGCCATCGCTTGGCCTCTACAATACCCCCGCCATTGCAATCGTAAGCGAATCAAACCGCGCCCTGCAAAACTACGCCCGCGCAACGCACCCTAATGCAAAGCCGATATTCGCATTTCGTTGTGCCAGCTAACTTGGACCAAGATTTTTAAAAATATGATTAGCCCTAGCGCAGTTATGCCAATTCAGAGCTGTTCAGAGTCACCTATGCTAACCTCCCGTATTTTTTTTCGTTAACTAAAATTAATTTATTAGTCAAGACAAATGAGCTATTTTTGTAATTATTGGCTTGAGAGAAAAAATGTCAATGCAAAAGTTGTAGATCTTGAAAAACGGATAGCTACGTTATATATATATATATATATATATATATATATATATATATATATATATATATATATATATATATATATATATATATATATATATATATATATATTAGCGATATCAAACGTTTTTAAGGCAACTGATTAAAATTAGTATGTTCAAAGAGTCACATTGAGAAACTTAAAACATATTTATTTCGACGTTTCGGTCGTAGCACGACCTTTCTAAGGAATCATGACCTTTCTCACGAATTCTTTAGAAAGGTCGAAACGTCGAAAGCTTTCCTTTGTAGCCGTATGGCTGCACTTGGGTGGATGTCAGTGAGTAATTGCTCCCTTATTAAAGATTTTTTAAGTGTTTCAATGTGATTCTTTGAACATGCTATATATATATATATATATATATATATATATATATATTTTTCTGACGGTGATTACTCAGAATAAAGGACAAAAAATAACCAGTTGAACCTCTGTCATAATGAGGGGAACCATAACTTGTTAGTAGAATAAAACTTCCTCCAGAGTTCAAAGTACATTGGACGCTTCTGCGGCACACTGAGAGGTGTGGCAACAAGAACGAGCTTGTGGAGATGATATCATTGCGGGAGTAAATCACAACAGGTAGCCTGATCCAGAAACAACATAAAGATGATTAAAGTATTCTGGCTACCAAGTTTCAAAATAGAAGTAACAAGATAACTGTTTTGGAAATTCGCTATCGTAATTGCAGCCTAAGTTCATCCATTTTAGACCTGCTACAATTTCAATACTTCATGATTAAATTTTGTTCGTTTGTGTGCTCCGTTTTATTTTAGGGGCAGTAGTATATCCAAAAGTGCGTGAAGTCCGTGCCGTATTATTCTTCCGGTGCGATAACGCAGAATATTCACCAAGTCGATGCCGATATAGCAGACGCCGCTGGCGCGTACGTACACGCATACGCTGTTGCTGGGCGATTGGTTCGACAAATAGCGAATTAGCTCTGTTTGTGTTGGACATGCAGCCGCTCAAGAACTCTGCGGCTGAGGTAGTAATTAAGTAGCGGACGAGAACCATCGTGGCGGTTTCGAGGCAGCCTGGCCAGGCCTGGTATTCGCTAGGCGCGCCAATCAGAGTGCTGGAATCATCTTTCGCGCGCAAAACATCGTAAAGCACCTCTTCCGCCCCAAGCCCGCGAGCGCGCCAGTGGGGAGGCGGACGGGCGCAAGTAGCTGCGCCCGAAAAACGACTGTATTAAATCTTTCCAAGCCTGCTAAAACACGTTCGATCTATTTTGAGCGCGTGTAAACACGTCTCCAGTTTTTTTTTTTTTTTTTTTTTTTTTTTTTTTTTTTTTTTGTTCTCGCTCAAGGCAGCATCTTCAGTGCGGCTGTCTATGGTTACGTACCGTTCGTTATAAAAGAAATCAGATGAGTGAGTTTTGGTGTAGTTTTGGTGTGGTTTACTGAACACGGGCTTCCTCTCCCATGTTAGCCGTTGTAAAAGCTTCCGGATTATTGATGATCTCGTGCGAGCTTTGATTTCCAGATGCAGTGGTCCAGAAGCGAAGCAGACCGGAAATCGGGAGTGGGAACGAGCATCCGCTCATCGGTCATGCTGTTGCAGACATCATCGTATGCTTGACTGCACTGCTTCGCGCGAAGCAATCAATCCCTGCGAAGAGTTATCGCCTAATTCTGATATGTATAGCGTTGCGTTTGTGTTCTATCTGCTGCGTGTTTACGGATTTGGATTAGCGCAGATTTGTAACGATGCGATCACGATGGTAGCTATAGGCTCCATGCTGTGTTTGCCGGCAGCATCTCCGGAGTGTTTGTTTCAAAATATTGTCGATTAAAACTCCTTTATTACAAATCTACTTCATCTTGCAGGATTCCCTTAAGTTTCATAAAAATGCTGTCTCCACTTCCAGTTCTTAGGCAGTTCTTCATCGGTACAGCGTATACAACGAAGACAAGAGGAGACACAGACACAGTTCCCAGTACCATCTGATCTGCTAACCTTCCAAACACGTGTTTGCAGATTCCTGGGAAGCTGTATTCCACTGGTGCACCCAACAGCGAACGTTGAAAAACGATTTTGTCCGTCACCATTTACGAAATCCGCTTCTTGTTTATAGAGAACGACGATGATGTACCTTATGGCATAATCATGTGGCTAGCGCGGCGCAGTACCTGGAAAACACGAACGGTGGTTCGCCTTGGAATCCCTGGCATACGTCCTGCAGTGTCCGAGAAAACTTGATCGCGAGGATTGTTAAAACGCAATCTGAACCCCCTGAATGGTTGCCCATCATTCTATAGATGATATGTGCAATTTGAAGAAGGTTTAATGAAAATACGCCATGAGAAGAAATTCTATATACCTTCTGTCCTATCACCGCTAGCGAAAAAGGCACAACGAAGGAAATTGACACACTGTACTTAGCTTTCTTTTCTTTGTTCACTGAGTTTTCGAGTTAATGTGCACATGACAATTTCACGCATTTGCCTATACTGTGCATGCCGCGCCGCTCTGATACAGCGTTTCAGCGTTTCATTATCTTAGAATAAGGTTCCGTCTTTGAAAGCTCCCGAAAATATTGAAGAAACATGATTTCTTAGATTTCAGAGCTGCGTCGACAACAGAGAGCAATATAGCAGACGACGAGGCGGACATAGGCCTTTCGCGGCAGCTGACCGCAGAGGGCATGATATGTACACATTTAACGCCAGCTGTTTTCAGACGTAAGTGCCGTAGCATTTTACCTCTGCACTCTCGTTATTTTGCCAAGAGCGGCGCAAAACAGCGATATGCCTGATCATAGCAGCAGCTGTGCACATCCGGTGGTATTGCTTGCGAATTGCGAAAAACAAAGAAACCCAGCGATGTGTGCCCGACAAGGTCAAATAGTTTTGTGTAGGTCACTTACAGAAAATATTGAATTGTGTTCCGTGTATTTGCCGATAGTAGATGCCAGGGTGAAATGCTTCTTTAGACCAGCGCAGCACATTTTAAGGAAACTCGCATAGTTTAGGTTTGGTTTCAGCCAGGTTATTTATTTTCTCTGGTGCGGAATTTCGTCGCTTTCCTTCTTTGGTAAAGTACAAAAAAAAAATTAAGTCGAAAATATTTCGCTAGCCCCAGAGTGCTCGTTTCGACGCGTACAGTCGAGGCTCATGACAGAGATTTACCACCGCATACAAACTTGAGTCAGGAGGAATGGCGTAAGCGAGCGCATTCATGCGGGTCGTTCCAGTGACGAGGCGCCCCCCGAGCTCACGACGGGCGCTGCTGCGTGCCGCCCACCGTGGTGCCGACCATCTCGTGGGGACGCATGACCGGCCGACGGAAATTGCAGCAGCATCTCTGAGGGCAGCGGCCTTATGGCTCAATCACTGCTGCTGCAATGCGTCGCGGGATGCAGTGGGGGCGTGCACACAGATGTAGTCACAGACTGACATCCCGATTTGCGCTTGCTCTTTCTTTCTTTCTTTCTTTCTTTCTTTCTTTCTTTCTTTCTTTCTTTCTTTCTTTCTTTCTTTCTTTCTTTCTTTCTTTCTTTCTTTCTTTTCTTTCTTTCTTTCTTTCTTTCTTTCTAGCTGCGGTCAGGATTTCTATGACCAGAAAATCTGGAGGAACCAAAGATACATGTGTACAAAAAAACTAAACTGATTATCTCCTTCAATCAATCATGCTGGCCAAGTTTACTCCAGATACATTGTTACTTCGATCCCCACCACAGTGCTCGGGCTGACGCGTACCTTACTCCGCCCGCATGACCTTGCTTGCTTTTACAATCGCTTCTGAACCCTTGCCGCGCAGGCCTACCAGCGGCCGGGCTCGGAGCGGCTCAAGGTGAGCGTGGTGATCGCCAGCGCCCTCGTCGCCATCAGCGTCGTCGTGGGCGTCGTGGTAGTACTCGTGGTGCACCTGCGCGCCCAGCAACACCTGCACTGCGCCTGCGCACCTCCGCCCCAGGCCGCTGCACTCAAGGTACACGCGACATCTTTTTAAAACCTGGCCAACCGCCACAGACAATGGGAAAATATGACCGTATCACGCACTCGAGAAGCAGGCATCGTGAAAAGCCTCGATCTAAAAACTGACTCCCAGGGGGCCTTTCTTGGTTCGTCCGGAGCGGCATACTCGGCGCATGCAGGCAAACAAAGCGGCGTGGCATACATGTGGCTTCGTGAACCGAGCGACCTCAACCGTGCACTGCATAAGCCGAAGGCCGGTTTCTGCAGTGCACGCGCGTCAGTGCGTGCGACCCGCGAGGGGCCATTAATTCGGCCGCGGCGCGTGAAGAAACGCGTGCCCCGTGTATGGCCTCTGTCCATGGCTTTGATCGAAAGTAGGGCCTAACTATGCATGGCACCGCAGTGCTCCTATGTAGCGGTCACCAGGAACCGGACCTCTATTTGCTGTGTATTCCTTGTTGGCGACTGCAGAGCTTATGTCCCGACTTTCCACACTTGCCGCAACATCTTTGCATGCACAGTCTAATTCTCGTAGAGAGCATTGAACGGTGAGCATTTTTTTTTTTAAATAAATGAATTCTATTCAGTACGCGTTCTTGTGTCAGGAAGACAATAGCGATGCACCAAGGCGAGTGAAAGATTCTTGTTTGCAGTTGCTATTATCGCACCGCTTGCGACGGTGAAAACAACAGCGGTGAGCCACTAGCTACGTAATTAGTTGTTCCAACATTGGGAAGCGACAAAAATACTGCAGACTACGCCACGCTACACTCAACAGCCCTCAGGTAGTTTCACTGGGATAGCATATACTTACAACTTCTTTAAAATCTCGATTACATTTAAGTACCTAACACTTGGCATATGAAACGTGTGTGTCGTGCGATGGAAGCCCACCCTCTCTGAAACCAAGAAAAACATGGGGTATTTTTTGTTTAACATTGCGCGTTGTTGATGAATAAGAAACTAGTAGTGCAGTCACTTATACCTGAAATACTTTTGATTAAAAAGTAGAATGAGCAAGAAGCAAATGCCCCGACCTCCGTGTCTCTAGCAGTTCCCGACTATGTTGCGTGCAACCTAACATAACGGGCGAACGGTGAGGGCGGCAGGTGCGCGAGAGCCCTGTAAGAGTCAAAAAGTGCTACCTGCGCGCAAGCCTTAATTTTTCAATATATATGCATGAGCGCGAAACCGTCCGGCTCTTGCCCTCCGTCGATCCGTTTTCGTTCGACCCATATGTGCTCACTGCGCGCAGGGTCGGGCCGGCGGGGAGCTATCGTCGGCGGCCAGCGGCAGTGTCATCTCCAAGCTGCCCATGCCACTCAAGCTGCAACTGGACCCGCTCGCCGGGGTGAGTGCAGAACCAGGCGCAGCTCTCTGGACGCTGTCGTGGCAGCAGTGGACCAATGGCGTGCCTGTTGCAGATGTCGGCATACGCCACATCCATTTTCACTTCCAAAAACGCGACTTATTTCATTGCACGCGCGTTACCTTGATTTGATCCCTGCACATAATTTCCCCAACTTTGCTTATGCTAGACTGTGCCGTGGTATAGTGCAAGTCCGCTTCAGCGATCTAGTCTAAAGGCTGGATATTCGCTTTAATGCAGTATGCCTGAAAGCGATTAGGCTCCAAGGTCGCTCATAATAGCAGCCATTCCCTCTGCTGAGAACATGTAATCGCTTCGCGCCGTTGCCAAAGTCCACTTATCCTCCGGACCAAGTACTAGTGCCGGACGGAGTGCTGCAAAGGTTGGGCGTCACATCCGAGCTAAAACAAACCAGCGATTCTAACGTGCCGATCAATAGCGGACCGTGTAGGGAGCAGCTCGCTTTTGCGTCGTAGCAGAGGCCCGCGACGTCGTACTGCGCCCCTTTGATCGAAAGTGTCCGCTTTGAGGGCCGACGTATCGGACAGGTTGAAAGAGCCTCGCGAGAGCACGCGCTGCTTCCTTATGCAAGCAGACGGAAGCAGCTGTCAACGGATAGGAAAAGGCCGCTAGCAACGCAGCTACACGTTTCTTTTTTTTTTTCTTTTTTTTTCTACTACCACTTTTTGTCTGCTACACTTTTTTTTTTCTTTAACTCACTTCGGCACTTTTTCGTTTTTTGTTTTCTTCTCAAGCGCGAGAAAACCAGGTTGAACGAAATAGACTGGAATAATGCCATCTGGACTCCGTGATTTGCCTGTGATTGCGTGGTAGAGTATAAAATCTCTAGGAGGGCACAGATCAGGTTTCTGAGATGGGGCCTGCGCCTTACTCAATTTCATGTGCTTAATAATGCTCTTCTCTTCCTAAGCACGTCGGCCATTCTCAAACGGCAAGTACAGTGATGATGGGAAAGGGGCTCCAAGCGCACATCTTAGTGCAAAGTTCCAATACGTCACATGCATAAGCTGCAAACGCAACCCAACGAAAGAGGCTTTACCTAGTCCCATGTCTGCTGGATGAACCATTGCCACGGCGATATTGTACTGTCATCTGAGTATCTCTTTTTTTCCGGAGGGCAGCTAGTATTTGAAGGAGCAACTGAAGCAAAATATTGTAGGGTGCAGTTATACAGGGTAAAGGAACGCAGCAAAAAGCGCGGTTTGGCTCGGCATGTTCAAACGTGGGGAGGAGTAATTAATAACTGCCTATGCCAGTAAGTGTTTTGCATTATTATAAGTTTCAAGGATCAGCAAGCACATCACGATCAGTGCAGCACCAGCAAATGTGGCCTATAGGTCTCCTCTTGAAAACCGCGGCCATTTTTTTCCGCGCATGCGCAGCTGTTTACTAAAATATAGCAGGGTTTTATGGCCACTGAAAATTGCAGACCACTTTTCCAGAGTGATCTTAGTGGCAGCAGAGAGAAAGGAAAAACAGCGGACGGAGCGCCATTCCAAGGCTCGCTGTGTTGGGGAATTTGAGAAGGGCACAGAATTACCTTAATGGCTTCAGCGCACGACAATTTTCTTTGCGCCAACCAGACAGCATGATCCGCACGAGGAAGTGGCGCTCCGTCTGACTGTGGGTAACAAGCCGGCTCGTCATTAGGTGCCTGACGGCGAGCACCCACATTACGGCGAGCATATGGAAGATACCGCGGTGTCCATTTTATTGCGCTCCGAACCTGCGGTGCGCTTGTTCCGCCACACAGGCACCAGACAGATAGTATCACCAAGTGTGATTAAAGAAGGTCAATTTTAAGTTCTGAGACGAACATGTAGAGCAGAAAGCACCAGCAGCCCGTCTACGCATTCTATTGCTCACCCGGCCCTGCTCGCCGCGAGTACGCAACCTAAATCTATACGTCCGCAGACTTCCTAAGCGTGGCATTCTGTTTTGGAATCGAAACATAAAGAAATGTGCTACGGGGATGCGAAGGACGTATTTTGCAGCGGAAGGCAGCTCTCGAGAACCGTGGACAAAGAAAGCGCTTTGCACGAGTAAAGAGGGCGCGCCGCTCATCTCTCTGTCTCTCCCTGACTTCTGCAGCAACTGCTCAAGAAGAACCAACGGGCCCAGGTGAGCTGCGTGGTGGAGAAGAAGAAGGCCAGCGAGGTGATTGCCCACGAGCCCCGCACGGTGCGTATCCAGACGTGGTGACCCCGTTGCGCGCGACGCTTCCTTGCCACGGAGATGCGTGCTCTCTCTTCCGGCAGCCTTTCTATGGCTCCAAAGTGAGGACGCTGGCGGGGCAGTTTCTCTCCTTTTGCGCATGCAAACGCGTACAGTATGCATACACTCCCAGCGGCGGCGAGCTTTCAATAACTGAAGCATATATGCACATCCTCATTTCTGCGCGCAGTTATTCGTCTTGTTTCGTTTAATTAACATTTTTCGAACGAGAAGCATTACTTGTGCGCGATGTTCGGTGCAGCCGCAATGGATCTAATACAAGTTTTCTTCAAAGAGGAAAAAAAGTATATGTTTGGTAGAAAGCACGGCATTTCTATAAGAGCCGCTGCTGAATATGCGTGATATTGTCATTCTCACTTCTTATGTTAATGCCTGTCATACAATATACAGAATTCAGCACTGCCTTCAGGACAAGTCGGTAGCTCTCGTCTTAATTTACTCAGTCAGAAAACGGCGCTCAGCTTTATCGAGTGAGTAGCGGGTGTAAATGTGTGCAGACGCAAGAGTTTTTTTCCTCTCTCAGCTGCTCGGCGACCGCCGCCCATTTTATTTTCTTTAGCGGCAATCGGAGCAAAAGAAACAGTATTCACTTTTCTAGCAAGATTGCACTAATGCATGACAGAAGGACTGAATCAGCAGCAAGCGTCGCTGAGAAACGCATGTCACGTCGATGTTCATCTTTCAGATGGGTCCGATCACGAACAAAAGGATAGAGATATCCGTTTTAATGGGTATTTTTTCTTATAGCTTTAACAAGTATCTTTTGTAAAATGCTAATGGGGCTGTGGTCCTACAAGCTTCTATCCGATGTCGACTTCTTCGCGGAATGACTGGTCATCCCGCCGCATCATGTTCAGCATGCCGCATCGGTGCTGGGGCGATTACAACTTAAGTGGTCGCGAGCGCTAATGGTTAACTGCAAATCGCCGCCACAGCCTTGACGTGCCCGGAATTCTCCTCTGCTTACTTCATGAGGCACAACCCGACGGAAAATTCTTCACACGGATTTTCCTTTTATTATATTTTTTTTAATCGTTCCATGCGCAGTGGGAGCACGCAACGTTTGTCCCATTTCCAAGTATATATACCTTCATCCGGCTTCGTATCCCTCATTCTGTGTGCAGTTGAGAGGATAGACGACAGGGTAGAAGACTGTCAATTGGACAAGTCCGCGTGCATATCCTTACATATAGTGGCTAGCGCACAAGAATCTGTACACCAACTAGCCCAATTAAGAGCATTGGCAGTCTAACGTGTGCCGTGTCCCCATACCTTCTGTGTGCGTCTTCCTCGTGCGCTAGTCACTATGTTAGAAGGCTTTCGACGCCGCGATATGCACCGCCGAGCTCCTACTGCGACGAGCTCGAGTAGTCAGCTGGGAGCGAGAAACTAGGGTGCTCCTGTCGCATCTCTTGCTGCGAGGGCTTTGAACGAAATCATACATAACGCACACAGGCGTTCCCTATATTGTCCGCAAACGCCGGTTTTACTATGTGTAATACAGTTATCGCTAATTTAACCATGCAGTGTTGCGCCATGGTTGATTAGAGAAAGGTGTAAAGCCCGCGGGGCTTTCGTTTCACGATGTTAAGTACAGGCGCGCACAGAAATAACACGAATGACGCAGAGCGTAGCTTGGACTGTTGCCAGCACCGCGAAGCGGTATTCATTGGGTTGGGTACGTTTACAAGCGTTTACTAGGCGGTTGACGATAGCTGGTGTGTAGCTCGCTTTGACGGCTCTTTCGACTGGGCCCGATCGCTGCGTAGACAGCGAGCTCGTTACGTAGACGTTTCTCCGCGTTTTGCTCGCGGATAAGGATCCGCACGCCTGGGGACGCCGTTTTTATATCGTGGGAACCAGAAATTGCACGTTACTCTGCCGCAGCTCGCGTGCCTCGCGAGTTGGGAACAGTATTCGAGCACCTTAACAGCTGGACCACCACGGTGGGGGCCTCGCGAGTTTCGTCCGAACGTTGCGGATAAAACGAAATAAGTGTTATGAGCAGTATGGTGCGCTTCCATGTCGACCCATATATTCAGAAACTATTCAGAAATGAGATATTCTCAGTATAAAATTTTGTGGCGCTTTAGAACTCTGAATCGGCTTTTGTTGAGGGAAACAGTTTTCTCAGCGTCGTGTTTTTGAGCTTTAATTTTTTCCTATGAGTAACTCACACTCTTTGCACAGAACTGAAGTCTGCGGCAATGTCTTAATCATTTGCCTGGACGGCAATTTTGAATTTTGACTCTCTTTAGTCTCCGCGTTAAAATATCAGCTCTCATTGAATCACCGCTGGTAGCCCAAATCAGTCAAGACCTCTTCAATGCGATGTCCCTCATAGGACATTACAGTCCTATGAGGGACATCGGGACATTCCTGTTTTTTCAAAGGCTTTTGAAAAAGTAATGCTCAAGAGAATCGATGGGTTCTTTTCTAAACATGCCTTAATAAATGCCAGTCAGTTTGGATTTCGAAGGGGCAATTGGTCCACTGAATCTGCTTTGCTCTTGCAAAAATAAATTATTTTCAATAATATATCGAAGCTAAAAGTTTGACCCTTGGTATTTTCATCGACTTTACAAAAGCTTTCGCCCTTCTTAATCATGAAATACTACTCTGTAAATTTAAAAACTATGGTGTCCGTAGTCTTTCCCTCCAACTCTTTCGTTCGTATTTAAACATGCGCCAGCAGGTCGTTTCGGTCGATAATCACAAGTCTAGCTTCCTTTTCATTGAATGTGGTGTCCCGCAAGGTAGCCTTCTCGGCCCGTTCCTCTTTAATGTCTATGCTAACGACCTTGCGAGCAACTTGTATTCAGTGCGCTGACGACACAAGTTTTTTCTTGGGGGCTCTTCTGCCGACGAACTAATCAATAGTGCAAGTTTGGTTCTTTGTGCTCTCCACAAATGGTCCACAGCTAACGATTTGGTAGTTAGTTAGCTCTAACAAGACCAAAGCCGTCTTTTTTCGGCCCCTTAGGCTGGATATTACTGTAAACAATACTCTGCATCTAGAAAATAACATTATTGACAAGTTCAAATCGCCCGGTGTTGTATTCGACTCTCGCATGAGGTGGTCTGACCATATAATGTATATCGAAAGCAAGCTTGCTAGATCTGTTGGCTTCTTCTCAAGACTTCGGAACGAATTTTCCCCCAAGCACAAGCTTCTTATTTACCACGCTATAATTAAATCCCACATAAACTACTATCGCCTCGTTTGGGGTACAACATCCAAAACAAATCTAACCATCACACTCGGTCTCCAAAAGAAGGCAATTAGACTGATGGCTGGTGCATGTTACACTGCCCACGCGGAAACATTATTTCCACAATATAGGATTCATCGTTTACTGCACTGCTTTAAATTATCACCTCAATGCTCAACCGACTTCTTGAAGACTATTGCTGGACTTAAGCCTTACGAAAATCCCTTTCACACCCGTAATAAACAAATACGGGGCGTTCCTCGAACGAGGAAGTTATACGGTAACCAGAGCCTTCTTTTTACTTTACCACACATACTAAATTATTATAGCATGCACAACCCAAACATATTTACCGCCCCAATTAAGGACTTTAAGCTATTTTTCATCAATTCCGCACTGTCTTTGTGTACTTTCTGTTCCTTGCCATAGAGTACAGTCAATCGGCTTCTTTGGCACGTAACCCTCGACACGTTGCATCGATAGCAACTGTGTTCACACTTAGCTTAAGCAACGTTTTTGTTTTATGCCGCTCACAAGTTAGAGCTCTGAAAGCCTGAATTGAAATCAGTTGTGTGTTTCCGAAACACGTAACTCCTGCTACGTCTCGTCAGAATATCAGAACAGCGTGGCATGATTCGATGCGGCAGCTTTATCTTCTGTCGAACATTACCGGCTACACTAGCTCGCTTTTGCCGCGTTGCTTTTTTCGCCCCTTGAGAACGACACACTGCAACGTCCTGAGGAATTCACTTGAAACCGCACCACACTGCCCATTACATTTACTTTGTTAGATCCGCACCCTTCGGATGAAACTCGTGAGCTATATCTCAGCGCGTAATTTCGGGTTCCCGCGACAACTTCGAAGTGCTGCCCGGGCGTGCGAGGCCGCATCCGCGAGCAAAACGCAGAGAGCAAAACGCGCACGTATGACGAACTCACTTTGCAATCGGCCACAGCGGAAAAGGAATTCAAATCGAGCTCCGCAACAGCTATCGTCGGCCGCCGCAAACGTACGATATTCCGAGAGCATTATTTCGCACTCGATAATTATCGCTTCGCGCTGCTGGCGGAAGTCCACGCCACGGAGTTGCGTCATTCGTGTTAAGTCTGCGGGCGCCTGTACCTAGCTCTCTACGCGCTTTTCTTTCCTTTTTTTTTTTTTTTTTTTTTGTTTTAAAGCGGAAAGTCATAACGCTGAAAGCAACAGGCTGAATTCAGCACGAAGAAAGGTGCTTGTGCCCCGCGTTCAATTTCTGCACCATTCAGCGAGACTGGTCACCAATTGGCGTCACGCGGTCGATAACGGCATCGCTGCAGCTGCGTACCCATTGTACCGACGACCACTGGGCTCCTGAGGAGGCACTAGAAAAAATGGCAACTAATTGGCGATAAGGGGGGAATTTACGAGAACCCGCCATGTTATCACTCCCTTCGTACTTCGTACCTGTGCAGCGTGGCGCTGTTCGTGTGATGCAATAGCGTGGATTCCCGGAAACGGAACGCAGCAATTGTATCGTGGGAGCGACAATGCGGGTGCCAGTCTTGATAGCGCTGGATCTTCCTGGGCAGTGAGCACTCGCAAGGTAATGCAAGGGCACCGAACGGACCTCCACTATATACGGAGTTGGTAGTGACTGGCTCCATCGGGAGGGGGTCCTAGGAATCCGAGCACATGTGGAAAGGAAATAAAATAGGGAGAGAAAGAAAGCTGCTTGTGGCCTGCTTCGAACATCGTTTTATACAAAAAAAAAAAAAATTTTCTTCTTCTCGAGTTTCAGAAAATATGTTAATGGTTCTAATTAAAGCTTACCGTGACATTGCCGAAATAACAGAGAAGAAACGTCTTAACAACCGCTGACAAGAATAAAAGACGGCGGTTTGCTTCGTATTCATGCAGTCCTTGTATATAAATAAGACTCCCCAAGACCCCCCTGACTTCAACCTCTGTTTAAAAATAACCCAAACGCGTCACCAAGCATGCTGCGCTGTGATAAGTATAGTTGCGTCCTGTTGTATCATTTGCACACCACTTGTGATGCATACAATGGATCGAATATGTGCTCGAGCACATGAACTGATCGCTTCAAAGAAGTCCGAGCTTTGTTGAATACACATGCAGGGTAGACAATCACGGGAAAGAGAGGAATAGCCTGAAAGCTATCGCCAATGGGCTATATAGAGTGTATACTGGGTGTCAGGGCGGACGAAGATAAAAAAAAAAAAAAAAAAAAAAAAGAAAACCAAGTATTCATTCCAACTGAAATCAAGGGAATGTTGTTAGAAGCCACGTAAACTACTCGTAGGTACTTTTTTTTTTTTTTTCGTTCCGCCTTTTCGAATATTTAGTCGGCATTCACTTAGAAATATTGCTCTAACCGCTCAGAGGTGAACAAGAAAGTTGTCGAGCGTCACCCAAATGTATAGTCCGGCCCAGGTGTTTTAGACGAGGTAGCCTAAAAATAAAATATTTTTCGACAAATAAAATGGGCTACTATAGTAGCCTATTTTATTTCTCGAAAATGAAGTTAAAACATACAACGTGAAAGCGGGCTCCAAGCGCCCGTATGCGCCACAATAACAGCTCCGTCATCCGCAACTTGATAAAACGCTTCCGAATTCGCCCCCTCTGCGCTGCTCACGACATATATCTTCGATGCTGGTCGCGAGGCAAGGACAGCGTGCTTTTATGGCGCGCCTGCCAACGCCGCCATATCCGAACCAGCTCTGCTGTGGGCATCCCAGAAGGCACAAATATGGCAGCGATTTACTCAGTCGCGTATGTGAGCAAGGTAATCGCGGCGCATTCGGGAGCTCGGATCGAGCGAACTGTCACACTGTATTTTTTTTAATTTCGCGGGCTTTCATTACGCTAAGGTTACCTCGACGAAAACCCCTAGATGGGGCTATTTTCGTTGCGCTCAACAACTTTCCTATCCACACTTAAGCGTTTGTATCGATACTTCGAAAGTGAATTCCCCCATATATATATTGGAAAACGTATCAACAACCTTAGATATGCGGATGACCACTTTAATGGCAGAAAGTGAAGTGGAACTCAAGAGACTTCTGATGCGCGTACAAGAAGAGAGTGAGAAGTTTGGGCTTAAACTGAACATTAAAAAGACAAAGATCATGGCGTCTTGCCCTATCAAGTCCTGGAGCATCAATGGACAAGAAGTGGAAGCTGTGACAGATTTTCTCTTCTTGGGCTCCAAGATTACCTCGGAAGGAGACTGCAGCCATGGAATTAGGAGACGCCTGCTTCTGGGAAAGAGAGCAATGGTTAGCCTTGACCGCCTAGTAAAGAGCGGAGACATTAGTCTGCCAACCAAGATCCGTATAACTCGTGCTATGGTATTTCCAGTTGTGATGTATGGATGCGAGAGTTGGACTGTGAAAAAGGCTGACCGCCGAAGAATTGACGCGTTTGAATTGTGGTGCTGGCGAAGACTCTTGAGAGTTCCTTGGACTGCCAGAAGATCAAATCAGTCGATATTGTCGACCATAAACCCTGACTGCTCATTGGAGGGTCAAATTCTAAAGTTAAAGCTCAGCTACTTTGGTCATCTGATGAGAAGAGAGGAGTCGCTGGAGAAAGATTTGATGTTGGGAAAGGTTGAGAGTCGCCGGAGAAGTGGTAGGCAGCGAACGCGATGGTTAGATGGCATCCTCGAGGCACTGCAGATGAAGTTATGTGATGTTAGGAAGATAGTGAGAGACCGGAAAGCGTGGCGTGACATGGTCCATAGGGTCACGAAGAGTCGGACACGACTGAACGACTGAACTGAAGTTATCATACGGCGCTTCGACAGAGATGCAGTAAGTTGGATGCCGTATTTTAATACGTAGTGGCTGGCTTGATAGAGAGTATGTAAAAGGGGGGAAAAAGTATTCCAAATCTCAAGAGGGTGGGGAGAAAATATTCTCATTAGTCTTTCATCTGCCGAGGTGTCAGAGTGGCTTCGGCGGTTGGTTGCTGATCAAAATGTCACGCGTTCGATCCCGACCGCAGTGACCGTATTTCGATGGAGGCAGACTACAAAATCAGCTCTGTGCTGTGCGACGTCGACACACGTTAGAAGACCCGAGGTGTGGTCCGGAGCCCTCAGCAACGGCTTTCCTCATATCTCCTGTGTTATTCCGGGACGTTAAACCCCACAATTCGCAATTGATAACTTTTTAAGTATTTGGAAATGTCAAGGCTTCTTGCGCTTCGCGTCGTAGCATCCTCGTAAAGCGCTGTGCACAAGTGCATAAAGCGCGCGCGCTTATGACATGGACCTTGGCTTATGTCGCCCTCCAGTGAGCAGTATGGAAATAAAAACGTATATTTCCGAAAAGAAGAGCTAGGGTGAACCGGGTCCTATACCTGGCGCGGCGGCCGCGTTACATTGAAAGCGAAAAGTAAGGCGCCCGTGTGCTGTGCATGTCAAAGAGCCCCAGGTGGCCAATATCATCCGGAACCCTCCACTACGGCGTCCCTCATAGCCGAAGTCGCTTTGGGACTTTTAACCACATAAACCAGCGAACCAACCATTCCTTTGCCGTAGAAAAAAAAATTCTAGAGGGCACTTTGGACCACTAAAGTGCAATGAGGCCAAATCCATCATAGCGCGGTGGATCGTAGCCCTCAACTACGGCACCTCTCTTTCCCTCTCTTCTTTCACGCCCACCTTCCTGTCTTCCTTTAAGGCGTGGTACATATGTCCGCGGAGAATTGTGACAGATACTGCGGCTTTTCTATCCTGTAAATCAATTTGAAGCGCCGCTGATTCCTACTGTACTAACGCCTCCTAAACATCTGGGTCTGCTTCTGTTTGCTGTGTGGTGCGGCGTTCGAGGAATTGCCAAATGAAAAGCGCCGCACGGACGCCTGGATAGGACGCCCGGCAGGGTCAGCTTCGTATATGCATGAATCGCCTGGTGACGTCATGAGTGACCAGTCGTGACGGTATATAGCGCACCCCTTATCGAACAAAACTAGCATTCCATTGAACACATCAAAGCTCACCGGCGTTCTATAATTTGTTTAAAGGAAATTAAAGGCGCAGTATTGTCACTCACGAAATCGCGCTATGACAAGGGGAATTATGATGAGCGTTTCACGATCCGGGGCGTAGCGCGCTCGGCTGGAGATCCAAGGGATGGAGGTTGGATTCCCGGTGGAGACAAGGTTTATTTATTTATTTTTAACTGTCTCCCTCATGGAATGCCTATATATGGTGCGCTCTCGAAAGTTTGAGACCCTCTGCCGACAGCTCCTGCTGATAACGATGAGGCATTAAAGGCTCTCGCCTTAAAAATAATAAACACCACGAATTGAGTGCCACATCCCGATATGTGACCATTTCGTTCAGCGCTCTACTCCGTCCCAGGACATATTTGCGGCACTGTAAAACGCAGAGCCGATCTGCCCCAGACACCGTTATCTAATATACACACTATGAAAGGTAATTGTGTTCTCGCGAGCCTTTCGCCCCTGCGCAAATAATAGATAACTGCGCTCACGGTCGCCCCCGCCGGGGGCACTTATAGGAGCGCAAATATCTGTTATAAGTGCATAATCCTGATTGGGCCAGTTCGTTCCCGCCTTTCGCAGTGCTGAAAACACAGCTGTGACAGCGTTCTTGCCTTGGTTCTTGTCGGAAAATACAGGAGAACGGGTAATCAGTGCGCGCCCGAGAAGTAACAGAAGATTGTAGCGAAGTGAGCCCATAACTGCTCTTCTCGTTGGCGCGCGAAAGGCCGCGACTTTTGCTCAGCCGAGTGCTATCTACGAGAAGCAGCCAAGGTGCCTCTCCCCCGTTTTGGAGAGCTGACCGAGATAAGGCGCCCTTTGTTCAACAGCGACCATGGAAAGGTGCAAACCAAACCGCACGTGAGGCAGCGATGTCGGACTTTTGCGGCCGCTCGCACGAGCGTCGACCCATCGCAAGGAGCAGAGCGCGTACCGGTCACGGTAACACAGCACAGTGCGATCTTGTGCCTCCGAGTCAGAAAATAGTTCCCGGTATAGCCCTATTCGTGCGCATGGATGGGCCCACAACATCAAGAGCGGGCCTCCACCACAGCTCAGTGACACCGTCTGACACCGTCCTGTGGTTGAGGATGACTAGCCAGGTTCCCGACCGCGGCGGCAACATTTAGATGGAGCAGAACTGAACAAGCGCTCCTGTATACGTCCGCTGAGACGCTCTTCACAATGTAGATACGACGCGCCTCTAAGTCCATTTGTTTTATCAAATGGCATACTTGAGCGTACAATTGTATATAGATTGTACTCTCCATCGCAGCTCGCATTAAGAAACTATAAGCATAGCGCCTAAAAATGAACGCACAGGTTCCGTGTCAAGTAGCCTCGTGGGATCAGCTGCTGAGAGCTACCGTAGTTGCGCTTAGATGCATCGCCCATCTCTGTCGCCACGCAAGTGCTCTTGATGCGGACAAGCTGCTTATAGCGGTAGGCCTTTGTGCGCTAGGAGTCGATAAACACTGCAAAGACATCCAACAAAGACATCCAAAGAAAGCCGATGAACGCAGATAAACAGCATAGGAGGTTCCGGATGCATCTCTCTTGACAATATTGCCGCTCGACGCTTTGTCACATGAAGAAACAAAGAAAATGCGCGACTAAGTTGATAATTGGCTTTTGAATTCCGCATGTATAACGTCAGCCACTGACGGCGGCGAAACTGCACTTTTTCCCTTTGGAGAGAGAAACAGGTCTGTCTAGCCGCTATTCTGCTTCGCCGTCCCTTTTGGTCTCCTTCTGCGCACGAGGCTCACGTATGCGGTTTTCGAAGCACGATCAGAACAGGTCACACTTCTGCTACGGTGTGTTTAATGCGTATAGAAGGCCTTCAGTATTACGACCATTTCTTCATCTGACCGTTCAAAAACTGCCTATGACGCTGGTATTTCTACACCACGCACATAACGGTCATTGCATTTACAGTCTTTGTCAAAAATATACGGCCTAAGGGTTTTGCTTCTAAACCCCGACACACCTCGTCTTCATTATAATCTATAGCTTACCTAGAAATATTCCATTATGGCTTCCAGGAGACTATTTACGGCGGTTAGAAGCGAACTGCTTGTGATTTCTGACGAAGTATACATGCGGCGCTGCCGCACTTGTCTACGTCCAGCTATGACGACAGCCATGAGACACAGTCAAGGGCCCTTCTAAAATTATTGTTAAAAATACATACATAAGAAAACCCGTGTAAGTGTTTGGGTTTCGAAAACATCAGAGCACAAAAGCAGCGTAAGGGATCAATAACCACTGCGTGGTTCTCGGGTGTTCGTTATTTAAGCAGGTGCAGCAGGCAGCACTGATTCAGACATCCGCTGTCACTGACACTGACAGGTTATTTCATTTCACAACAGCGGGTTACTGAGCTAGATCGGTCTCCATATGAGAGGCAGTATTTAAGCTATGCTGGATCGGACATTGCTAGGGTTGACTTTTGTGCGTGCGTGCATACATGCGAAATGGGCACTCGTTCAACACTTATTTTCAAACCAGTGAGCGGTCATTTTACGATGGCACGTGCTTGCGAGACACACACACGAAAGCACGCGCACACACACACGCACACAGAGAGATAGAGGAAGAAAGAGAGAGAGAAAACAATTCCAATGAACTTCCCGCGGTATGGTTTTCATTCAGTTATTCTATTTTCTTCAAACCATTCGCCCATCGGCGTCCTGACTTAATCTCGCGACTTATCCAAGACTCTCCTGCTTGAGTGAGAAAACAAAATTGCTAGATGCACTGAAAGTACTCATGTACGGTTAATGCGATAGCATTTCTTCGGTTCAAACTGCGATTTCGAAGGAGGCCCGCGTGGCTCTGCAGCAAAGGCTGGACATGAAAGGAAATATGCTTTTGTCATCGCGCGGTTGCGTGTTTGTTCGGAGCAGGGATGTGATGGAGTAAAGGGGGCAGTTGATTGAGGTGGTCCATTCTCCACGGGACGGGTACAAAACTCGTCACTTTCCATTTCCTGCCTAGCCTTCGCTGTGCAGCCACAAAATGTTCGGTGTAAGCTAGGATACGAGCTTTCTCGCTTTAGCACAAAGTAGCACGACTACACCACAGAACGACTGCGGGATTCCGTCACACGGATACCTGGGTGAAACAGTTTACTAGAGAGCGCGCCACGCATAATCGAATCACATCCTTTGGCGCGCGCGTAGAGCAAAGCGAATGTGAGATGAATATGCTTCGCAGCTTTTGAGTTGTGCATTGCCGGGCAGCCGAAGAGCGTCCGGGCAGTCCTCCGGTGATGGTCAACTTGTGTGCCGTAATCATATAGCTCAAAAGCAAGCCTTGTGGCCCTTTTCACCACAACTGTTTAAGTCTAGAGGAAAGATAGAAGAGGGCACTACCGTAATTATGTCCCTAACACACGCCGCGGTGCATTTCAGCTGATGACGCCGTTCGGCAACATGACCACCGAGCCGCGCATGGTGCACCTGACAGGCGAGCGGATGATCTTCTCCTGCCTGACGGGCACTCGCGACGAGCCTCGCGGCACCACGTCGCGTGGCCCGGCCTCCGCTCAAGGTAAGCACAACGCATGCGCTAACCCTTCTCCATGTTTGGGTAAAAAAATTCTAGAGGGCACTCTGGACCACTTAAGTGCGATGAGGCGAAATAAATTATAGCGCGCTGGATCGTAGCCCTCCACTATGGATGTCCCTCTCTTTCACTCCCACCTTCCTCCCTTCCTTTACGGCATATGGCACATGTGTACGCGGAGAATTGTGACAGATACTGCGCCTTTTCTATCCTGTAAATCAATTTAAAATGGCGCTGCTGTCTGCTGTACTAACGCTTCCTATAGACATCTGGGTCTGCTTCTGTTTGCTGTGTGGTTCGAGGAAGCGACAAATGAAAGGCGTCGCACGGACGCCTGGATCGGACGCCTGGCGAGGTCAGCTTCGTCTATGCATGAATCGCCTGGTGACGTCATGACCTGTCGTGACGGTACAGTGGCGCGCCCCTTGTCGAACACAACTAGCATTCCATTGAACGCATCAAAGTTCACCGGCGTTCTATAATTTGTTTACAGGAAATTAAAGGCGCAGTAGCTGTCACTTGCGGAATCCCGCAATCCTCACGGTAGACAAGGGGATTTATGATGAACGTTTCACGATCCGGGGAGTGGCGCAGTTGGTAAAGCGCTCGGCTGGGGATTCAAGGAATGGTGGTTCGGTTCCCGGTGGAGACAAGGTTTATT
Source organism: Amblyomma maculatum (assembly GCF_055883805.1). Taxonomy (NCBI): domain Eukaryota; kingdom Metazoa; phylum Arthropoda; class Arachnida; order Ixodida; family Ixodidae; genus Amblyomma; species Amblyomma maculatum. The sequence continues at coordinate 188,868,792 of NC_139344.1, forward strand.
TATTTATTTGTAAGTACCTCCCTCGAAAGTGTGATACCTCTGCCGGCAGCTCCTGCTGGCAACGATTAGGCATTAAAGGTTTTCGCCTTAATATAGAATTGCAAAGCTAATCTGCCCTCAGTGGCGCTGGCGACAAACAGAATCCCTGACTGCGGTTATACTCCCGTGGCTTGCCAGATACTTTCTTAACGCAAGCCCCGCTATAGGCCTTCAAGTCTCAAAGCTGTGTTGTGCGCGGCGAACTAATGCCGCTTTGACGCTTCACTTGAGCGGCAGTTGGGAGGCAGGTCTTTTAGCTGGGATACCTTTGAGAACCGGACAGCTCCCGTGTGCCGAAACGCTGCACGGATGCTCGAGATCACGTTCGTTAACGAGGACATGTAAGAAACCGATGAGCAGCTTGTGTGAATAGTACGTGTGTCCTAAAGCTTATCAAGGCTCGCTACTGCCAGTAATTATTATTTATCAAAAAAAAAAAAAAAAACACCCAATTCGGATTGTTCTCTTATGTTTCCTCGATTACCATACTGACACATGGCATATATTTTACCCTCCGATTAAAAAAAAGAAAAAAGAAAAAACTACTATGGTCTGTAAACTGAACACCCTTACACCCCCACCACCAGAAAAAAAAAAAATCTCTCTGAATATTAGCTTGAATAATAGCGTCTGAATTTCACCACTTAAATTTAAAAAATATTGAATAAATAAAACCCGAAAACGAAGAACGTTCCTAGCGTACGCGTGGCTCATACTCTGGCTAGTTTCTGAAAGGGCAACGAATACGACGAGATCAAAAGGGTCGAATGTGCGCAACTTGCAGACTGGTACAACACGTCATTTCGGGCTGACATTTGAAATGGCGACACGTACTCGCCGACTGACTGAAAGCGTGACAGCTTCCAGGCCTCTCCGCAGCGCAGTGTGCCGGCATGTTTCTAACGCGGAAGCGCCTGATTCGAAGGAAGGCAACCAATGTTACCGAGTGTCCGCAAAGCGCTGTTTGACTGCACGCACAGCATGCAGGGCGAAAGGAAAACTCTCACTGTCCATGATCCGCACTTCTCTTGTGCTCGCGCAATAAAATTAAAAAAAAAAGAAAAAAAAAACCCTCTGATTAGCGAACGGCATTCATGGCAGAATGTCCACTTAAATCAGAATAAAAAAAAAAACGCAGAAAAAATCTAATGGTAAAGCTCTAGAAACTCGGGAGCAAGATTTGAAGTCCAACATTGCCAAAAACGTTTCATCGAGTTTCGAGACCGCGTAGATGTTGCTTGTGCAGGGCTGGTAACGGAGATTATCGCGTTTGTTTGAGCCCGGTTGACCGTATATCGAACACTGTCACATTTACTGTAAGTAAGCGCCTGCCACAGCCTGTCCAGCATGGTGAGCTGCGGGTCTCAGCTTTTCGCCTAGCGCCGGAAGCTCAGAGAGCTTCGCTCGACAACGCGAGACCAGGGTTCAGTCTTGTCCGCGACAGGCAGCTGCGTTTCGATAGAGGCAACACAGAAACACCTGTGTACAGTGTACGATTTCAGTGCACGTTTAGCTAACCAGGCTGGTCGAAATTATCCGGAGCCCTCCACCAGGGCGACTCTCATAGCCAGGGGAGCTTTGCATCTCGTTTACCGAAATGCACAGCTCTTGCTACCAAATGATGGCCTGCCTTCTGCAGCGCGCGTTCTTAGAACCCGTGCTGCCGGTCTCCCCTTTCCTTGTGCAAGCAGTCGGCAAGCAGCCTGTTCCGCGAAGAGCAGCCATCGCTGGTCGTTCAGCGCTCCTTCGTGAAAAACATCCGTTTCACCGCGCGACAAACGAAAACACATCCGCTGCCGCGCCCATTTGTCAGTGCGACTGGCGATTACTTCCTTGTGTGCGCCACTGCCGTTTGCTTTATTTCGTGCGCTCATGACGAGCTACTCGCAACAGCAATGTTTGGCTCAACGCAACACCGTAGCTCGTTGCTTTCAATTCCGCTTGCCGTGGCTCGTATCTTGTCCGCATAATACGAGTAATGAAGCGGACTTATTTACGCAATGTATCTCTGAACAAGCAACGCAAAGTGTACATAACGTGCCGTGTAATCAACCTTTGCTGGCGTGGCGACAAGGGCGTGGTTTATGGGACTTGGTGCCCCTTCCCTAAGCTAGAAATCGCAATTATATGTAAGCCATGCTGAACCCCATTTTAACGAAAAAAAAAAAATCCAAGAAATGCATGGCTTAAATAGGACAACCTCCCCTATACAGTACACCTTCAACCACCCCTTCCAAGAGCGATAAATGCGCTCCTATGTGGCGCACTCCAAAGGGTGACATGTTTCAGTTAGACACAGTTTCATGCACTGCTGCCAATTTTCATTTAGTCGGCAATACGACCCTAAAATAAACTTTTGCTCCACCACGGCGCGTCGATCGGAAATACTCAACGTACTGGGTTTGATCCTCTCCGAGTGACTTGTTTCGTTCTAGGTCTGTTGAAGGGGAGAACTTCCACTGCAGGGCTAAAGTTGGTAGGATGTATAGCACTGGTCAAGCCTGTGAGGACGTCAAATATAGTCCAATCAACTTCAAGGATGTCTCTGAACTGCGCGACGAGCAGAGCGCCGGTGAATGATGCTTGCCCACCTCACTGTCTCTTTCGCAGGAAACGGTCCCAGCCGCATGAAGCGGGGCATCGCCGAAGAAAAGGACTGCGCCTGCAACTGCTCCTGCTGAAGAGCAGCGACTCTCAGGCGTTTTCCCCGCGCAACGCTGCGGAAGCGACCGGCCCATGGCCTCCCCTGCACGGTCAATATCCTATCGAGAAAAAGGAAATGATAGTCGACGCCAGGCCCAAAGAGACCGCCACTCGAACAAATATCAGCACTAGATCAGCGTGCACTTATATGCGTCAACATACCTTGTCAATAAAAAATGATCTGGCTAGATGGTCTCGTGCCTCTGTTACGCGAGTTTCAAGTATTTCCTTTGCAAGTGCAGAGGTCACGCCTTTGTTTCTGATACTTCCTTCCTTTACTAGCTGTAGGGCTTAGCGCTCATTTCTTCCTGAAGCAGTGGACTCAATGACACCCAGCATGAATGATCTTGCAAGACTCCTCAGCGTCTTAGTTGAAGGTTTCTAAACCCGAATGAAGGACGTCATGAAAGGGGCATCGAACCGTTGTATGTTGGACATATTTATTCAGTTTTTGATGTTCTACACAAGCGTTGCAGTTCTGAGATGTAGCACAAAATCGCTGCTTAAGAGTCTTGTTCTGAAATGCTATCTATAGTAACTGCAGGGGGCGGCAGAAAGTTAGGTGGGCGGATGAGATTAAGAAGTTCGCAGGGGTCAAGGGGATGCAGCTAGCACAGAACCGGGTTAATTGGAGAACTATGGGAGAGGCCTTCGCCCTGCAGTGGGTATAGTCAGGCTGATGATGATGATGATGAATTGCAGTTTTTACGTCTTCTTAATTCCACCATTTCGTAACAGTAATTTGGGGCGTTTTTAATTGCTCCGTACTTGCTTAGATGCGCGCATTATTGTACTCCGTTCTTTCATTCCTGAACCAGGAAACGCGTTCTGCATCTAACTCGCTTCGCGATGTGAAACCAGTATGTTTTTCTGTCAAACGGCGAAATCCCGTACACGGACGTCATCCTACGAGATTAAGCTTTATACTTGCAAAAATAGTTACGCAGCGAAGCGCTGCCGGCTCGATGCGCACAACTACGACGTTCCAAACAGCTTCACGCAGTTACATTCACTGGGATTGGCGCACCGGGCACGTTCAATCGAATTTTGTCGCGGAATTGACAGATTGTATAATCATAGTCGGTGCAATACAATGCATCAACTTACAAAGAATTGGCGGCTCCGCTGTCTTAAGTAAACCCGAGGCTGCTATCAGCGAGTCACATAAGAATAGTTCACAATAAAGAAAGTTAAGGAACGAGGAAGAAAAAAAAAATGCTGATTGTGGTAAGCTGATAGCGCAGGGCAATGTTTGCACCGTGTAGCCTCTATTGTGCGAACTGCTCGGTGACACCTGACAAGAGCAAGGCTGAAGAGCTGCAGGAACCCGAGGACAATTCCTACGTACACCGCCTTTCATGCCGCAGATTACTTTTGGAGGAGGGAACACAATATGGACCGGCTTCCATGCGGGCGGCGTCACGAGGAAGATAAGTTGGAGACAATCGATCCAACAACACTAAAGTCAGGTGCCTTGAAAAACGAAAAACGAATGGAATAAATTGAAAACATACGCTGCGGGAAATAATTATAGTCCTCATGTCGATGTCCCTTAGCGATTCAGCAGTGGCGTCACTGTAATAAGGTGACCCCCCCCCCCCCCCCCCCCCTTCCCGCGCGCTCTTGCATACTGACGTCCAGCTTCGCTGTGCTCTCGCTGTGGTGCTATATGATGACAGATGCCCCACTGAAACATCACATGAAAAATCTATTGGACAAAAATGATACTGAAGGAGGATTTATGACGGTAACCGATTAGCTAGCAGCAAGCGAAGCACTTAAAGTGCTGTTCCTCTTTCTCTTTATCCACATCGGCGGCAAAAGCTTCTTTCCGGAGGTGTTAAACTGGAATCGGATAAGCTGCCTGTAAGGCCCAGCAACATGAGCAACGTCAGTGGAGAGGAATTTGGAGAATTTGTAACTTCGTCTATCACGTCTATCCGCGACAGATCACGCAGTCTAAGGGGCTGTAGTGTACGGGGACAGAAATTTTGAGCGAGTCCAACTCGGTGAGATGGACACCACGTGAGTACGAGCGACTCCGGAGAGATGTGCACTTCCCGATGCGGTGGTCGTACACAGACTTCTGACAGGTTTGTAACCCAGAGAGGCAGATGCGACTGCAGCTCGGCTTCGTGTTGCTATGCACCAGAAGGATATATCGACGTGTCCGGCAATGACGAGTGCCTGTCGAACAAAGGATATAACGATGAAACGATAGCCTTATCGCGGCGGGAACAACTCTCGGATGAGGCTTCTATCACAAGTAACGAGTCCAACGGGCTTGGATTTGGCCCCATGCTGTGTAGCTCACTAAAGAACGCCAGCTTTCTAAATGGTTTGGTTTGGTTTGTGGGGTTTAACGTCCCAAAGCAACTCAGGCTATGAGAGACGCCGTAGTGGAGGACTCCGGAAATTTCGACCACCTGGGGCTCTTTAACGTGCGCTGACATCGCACAGCACACGGACGCCACTTCGTTTCGCCTCCATCGAAACGCAGCCGCCGTGGTCGGGATTCGATCCCGGGAACTCCGGCACAGTAGTCGGGCGTCTTACCACTGCACCACCCCGGCGGGGCCTTTCTAAATGGCTTGAAGATAAACAGTCTTTCAGCCCTCCGACATTCGTGGATCTTACAGGAGCCACTCCTTATAGAAGCAAACCCCTTTGGACTTCTTTACTCGTGACAAATTATGTGCATAGAGAGAAAGAACACCTATGTTTGCTTCAGACGATCAGTAAGGCCACCGAGCTTGGGCTGCGGTCATTTTTGGTGGGTTCGAACACGAGCGGAGGATATAATTGACACCTTTTTTGACAGATGTTTTCGCCCTCGATTATAGGGATTGTCGTGGAGCACCATGATAACGGACGCCATCTTGCAGAAGAAAATCTGCAACAACGGCAGCCCAACTTGAGGCTAACGGACTTTTTACAGCGTACCTGATATCATAATCAGTGAAAACGGCCATCCACTTATCGCCTGAGCGGGACAAGAAAAAAAACGCAACAGCAGGACGAAACCAATGCGTATAAAAGTCACTAGACGACAAAGATTGTTGTTGTTTTTTTACCTACGGTCACACAGGTCGCAGGAGCTCACGTAATCGTGTATGATGCGGTTGGCCTGAATAAATGGCTGCGCATCCGCTCATACATGCACTGTGCGGCGACACGCGAAGGTGGCCGACAGTGGTCCTCCAAGACTGTCCGAAAAGAGCCATTACGCCACCGCTAGCCTATTGGGTAGGGCGATGAAGCAGTCGAGACCTTCGATCAGCTGTCGTAATGAAAGTCGCAGAGCTGCTCGTAGGCAATAGAATGCTTGAAAGGGGGAAAGGTGGAACAACGTTAGTTAGCCTCACTAGAGTCAGGCCGCTCAGCAGAGTGACAAGCATCCCGCGTCGTGGTTGCAGACGTCCGAACTTGTTCTTGGTGGTGAACGAGTTTTTTTTTTTTTTTTTTTTTGCAACTGAAGTACAATTAAGAAATCCATCAAAGGACAAGGTGAAATGTCGACTGAACAGGAGACGGAGAAATTTGGCAGAAGCCCACTCAAGCGCCAAACACGTTCAGTGAAATAAGTGGAGTAATTTCTCTCAGGGGTTGGTATTACTAGTCACACACACACACACACACACACACACACACACACACACACACACACACACACACACACACACACACACACACACACACACACACGCGCGCGCGCGCACGCGCACACACACACACACGCGCACGCACACACACACACACGCACGCACACACACACACACACACACACAGAAAGGAGAGGGGATTTTTCATTGTTTTATTTTGCGATTGACCAGAATTAGAACTGTAATCATATTAGGGACAAATATATTTAACTGCAAAGTAGAAGGAAAACAACGCGCTTATGGTGGGAACCGAACACACGACCTCCGAATATCGCCTCCGATGCTCTCACCAACTGACCTAAATCGACGGCTGTCCAACCTTCTACTTTCTTGGGTATTAACGTTGCCTTATGGCCGAACCTTGAGAGAGTTCACCAGCGCCGCCCTCATCCATAGCGGCGGACGTGGACCGTCCTTTATTAACGCCGGTGTCACGTGATCAGCAGGGAAGGCGATGACTTCAAAACTGCCAGAACCGAGACCCTATAGCAAGCGATTAAGCAGAAAATTGAAGGAGAAATGAAGGGCTCGTTATGATATAAATACAGGTTGACCCACATAACTTGAGCCAACGTTTTTTAAAATAAATGGCACTCTGGGCGCTAATGAAACCGGATACATAAAGTTGGCAGTCAGGACATTTTTTATTTCCCCCTAACTATCAGATTACCTACGTATAATTTATCAACTTTTTAAGTATTACATGTAGACCCCCAGTGCTATAGTGTAGAGAACCTTCAGAACGTTCTCAATAAATTATTTCGTACACGATATTTCTCACGTGGTCCTTTTTTCCGCGTTACAAACAAAGCCCGTGAAATATAAAACGCTACTACGTGACGGAGCGCTTGCGCTACGTGATTGTGCTGCCCTCAAGGGTTTTCGAGAAGATCCACAACTTTTGCATTGATTCTTTTTCTTTCAAGCCAATAATTAAAATATAGCTCGTTCGTCTTTACTAATTAGAGCCAGAGCTAGAGCCACGCATGAGTGGCTCAAGCTCAGCGTCTTGTTTTTATTAAAAAAGAACGGTATTTAAGGTAGCCCCTGTCGTGTGTTGTTCTCCGCTGTGTGTGTCTTTTTATAACCCCTTTAACGTTTCTCCAGAAGCCTCGCCCAGATCGCCACTGGTGGTGAGCTCGCTGCAGCCAAGTTGATACGAGGCCCGCCTGACGAAAAGAATGGCAGAAAGCAACCCGAGGTGTCGCATTTGAGAAGGGCACAACGTCCAGTCAGCGTCCAAAAGCTCCGGAGGATTCACCTGAAAGGGTTCGGAACATTACAAGAGCTCAACGGCGTACTTTTATATGGGCCATCGTATGTGTGAATGCAGTTTTTTCACGGTATGCATCATCTACAGCGATCGGCCACTAACAGAATTGCGGCAGTCGAGAGTTGAAATCACGCCTTAAACGTAAGCATTTCGACTGCTTATTCCTGCAAGAAGCAGAGTGACTTTTTTTTTTTTTTTCGAAATGGTGAGTATAAAAAATACGGACGCCGACCAGGTGAGTTGTAGCGATTGCCGTAATGTCCCAAGTCACCGCCCTCCCGCCATCTGAAATTCGCAGAAAAAAAAAAAAAAGAAAAAAAGTCGAGGTATGCCACGTCTCGGGGCCGGAAAAAAGAAAACTAGAAAATATGCAATCTTCATTTGCATCTGGCGTGGCTTGACAGGAGGTACGCTCACCTTTATTCAGGGGATGTTATCTCGCTCGGAAGACTCATGAAATAATGTTTTACTGTCCACGAATTCCACTGCTTGCGCCAAACGAGGGCCCGCAAGGGGTCGCCCGCCAATCGCATTGGGATATCATCTGCATGGGCGCAGCATATCACGGCGCGAACAGATAGCAACTTCCTTTCCCGCATCGGGCGCAAACAGACTTCCATGTGCTCATGAACAAAAAAAATGCTTACTTCATAACCAGATCATTATTTTTCCGCATGACCGCCCTTAAACCAAAAGTTCCTCTCCTCTGTCTTTTCATTTTTTTTTCCCCCTTTATTTTTTGCAGCTAGAGCCTACCACTACGCCAGCCACTTCGCCTCCTCGCCGTGATCGCACTTTCGCTGTGGTCGAAGCTTGGTCGTGGTCGCACTGACCTTGAGTGGTTGCCTAGCAACCGCCACAGCTGGTGATGCCGTTGGGTCGGCCTCCGCATGAAAAAAAAAAAAAAAAAAAAAAAAGATGTCTCCACCGGGAATCGAACCACCTACATCCCTCATATCCCCAGCCGAGCGCTTTACCAATTGCGGCACGCCCGGGATTTTTTTATTTCTTTATTGCTATATGTACATAAGAACAAGATATACAGCATATATGTACGTTCCCCAGACCGTTTGCTGGCTGAGAAAAATGGAGTCGATTCATTTGTGTTAGCTTCCTAAACACCAACTCTGTTTCGAAACCACAGTCTGCATCTTTCAAAACATGCGAGATTTTTACAATACTCTCAACAAAGTATGTGGGGGTTTAAAGGGGGAACGGTCTTCCGCCCCGCTCCTACTCCGCAGGTGCAGCGTCCTCGCTAGCGACCCGCGGAGGGGAACAAAGGGACAAAGAACGGGGACGACACATCGGTAATACTCGAATGCTATTTATTGCACTTGCAAATAATACAGAGCATGCCGGCTAGCTATACATCAACAAGGTTTTCCTTGGAAGGGCAAGGCTACGTAAGAAGGACTTTTTACTCACCGGCTGGGGAATGGGGGTGCGACTTCGGCGGCGGACATTTGAACGCGCCGTGAATATGGCGGCCGGGATCTCCCGTGCGCGCCGCATTCTTCGGACGAAGCCGTACCACGGCGTTTGCCGCGGGAGGCGGCGAGCGTGCGGTATTTACCGGTCGCTTCGCCGTTGGGAACCAGAAGATGGGCGGTCGTGCACGACGGGTCCTCCCGTGTGCGCAGCGTACTCCGTGCCCGCTATCCCCCGGCATTTGCCGGGAGAGGCGGCGGGAGACGACCGCTCTCGCTGCCGGCTGGATCCAGAATCTCTTTCGTCTTCTCGCGGGAACCCGCGTAGGCCTCTTGGCGGCGCACCCCTCGCTGGTCTCCTTCCCCCAAGGGGAGGTATTTACCTCCTCTCCCAGCCGGCGCTGCCATGAAGCTCGTTCGGGTGGTGGTGGTCGGTCGCGGCGAAGGGGGGAGGAAACTGGTTTTCCACAAGTATTGATACGAAGATCTCGCTCCTGTGTCACAGTGTCGATAATCTTTAGCACGGCGCCATACAGAGTGTAGTCCCAGCAAGAATATGGCATCGTATGTTCGTGATCGTGAGTAGCGCCTCTTAATTCTCCTTCCCTGGCGTGAGGTAACTCCCATAACCGCAAAGGGAGAGCCCAAGTCTGCCTATGCGAACACGGCGTTGTAAGCAGCGTCATGTGCTCCTTCCCATACACCTCACATTCCGATGAGCACGTACGCTCTCGGTGACGATTCTGGTGATAGGCTATGGGGCATTGGGGCTATATATGCATGCTAACTAATACTAACTAGTCATTAGTCACGACTAAATAGCCATGAGTAATGACAATGGCTAGATCACATAATGACGTCACATCTGGTCGTGGCGTCTCTACTGGTGATGACGTCACCAGGCGAGGGGGGGCTCTTAAATCGGTGGAAAATAAAGTTTTAATCAATCAATCAATTAACCCGGCCGGACGTTCGATCCAGGTGTCCGTGCGGCGCCAGTCATTTGACGCTTCCTCGAATGCCGCACCACACAGCATATAGAAGCAGACTCAGTGCAGCAGGCATCAGCGGTGTTTCAAATTGGTTTACAGGAAAAAAAAAAAAAAAAAAAAAAAAAAAAAAAAGCTTAGTATCTGTCACAATTCTCCGCGGGCACCTTAACTGAGTCGTAAGGAAAAGTTGAAACCGGTATTTCTTTAAGCATAACCAGAAATAGCAGCATAACATCGTTTGTCACAAGCGAATCATAACCTTAGCAACGGGCCTGGAGCTCTCGCTATACTCTACGAGGTTTGACCAGAGATACCCCCCCCCCCCCCCCTTTTTTTTTTCTTTTTTTCGGTGGCGACGCTCGTAAGAGTATTTTTCACGCCAATATCGATCGAGGGTAGAAGAGGGTTGCAAAGGTTACATTTTCTAGGGGTGGGCGATGACCTGAAGGTTTTGACGTTAGAGATATTTTGCCTAAATATGGACATATACGCAATGACTTCAGGTATTACGGTAAGCTTAATTCGGCTCCCATCATGGGGCCCTCGTCAACCTTGAATAAGGCTTGCGCGCTAAGAATTAAAACTTTTTTTTTCTCGCAGGTTTTTGATTCCCGCGCTCTTCTTCTGCATCGCCTTGGCCAGGCGTGATTCCACCATCGCTTGCCCACGATGAATATTGAGGAAACAGAGGCCGTGAACGTTTTGTGGCACCTAGATTAGCAAAGTGAAAGCTAATATGAGGGGGGGGGGGGGGGGGGGTAAGTCGAATAAGATGACAAGGTAAGCGAGCATATAAAAGAGCGTGTATCAGTACCATTGTTCCCTTTGAAATGGAGCGGAAATGAAAGCCAAACATGTCTTAATCTCTACCCTCGGCTACAGCTGCACGCCCCGCCAGTGCTGCACCCAATCTAAATTTCTTTAGCGATGTCACTGAGTAATTTTATGGTATGTTTCCATGACAGTCAGAACCTTGAAGGAGGTTAGAAGAAAATCCTTTTTGTTCAGCCCCGCCGGGTTGGCGCAGTGGTTAGGGCGCTCGACTACTGTGCCCAAGGAAGCGGGATCGAATCCCGACCGCGGCGGCCGCTTTTCGATGGAGGCGAAAACAAAAACACCCTAAGTTGTGCGATGTCAGTGCACGTTAAAGGACCTCAGGTAGTCAAAATGTACGGAGCCCTCCACTACGGCGTCTCTCATAGCCTCTGTCTCTTTGGGACGTTAAACCCCACAAACCAAACCTTGTTGTTCCCTGTTTTTCGCCTCATCCCTCGGCCTTTACACGTCAATGCTCCAAAATTACAACATAAGAAGCTGAATTTATTTAGAATAAAAGAAATTTGCACGGCGATAAAAAATGTAGACGAGCACAGATATGCAGGGGCGAGACGGACGCTGATAAGACTGTGGTGATGGCGAAAAGCGTGGCATCTCAAATATTTATTATCGGCTCAATTAAAGACTAAATTATTAGTGGTGAACGGACGTATTTGGGCTTTGTCGAAGAAGGGTGTTTTTCAAGCCCTTTCACAGAAAAAAAATCTGAATTGAATAAAACAGAAGAAAACTATTGGCAAAGGGTTCATAATTTTCAGAAAACAAACTAAAATAACTAAAGCATTAGTGTTTTTCAGAGAGAGCGAGTTCTATTGATATTTTTGCACCATTGGCGCTAGGCAGTAGCCAAGTTAAAGGCAGGTGATACTTTATCTCCCACATTACTCAGGCTGAATCAAATGTCCCGGTGTGTCTATCAAATCTGTGGGGAGAAATGCCTAGACGTTAACGGGCAGCGAGTTTGTTTGTGGGCAGTGTGCCAAGCGCAAGCTGCGTATGTTACCCCCCCCCCCCCCCTCTACTTTCCCGTCCCCTTTGCATTTTAGCGGCGTCATATAGGTCACGCCGTACACATCAGCGAAAACGCACCCGATGACGACAAAGATTGCATGAGGCTTGCCCCCACTTCCTCCAGCACAAGGACGAGCAGAGGGCGGTGACGCGATCACGGAAAGGAGCAACGCGGGTCGTCGAGACGTCAAATGAAATGCGAACAGCGGAGCGCGTGGAAAAAGGTGCAGCTGTGGCAGTCTGCTTGTCGCCAACGCAGATGAATACGCTCTTCGTCCGGTTTACGATAGTTTTGCACATGTTTTTTTTAAATAATAATAATAATAATAATAATAATAATAATAATAATAATAATAATAATAATAATAATAATAATAATAATAATAATAATAATAATAATAATAATAATAATAATAATAATAAATCAATTTTTATTTAATGTGCGCAGCAACAACCATGTGGTCTTTGTGCTGCAGCACAAATAAAAAAAAAAAGTGAAAAAGCACAAACATGTTTACACACACAGAGAGAGAACACACAAAAAAAGAAATAAATAATACATGAAATCAAACTGAGACGAAAAGTATCACGGAAAGTAAGCAAACAATGAGTAGCATCACTTATATACACAGTGAGAGAATTTTTGAGCACACCAGGAAAGAAAAAAAAAAAAAGAACGGTAGATAGAAGAGAAAAAAAAAACAACAACAAATAACTGACATTGATTATAGTAATATAGAAATATACATAAAATAAACAACCATTCCAGGCGCAACAAGTGCATGGTACTTAAAACACAGGCTAGAAATACAGAATAATACAATAAAGAAGTAAAATTGAACAAGGGACAGTAAGATTCGAATATAAAGTTTAAAGTTGAAATATAAGTAAGAAACGGATAATAAAAAGTTCAAGATACAGACAGCATTGAACAGGAGAAAAAGCAAAAAGTGAAGTAAATACAATATTAAGGCTAGAAAGTGGGAGTTATGTGTCATAAAGTACTATTTAGAATACAACGCTACGAACATCCAATGTAAATGAACAGAGCGAGTTTTGGAAGATGTCAAGGTGAGGACAAAAAGAGTTAAATAACCACTGCATCCTGTCTAGAGGGGAGTGGGAATGAAGAGGAGAAACCTGAAATGGTCTGAATTCCCTCATGCTCTTTCGCGGAACGCGCAGTAGGATGTACTCTAAGAGCTGAGGGCACATAATGTGGCCATGAAGGAGTTTGTACAGAAATATGATATCAAGTCTGATATGACGGCAGTGAAGAGAAGGAAGATTCAGTTGGGCGCACCTGGTGGAGCGAGAGGGGGAAGTTGCGCAAGGAAAGCGGTAATGAAATATCCGTAAAAAAAAATTTTTGTACTCTGTCAACCTTGTCCAAGTTCGATTTGCAAGTGCCATTCCAAACAACCGACGCATACTCCAAGGCCGGCAAGCATATGGACAGGTACAGTTTTAGGAACGGAAGTGGAGTATGGAACTCTCTCGAAAGTCTGCAAAAGAATCCGAGTGTGCGCATAGCCCGCTGAGCAATGTGTTTAGTGTGAGAGGAGAAGCTGAAATAATAATAATAATAATAATAATAATAATAATAATAATAATAATAATAATAATAATAATAATAATAATAATAATAATAATAATAATAATAATAATAATAATAATAATAATAATAATAATAATAATAATAATAATAATAATAATAATAATCAATCAATCAATCAATCAATCTTTATTTAATGTGCGCAGGAACAACCATGTGGTCTTTGTGCTGCAGCACAAAAAAAAAATGAAAAAGCACAAACATGTTTACACACACAGAGAGAACACAAAAAAAAGAAATAAATAATACATGAAATGAAACTGAGACGAAAAGTATCACGGAAATTAAGCAAACAATGAGTATCATCACTTATATACACAGTGAGAGAATTTTTTAGCACACCAGGAAATAAAGAAAAAAAAAAGAACGGTAGGTAGAAGAGAAAAAAAAAAAACAGATGACTGACATTGATTATAGTAATATAGAAATATACATAAAATAAACAACCATTCCAGGCGCAACAAGTGCATGGTACTTAAAACACAGGCTAGAAATGCAGAATAATACAATAAAGAAGTAAAATTGAACAAGGGACAGTAAGATAAAGTTTAAAGTTGAAATATAAGCAAGAAGCGGATAAAAAGTAGTTCAAGATACAGACAGCATTGAACAGGAGAAAAAGCAAAAAGTGAAGTAAATACAATTTAAGGCTAGAAAGTGGGAGTTATATGTGATAAAGTACTATTTAGAATACAACGCTACGAACATCCAATGTAAATGAACAGAGCGAGTTTTGGAAGATGTCAAGGTGAGGACAAAAAGAGTTAAATAACCACTGCATCCTGTCCAGAGGGGAGTGGGAATGAAGAGGAGAAACCTGAAATGGTCTGAATTCCCTCATGCTCTTTCGCGGAACGCGCAGTAGGATGTACTCTAAGAGCTGAGGGCACATAATGTGGCCATGAAGGAGTTTGTACAGAAATATGATATCAAGTCTGATACGACGGCAGTGAAGGGAAGGAAGATTCAGTTGGGCGCTCCTGGTGGAGCGAGAGGGGGAAGTTGCGAAAGGAAAGCGATAATGAAATATCCGTAAAAAATTTTTTTGTACTCTGTCAACCTTGTCCAAGTTCGATTTGCAAGTGCCATTCCAAACAACCGACGCATACTCCAAGACCGGGAGGCATATGGACAGGTACAGTTTTAGGAACGGAAGTGGAGTATGGAACTCTCTCGAAAGTCTGCAAACGAATCCGAGTGTGCGCATAGCCCGCTGAGCAATGCGTTTAGTGTGAGAGGAGAAGCTGAGGGTGCGGTCAAAAAGTACACCAAGGTCATTAATTTCATCAACCCTATCCAACAGCACAGAATTGACAGAATAATGGTAGAGAAAGCTATGTGTTTTACGAGTAAAGGACACAACCCTAGTTTTGGAAGAATTGAGGGTAAGTCGATTCATCGCACACCAATCAGAAAAAGCAGATATGTCCGATTGCAACAACACGCAATCTTGAAAAGAATGTATTACCTTGAATATTTTTATATCATCAGCATAAAGAAGAAACGAGGAGTTCTTTATCGCCGAGGAAACATCATTAATAAAAACGGAGAAGAGAAGCGGGCCTAGTACTGAACCTTGAGGAACTCCACTCGCTGCAGGGTAAACGAAAGAAGTCTGTCCATTGACACTGACAAAGCAGAAGCGATCAAGGAGATAGTTGCGTAAGAGGGCTACGAGAGAGACTTCAACGCCAGAGAGTAGAAGTTTTTCAAGAAGTAGTGAGTGAGTAACAACGTCGAAAGCTTTGCTCATATCACAGTACACAGTGTCAACCTAATAATAATAATAATAATAATAATAATAATAATAATAATAATAATAATAATAATAATAATAATAATAATAATAATAATAATAATAATAATAATAATAATAATAATAATAATAATAATAATAATAATCAATCAATCAATCAATCTTTATTTAATGTGCGCAGGAACAACCATGTGGTCTTTGTGCTGCAGCACAAATAAAAAAAAAGAAACAAAAATGAAAAAGCACTAACATGTTTACACACACAAAGAGAACACAAAAAAAGAAATAAATAATACATGAAATGAAACAGACGAAAAGTATCACGGAAAGTAAGCAAACAATGAGTAGCATCACTTATATACACAGTGAGAGAATTTTTTAGCACACCAGGAAATAAAGAAAAAAAAAAAAACGAACGGTAGATAGAAGACAAAAAAAAAACAACAACAAATAACTGACATTGATTATAGTAATATAGAAATATACATAAAATAAACAACCCTTCCAGGCGCAACAAGTGCATGGTACTTAAAACACAGGCTAGAAATACAGAATAATACAATAAAGAAGTAAAATTGAACAAGGGGCAGTAAGATTCGAATATAAAGTTTAAAGTTGAAATATAAGTAAGAAACGGATAAAAAGTAGTTCACGATACAGACAGCATTGAACAGGAGAAAAAGCAAAAAGTGAAGTAAATACAATTTAAGGCTAGAAAGTGGGAGTTTTAAGTGATAAAGTACTATTTAGAATACAACGCTACGAACATCCAATGTAAATGAACAGAGCGAGTTTTGGAAGATGTCAAGGTGAGGACAAAAAGAGTTAAATAACCACTGCATCCTGTCCAGAGGGGAGTGGGAATGAAGAGGAGAAACCTGGAATGGTCTGAATTCCCTCATGCTCTTTCGCGGAACGCGCAGTAGGATGTACTCTAAGAGCTGAGGGCACATAATGTGGCCATGAAGGAGTTTGTACAGAAATATGATATCAAGTCTGATACGACGGCAGTGAAGGGTAGGAAGATTCAGTTGGGCGCTCCTGGTGGAGCGAGAGGGGGAAGTTGCGCAAGGAAAGCGATAATGAAATATCCGTAAAAATTTTTTTTGTACTCTGTCAACCTTGTCCAAGTTCGATTTGCAAGTGCCATTCCAAACAACCGACGCATACTCCAAGACCGGCAGGCATATGGACAGGTACAGTTTTAGGAACGGAAGTGGAGTATGGAACTCTCTCGAAAGTCTGCAAACGAATCCGAGTGTGCGCATAGCCCGCTGAGCAATGCGGTTAGTGTGAGAGGAGAAGCTGAGGGTGCGGTCAAAAAGTACACCAAGGTCATTAATTTCATCAACCCTATCCAACAGCACGGAATTCACAGAATAATGGTAGAGAAAGCTATGTGTTTTACGAGTAAAGGACACAACCCTAGTTTTGGAAGAATTGAGGGTAAGTCGATTCATCGCACACCAATCAGAAAAAGCAGATATGTCCGATTGCAACAACACGCAATCTTGAAAAGAATGTATTACCTTGAATATTTTTATATCATCAGCATAAAGAAGAAACGAGGAGTTCTTTATCGCCGCGGAAACATCATTAATAAAAACGGAGATGAGAAGCGGGCCTAGTACTGAACCTTGAGGAACTCCACTCGTTGCAGGGTAAACGAAAGAAGTCTGTCCATTGACACTGACAAAGCAGAAGCGATCAAGGAGATAGTTGCGTAGGAGGGCTACGAATGAGACTTCAACGCCAGAGAGTAGAAGTTTTTCAAGAAGTAGTGAGTGAGTAACAACGTCGAAAGCTTTGCTCATATCACAGTACACAGTGTCAACCTGACCCCTCTGAAGGACTGCTGCAGAGGCATACGTCATAAACGTGACAAGGTTGGTAGAAGTAGAGCGGCCCGACATGAAGCCATGTTGATTCGGTACTATGATATGTTTGAGATGGAAGGAAAGTACACTGTGCAAAGCTAATTCGAACAGCTTAGAGGTTGCACATAGAAGAGAAATCGGACGATAATTGGAAACATCAGATTTGTTTCCAGACTTGAAGACAGGAAACACGCGTGCCATTTTCCACACGCGAGGAAAGGCAGCATTTTTTAAACAGTTATTAAATATGGCAGTCAGTACTGGTACGAAGATATAACTGAAGGCTTTTATTATGGCAGCTGGAATGCCATCAGGTCCAGGAGACAAAGATGGTCTCAGACGCTTAAGACTCTCAGTTATCAACTCCTCGTCAAAGAGAATGGAATTAGTGCACCAGATGGGAGGCAAACGGAATCACAATGTGGATGTTTGTAAACGGAGGAAAAATGTTGTGCAAAACTGTCGGCAACATCCCGAATTTCCGAACCCTGAGAGTCAACTAAGCTGATACTTAAATCTGATTTAATGGAACGCTTGCGAACGTAACGCCAGAACTGACTAGGACGATTTGAGGCATTCCTCTCTAAAGACTCAAGATAGGAGTCGTAGTCCCGCTTGTATAAGCGTCTGCAAAGAGAACGCACACGGCGAAACTCATCTGCCCAATTGTGAAACCCAGGGCGATTCGCTTTACGATGGGCCCGTTCCTTGAGCTTTAACGCCGTTATTAGTTCCCTTGAAAACCAGGAAGGGAACTTCCTATGCGTAGGAGTATACAAAGGTATGTACCGACGCATACCATCAAGAACTATTTCTGTAAAGCGACTGACTTGTCTATCTGAATCATTAATGTCATTTAAAAGGGACCAGTCGACGGAAGAGAAGAAATTGAAAAGACCGACATAATCACCACGTGCATACGCGAAACGGGGCGAATTCCCCACCCGATCTGAATTAGTAGAAGGTGAGGCAGAGAGAGCAGTAGTAACTAGAAGCGGAGGGTGAAATTTGTCACAGCGAGTCAGCGGTATGTCTGAACTCGAGACTCGAACACTTTCAAAATTCGATAGACAGATGTCAAGAATATTACCGCAACAGTTTGCAATGAAATTGTGTTGCTGCAAAGAGTTAAAGGCTATAAAATCAAGTAGAGCGTTACACTTACTTAATATGTAATGATTGTTGTGAGAAGAAATAAGTGAGTTCCAGTTGATACCAGGAGTATTAAAATCACCTAAAATAAGAAGTTTGTGTTTGCTATGACGGGTTATAACATGTTCGATTGAGAGCAGAACATCATCATAGGCTGAAGGAGGTAGATTCGGAGGTATGTAGAAAGCTGCAAGTAAAAGTTTTTCATATCGATTTAAAGTGAGCTCGAGCCACACACATTCTTCAACAGTTTCCAGATCGGAACGTCGAACACACTTCACAAAACTGTCAATAGCAATGAGCACTCCACCTCCTCTTGATTTGGGACCTGTTTCAGGGCGGTCACTACGAAAAACAGAGTAATTATTTGGAAAGAAATCATTGGAAGGAATATCACTTGACAGCCAGGTTTCGGTAACCACAACAGCGGTATAACAAGAGGACAAGACGCTAGAAAAAAATTCTGATCCCTTAGTCCGAAGACCTCGGGCGTTTTGATAATAGATATCCAAATTAATAATAGTAATAATAATAATAATAATAATAATAATAATAATAATAATAATAATAATAATAATAATAATAATAATAATAATAATAATAATAATAATAATAAAATTTATTATTTCCTTTTTCCAGTTCAAATGCAGGCCTGCCACAGCCTCCGAAGGCTTGAATGGCAGCCCCCGGCAGTAGACAGCATATAAGCCGTGCACCGAGCAGACACAAAAAAAAAAAAAAAAAAATAAAAAAAAAAAACGTTCGTTGTTTTGACCCTCGAGCGCCGCATTATTTTTCCAGAGATAGTGACTCGCTCAGCACTTTTTCGCTGGTGGCAGCGGCTGTGACCGTGAAGCGAGCACCCTTACCTTGCTGGCCTACAGCGCTTTGATTTTGCATTCGTCATCGCACTTGCCTCTCGCTTCGCCATGGCCACAGCCGCTGCCTCCAGAGAAACCTCGCAGCCCAAGTCATCGTCTTTGGAAATAAAGCGAATGTGGCGCTCCAGTGGAAAGACGAGAAAACGAATGTAAAAGGAAACAAGCAAAATTATCGCTAACCGGATGAGCGCGCCTTTCTTCCGTGATAGGCAGACTGCCTCATCTGGACCTTTTTACACGCGCTCCGCTGTTTGCGTTTCAGTTGGCGCCGATAGTACTTATCATAGCTATGCTACACTCAATAAATGCTCCCCTGAATACCATGGCTTCTGAACGCTGAAAGCAAACAGCCAAGCATAATTCTTTCGTCTGTAATTCGCTTTCAGTAAACTGCGAAGACATTGCACTTAGCCATATGTCTGTCTTCAGATATCGTTTGAATGGTATTTATCTCCATCAAAAAGTGTCTGCTACGGCTGGGATCGAACCCGCATCTTTGGATTCATCACTCTAGCGCCCTAACCACTGATCCACCGCGGCGGGGCTGTCTTCAGGCATCAAGATAACACTTCATTGACCATAAAACTATTTCAGTCGACATCATCAATCTCCATATGGGAAACGCTAATGTTATTAAATTTTAGCACAAAAAAAAAAAAAGAGAGAGAGAAAGTCGTTGTAAACGTGGCGGCATTTTTTCATTGTTACTTTAGAGAGCATTTGTGAACCGGCAATAAGGTTTTTGTTTTCTCTGAAACATTGCTTCATGAAGCGGCTTTTAAAAGGTCGATCGTGAAATGAAATGCTAAGCCGGCTGCAACTAAAGGAAGCAACGGCAAATGCCTCTCAAAGGAGGCTGTTCAGCCAATGGCGTGGACAGTTTCATGGCGTCGCTGATAACGTGATTAAACTGTGGCTGGCCCCTTGCACTCGTCAACCCTGTTGCGAGCTACGATCGCCTCATGACGTTCGTGCTTAGTGCCAACAGGGCTGATGAGGATAGTGTTTTTTTTTTTTTTTTTTCTGCAAGCATGCAAGTTTCCCCCTTTCGATTCGTGCAGTTTGGCGTATTGCAGTTTAGTCCTATTGAATAACTCGCTCAGTTTTCGGTTCTTCTGCAGTTTAGTCCGTGTACGCAGGGGTCACTTTCTGCTCCCGGCAGTACGTTCTGTTCATACCTTATCGTCGCACGTCCCTATTTCCTTCGATCACACGGGATACATCTACATGTCGGCGATTTCAGCGCCTCAACAGATGTCTCTGATGAGGCTCAACTGACATACGAATGCGGTTAGCATGCAGCGACTACCGAGGCGCGATCAGCCGTGCGGACAGCTGCGAGTTTTTTTAGTTACGAGCATGCGCAGACTTAATAACACAAGTCCGCCATCACATTCCCTTTCCAACTATATATATATATATATATATATATATATATATATATATATATATATATATATATATATATATATATATATATATATATATATTCACTGCAGGCGGGAAACGTTTAGGGCACGTGGATGCACGTTAGTTTGTTTCTCTGTTCTCTCGCGAGTCCAGGAAATGAGCAATGACATGCTGCACCGTGCACAGGAGTTTTCAGTGAGTCAGATGGATGGCTTCCAGGTATGCAAAGTCAAAAATATAAAACCCGCAGCAAAAAGCCCCCAAACCCGCTAAATTCAATATTTGTACAAAAAAAAAAAAAAAAAAGCTCCTTTCTACGTATTTTATTCTGTTGCAAGGTCTGTAAAGAATATGTCTAATAATATAAAGACAAGGAAAAACACTTTTTTCTTTTTGACTATAGGAACTGCGAATTATTTCGTGCAGTCTCGGGAATATCCCGCCTGCCTTCGGCAGGATTAAACTAAAGTTGGAAAAGCACTTCTTTCCTGGCTGTAAACTACAGACTGCCGGCTCTTTCACTCACAAGAAAGTAGCCGTCCGATTCACCTTGGTTTCCGAGCACTACACGGGCGATTGTCCGCTCGTACCGCCAGCGTCGATCATTTGGATCAGATCAGTTTTCAGTTTAACAAGCAGTCCGGCTCGAATAGTTATTCGTCGTCTCTGTCCATTTTAGGCTCCCCATTTAATATGATAATGTTCATTTGACTGAATACGATCCCAGTACTTGCGTTCGCCCACGAGGAGCACCACCATGGAAAGGCGAACTCGACCAGATCGACGAAATAATTATTTTTTTTTTTTTCGGAAGCATTCCTGTACTTGTTCACTTCCAGTACACAAAAATTTGTGCCCTGCCGCTTTCATTAACCTCTGCTCGTACTTGAAAGGTCCCAGCCCGCTGGACCGCATGCCTGCCAAAATTAAACTCGACAATTCCAAAAAAAATGGTAGCATAAATCAATTCACAGCGCATTGGGCGGGGGCGACCTCATGAGGCTGCCCAATAAGCCTTGAATTAATTTATGCGGCATATTGCGGTTGATTCCTTTGTTTACCGCTATATCACAGTTCCCGATACTGTGCAGCAGAAATGCAGCTTTAAGAATTCTTTATTAATAAGGTATTGAAGGCTTCAGTTGCACGGCAGACTGAAAAACGTCCAATGTTGTTCTGTTGATAAAGGTGATGAAAGGGCTGGTTTGATTTTTGGGCGACCTCATGAATAGGTTCAAACGCCTCATGAGGTTGCCCACCTCGGATTGAGCGTGTTCCGATATTCGCCACCTTGACATCTCAGTGACGTCAATAGGCTCACAGCGACGTTCCCTTGCATAAATCGGTATATTATTTAGAATCTTAGACTATTCTAAACAAAATTTGTAAAACCATTAAAAATCGCCAAAACAAAAGTCACAGGATCAAAGAGAGAACCTTATTTTTCAGGGAGATGCTAATTTTCTGTTAAGCTGCCTCAGCCGCTCCGGGTGGCCTTAAGTTGGTCTGTCGGCGACCTCTTGCGCTCCTGTCGAGGCTGAATACTGGATGTCCGGGTTGGCGAGAACATGTCCTCCCATCGTTCAAGCGATGAAGGTGCGACTAGACTTACTGGAGGGGGATCCTCGGCGCAATCCCATATATAAGGTGGCAGGCTCGCCGGACAAATGTATTTAGTAGGTCGGGAAAGATACTGTCGTACGTCCAGGGGTTTGGCTGCGAGCGCGTTTGGACCCTTCGCTATGCATGGTATAGCCTGTCCTAAAATTGCTAAAAATGCCCCGCCGCGGTGATGCAGTGGTTAGGGCGCTCGACTTCTGCGCTCCGAGAATGCGGGATTGAATCCCGGCCTCTGCGGCCGCTTTTCGATGGAGGAGAAAAGCAAGGCGCTCATGCGATGTCAGCGCACGTCGAAATTTCCGGAGACCTTCACTAAGATGTCTCTCATAGCCTGAGTCGCTTATGGGACGTTAAACCCCACAAATCCAAATTGCTAAAATCCTGCCTCCTGCAATACATATTTGCTCGATAAGCAACGCAAAAACCCGCGCGAAATTTAGCAGGAAAACTGCTATTTTGCCAACTCTCAACTGTTACTGTCCAAATCTCAACTGTTACAGTGTAAATATGAACAGTATCAAATGTGGATTCGAGTGGGAGGGAAATGATTGCGTTGTGTATTGTTCGGCGCACATTCAACATTACACAATCCATTCACCAGCTCTGCAAAAAATACCCCTGTCCTGTGCGTTTACATTGGATTCGCAGCCATGCTCACGATGTATGTACAAAATATCCATGTGGATAAAATGACACACCCTGACACATCAGGCATCCCGCCACCTTCCCCTGTTCCCCCAGATCCGTTCCTGTCCCACGTTTCCGGAAGAATCTTTGCGCCAGCGAACACGGGCTCTAATTCCTCCGTGTTCGTACCCTCTCCCCCGTAATCTCACTCGGGAGGAGGAGGTATCTGCTCCGGATTCGGGCAGGAGCGGCTCTGACCCTTTCTGTGCGTCATCGGTGGCGTGACGACCGCTTTCAAGTGACCGAAAAGTGCCCGCATTGTGGTGCTTCACCGGAACTGTGCGATGTGAAGCATATATTGTGGACCTGCCCAGCTACGGCATCCTTGAAACAGTGAAGTCCTTTGGTAGTGAACTTTCGTCACAGTCCCATAGAAAGTGTTCTCATGTTGCTATGCGACCGCAATGAAAACAGTTGGGGTCGATGGGTAGCTTAGTAATGTTCGACTAAAAATGGGCATCATGACTGTCCCAGTTTGGGCTCTCTTCAGGTCTCTGGACAGTTTTCAGGTAGGCCCAGGTAAGGTGCAGGATAAAGCTTTCGCGCTTCACGGAGACGAGTGGTCACTTTCATATACGCGTAAGCTTTAATGACGACTGAGACACTCCGCGATCCTTCCCAGTTTGCTGGTGCTGGGGTACATCGGTTCGCAGTCTTCCTTACCGCACTTCCCTCGTGTGTATGGGATCCAAATAATTTCTATTCGGCTTACTGTTTGGCTGTGTTTGATTTCGGTCAACAGGAACCAGAGGACGCGCAAGTATTTGCCGTGCGAGGTGATGTCCATCACAACTCGTTACTCCGCGGCGCCGAGGCTTTTTTTTTTTTTTTTTTTTTTTTTTTTAAATGGTGAGGCTATTCCTAACGGCCGACTAAAAATCTATAATTGCAACCAGGGTCCTAACTGTAGCAGCTAAGACGGTTAATCACGAAAAGTCTGTTTACCAGCTCACCGGTTAACGTGATTCAGCTGTTTCCTGATATCCACCAATATTCCCCTAACAATGTCGGAAAAGTTATCGTTACATCCAAAAATTCCATTTTTAAACATTGCTGGCGAGCTTCCATTAACACTTTGCATGCTGCAGCACGTGCTTCAACACAAACAGCAATGGGAGAAAAACACCCGTTTGGCAGCTGTCGTGAAACTATCCTATAAAAGAGGAGTATGATGCCTGCCGAGGTCTCAATTATGAATAAGCATTTCAAGCTCGACCCGCACAAAAAAAATAAAATAAGAAAAAAAAACGTGTCTTCGTGAAAGGTGACAAGTACATCGTTGTTCAGAGGGTAGACGTTTTACTTTTAGCTACAAACAGGTCTGGCATCTGTTCTGGTATTAAAAAGCAAATGACTTCTTGGGAATTAATTAGAGACCCTATATATCCATATATCATGTCCGTTTTTTTTTTTTTTTTTCAGGTCAAAATACACGTCAGATGGGTACCTTCACTTTAAAAGACGCCTCATTAATCAGTGAAAGAAAAGCAACCCACTAAGTTCATTGCACGTTTATATTAGTTTCAGCATACCGCGCGCAGCGCGAAAAGGCCTTGGTTGAGCGCGGCCGGGCAGCGGCCGACGCCACTGGAGGCCCGTACTAAGGACCCCACCTAGTGCTTGTGAGGACTGGCCTTTTAAGGGCTGGTCCAATCATATTTCCCTGTGAATGCTCTTTTGAGCCAATAAATGTCTCTGACCACCACCGTGAAAATTGCCACTACTATCACCGCCTTGCACTAACCTCCTCAGTCGCGCTCCACGCGGTACGCTAAAACATCACTTGAATCTCTTCGTTCCTACAAACAATGCGAGACGTCTTTTAATTGGAAAACAAGCCTCGCGGTGAGGCTGAGACAGTCTGTTCAGTGCACTGTTGTGGCAGCCCATGACCCCCGTTTTTATTCGGCGGTACCGTTCGGTCATCGCGATACTACTCCTCGCAAATCGTTCGGCGCACGTCACAGGAAGCTATAACCGACAGTCAGTTTCAGCGGCGCTCCGACGTTTCGCGGTTCGCCGCCACGCGAAAAATGCGGTACTGCCATTGTGCGACCAAAGAAGACGCAATCATAAAGAACGCCCCGCCGGGGTGGTGCAGTGGTTACGGCGCTCGACTACTGTTCCCAAGGACGCGGGATCGAATCCCGGCCTCGGCGGCCGCTTTTCGATGGAGGCGAAAAGCAAGGCGTCCGTGTGCTGTGCGATCTCAGTGCACGTTAAAGAACCCCAGGTGGTCGAAATTTCCGGAGCCCTCCACTAAGGCGTCTCTCATAGCCTGAGTCGCTTTGGGACGTTAAACTATGGTGGCTAGAAACCCCACAAACCAACCAACCATCATAAAAAACGTTTCCTCTCGCTCTTTTGCAAAAAGCGCGATGTGAGAAAACATGATGCAACCCAGATGCATGAAAAGGAGATGAGCGAAAGAATGACAGAGGAAAAAATTGCCGACGATTACGTTACTTCCTAATGCGAAATTCCAACGCAGCTGATCAGCTGCTTCAGCTTTTTGATAAATTGAGGTATGCGTTTCGGCTCGGACGGTGCACATATTGAGATCGCCACCACCGATCCGGCGCTCTGATGGCCGCCGCACGGCGGTGGCATTGGAGGAGGAGCGAAGAGAGCAATTAAGTTATCTGGAGGTTGCGGGAGGCAGGGCGTGAGCCCATAGGAAAGTTGCGCGGCGAAGAGATGGCAGCGACTGACTGATGTCGCTGACCCTACTAGCGAGTGCAGTCAACGGGGCTCTGCGTTTCGGCTTGGGATGCACGCACCGTGATCCGCTGATGCCGAGCCGGCGCTTCCGCAACCGGAAAACACCGTAGCCGCCACATAAAAAAAAAAAAAAAAAAAAAAAAAAAGTGGGGTGGGGGGGATACACGCAGCTGCGAACGGTGGAGGCAGGAGCGCGCGCTGCGTCGGCTGCGTAGCTGGTTACGAGGAGCAACGAGAACGACGAGGCGAAACGCAGGAACGGGTAGTTGCTGCGCAATCCTGTGCAAGACCGGCTCAATGCGTAAAGACTGGAGGAGGAAACGAGCGCAGCTTGTACTTGTGTCGCGCCCTAAACACGTGTTGCGATGTGCTGTGCCAAGCAGGGAAGCCCGGTGCCGCACAGGAAAGTGAACTGGCAGTTCCGCGCTGTCAACGAGCGGACTTTAAAACCGGTATTTCGCTTCGGGCATCCGCATAATGAGTGGTATGACTTCACATTGAGCGCTCTGGTGGCTGGCAAAGCCAGCGTTATAACCAGTCCCCCACTATAAGCGGTTACGTACGTTGTAAGTGGTCTCCACTGTAGTACACATCTCTCTCCTTATCCTTTTCCTCGATACCCCGTTATTCCCTAGGAATATCAAAGATGACAGTCAGGAAGCATGCAGAAATGCTTCTTAATATGCACATGCCCACTGCTTTCCAACTGAGCACAGCACTGTCCAATCTCATGAGGCATCGCCATGGTACATATCATCACAAACGTTTTGCTCAAGTAGTCAGGGAAAAGATACTTAACACCCCTACATTGGTGTGGTGTCATTAACAGCTCTCTTGCTTTCATTTTATGCGTAATCTCTTGACAAATGAAACTGTAAAGAACAAACACGAGCCTGATACTGGTCTGTAAATTAAACGAAGCAATAAAGCCAAATAGCTCATCAAGGGAATGGGAACTAGACCCCCAGAAATCACCTCTAGAAGCAATGCACAACTTACAAAGGAGACAACAAGGGTTAGCAAATATGTTTTGGCTGCCTCTAAACTTAGTTCCATACCACTGTGGAACCTTACCAATATCAGGTCAGTTACTTTGTTGTTTCCATAAAAAAGGTACAGTGATAGCTCAGTATTCTGGGCCAGCAGTAACAAGCTATTCACTAGAATAATGTAATCACATACAATTCCAGGTGCAATAATACATGCACATTTCTACAAACCACTTATGCTGGCAAGTATCCCATGGTTAAATTTCACGCACTCTGTTTCAGCTGTTTGAGTAGCTTTACTTTTGCCAGCTTTCTTGCTAACTGTGCTTTGTGATGGAAAATAATTGAAATCAAACGCACAGGTATTTTCTTAAGCTAGTTTATTTGATTTCATAACAGGAAGCTATCATGCTAAATAATATGTTTGAACCTAGGGCTACAATGACATGCCAAGAACAATTTCCTGGTCACCTCAAAATACAAAATATACCCTCTTCTATGCTTCTCAACATGTTGTCACATTGACGAACCACATCTAAAGTAACGCCAGTCAAGTATTTAAGTACCGAACACACTTTTGCGAGCCCTGTGAAAACAAGAAGTATCAGTGATATTTTGCCTCAAGAATGTATACCACAACCAACAGCCTTTATTCTTACAGCTGCAGAGTGCAAAGTTCAAAAACCAACCATATAAATAACATTTAATGTTTTCATTTCGGATCACAGCATCTACTACAAACTAGCCAATGCACATTGCCAACTACAAGTGCCATAGAATGCCAGCATCTTATAGTAGGAGCATTCAATTATAAAAATAGTGCATATCACAATGCAGACATCACGTGCTTTACAACTGTTCACAATTATTTTAGCTAGTTTCCAGGGTTTAGACAAAAGGAAGAGTAACGCTTCTAACAAAAGACAATCGGAAGTATTCAGAGTGCTTGTAAAAAACATGAAGTTTTCAAGACATGCTAAGGTCTACAAATCCAGCATTTGTTCAAAGAGCAGCATAAATCATGCCACTATTCCCTTCTCCAACCACAATTCAATGTGTAAGGTGAATATGAAAACAAGCTGAGCTAAATGTGCACCAACCGAGTACGAACATAAGAGTAAGGTGTTGACATATACTACAAAGGACTACAAAAGAATTGGTTGTATCAGTTGCCAAGTATGACTTCCAGAAACCAGGCAGCACAGTCGAGTCCCTGTAGTGAAGGATCCTGAAGGGCTAGCCATTCTTCAAGGACCAGCAGCTAGCTCCACAGCTAGAACATGCAGTGAGGCCAAGTCACGAGATGGTCCCTAGAACAGCAGCCAACAAGGACAGGGCCACACACAAAAAGAAAAGACAGATAAAAAGAAAAACATCACCCAGTTAGTAAGGCAATCACTTAAGTTATGTTAACTCTTTCTCACACAAAAAGCAGCAACAAGTATCTTCTTTCCATAATTCATCCAATATGAATTAGTTCACTTGTATAGAAGTAAGCGAGGGCACGACAGATTTACACTGCTTTTGATAAGACAAATTCAAATCAAAGTGATCCAAAATAAAAAGCAATAGTCTCCAACTTGGCCACTATGTGCAAAAGGCTACCCGTGAAATTATTATGAAAACGCATAGCATTATGAAGCTGCTTGTTAGTCATACACTAAGCATACACACGGTAATGTGTCAAATGAAAGGTGCACAAGTTTGAAGACATTGTAGGTAGGGCACCAATGAATAGAAGCCAACGAATGCTACAAAGCACCAGTTTGCACAAGTATGCAAAAAGCACTTGTGAAAAATAATGAGTGGCATTCGAAGGCTTCCATGTCACTACAACTACAAAACACAACACATAACAAAACATGACTTTCTAGCAGGACAGCAGGTTCACAAGGCCAACAAAAAGAACAAATAGAAAGAACGGAAAACAAAAAAGAGTCAGCAGCACCAGAACACTGCGCTATGCTGCAGTAACATAAAGCAGAAAACATTCAGCTCGCGTGTGGTTCCCTGCTCCATGAAATCACTCCGACAGTAGCGGACTATCCAACTTGTTGTACTGCACCTGAAGATAAAAAAAAAAAAGATGGGAAGGTAGAAGAAAAAAAACTTCATTATGGCTACTATTTTCTGAAAACCCATTCCTAAAACTGATGATCCATTTCTTAATTTTCCCAGGACCATTTTCAACAGTAAGCAAACTGCAGTGTAATCTGTAACACTGCATGAGCAACATTTGTAAAAAATGCAGGAGCCAAGGCACTCATCACCTGAACGTTCTTTATACTGAACAGTACTGCTGCTATAGAAGACAGTTATCAGCAATGTCATCAATGAAACAGAAGATTTCCTTAGCCTTAAATGAAGCTCATCAGGAAACACCTTGTTCATTAGAATAAAAAAATTGATATTGAGACTGAGTCCATTTAAACGCTTGTATAACTATTTTTTCCCCCAAAGGTACAAAAAAACAAAGAGCATATGTACGCCATGATAAGTGTCCAATATGCTCGTACTACTATAAAGTAGAGGTGTGCATGGGCCAAAATTCTGAACGCAAGTCCAGCCAGGGCTCTATGCTACACGCCAGAGCCAGGCCTAGCGCGACAATGAAAGGAGCCGAGCCTGTCCTGTGCTCAGACTTAAGGCCCGGGCCCTGCACGACTTGCTATAATTGGAAGCGATAATGAAGAAAAAAATAATTTCAGGATAATGAGTTTATTTAAGATTTTGAAATATTTAGTTACCACATTTTAGGTGACAAATTTGTAGAATATGTAGAAAAAGCATATACATAGAATTATTTTTCTACGTTATTATGCAAAAACAAGTTAAGCATTGAGGCGCTTGAGACCTTTGCGGCTCTCCTGAGTCATTAATTTAGCAGCACTAAAGTTTCTTTCTCTGTTCTAACTGGCTGCTGTAATGACTAACATATTCTTAGCAAGAAGAGCAAGTTTTGGGTATGTGCCTTCTTTGGTTCTCTAAACCTGCATCAGCTCAAACTCTGAGCAAAGGGTTGATTCTGCGGCTAAGTACTCTGTGAGCTTGTCTGGCCCGTGTGCCTTTCATGGCGCCTCACCCACAGTGCCACCGCATCGCCTGCGCAGAAAAATTAGGAAACTCAAGGACTGCGTATGATTTGACTTGGTGCCATGCCCCACTTTTATTGAGGTCATGTTGAGGCCTGGTGCAAGCCATAACAGACGCGTGAGAGCCGCCAGTATACGACGTTAATCCAGGAACAGACACCCTACCATCAGCATTGGTGTTACTAAAAAGAAAGTCCAAACGTGATAGCCCACAAGCGGCCCTTCTACTCGATCGTTGACGGCTAGCAAACATTCGTTCATGTTGAGGACACTTGATGGGAATTCAGGCTTATGGACACCCAGAAAGAACTAGGGCACCCCACCCTCGCATGGGGAGGACATTGGAAAACACTTAATGCTATGCATTCGAGACGCCTAGTGCACCATGGCCATATTCATACTTTTAAAAAGGTTGCCTGTAATCGGGATTAATGTGTCTGGCCTAGCCTGCCCAAGACAACTATACCCTGGCCCGACCAAAGCCTGAGACAGAGGGCTGTCGAGTGGCCCGAGCCTATATACATCTTGACTATAAAGATAACCTCCCATTTTTGAGAAAGCAGCAAATACTTCTCTGCACTCTATGAACTGGCAACAACTACGTAAAAGGTGCCAGCTCACAAATCTGTTATGGCCAAGATGACTCATGAAAGTTAAGACTGCATGAACAGGATGAGGACAAGATGCAGAGAAATGTACCAGCATGGCCTGCAAATGAAATTCAGGCCGCAGCAAAAAGACATTTTTATCTAAGGTGAAGTGCAGTAGTCTAATAGCATGCACTGAAGACGTTTGTCAGACACTGGTTTCCTAGGCCCACAAAGTCAAAAACAAACCACAAAAGACAGGGCAAACTGGGCATTGCAAGCAACAGTTGTTAAGCAATATTAGTCCTGGAAATGCAAGAGGCACGAGCAAGCAAAAGCAGCCACACTGCTGTATGTCCGAGCTTCCTTCCTCAAAGAATTCCTTCAGCAAAGGAGATTACTGTATGTGCTAAAATGTGCTAACACTATTAAGTACCGTCGTTTTAAACTGAATCACACTTTTAAAATCCTGAAAACTTGCACATCACGATAGGGAAAACAAGAACTTTAAAATCAAATAAGCACTTCACAGGCTATCACAGTGCATCATGACATTTCATTACCAGGGAATGAGTATCACACAAAAGTAAAACCTGCTCATCTTTCAAGAAATAAGAGATTCTACAAAAATGCCAGCACTAACTGAATTGTTAATTTATCATGTATACCTTTGTTAAGCTACTAACACGTGTGCATGGTCACTGCTTGATAGTCACTCACAGAGAAGTAAACCTTAAATGCTGTTCCAGAATCTCAGATCTTAGAATGGCTAAACCTTTGGGTCTAGGAACTAATGAAGCAGGGAATCAACTAAACATCTATATCATACAGAAAGAATCTGAACTGAGAGAGGTGAAAAGCAGGCATGTTATGACTTCTGTGTTATGCTGTCTTGCACTGTAACATGTTCCAATGGCTTAGATTTCAACCCTGCTGAAGGTTACTCCCCCTATTCATCTTAAATGTTGCATACATGATGAGAAGCACTCAGTGGGTCATCAACATAACCTATCTTCAGTATCAAGATTAACAAGCTCAATAAAGTATTTCATTTAAGAATGGATGTTTTACATTACAGAAAGCTATACATAAAATGAAATAAATGCATCTAATTCACCTGCAGTCAGATGGCAAAAAAAAAGGAGGCCAGAACATATTCCTTGCAATGTGTGCAGTGCTTTCTTTCACTTCTTCCAAGTTTTGCATTCACAAAAGCTGTCAAAAATAAATCATAGCAATGAACATGTTTTATCATTCATTGCGTGACTCATGTTAAGGACCTCCTTCTCTACCACTGCAACCAGTAAGCATTTTTATCCTTATGTTTGGCATAGTAGGTATATAAGGGTTAACTAAAATGCAGCATAATTAATGACAACAAGCCTGAGGAAAAAGAGACCAAACACAACAGTCAAGAGTACAACAAGATGTGCAAGTTGTCTTGATTACGATCAAAATTTGCTCAAAAGAAGACTGCAGAAATTTAATTTAAGAAAAATGCATTTTGATGATGTACTTCACCTCACTTCAGAGGAATGCTGTATTCCATAGAGTAATGCACAGGCCAGCAGTGTCCGTAAATGCTGCTTTCCCCTGTTCAAAGCACATGCTCAGAGGGAAAGGAAGGAAAGACAAGCCAATCCCCAGAAACAAAGCAACAGATAGCCACAGAGAACAGCAGCAAACGACACCATGTCACGCCAAAACATCACAGCCTCTCTGGCTCGTCACCATAGCTGGCTTCAGCAGCTTTCCCGCCACCGAGCGTCCCGTTGGCCAAGGCTCCATTGGAGACTGTCAACGCCCTCTTCTCCTCCGCTGCATCTCCTGCAGCCCCTACCTCAGCAAAGGCTGCCACACCTTTTCTGTCGGCCACTGTGTCAGCCCGGCGACAGCAGCGACTGTACAACTTCTGCCCCAGGAGTAGAAGCAATAGAGGTATAGGAGTCACAATGGAAGCCGCCACAGGCACCACTGATGCGATGTCGGCCTCTGGCTGTGGTAGAGAAAAGCCCAGCAACACAATGGCAATGCCCGTATTCTGGACGCCAGTCTCTATGGAAACAGCCAGCACGTCAACCCATGGAAGGCCTGCACATCGGGTGGCCAGAGCACCCACGGCAAAGCCCACCCACACGTTGGCCGCTGCGGCCACCAACACTTGCCAACTCATCAGTTTGAACATGTAGAGGTTGGCATATGTGCCAAACACCACAATGTACACAATCATGGCCACAGACACTGGGGCTAGCAGCCTCTTGCACACGTCAGCAACTTTGGGCCGCCAACGCTGAAGAGCCAACCCAACACCAAGAGGCAATGTCATCGAGATCAGTGTGGTGAAAATGTTGCGGAAGGGAATACGCAACGAGGCCTCATGAAACAGGCTGCGTCCAAGGGTGAAGAGCCACAAGGGCATGGTGCCTGCAAAAATGAAATGCCAGTCATGAAACACTTCTCGGCACAAACAGTGCAACAAAACTGGTTGCCTCAGATGCTCAGAGACAAGCACTGCTACCACTCATGAATTGCAGTAAAATAAAATCGGCTAAGTGACAACAGAAACACAAAGTGTTATAGTTAAAAAAGCAGTCACAAGACGCTGCGCAACTATCACACCACAAAAAGTGTCCTAAATCTTCCACGAACCAATCAGCTAGCCGTGCTTTTGTTGGCAAATTCTGACCGGTGCTCTGTAGACCAATAGGAGCAGGGGCTGACAGGTGGAAAGTTTTTGTGATGTGATCACTGTGTAATGTCCCCCTCCCAAATGAATTTGCCTAGCTTTACCTGTTTATCTGAAATAGATGTACAGATTGCAAAGAAATACAGTCCTTACCAAGTGAAGCAATGGTGCTGATAAAAGTCATGGCAATGCTCAGGTTCAGGTTGCCACCGAGGAGAACAGTCCACATGTTGCTAGCACCTCCACCAGGAGAACAACCAAAAGTGAAAAGCCCCAGCTGAAGGTAGGCCTCCTCAAAAAGCCACTGTGCCATTCCGTATGCTACCTGCACCAATGAAAACAGCATATGCATGTTTAAAGAAAGACCCAGTGAACACATTCACCATACGAAAAAAAAAAAAAAAAAAAAACCTTGTGAAGTGTCACATATGCTTATGAGAGAACCAGGGGCGTAGCCAGGGGGAGGGCTTATGGGGCTTCAGCCCCCCACAAAATTTTTTTGTACTCTCATACAGCGCAGACCAAAACGACCACCAGAGCCGGAAATCAATCTGGACTGTGTCTCCAGTATGTCTTTTTCCCACTCAAAAAGAGGTGTTGGCGGGAATAAAAAAGCGAAAGGTGCATTTAGTTTTCTGAAATCGTTCATCGGACCATACAAAGGAGACAAGCCATACTATCAGCCAAGCTGACAAAGCATGCAGAAGTTGAATGTGTGAAGAAATAAAAACCTTAAAAAAAAGCTAGGAGGGAGCGTGATGCCACATGCGCAATCTCCACAGGCCAAACTTGCTCTTCTGACGCCGCGCTGTCTTCTCCCTCTAGGGCCTCTTGTTTGTACTGAATCTCGGTGTTTTTAGCCGCTATTTATGCTCCGGTGGAAAGTCTGTCGAAGTGGTTTGCTGATCGTAACACTTAGTTTGTTAGGGTGCAGATGCTGCATTATAATCAAAGTTATAAGCACACTGGGGAGAATGCAGGCAACCATTTCATCTGCGGGTCCGTCAGGAAGATTACGTATTCAAATTAATGTTAATTGTATGGCTGAAAAACTGCCTATGACGATTTTCAGTTCTGCATTTCCTAACTTAAGCAAGTAAAATTCATCTCAAACAATACACCCGCAGGATACTCGATGGAGCGAAAGCTCTGGGCGCTACTATTCTTCCGTGCAACCTTTGCATCCAGGCATGCAGAATTTATGGCGAAGTTGAGCGCTGACATGTTAGTGATAGGTATCTCGATATGGAGGAGGCTGAGCAGCAGCGTCCCCCCCCCCCCCCCCCCCCAGCACCCCTCGAAAAAATTTTCTGGCTACGCCACTGGAGAGAACAAGTGGACAGTATACAGTATGTACACCATTTCTCATAAGCATAGAGGCCACAATACAAACAAGAGGAAGCTATAGACAATATTAAAGGTCACATTGTAGAAACAGCTCCAAAGCTGTGTAGAGTGAGGGGCCTATCCCGCTCACCCTCTGGTATAAACAATGTTTGAGCCTTATAAGTGCCACAGTGGACCCATGACATATCCCAGAGCAAACTTTAGTGAAGGAATGCACATAAAGTGATGACGATATATTCCCTTTTCTTGCTTGTTATCACCATTCACACCATGTAAAAATAAAGAATATCAAGCTGCAGAAACTTAAGCTCAAGGGAAACAAATCGTAGCCCAATGTGTAAAAAAGAAGGGAGGGGGGGGGGGGGAATTTTGGCATAAATATTGAAAAGAAAACATTTGAAAGAATTTTATCTGGTTGGGAAAAGAACATAGTGTGAGACAGGAACTGCAAACAAAAAGAAAAGAGAAAAATAATTTTTTTTTAAACTTATTCAGTTCGTTTATCAGGTGTGTAATGGAAACCACCCTCGAATGCAGCATAGAAACCTTTGCCCAGGGACACCATGGCCAACAAGCACCGTATCTCAGAAGAAAATAAACTTTCTATTCCACTAAATGAGCAACAGAAGCATCCAAACTCACTAAGCACAGAATTTATAAACAACCTCTCATCCTGTCAACTAATACTCCATGGATCACTGGTAATTGCAAAAGGGCACAGATTCAACCAGTTCCGCCTCTTCCAAAATTGCTGCATGTCCGTTTCAAAGTAATTGGTGACATCGCCAAGAAGCCCTTGAAAATTCCAAATAACTTGTCCCTCTACAGTACATGCATCACGTTTGAAGGTCATTTTTTTTTAAATAAACCACTGGGATTGCTATAAGGGCCTCCAGCTCCGTCACAATGGCTAATTGAACAATGGAAGGGCACTTCAAGCATTCAACCTCCAGCCAGCGTTAATTCTCTGTTATGCAGACAATTTCTTCTGTGAGATGAAAACCTCTTAAATAAACCTCCTCTCCCATCTAAATTCAACTGAACTAGCCATACAGTTCACCGTTGAGCACGAGCAACACAATAACCTTTTTATTTTCTTGTCCCGATCCCAAGGTACGGCAAAGTAACAGGCTTACAAATTTCTGTATACAGAAAGCCAGCCCACACAAGACAGTACCTCTAGTTCAGCTCCAACTACCCAACTCCCCACAAGGCATCTGTTGTGAGATCATTACTGAAAAACGCAGATGCCATCTGTTCTTCCCCAGAGGAAAAAAAAAAGTGAAAAGTGCCGAATCGCCTCTAACCTCTGGAAAAACGGCTATCCTACCGCCTTCCTTCAATGTATCCCCAAAGGTAAAAAAAAAAAAAGCACCCACACAAAAAAAGTCTGCATCTGGCCCAAATGCATGCCGTTTGCAAACACGAGTTTCGACTTTGTGTATAAAAGGTGTCGGTGAAACCTTGGCCCGTATCTTCAGAATGGAAGACTACAATTATCACATGAACTGGCTTCTACTATTCGACACTTTCTCCACCACCCTAGCGCTCGTCTGCGTTCTTCTTAGCTTGTCATCATGTCAGCATGCAAACTTGTTAAGTATGCATTTCATCCAACTAGCCCAACCTTCTACTCTCCTGAGAATACTCAAGGCATGGTTTATAAGATCCCCTGCTTGGAATGAGTGGAGTTTTACCTTGGCAAAATGAAGAACTTCGCCAAAAGAATGAAACAGCACAAGGTGGTCATCAGAGTAACAGACAGATACCGTAGCACAGCGGACAAACACCGAGATACATCAGACCACAAAATTGCCCTTTAAAAAACCCTTGTGCAGGATACAGAGCCGCATTCCACATGAGGCACTTGCTGGAATCAAGGCACATACAGTAGATGCGGGGAATAAAAACCTAGTCCTGTGGATCCCCCCCACCAATTACATCCACAGACTACATTCAGCGACCCTGTAGATGACTAATGAAATGGTTAAAACGACAAGCTCCGACTTGCTTGCAATCCCACCTGATGAAGGGACCAAGTAAGTTCCGAAATGTAGGCTTCTTTGGTAGGCTTCCCTATTGATCTCACATTATATGGCATGACTATATATTAAAGTTGGTCATTTCTGCAATCTCAAAATGATTTCTATGCGCAATCATGCTGTATTTAACATTTGCAGTCATATGATGAGATTACCAATAAAAAAAAAGCAAGATCAAACCTTCAACAAGCAATGACATAAAAGAAAACACTCTTGGACAGTCAAGGTGAACTACTAGACTGCCACTTATACAGTGAAACCATGCAGTGGATTTAAAATTATGTTTAAACGAAAGACCCAAATACACACATGGCATGTACTGTAATCTTTCACAAAAGTGTTTCTATAGGTAGGTTGCACATGATGATGGACCATGCATAGCTTCACCAATGCAGGCCATAAAAGGTTTCATTAAGCAAATCATAGAAACGTACACCTTCTCGCAGTGCTTCTGGCTTGCCAGCATGGTGGCTGCTGTAATGTCGATCCAAGATATGTATACCTCCCTAAGCAAAAGGATGCATCTACTTCCACAGTATATCAGGATAACAAGGAATTCATTTTGAAAGTACAGTGCTCCTGCAACTGTAAGCAGGTATGACATTTCTTGCAGAACCAGTGTCGTCTACGAGGGATATCAATAACCACAACATCCTATACAGAACAGAGAGCAGTGCTGTACAATAATACTGCTTAAGATCACTGTATTAAATAATAGCAGGACTAATGTTAACACAGAGCATTTAAAGAAGCTCGAAGTTATCACAGAAGTTGTGCAACCTCAGGCCAGTTGGTAGCATGTGCTAGAAAAAACACTTGCAATATGTATGTACAACCTCAGCACCTGTGCTCATTTTTCTATCGTTTTCCTGCTTTTTTTTGTGCCATAAGTTTCTTCTAGTATTGCTTAACAGTCCCTAATGTAATGGCTATACCTATAGGCTATGAAAAACCAATTTTAATTTGCCACAGTCCAAACCTCTTTATAATTTAAAATATGCACCCTTGGAATTAGAAAATCCAGAGTAAGGGAATCTCGATATGATATCATGCATATTATAGAGCTACCTATTTCCAAAATAGAGGTACAAGCCACCTTGCTTAACATCGCTGGTTAAGCCCACCCAAATTAATCAAAAGGAATCAACCCCATTCAACCCTGCTAGGAGTTGCAATATATATGCACTGGAAGCCTTTTCACCAATAAACCACAGGTCTGGAAAAAGAGCCCTGAAAAAAATATCTTCTCTAAGGGTAAACTGATTGACACTGCACTCAAATGTGCAAGAAATGTATGTGCAGTTTTCCCACTTGCACATTCATTCTCTGCAACAATGTTTAGCTATTTTAAGATTCATTTAAATTGGGTCAAACTTAAAATTCAACCCTCCTTGCTAGCTGCAATGAGCACTGCCCCAACTAGCAACCAAGATGCATGCAGTAGACTGCATACTCATGCAGTTCTGACATGAATGTAGTCATGACAGATAAAAAAAAAAATAATATTGCATCATGGCTGTGTCAGTGATTAACAGCAATATTCACTCATTTAGTGATCGCAAGCTTCTATTACTAGAACACTTGAACAGCACTGCTTTCTCCACAATACACTACATCAGCGCGAGAGCTTTGGCCCCTTCATGCTTAAACAAGTTTCCTCGAATCTCGTGGGACATATTCGATCAGCAGGCTGACAAGTCGCCGAATACATCCCCTATCAAAAAAGCACAGCGAATCTAGCAACTGCCGACATCCGCCACTAGAAGCAGGATTTCTTGCAGTTAATTTCCAAGAAGAATGGGGTGTCGTCAAGGTCCGGCGCCAGTCAAGGCCTCGGGCGATCACTCTGGCGTGCCACCGGCGCACGGGCTTGGGCAGTCGCGAAAGGCATGCGAGGGTCGACCACTTTCAGCCAATAACACACAAAACTACGGCAACAACGTCGTCCAGTCAAAGGCGTAATTATTAGCGCACAGTAGACGACAGCTGTCGGTTTTCGATAGCACACATGGGGAGCATTTTCGCGCAAGATATACATGATGTAAGATAGATTAAAAGAGAGATCATATAGGGTAGCAACACTTACCAGGGGCATGGCAAGGTACTGGCTGAAGAACCCCACCACGGGACCGATCGGTCTCCGTAGCACGTCCTTGACCACTTCCATGTCTAGAGCACAGCCCATGTTGATATAGTTCAGTGAAACTAGCACGGCCACGGATATGGTAAAGATTAAAGAAAGTTTGCTTTGCTTCCGCACCACACTGACCGGCAGAAACTCATTCGACTCAGTCCCATTAGCCACAACGCGCACCTTGGCATGACCCAGAAAGTTAGCCTTCACTGTAAACGTCCCATTGACAAAACTGCCGGTCTCAGTAAAGTTTAGATCAGCCACAGATGCCACATACGGATTGTCTGAAGCTACGCTGAAGAACCGCGGTTCCAGAGGGGGTGCGGAAAACGACACACGAGCGAAGCTCCCTTGTTTCAACTTGTCCACGCGCGCTGGGTTGAAGGCCACGGACAGAGCGGCCACAACCTCAAGTAACAGCAACAGAAGGCTCAACAACAGCGCTAAAAGAACCACAGGGCACATGGTTCACGGGTGCTCGAGGCCCATGCAACGACTCGATGAAGAAACTCTGGTGTGCTAAAAGCCGGTGTCGCTAGAAAAACCAGTCCCTCAAATGAGGCCACGCAACAAGGTGCTGCTGCCGCGCTGCTGCCCTAACCGACCGACCGCCGACGCTAGGAAGCTAGAATGGAGTGCGGAGTCCGGAGTGCGTCGCGGGTGCCGCCAAACACGAACCAAATGCTGATCTGACGTCACGCATCCACATGCCCGTCGACTATAGTCGCTTGTGGGAGAGAAAGCAAAGCAGCGAAACACGCACACCTGGCGGTCGCAGTGGGAACCAATATATCGCTCTGCCGGCGCCGCTGCTGGCTTGCTGCTGGCGCTGCCAGTTGCCGCCGTTTGCTGTCTCCGCTGTCGTGAAAACTGGGCGCTTTCTTCAGGAAATTAGAAAGCCTTAGTAGGCTATGTTGTGTCGCCAAAATATAAGACCAAAATATGTCCGCAAAAACTGAAGCTAGACTGTGTGCTCGAAAAAAAAAAAAAAAGTCAGATGCTGAGCCTGTCCTTCTCTATAAACCAATTTCAGATTAAGTGTCAGTTCCTTAAGGGGCTGGCAAAAGCCACTCCCCTCTCTTCTTGGAAATAGGCGTTATTATGTTTTGCGCCACCACCGGCTCCTTTTACCTTATTGCGCGGTTCAAGTGTCCACAGAGAATGTGCGACAGGTACTGCTACTTTCCTTTCGTGTAAATCAATTACTAATGCGAAAGTAATTAGTAAAGCATTAGTAATTTGTAGAGATTAATGAAGGGTACGCATTAGTAGTTTATGCTGCGTCCTCAAAATGTGTCGCCGGATGTGACGCCATCACGTCAACACTCATAATTAATCAGAGCTTTGGTAATTAATAACAAAAATAAAATGAAAAACTATACATAAAATATCATAAATAAGAAATACGTAAAATAAAAACAAAATTAAAACAAATAAATATATAATAAAAATCAACACATTAAAAAGTAAAAAATAAAAAATTCCAAAAACGTCGCCGCAGCGCTAATGCTTTCACATTCTCCTAATGCAGTTTATGCAGTGACCTAGCATTTTTTCGAAGTGGCTGTCATTCTTACGCAGCTTTAGAACGATCAATGGGTGACGCAGATTAAACTGCCCAGCGCTTTACTGGCATGTATCCGGTGGAGTTCGGCGGCTGGCAGGAAAAGCTTCCGGCTGCTTTTGACGCTAAGATTTACATCGCATGGATTAATGCCGTTGCAGTGCATATTTGCCTCTACCACCGCCTGTGAACATTCCTGCCTAACTCCTCCTCCACTAGGCCACAGAGTCATCCTGATTGTAACAAAGCGAATCAAAAAACCAATTTTACTGCATTCCCCAACAGCCCAGGTTACAGAAAGAGATGCTAGTCTTTTTATGCTGCTGATTTGAATGAATATTTCTATATTTGAGAAATAAATTTTGGCCATCTGCGTCCCCCTAAATATATCCGCATGTTAATAACACGCTAAAGTTCGCACCTATATACGTCTCACAATTTAGACAGTAGCCGTAATCTCCAAAATATGCTTATTGTATTTTTCACGAAAACAAAAGACTTCTATCAGAAAACATGCAACCGTGCATTATTGTTTCCTTTCGAAATAAAAATTTCACAGGCCGCTCTTAGCGCTACTTTTGCTTCGGTATTAAGGCGAAAATCCCGTGCACGAGAGTTGTGCGCAAGATGTGCGCAGGATTTGTGCGTCGGATCTGAGCACTGATGAGTCACTTGTCACTCATCCCGATGACGTCATCAGAAAAATAAAAATCCTGTCTCCCCCGGGAATCAAACCTCCATCCCTCAGATCCCCAGCCTAGAGGTTTAAACAACTGCGCCACGCCCAGAATCGTGAAACGCGCATCATAATTCTCATTGTCTACCGCGAGGATGATAGTAGCGATAACAATGACGCTTCAATTAGTGATAATGACAATGATGATAGTATAAATGATAATGACGGTGAATTCAGTTGATAATGATAATGAGTGCAAACGTCTTGTGTAGCTTTCTCATTTCTGCAGTGTATAGATTCCACAGTGCTCACGGAATTTTTTTAGTTTGAAATCATTTCTTCATAAATTTCCCCACAATCGCTTGCCAGCATTTTGAAGAGGGGAGGGGGGGGGGGGGGGGGGAAGACTCGGGCAGGAAACTGTACATAGGAATACCGTGCTGAACCTCATTTTATGCCTAAAGAAAAAAATGCACGGTTCAAATGAGGGTTGACCTGGCACCGATGTTTGCTAACGTCGGAATACATGAGCCAATTGCGTTCTCTTTTGAGGTGAAAGCCTTATTCGTCTCATGAGGTGAAATTGTGAGCAGGGAGTGATAAAAAAGCATATTTGCATAGTTAATGAAATGCGAAGAGGTGCGCTAGCACAGCTTTAGCCCTGCTATGCGTTTTTGTTTATTTTTACACTTTGTCGAAGAGCAAGGAAGTGCGCTGAAGGCGTGCGCCCGTCAAGGCGCGTATGTGAGCGCAGGATCTTCAGCATGCGGCGAGTGGCATGCAGCCGAAGTCTAGGGAGTACCGCGCGTACGCGCCTGCTATCCGTGAAGGCACTTGAGGGACTGCATGCTCATTCCGGAGTAACATGCACTTGTATGTATTACAACGTACTGGCCGGTGACGGCGGCGACGGTCGCAACTCTCATCGGCTGCATTTGTGTGCCTGTTCCACCCACTCTTTCGCTGATCCGCATGACGGGCTCGTCGATCGCAATTCACAAATAGAGAAAGCGGCCTCGGACAGACATGGACGAAATCCGTGCCTGCGGCTAGTAGTGCCATGCACTAAAATAGCATGTGATCTCGTACCAAAACTGCGATGCAAATGTTCTTTGCTCAGTGTTCCGGGTTGTGTCATACCATTTAGGTTTCAAACTTAGCGTCCATCTGCTAATCAGGTTGGAGGCTACAAATTGCGACAGGGATTCGTACCTCCAATTGTATGCCGCGCGGAGTTAAACCCGGCTAATTTTCTTCTTTCACGCCCATATTCCTCCTTTTCCTCGTGATGCGGTTCAAGGGTTCACCGAGAAATGAGACAGAGACTCATTTACTAAAAAACTAATTTTCGACCGTTTAGGATGCCTCCATGCGCGCGCTATACCCTCCGCCGACGAGCAAGAGGGCGTGCGCATCGAGATACAGCTGCGACCATTCGTCATAGAGCGCTCCGGGTGGTGGTATGCGATTTCTCGGTGCACACAGCATGCACCCCAGGCTAGCTCGCCACCGCTTACATATGCACCTTTAATGGTATGCGTTTGCCCGACACCTTTAGTTGCACAGTTGTGACGAAACCGTTCGTTCTGCAGCGTTCCGGGAGGTGTCATGCGATTTTTCGTTGCACGGGCATACAGCGGCTGCTGGTAAATTAGAGGCGACCTCACGACAGGGATCCTATAGCAGCCGGCGACATGTAAACGCACAGTTTTCGCTAATTTCATAGCACGTGAACAGTCTTAAGTGCCCTCCTAACTTTTTTACATTTTACAGTGGAAAGCGCAGTTTGTCAAATGGGCGAAATTTGGTAGATATCAGTGGGGAAAAAAAAAAAAAAAAAAAAAAAAAAAAAAAAAAAAAAAAAAAAAGGTTTTGAAGATTTCGTGCATGAGGCTGGACTGGAAGCACCATTCGAGAGGCCAACTACCACGAGATCACGTATATAGGCTTGCTCAGCCTGCGTGTCTTCACTGCCACAGAAGTCATAATATAGCGCACGGAGACAGCGCCAGAACATTCATGGTGGGATGCCGAGGAGAATGCGGAGAAGGAGGCGATAAATTTCGGTTACGTATACGATACATTTGTGCTGTTGCTTTTTTATGAGCATGAAAAATAAAATAGGCAATATGCAGCGCCGAGAGCTTGGTCAGCATTCTATAGGGGAATGTGCTCGTCGTTTGCGTAAGCGCACCATTTCTTCATTTTATTATTATTTTATTTTTTTTTACCGGCCCGGCACGTTGTCGTTACCTCTCGCTTTCCTGGCGCCGTCACGTGGTAGCGTGTACGCATCACCAGGCCTTTCTGGCGAATCGGCGATGAGGTCACGATCGACTTTGGGGCGAAAACCTGAAACGCGCTCTTCCCATTTCCTTTTAATACAAGAACGTAATTAGGTGCCCTATAGAGCAGAAAATTAATTTCTATGTTTCCTAATGTAATGTCTTAGGCGTTAAAGTGAAGTGAAAATCCCGCGTCGTCGGCACTGTGAGCGAGAAAACATGCTTGCCTCTGGCAGGTGGAAGTTGGCAGATCCGAGTTCATTTAATCGGACGTCGTTCCTGCATTGGCTAATTCCCTGATCGAGGCTTTTTGTTTCTCCGATGTATGAGGCCGGGCACTCGAAGCAAGTGATTTTTGTAAATAACATTTTTCTGGGAATGCAGGGGCCGTGACAAAAGCGGCTGATCCTTGAAACGGGTCACAACCCGGTGGGGAAAACGGTCTGGGCTCACGCTGATGTGGCCAGGAAATGATCGCGATGCCCGATGTTCGCGGCCCGAGTTGGGAGCCGTTTCAGTCTTGCGCAAAGGGTGACCTCCGTCGTGGCTCCCGTTGGCTATTCGCGGTCACGCGGGGAGCCAGGCCAAGCGTCTGCTCCGTCGAGTGTTTTCAGGGTCCAGGACTACCCGCTGCATCTCCAAGTTGTTAGTGGATGGGATGAGCGGGGAATGATGAAAACAGGGCTGGTCACCGTCCGAGTCCTCGCGCTTCGGCCTCGTTCTCCTTTACCTGGCGCACCGCGCCGCGCCACGCGTCGTAATCGGCGTAACAGTGTCTATGTCGGGCGGTCTTTAACATAATGAGTTAGCTTACGACTATGTGAGATAGTAGAGGCACAAAATAAAGGATTAGTGATTAAGCGAGTAACGAATTAAAGTGCCCGCAAGGGAAGCTGCAGATGGGAGGCTTATAACGCTATCGCGCCATAGGCGGAGCTTAAGTGTGCCCTAATTAACTTACGCTCTTTGCTTTCTTTTTGCCCTTATTTCACAGTTGCCGCAGTCAGATCTGCTAAGAAAACGAGTCGCATTTAGCCGATATTTTCTAAATTGTTTTACTTTCCTTAACGGCTGCATTGGCAATTCCTGTTTGAAACAAAACCACGTATATACGTCTCTTCAAATGAAACCGAGCGAGGAAAATAGGAAATTTTCATTTCTTTATTTTTAGTTCAAATACCATTTGATGTACTCTGGCACTTTAATCACACAAAACTAAGACCACGTAGCAGAGGCATTGTGCTTTTTTTTTTCTTCTTTTGCTGTTTACACGTTTCCAAGTACAAAAGGCGCTATATTATTCACTGCTTTTAAATTACATTTGTCTCCCCTGTAGGTCACTTGCAGAAATTGCTTAAGTATTTCTGCTCGCAGGGGTCGGCGACCTTTGTTTTGTTTCATAACCTCACGGGTGTTAAGGAACACCGAGTGAAAGAGTAAAGAGTTACAAAATATGAAAAAAAAAAAAAGAAAAAAACCGTTTACGCGCCAAGAGGAGAGCACAACACCA
Organism: Amblyomma maculatum; assembly: GCF_055883805.1. NCBI lineage: Eukaryota > Metazoa > Arthropoda > Arachnida > Ixodida > Ixodidae > Amblyomma > Amblyomma maculatum. The sequence goes on from NC_139344.1 coordinate 188,913,370, forward strand.
GGAGGTGATTCAGAAGAAAGTCCGAGAACATCCTATGCATTGTCCAGCGCATAAGGACATCAAGACGTGACGCGACAGACGTCGCATCACTGGTGCGTCGTCCAAAGACGTTCGCTGCTGCAAATTTGTTTGTTAACCGTAGCAACCACAGTTGGTATTCAATTTCGCCTCATTTCTATACCATCAACAAGCCCTCTCAACGCTGCTTCTCTAACACGAATATATTGATCGCGCAAGCTTCTTTACCTCCGGGAGACGGGCGAAAACCCTGAAACGGTTAGAGCCCCTCAATGAACGGTCTATTTCATTACGCTCTGTTCACGTGTGCCGGAAGTGCAGTTTCACCTGCCGGCCGGACGCAGCGGGTTAGAGTGATGGTGTGTGACTCAGGCTACGTTAAAACACGATTAGCACAGTAACATGCCTGCAGCAGGTTAAGTGATGCTTTAGTTGTAGTCACCGGTACAGTAGGCCAGTGAACGCGCCATGCTGCTGTAATCGAACGGTGCTGTGCGACACTCGAAAAAAGCGGCTCCTCAAGATATTCCCCTGCGGCCAATGGCCCCGACCCGCTGTCGAACGACGTGTCCTCTTGGGCTAGGGTGCCTGGATGCCCTCTCTCGGGCGAGAGAGGGCATCCGGGCACCCTACCTTGGGCCTGTGCGGCTCAGTCGGATCAACCACGTGAAAATCGGTGGACGCTATTGGCTGAAGGGCCTAGGGCCGCTTTTTTCTTGAGTTTGTGTCAGGGCTGCAGTTTTGTCGCATAACACTGAGAGTCGTGGTGTCATATTAGCAGCTACGAATGCCGGTGCTTGCAGATGTCAGTGTATTTATTCAGTCTTATGTGAGGGACACAGCAGCTCAACAGCGTTGGAGAACCACTCCTCTGCAACGAAGCGTTCCTTCCATGATTTCTGTCCTGAGTGTATCGAGGGCCAGGAAGGGGCGGCTCCGGATTAACTCACGTCATTCGGCATGAACCGGATTTTCAGGTCATTACGATACGCTGCTTGTACTGCAGAAGCGCATTCTACGTCTATTTGAGAATTATAAAGGTAAAATAAGTGACTTGTCATCAAGCCACTCTTCCTAAAATATAATTTCTTACCAGCCAACAAGGTATATTACTTTAAACATTTGCAAATCATTCATAAAAGAAAGCTGTACACTAGGCACACAGATATATCTCCACATTAAAGCTTTAGAACCCTTGCACATAAAATAAAGCAAGTCAGAACCAATTATGGGAAACAGGATCTTGAATATCAAGCAGTGAAATTACTAAACCTTCATGAACACAGAATCGATCTTACGTGATCATTTAATTCCTTCAAAGCAGCATATAAAGCATTCCTAAAGACCACAGGATATATTTATTGAATATAAGTACACCCATCCTAATCCAAATTATCAGTTTTTTGTTTTCTTCGTGATTTTTTTTCTTGCAGTCTATGTCGTCATGTTATTCCTGTCAAACACAGATCCATATTTTTATTGTATTTTTTTTCTCTCATCTTTGTGCTGTCGCATATTCTCTTTGTGTTTGTTTCACTGCAAAGTGGTGTTAATCTGCATTGTGTGTTGATATATAAATATTGGCTGTATTGTAAATCAGGAGAATTCCCTTTGTATGCATCTGAACGTGTTGCCTGTTGTGAGCTGCACATGGGAGACGAGGCCTTGTCAGGTTGCACGCCTTTTGCCTCGTCTTCCACTTTAACTTGAAAGAAAATAAACTGAACTGAACTGAACTGAACCGGATTGTTATCCACGAGTGTGTCTTCCAACCTCCGTCATCGCACACCGGAGTGCGTAACGCGGCAAATGATTGCAAGTTCCATCGGACACATGTGGTGGCTGTTTTAACATGTTGATTCAATACTGGCATCCGGTCCGTGTTCTGAAGTCTTGACCTGCAACATGAGGAGATGCAGGCCGTACTTGACAATGTAAGCGGAGAGAATGATGATATCGGCCGTAGACGAGTCACCATAAATTCTCAAGATGACATCGTTTTCGTGTTATTCTATGCAGTGGAGCATTATATTTGCGAAACAAAATGGCTCACCGACTTGATGACAGTTATTCGCGTTCATCACTGGCTATGCCAAAAAGAAGAGATTTCTCCGCACGCGCTTGTCGTTAGCATGGTGGAATTCAGCCAAAAAGACGGTAAGCAATGCAAGAAGACGGGCAGGACTCGTTTTGGCAGGGGCGCCAGCGTGTCCTGTCTGTCGCCGTCCTTTTGGCCGGCTGCTTCCATCATGCTTGCATGCGTGTGCCTGAAACATGCTCAACAAAGAGGGAGTATTGAAGAAACTTAGCTTGTTGGGCCAGTAGTTTCCTGGTAACGAAAAAAAAAAAAAAAACACAGTGGAAAACACGCGTTCACAAGGAGAAAAAGTACACAGGACAACGCATGGAAACGCAACTGAATCTTAATCGGTCAAATTGCCGCAACAGATAGGGACGCACGTGCCCGCAAGCAACAACAACTGCAAAGAAAAAAAAAAAAACAGCAACAGAAACAAAAGTAATTACTACCTTATTGTAAAAACCTTGGATATAAGGAGCGTGATATCTTGTATATGGCAAACTAGGTGTTATTCATGAAATTATCTCTTGCAGTAATACTGATGGATTCAGTGCCTAACTTCTTGATTTTAAATGCTTCTAGGATTTCTCTTTCTATATGTGTTAATACGTATGTGTTCATATGCGTTAATTATTGAAGAGTGGAGTACAATCTTTAAGATAGTTGCGACATTTAGACAACTTGGTTGTGTTATCTAGCTTGAGCGATTTGCGGTGCTGTGCTAAATGTTCTCCACATGACAAGGGAATGAATAGAGAGAAGCTCATCTCTCTCCCTTCCCCGCTTCTTTTAACCGCAGATGCGTAGCATCGCAACTCGGTGAGGTGCGCCAGTGCCTACCTCCTTCGTCTCCCTCTCATGAGCGGGTATGAGAGAGAGCAGATAAATGATTTAAGGTATGCAAATAATTTTTCTTTTACCAGAGGAGATATTGTTAGCGGAAAGCAAAAACAAAGAACATGAGAACGGAGAGGAAGTAGCCATCTCGGCGTCCTCCTCCGTGGTGATGTCTGCAAATGAAGGCCAGGGGTGTGCCACTTCTGCAGCCTGGGTTCATATGCGGACGGAAGTATAGGCATCATCCGCCGGATGGCCGAGGTGTGGCGCCGAGCCCTCCCAGGGTCGGCGGCCACGGATAAGGACGTCTGTCGTTCACTCGGCCCGCTGGGAGTAAACGAAGAGGTATGATATTGAGAAGGAGCAAGGGAGCTAGACAGGCACGCAGCAGCCATCATGTCAATCCCACACGAAGATTAGAGAAAAATTGAATTCCCATTTGGTCGGATCACCTTCATTATTTGAAGGTTTCGCTTCGTGTCTCCGGGATAAAAATCAAAAAGCGGCTAGCCTTTTTCCTACGAGCTCCACGCAAAAGACTCGCTTTGCCCGTAAAAAACGCGGGAGGTTGGGCTAATCCCACACCCAGTTTTTTTTTTTTTTGTTGTTGTTGTTTTGTTTTCTTCATTTAACTAATTTCTTGCGCAGTGATTTGGCACGGGAAGAAGCCTCAGCGGGCTACTGGTGGTATTGCGTAAAAACAAACAAGCAACGAGGAAAGCTGCAGCTGGCGCACGTCCTTTAGTCAGCGCGAATGGTGCAAATATCAGCTCGTTCCTTTCTTGCTTCGCTTGCTGCACAAACCGGTGGCACGTATGCCGCACTATCGGCGCGCAGGGCGGGTCCATTTCCTCCGCGTGGCCGAGAAATGGCGGCAGTTTTACTTTCCAGTCAGCCTCGGGCGTGACCCAGCTCTGACGGCGAAAGGAGGGAAGGTGATAACGGAACGCCGCTTGCCTGTATCCGTCGGGCTGAGGCACGCGCACACGACTTGAGCTGCCTCGGGCAGTTGGTTTAGTGCCAGAGCCGCCGGAGCCGTTTGTACCGGAGCGCTCGCTGACTGGGGCACGTGGAGAACGTTCACACTTTAATGGGTCAGTTAAACACGAAAACACATGTATGCTAGCATGGCTTGGGGAAAATTGGCTGCGGCAATTAAAGCGTAATTCAAGAATCCGAATATAGTTTCTGGGCTGCGGTGAAAAGGAAAACAAAGCAAGTATGTACTACTTTTACAAAACGTAAAACACTCATCACGCCGTGTAACCACAAACAATAGTCAACCAACATATCTGTGACCTTCTGGTTGTGGTCTCGTCAAAATTGCTGCAAGTAATTAGTGTCCACACCATATAGAAATATATTTCATCGACCACAAGACCAAATCAAATGCATATGATCGTTTTATGTTACGTACGGTCCCATAAAAATGGAGACACCAATGGAGACCAGCTGACACTAATTCCCTAAAAATAGACACGAACTCTTAAATTTGGCTTCCAGCAGGAGTAGCTGGAAATGATGCCTGGAAGTTGGAATATAGAAACGCAATTTTTCGGCTGGAAGCAGATTATGTTCCAGCTGGGATTGGATGGTTTTCAGCTGGAGGAGTAGTTTCGGTTCAGTAATCTTATGTTTTTTTTTCTTTTTTTTTTGTGTAACATTTTAGTCGTGTCTCTCCCAAAAGTAGCCAAGCTTTATAATTTCTCATAGCGAATTTCATTTGGCATTTGACCGAGGCGGATTTTGTACTATGAGTTCCGGGCGCTCCCGATTCGATTGTAGTACGATATTAGGTCCGTAGCAGCCGGAAAGCTTGAAGTACCATTGTCCTCACATTTTCAGACCTTAACTTTGGTCTTTAAGGGTGCCACAAGGGTTTCACAATATGCTGATAATTAAACTCCATTGCTTGATTAATTCTGGCAAATATGGTAGTATCGGGCCGGAATGACACGTGAACAGTGACCGCGTGACAGTTGGTAAACGTAGATCCGTGACGTAGGCAATGTGTTGTATCGCTTGACCGGAGCAATTTTAAAATTTAGTTTGTTATTTCACACGGCATCTGTGAAGCTGGCACTCCATTAACAGACGGTGAGTACATTTTACAAGTAAGGGTGAACGAATAACTTCGAAAAGTTTCAACAACAAATCGAATATCGTATTAATCTGTCCTTCGAGTCAATCAATAGTGCACGTCCAAAATTATTCGAAACGGATACTCGACCTCATGTGCCGCACTAAACAGAGCAAGCGCAACCGAAACCTGGTATACTATGCCGTGGGAACCTGAAACCTGGAACGACTCCGCGATATCTCTTCGTCATTATGGGATAAGACGGGCTTCACAACCATCTTCGGCGGCCAAGCTGGCCTTTCAGCTCGACAGAAAGAGGCACTGTCGTTGACATAGCAAGCTACAAAGTCAGGGCGACGACCCCGAATCTCCTGGAATGCTGGAGTGACGTGTACCTCTACGACGCGGGGAGATTGCGTGTGGTGTTGTGACTGGTGGCCTGCTCCTGAGGTGAAGGGGGATACACTGACGGAGGGCGGAACACGCCTGTCTTAGGGCCTGGACATGGTTGTGATTGGTGGCATCGTTTTGTGAGCGTATTTAATCAGGTGTTGTGTGGAGCTTGAGGATGGAGTGCAGTAAATGAGGTCCCGGCTTTTCTCCAATGTGCCAGAAGGCTGATCTCAAAAATAACGCTGATCCGAGCAGTACTGAGGCCAAGGGCGAGGGACATTTTCGAAGACTAGCGGCTAAACAGAATATATGACCCATTAGAACCAACACGGCGTTCACGCGAGAGCTAGGCAGTGGGTTTGAAGTATAATTTCAGGTATTCGAACAATAGACTCGGCGTTGGAAGCGGGCACGCCGTAGTTTTTTCTTCGGCGGCTTTTCCAAAACCAGGGTCCACTGCGTCTCCGCACAGTATGCTCGCGATTAGTGTTTGTGTTCGACGCCGCTGTGCGGTCTATTCATGTGGCGATGTTCAAGTTGTTCCTATGTATTGCCTCGGATGACGCGACAGGTTTAAAACTCAGCAAACCCCGCCTTCAGGCCCGGTATCAGATGACTCTATAGTCCATGCCATCAACTTGGTTCGCGGTCGCGACGTCAGCAGCCAAAGACATCCGAGACGGTCACAGAGGCACCATAATGACAGTGTTGCGTGCTTGCTGGTAGATATTGATACTGCGTCTTTCGACAGCTGCAGCCTATGGCTCGTGACTTTCATTTTGTGTGGGCGGGCATCTTCAGACAAATAAAAAGCATCGTTAAAAATTCATTTGCAGCGAATACTGTACGCAGTAGAGTGGCGACGAAGAATTCGTGGTGAGGCGAGTGACCCCCGCTTGGCCGGACGCTGCCATTTTTCCCGACCTTATCCGGCCTTTTGGGTAGTTTGGGGTCACACTATTTCACGAATTTTGGGTTAGCATCCCCCTCTCGCTTAAGGACCCAAGAGATAGGGTTCTTTGCGTTCCGCTATTCCCTATCCACCTTACCGATGGCGTAATGGTAATTGCGGGGTGACAATGCGCACGCGCGGAATGTTGCGATGAAAGGGCGAGGGGTGCGTCTTCCATTCTGAACATGCGCACTCACGCCCCTCTATTACCCTATTCCTCTAGCCGATAGGGTTCCCTTATTTTAGTAATCTTTGCATGGTATTTACAATAGCGGCGGGCATGGCTCTCCAGTGTACTGTACTTTCCTTCTGCATATTTTTTCCCTGTCCTTTTCATTTCCACTGGCTGCAGCGCCGGTGGTTATGGCTAACGATTGCAGACGCTGCGGCCAGCAAAACCTTCTCCTTCCACTTTTTTATCGTTATGAATAAGCACTAATTCTTTATAAAACGAGAATCCTAAATATATTCACATTTCTGTCGCTGCAACTGTCTTAAAATACTGCATGAAGAGCTGTCTATAGGTATTGCGGGTAAAAGAGAAATTGAAATTAATCTCGCTTATGATTTAATGTTTATATTATTAGGCAGTGTAGATAGCTTTATTGAAAAATGCTAATTATTCCAAAGGACATTATTTACTATGGTTGTAAAGTGCGATTGTCACCTCAGAAAACACAGAAAAAAAGTAAAATGTTTGGATTATAGTTTAGTTTATGGGGCCTCAGGCTATGAGAGACGCCGTAGTGGAGGGCTCCGGAAATTTGGATCACCTGGAATTATTTAACGTGCGCTGACATTGCCCAACCCGGCCGTGAAGCCTTTCGCCTCCACCGGAAAACGGCCGCCGCGGCCGGGACTTGATCCCGCGTCCTTGGGCACATCAGTAGAGCGCCTTAACCACTGCAACACCCCTGCGGGGCAAATACGATAAAACGTTGAGCCCATTGAACAATCGTGCCCATGACTGTTCGTACTTAAGGATGGAAGTATGCACAGCTATTGCCAATTTCTTTACTAAATATAAAGGATAAAGATTGGTTTTGTATGCCGTAGCATATAATTTGAATCAGTGCGGCGAATGGCAATAAACAATGGCCTCTTTCTAAGTAAGACATACAAAGAAGCTCAAAGCGCAACTTATGACTACATAATTGCCATATATATTCTACATCTTATGTGCTGTCAACGTATTTCTTCCACATATACAATCAGACCATTATCAAGGCGGATATGCTACGGAATAGGCCGGATAGTGTCTAGACACCGATGTTCTTAGTTTTAGCTTTGCTTATTGCCAGTAGCTGCATACAGAGTGGATATTTGGGATAATATGATTCTTTATCAGAAATTTAATTTCGGTTAATGCATCGCTTATGAAAGGTACGGAAGGTAATCAACGTTCACTGCGGTTTTGGAATTCACCAGATATATCGATGAGTCGTTAACCTGAAGAAAAAATACTAACAGTACAAAGGTTTATATGTAGGAACTTGCGTACAGTTTGATGAGATGAGAAGCCCAGCAACAAGTACTGCTCAACAGAATACTACTATCAATGTTTATGCCCAATTGCATGTAGCTGCTTAAATAGAGCCGTTACAGGACAAATCGTTAAGCTGCTTTATCTGAAAGCATGCGGCTAATGAGATGCGATTTCGCTTCGGCCCAAACGAGCTGAGAATTCTTTAGCACCTGTTTTTGCAACCAAGTATTATAGAGGCTAAAAACCGAGATAGAACTCAAAAGCCTGGATCATAGCAGTCGCCCATGTGTGTAAAATGAAAGAAATACAGCAGTCTTCAAATTACCTGAATAATTAATGGCTTCACGAATCGCTCAAGTTATCAGTGTTGCTACATTTATTTAATTGCGAAGTGCTGAATGTCATTCAGCGCCTTCATAGTGGTTTCGCCGTGTCATGCGTCTTAAGTATTGTATGCGAAAGGAATGCGCTGACCAAGCAAAAAACGCGGAATGAACTTAAATCGGTGAACTAATCGTCGAACTTTTCCGTTGTGCTATAAGAGCGAAATTCAGGAGCTTTGCTTTTTTGATCGCATTTTATGAACCCCTCAGTGCTTTTTCCTATAATACTGCGTGCCATTCTTTTTCTTCTCCGACTCGATGCTGTTACATAATTCCTCGATGTACTCGAGAGAAAAACTTGCCTTTGCTGTGTCACAACATGCACAGTTTTGCCATCCTACTTTTTTCGTCGCTTCAAAAAAAGCCCACTCTGTCATTCATCAGAAATTTAGAAACTTTTTGTATGATGCCAAGACTGGACTACGAGGCCGTAAGGAATACAGTTTTTAAACCAAAACCGGGGTGTATTCGAAGAGAAGCGAGCGTAGTAGGGGCGGCAAAAAGTCCGGGGAGCGGTGGGAAGTGAGATTAGGAAGTTTGCGGGGATAATGCGGCCGCAGCAAGCGCAAGACCGGGTAAATTGGATCGATATAGGAAAGGCCTCTCTTCTACAGAGGGTTATAGTCAGGCAGATGGCGATGATGAAACCAAAAAGTGGGCATTTTGGAGTGATATAAACTGCAAAGGCGCATGAATCCTTTTGTCCACTCAGGGTATGTGAAAGTGTCCGTAAATGGCACAAGACAAATTATTCACTTCCACCCACAACGGAACTCGAACACTTTCAAAATTGTCTACCCTTTTATCGCCAAAAGTTACAATTGAATGGTTCAAAATCCTGAGCAAGTTCTCGACTTAGGACTATCTGGTTTTTCGATCGACATCGGATATCTTAATTATTTGGGATTTTGGGCTTTATGTTGAGTTGTTCGCGGTGCCCCGCTAAAGGGTATGTGTAAAGCTCAGCAGGACATTTAGAATAAAAGAAAAAAAAAATCGCGCGCGCTGGATAATGCTGCGACTATAATTTTGCTCATTCCCGCTTGTGTTCGTGTTTGTCGACAATACTATCCCTATCCCTGTACTATATATTTGTTTTCATTTTCAGTGCTGTTACGCTTTGTGATCATGCCGATCAGCGTCAATAAACTGTTTTCAAGCTCGTTATTGTCTACAGCATTTTGATGAAAAAGGCGCTAAGGGTTGCAATTGAGGACAAAACGACCGTTTAGTTGAAGACGTGTGTTCATTTGCGCCGTGCCTCCTCCACCGCCGCTCGCATTGAGCAACCGCCCTTCCCCAAAAATCGGCACCTGGATCCGCCCCTGACACAACTGCGCGCTTAGCGCCTCAAAGGGTTAACCCCACGCGTCAATGTGATACAGCCAATGCTTCGCTCTTTCGTGTTTCGCATGAATGCTCGTTTCGGCCGAATAAGTTGGCAAAAGTAGCGAATAATCATGACCGTTCGTTTCATATTCAGTTCGCCTCTTTCATGAGTCGTATTCGATTACATTACTCCACTATTCTTATTAGATGCGGTGCCGATTAAGCCGAAGCATCGTACTCGGTTAGGTTTTGGAAAAGTACTATTCGCACACCCCCACTTAAAAAAGAGAGGGTGAAAGTTTCAAATGGTCCATATTGATGCCGATATACAGGAGGTTTCACCTAAACATTGAAATGAAAATGAGCTAACTAAAACGAACTGAATATTTTTTTTCGGCATAAGGAAGCCCGCGAAGTATGATATATATATAGGCGGATGCCAGGTGTCCCAGCTAACTTGAACCAAGGTTAAAAATAATATGTTTAAGGTATGCCAGGGAAACCAGTTGCATACAACTTCCAGCCGCCTTGCGCACTACAGGCAATTTTATTTTGAAATTGCTTAATTGGCTAATTAAGTTAATTTTTCCAATTTAATAAATATCGACTTTAGACCAAAAATGTGAATGGGAAAGTTGGAGAGTGCCTTCAGAAACCCCCATTCCAGTAATTGCGATAACGAAAGCATCACGTATATCTATTTTTTCCGGGCTCAGAAGAAACCCCGCGAAATACAAATAAAACCACGTGACTAGCCCATTCGCGCGCCACGATTGTGGTGCTCTCCGTCGTGGTTTGAGTGAACAAAATCAGCCGTGTCTCCTCGGCCCCGTTAAAGCGGCAGGCCGATATGCCTACGATGGCTTCTTCGCCAGCGTCAGACAGCCGGCCCACTTGACGGTGCAAGTAGCAGCGAGCGCGGCGAGCCGACACCACCGAGATTCTAACAAGGCCTTTGGATCCCCTTCTCTGCCATCAGCGAACGAACCGACAAGCGGATGAGCGCTAAAGGATCACCCACTGAATCTGCGCGTACAGGCTTGCGTAAAGGGGCGAGACATCATGTGACTCGACTCAGATTCGCGCTCGCACCTTCAATTTCCTGGTAGTTTTGTCGCCATCCGCCTGTCGTGACGTAGCTGCTGGGGTGCGCAGGCCTTGCCAAGATCTCGGTGGCGACGGGCGAGCTCGAGCTCGCTCCAACCATCGCCAACATTTCAGCCTGCCGCCGCAACGGGACCATCGGGTCACGGCCGCAGCTGATTTCGTTCGCTCAAACCACGACTGAGAGCACCACAATCGTGGCGCTCAAATGCGCTAGTCACGTGATATTATTTGTATTTCGCGGGCTTTCTTTAGAGCCTGAAAAAAAAAAAAAAAAGATACACGTGAGACTTTCTTTATCGCAATTAATGGAATGGGGGTTTCTGAAGGTGTTTTACAGCTTTTCAATTCACATTTTAGTCTTAAAGTCCATATTTATTAAATTAGAAAAATAACATAATTAACCAATGAAGCAATTTCAAAACAAAAATTGCCTGTGGTGCGCAAGGCGGCTGGAAGTTGTATGCAGCTGGTTTCCCTGGCATACCTTAAATATGTTATTTTTTAACCCTTGGTTCAAGTTAGCTGGGACAGCCAGTATATATCCGAGCACCATTGATTCCGTCCAAAGAATACGACATGCGAAAGCACTGTCTGACAGTTTTTCTAGGCCGTTTAGCATTGACAGACTGGCACAGAGTTTTCCAAAGTGTTAAACATTTTTAGTTGATTTGGTTTTTGGTGAAGTAAAAGCGTAGTCTCTATCTCACTTCTCGTAGACACCTACACTTATAATTAACGTTATACAGTTGGAGGTACGTCATCGCTTAAAATCCCTATCGTAAACTAGTCTCTAACTTGACTAGCAGATGGATGCCAAATGTGAAGCGAAGTGGTATGAATACACTCTTAACGCTGCATAAAAACGGTTGCGTCACAATTTCGAACCGAATTTGACGAAATCTGGCGCCAAATGGAGGTGGAAGATCGTTAGTACATGTCGTATAGGGCGCCCTGGCTCCTGCCACATGGGCATCTGTTGTGCATGCCGTCGTACTACTCGCCGCTTCAGTGACTCCACAACGGTTGCTAAGGCAACCAGTGAGGCACAAGCAAGATTCTTGTTCGGCTCTGACACCTGCATGAGCGCTTTCGCATTGAAAGAAACACGTGACTACACTGATGCGACAACAAATACCCGAAACGTGCATGTTGGCCATGTCTAAAACATGCGGCTGCTGCCCAATGATGCGGCGGCCGCGTTTAGTGTTCGCCAGCCCTCGTTCATAGCGGAGGACGTGAAACGTTCTGTATTACCGCGAGTGTAATGGGAAATGTGGGAGCTGTGTCATAGCCCTCTTACGCTACCTGTGATATAAAGGCTGCACGTTTGACCAAATTCTAGGCCCTCGTTAAGCTTATCGGCAAACAAATATCTGGAACATGATGATCTCGTTATGCGATTCGTGCAAAGGAAGCCAGCAGTCACTGACACCAAGGAAATAATAGTGCTTTCTTATGCTGATTACAACAAAATAATGATGTAATTCAATTAAGGTAATTGATAACTGGCGCTAGCGAAACGTCTCTAGGATGAGTTACGCGGAAATACCTAACAATGTAGAAGATTGAACGTCCGTTGCTATAGACCAGTTATAGGTTACCGGACGCGCAATTCGGAAGTCGAGGGCTCGGATCCCGCCGGCAATATGTGATTGTTTTGCTTCTAATTTCCAATCGATTATCTCCGTGATTACACTACTATTTTGAATTAACGCCAAAAATGCCTTATGCTTCCTCGGTGTCAGTGACTGTTGGCTTCTTTGTATCTAACTCATAACGAGTCTCTCATTTTCGCTATATTGTTTGCTGATTCATTGATTGGATAATTTCGTTAGGCGGATAAAGCAGTAACGGAAAGCTGCCGGGCCAGCAGGTACATAATTGCGGCGAAAGCCGAGCGCGGAAAGCGGGACAAAAACGGGAAGGAGCATATAGACGCAAGCGTTGTCCATGTGTTCTCTCGTCTCTGTCCAGTTTCTCGCGTGCTGTTTTCTCCGCTGGCAAGATAAAGCCCCTCTATCCTTAAAGATCATGAGCTAATGCGTCGAAATTGGCTATAAGTGGCGCGGTTCGAAACGGGATCAGCGATGAAAGAACTTCCGCCTGGGCAGGATCTTTTGTAACGGGAACGGCTTTCTTAAAGAATTTGTTTAGCGCAGCACGTCAATGAAAATTTAGATGAAATGAAGGAATTTGCAAAGAAATCCCGACATGTACTACGTATCCTGCATTGACATGACAATATGAGAGTGGTCGATGGCACCTATATGGACGGGGTCGGGTTCTGCTTCTGACCACGATCGATGAACTGGAGGCAGCCAAATCGATCACTTGTCTTGAGCTGGAGACTCGATTGACACAAAACAACAAGAATTGTTGAAAGTCATTTGAGGTATGGTAAATTGAAAAATAACGCCGTCAGGGCAGCACAGAATTTACGATGAGGAGAGTCCATCATCTGCTTTGAAAGGGAGCAGTACACATATGCTGAAGGACATAAACAGGTGGAGACAGCCAGGTGCGGGAATGCGGCCTTCTCGCAGTCCATGTAATCCACAGCGACAAGCCAATAACCGAAACTGAGATGGATCAATGAAATGGGACTTCATCGTGCACTTCTCTCACGACCACATACGAGAAATGGAAAGTGGTTAATTTAGGTTGAACCAGTGCCGCGGCATGCCTCGCTTTCTCGCATGGCAGAAGCGAGTTAGCTTTGTCTGCAGTGCGCGTTTTCTGAGCCGAGAGTTCAGCAAGCGTGTTTACTCGGGGGAGACGAAACGTGCCAGTCCGCATGAACAATGCGGCGTGAGGAAGAATTGAGGGAGGTAAAGAGGGCGCGTCGCTGTTGTGGCCGGCAGTTTTAAAACAATTTGATCCCGCCTGTACAGGAAAGTGCCCGCGCAGAAGTCTTCGGACATCTTCCATATGGTGTGGGCATGCCAGTCAACCGCGAACCTCACCCCCAAACCCAACCCCACCCGGGAGGACTTGGAGGCAGCCCTGCTCGGATGCTCCGACCTGGCAAGCCAGAAGGCCCTGGTCCACCGAGCCCGAGCCGCAGCGGTCGCCAATGGGCTCCTGTAATGAGGAGCCCACCTAGTGTTTGCGTGAGGTTGCCCCGGCTACCTCAAGCTTCCTCCGAATAAAGTTTTTACACGCACACACACACAGAGGAATTTCAAAGGCAAAGGAGCGGACGTTTATTTTGGCTCGGCTACAGTGCGGAAAAAAAAAAAATGCATAGCTTGATGGCACTGACCACAGAAGCTCAAGCTTAAAATAGTTACGCAGGCAACGGGTGAATTAACAGTTTGCAGAATTTTCACGCAGTTTTTAAAACGTTATACCAGGTATACTAGCGTATTTCGTGAACATACTGAGCAACTGCAATCAGCGCAAGCCGTCAATTGAAATCTCACCATTTTACATAGCGTAATATCCCTAATGATCGTGCTCTCTCGCCCCCCCCCCCCCCTCCTTACCGGAAATTCATGAAAAAAGTGGTGTGGACATGTCTCGGGAACCAAACAAAAATATAAAAATCAAGAAAACGTGATTTTTTTTTGTTTTTACCTTGCGTGACCTGACAAGAGATACAGTCAAGTTTGATCACGCGAAATCCACTGCTTGCGTAGCGCAAGGGCAGCTCTACACAACTGTAACTATAGGTCCGGTGTCCCGCAGTCGAACTGCGACAGCGTCTGTATCAGCGCTGCATATCACAGTGCAAAAAAATATATTCATTATCTCGATCGTTTTCCTTAGGCATTGGGGCAGTGAAATTTCGGGAGGATGCGTAAGCAAAACAGTTTCTTTCTGTCTCCTCTTTTATTTTGTTTTTGCTGCTGCGATGTTCGGAAGGGTATTTTTCACAAATTGCGAGGCCTGCAGTTTATGTTTTCTACAGGGGTGGGCGATGGCTGAGTGGTTTTGAAAAAAATCGATATTTTGCATAAAGCGGGCGTTCGCGAGGACTCACGCATAGGCGATGACTCGGGATATTATAGTAGTCAAAGTTGATGCGTACAGTGTGCGCACCAGATCAAACGATGCAAAAAATAAAAAAAAAAAGATTGCTTTGTAACATTAGCTTACGCCTGAACCCGATACTGCGAGAACTATCGGATGGACGCAGAAAAACTTCACCGAGTTTGAGCACGTAAAACGCGTGCAGAACGTTTGTAAAAATGATCACTGGAATGGTGCGGTTAACAAAGGCAAATGGTTAAAGTACAAGCAATGCCTCCATTATGAACGCCTCTTGTATGCAATTCCCCTTTACTGGACCGTGTAACGAAACCATATCGGCAGTTGGCAGGAGGACATCTGTAAGCTTGTTTCAGTTTTAAAAATGACTGTCGGTATTTATGCCGTATTTAAGCACCAGACGACGGCGACCTTTCTCACGCTCATGACGTGTAGCATCACCAGAAGAAGGCTGCTGCAATATACGGCGTCGTTTTTACAGCGGGGAAAAAAAAAAAAAAAAACGAAAAAAAAAAAAACGTTCCCAAAGCGTCGTGCCACTGTGAGCATGCATGGTGAGGGTGGGTCAGTTATCTTCGGTTTAGTTGGTTTATGGCATTTTATGAGAGACGCCGTAGTGGAGGGCTTCGGAAATTTCGACTGCCTGCGGTTCTTTAGCGTGCACTGACATCGCACAGCACACGAGCGCTTTGCTTTTCGCCTTCACCGATAGGCGGCCCCCGCGGCCGGGATTCGATCCCGCATCCTTGGGAACAGCAGTCGAGCGCCCTAACCACTGCGCCACCGCGGCGGGGCTACCAGGAGTTCTTGTACAAATCGCCAAGCTCATATTGGTGCCTCACTACCGAAAGTCTAAGGGCGGCCACTCAGGCTTCCACTCCGCAACACATACATGTCCCTCAAAAGAGCTGGTGTCATAGCCTGGCGTCAGCTCCACACGCACAACTTCTCAAATCTGTACGACGAGCAGCTCTTCTCCGCACATTACCCCGAATGGTGCCCATTGGGGGCGCCAAATCACGCCAAAGTTCTGGCGCCAAATCACGCCAAAGTCTTCCTCCACGAATGAATTTATTGTAGACGGCAAATGTGTACGTGATGAGGCGGTGATTTGTTCTGCGTTCAACAAATTCTTCCAATCGGTATTCACACAAGACAATGGTTGTGTCCCCAACTTTTCGGTATCGCTCCCTGCCATAACTGATGTTGTCATTTCAGAGACCGGTGTTTTTAATTTGCTCCTGGATCTTGATGTGAAAAAATCTTCAGGCCCCGATAAGATACCAAACGCATTTTTGAAACGGTATGCAGAGTGGTGCGCGAAATACTTGTCAATTGTATACACTAGATCTTTACGTGATGGTTCTTTACCGGATGACTGGCGGACAGCCGAGATTAAACCTTTGCACAAAATCGGCAAAAAAGCACACATTGAGAATTATCGGCCTATATCCCTGACGTCCACATCATGTAAAATTTTAGAACACATAATTCATAAACATATATTAGGTTTCTTGGAAGAGCACAAAGTACTTACAAATGTTCAACATGGTTTCAGGCGCGGGTTTTCTACAATTACACAATTAGTTGAGACAGTACACGATTTCGCTCAATCGATTAATCAGGGAAAACAAACCGATGCCATATTCATGGATTTTCGCAAAGCATTTGACAAGGTGTCGCATAACAAACTAATTCATAAACTAAGCTATTATATAAAAAACGACCAGATACTTACATGGATCACAGCCTACCTTTCAAACAGATGTCAATTTGTCGCCCTAAACCATACTTCTTCCAACAGTGCCCAGGTTGTGTCCGGCGTCCCCCAGGGATCCGTTTTGGGACCACTTTTATTTTTGCTATTTATTAATGATATTGTGTCTGGCCTTTCTGTCCGCGTGAAGCTTTACGCAGATGATTGTATATTGTACAAAGAGGTTTCTTCAGTTGATGACCAGGTGTGTTTGAATAATGATCTAGAAAAGGTGATTGCGTGGTGCAACGATTGGCAGATGTGTATTAATTGTGAGAAAACCGTTTTCATGAGAATTACACACAAGAAAAGTCCTCTTCATTTTGTGTACGTTACTAACAACACATCATTATTGGAGGTAACAGAATATAAATATTTGGGCTTATGGATTACTAACAACCTTTCATGGACAAAACACATAGATGCGGTTGTAGCTAATTCACTGCGCAAACTTTTTTTCTTGAGGCGCTCACTGAAGTCATCTCCGCCCAGTGTCCGCCTATTAGCTTACAACTCCCTCATCCGTCCACTGTTAGAATATGCTGTAATTATATGGGACCCTTTCACCTTAACTAACATTCATAAACTTGAGCGCATGCAGCATAAGGTCGTTAGGTTTGTATTTAATTCATATGGCCGTGCGTCTGTCAGCGAGATTGTGAAGCGTAGTGGATTACCTCCTGTGACTGAGCGCAATCGTATCTGCCGATTAAAGTTTCTTTTCCAGCTCGTAAAAGGTCATTATAATATTAACACTTCCAAATATATTACTTACTCTTCAGGTTATAATACGAGACAAAGGCATGCACTAACAATAACCCCTGTGAACGCTCGAAATAACTGTTTTAAATATTCTTTCTTTCCGAGGACAATTACGGAATGGAATAAACTTAATAGCGAGACTGTAACTCAAAGTTCTTTACTAATGTTTGAAAAGTGCCTGCAAATTTTATGAATTTGAGTGCGTTTATATGCTTGTATTTCTTTTTGTTTTTCCCACCCTGCTATGATCTGTACCAGATCGCAGTACCTATAAATAAATAAATAAATAAATAAATAAATAAATAAATAAATAAATAAATAAATAAATAAATAAATAAATAAATAAATAAATAAATAAATAAATAAATAAATAAATAAATCATGTAGCAAAACTTAGCATCATAGTAGTATCGTGTAGCAAACTTACATGCTGTGGCTTTAAATGCCATGAACATTTTCCGTAGTCTTACATGCCACAAATGTATATGTGTGAGAAAACTTGTGTAATTGTGTATGTTTTCATTAGCACTTGTACAACAATTAAATCCATCACTTGTGCTTGCCGACCTGTGTATGAATGATAGGGCCCTCGGCAGAGAGTATCTGCCTTTTGCCCTGTCATCCAAGACCAACTGCGTCTGAAAGAATGCCCCAAATAAATAAATACAACCCTGCACCAACCTCTTTGACTCCCTATCTTCAACCCACAGTGGCACCAAACAGGCATCCTCCACCACACTTTCGTCTTTTTAGGACAAGGCCCTTATTTGGGGCCCTCCTGAGATGATACTGTTTTCTAGGGAGAATGCATGGCGAACATTTAGCAGTGTGACCTTGTGGCTGTAACACAGCGAATGCAGAAATTTCAACGCCAGACATTTTCGATGAGCTTTAAATTAGTTTCTTCAGAATATTTTGCTTCTGCATTATGACTCCTGCATTTTCTAATTATGTTATTATACGAAGAAAAAAGATCCGAGTAGATTTTAAATGGAGTATTTATTTGACCTTGTCGTTTGAGTCCTTTCCCTCGTCGCTCGAGCTGACTATAGAAGAGCTCTACCGTTTCTCCGCATATCTGTTTGCAATGCCATGCATGCGGAGGGCAGAGAAGAGGCGTGCCTTCCGTAATAGCTGAACACAGTTGGCCTCTCCACCTGGCTCTCAAGGCTTCGAACGTTCAGCCTCGGGACAACAGGCGTCGCGTACGCAACTGTTGCGCTCTGACTATTCAGACACCGCATAGGCACTGCGCCAGTCTCGTCAGCCACTTGCACAGAACTCCAGTCCTTGAGACACCGACGGATGCTTTAATGCGCCTAATGCGAAACGCGTGCCCATCAATGGCCCCGAAGCCGCAGCGGGTACTGGAAGGAAACACCTTGGAAGTGTCGTCTTGCCGAGGTCAGCCTCTTTTCACTGTCTTTGAAGTCCGCTAGCGCTGTAGTGTACACGCGCGGACGCCGCGCTATGACAGATGGTGAGTGTGCGCGCATTTATATTTCGTGGCCTCATGCACGTGGTACCCAGATTTAGTTCTTACATACAAATGCTATAAAAAGTGAAGAGACGCACTGCGGTTCACCTTAACCTCGCCTTGACTGTCATACCACGACTCGAAGACAGACGCTCCCTTCACAGACATTCGGGGTGGAAGAGGCGAATGTGGTTGATTAAACACCTCGAGTGCATCATGTATTCCCCTACCTCAAAACTCTTCGCTGAAAACCTGCAGAAATACGCCTGCACACTGAGCGTACCTCTGAACTTTGATGGTCCGTGTCTATTAGCCGATGCATATACCAGGCGTTTCAATGAATCCGGTCACTAATGTTTTTAAAGATAGGGTTTTGGAGATATAAGGTCAACTTCTGGGGCACAATTGCACCAGTGTTGTCGGACATCAAAAAGCAGAGGAATAACTAAGCAGTAAGCTGGTTAACTCATTTCTTACAATTAAATTTAATAGTTGGACGTCTATTTGCAGCCAGAGGTTTGTAGCTGGCCATTATTAATGGTTATATCAGAGAATAACACTATTTTATGAGGTTAAACTTGAGCGAAGAGACTTTGGGAGCACTGCAGAACCTGAAGCTTGAGCGTTGCTGCTGCTGTTGCGACACTGAAGACGCTTCTTTGTAGTACGAGTATAATTGTACGACTAAGTGCTTCTTTTCACTCTTTTAACTATTATTTATCTTTGCTCACCCTTTCACTATTTTTCCTGTCACGTGACTTGATGGCGTCACCGATTTTTGCAAGTCATCCTGGTCACATGACTGTTATGCTGCTCAAGCGACCGTCATGTGGCTTTAACACACTATCGGATTTTTAACTACGCCATACCACTCCAGTATTTCAGAACGCACCTATGTTATATGACTGTCATGACACTAATGACGTCATCACTATTTGCAAGTCATGGTTGTTATGAGACTGATACTGATTGGTGACGACATAAATTACTAGTTAGGACATACTAACTACTCCACTATTTTTTAGAACTCATCTTTGTCATGACTTTGTCGCGATATTACGACGTCATCGTTTCTTGCAAGTCATAGTTGTCATACGACTATGCCGTAATGAATTGGCGACGTAACCAATTACTAGTTGGTATATATTACTCCACTGTTATCAGAATTTTGTTGTCATATGACTGTCATGACACTAATGACGTCATCATTTTCGCAAGTCATCGTTGTTATATGAATTGATGACGTCATCAGTTATACTAGTTACGACACACTGCACTCCTCATTAACTTCATGCTTTTCCACAATCGCACCCTTTCTCCTCGAACTCTTGCGATCACGTGACAGGGACCACTTTTCGCGGATACATTTTGCGGACAGCCTCTGGGGACAGGCTCTGCAGGCAATCGATGACGAGCGTGCATCTGCTCGGTGTGGACGGGGCCAGCGTTGCTGCTAACTACTGTCCCGAAGTAAGGCCCCGCTGGACAGCAAAAGGCAGTCAGAGATAGAGGCTATATACTTAGTATATCCAGTGGTTAGTGTAAAAAAAATCAAGGAAGCAACGCTTTCTGCTCATCACAATCAATCAATCAATCAATCAATCAATCAATCAATCAATCAATCAATCAATCAATCAATCAATCAATCAATCAAACTTTTATTTCCAAACAGAAGTACACATAAAGGTATGCTGGTCAATCTAAGCACGCAGTGCTTGTGAGATGACCAGGCAGCCAATGTTGCATGTTTTAGAAGAAATAAATCATTACAATTCAGAAACAATGCATCATCGAGGAAAAAAAAATCACGCACACAAACAAAACCATAACACAAAGTTTCTCACTAGGAAAAAAAAAGGATAGTCATGTGAAAACTCACACATCATACAAAGATAAACACCACTTACATTTTTCAGCATTTTAATTCGTGATTTTGCTCCATACAGTGTTTCACTTAGTTCATTAAACGTTTCCGGTACATAATAATTTCTGGGTTTCTTTCCATATAGTTAGTGAATACCCTCGGTTTAATGTATCTCTCAGTTTTCCGCAATGATACATCTTTTTTTACTAATATCTTAAATGCGTTTGAATGGTAATAGCGGGTCAGCACAGTAGCTCATGTACTGGAAGTATTTCTAGAATGCGGTATTTTTTTTTCGTCTCTGCTTGTTCCCATTCTGTTCCATACGTTATGCTGTTGACAATTCTTTTAAATACACGGTTAATAGTTTTTTTTATATATAATCAGAACATGTACCATATAAAGTGATACCATATGCAATTACTGATTCGGCTAAAGCCTTATACACAGTTCTTCTAATGTTGACAGGACGTTTCCCTCGCAGGCAATACATCATAGCCGCAACAGCCCTCAGCTTTCCGCAAACGTACGTGACATGATTGTTCCAGCAAAAATGCTGATCAGACAGGATTCCTAAATACTTAACAACTGGCTCGAACTGCAACGGGTGGCAAAATCATGTTACAATTAGAGGTATGCAAATATATGTTCCTATTTAACAAAATCGTCTGATGAGGATTCCTGAAACACATTAGTTTCGTTGTTGTTGTTGTTGTTTTTTGTGTGTGTGTTTCTAAAAATTGCATTCTGTGAGAACCATTCTACGATCGCTGATACGTCCTCTTGGAAGCTTTGATCCTGAATTTCAAGCGCAATTGCAGTGTCATCTGCTTACTGAAAAAGCCACGTGATACAGCGCACACTGACGAGATATTTCGTAAAATATGTCCCACGCGTCTCACGCCCGTAAATATTTAGCAGAATTACAAGTACAAATCACCGAACTGACTTGTGGTTCGAACCCTAGACTTCATTCAAGAAGTCGCCGCAATGCCATTCCCTGCGCTCCTTGACCCGAGTCCAAAGACCATTTTTTTGTTTTCAATAAAAATTTTATATGTGGTGGGCAAATGTCTCGGCACAAACGAATTAATCTTAGTTTTGCAAGATACGCTGTAGGTTTTCCGAAAAGAAAAGAAAGATATATTACTAGAGGTGGAAAACGCCTTTTTTTTTTTTTTGCCATTTCAAAAAGTTGCAAGTTTAGAGCCCTGCTGCTTGTGCACTAAAACTTTGTCATCCATTAATCTTTACTGAATACATTTAGGCAACTTTTACTTTTATAAGAGCAGTTAAAAATCTTTTTTTGCTGCCCCAGTTGTTTTAGTACTCCTGAACTAAAAAAAAAAAAAATGGGCTCAAAAACGACTCATAAGATTGGAGGGGCGTGCTCTGCAAAAATGTTCATTTTCAACCTTATATTTTGGCACGATGCGTTACAATGTTTTCACTAAACTTCTTCATTTTACTATGCGGGCTACGTTCTTAATTTCATAGAAAATTTTGATCTTAAGGCCGCATTTTTTCCGACAATGCCTCAAAATTGGCCGAAATTCGAAAAAAAAAAGCAAAAAGGAACAACTTTCATTCCAATTAGAGAAAAAAAAATACATCACCTTCGATTTTTATTTTAATCTCCCCAAACAATCCTCAGTACCGCAGAAATATTATAAACTGAAAAAGTGTTGCATTATATTGTTTAAAGTTATAAAACTAAATATAAAAGTGAGCGCTTGTCCTGAACGTTGTCGATGTTCAGCCCTACAAAGTCTTTGCAGGTTAGGAGGAAGGCCGGTTTGCTCCGTGGGCTAGATAGCTATGTCGACAAGAATACTCGTCATCTCGGCTCATCGTGCTGCTGCGATAAAGAAATATATTCGAGAAAAGAAATAATATAATTAGGAACTGCATTGAATACTAAGGCACATCGCAATGAATGAGTAAGTAATAACTTTATTTAGTGTGCGGTGTCGACACGGTTTAACGCGACCACCCTATAGGTCTCTCACTTGCGATCGTCGAGATCTTGTCTCTTCGCGGCCTCGAGGGTCTGCTGGAAGGCCCAGAGTTGGTCATTGAGGATGGAGCTGCGCAGAGAGGCAGGGCACCTCGACGAGAGGGTTTCGGGATTAACACCAGTTTTTTATTGCTAATGCTTACACTCACAGAGTGTGTGTTTAAGTGTGGTTATGTTTGTCTTGTAAACCTTGCACGGTTTGGTGATATATTTTTGGGTAAATCCTGTCCTACTACAACGGGTTCGGGTACATGTTTGTTTGTAATTGCCTCCAGGCGATTGCCTGAGTTCTGTAAACTTTGCTGTTAGGCGGAGGGAATGCTTAGGGGAAGGCTTCGGTTAAGTCATTGAAGCTCGTCAACCTTTCTCTCCCTAGCTCTTCTTCCCCGTGGATCTCTTTGGTACGGTTTGCGAGATCTCGTGCGATGGAGCTTGACCAAACTAGCTTGACCTTGTTGTCTGGTGAGCGTTTAAGGTTCTTGATTATTCGGCAGGTTTCCCCGGATATTCTCTTCTCGGCGAAATTCGTTATGGCCGTACACGAGTCTCCGACAACGACTCCGCTATCGTATCGTAGCCACATCAAACTTTTTGTAGCTTAGAATGAAGTGTGACCTGAACATTTGAAATATGTACCGAAAGAGGTTTTAGGTTTCATAACGACACTGAGACTGAGACATCAGCTGCAGTCGGTAAACATCGGTGTTAGCGGCGACTACAGAAGCCCGTATGTAGGCTGCAGTGGTTGCAGTGATCTCGTAATATGCTGCGGCGTCTAGGGTGTAGAGTGCTTCATTAGTTCCTTGTTTGACGTGGTGAACATCGTTGCTCGAGATTTCACTTTTCATATTTAAGCGGCACACTGCAATGAGCTGGAGCCGTCGTTCTGAACCAGCTTGTGTCGCACAATGGTCATTTCCGTTCGAAACCTTCAGTTCATTTGTGATTTGTATTGAAACAAATCTTGTGCAAAACCAGCGCCAATTGGGCCGAGCGTCCTGAGATGCGGCATAGCGGAGGCACAGGTCGCCGAAAGAAAAAAACAGGTCTTGGTCAAAATGACAAAAATATCCTAAAAATCCAGTGTACATTACAAACTCGAAAAAAAAATAACTTGCAGAACAAATAAGAATGGCACACCTGAACTTGAGCCTACTAACTACTTTTTCTTAGCATGGAGCCCTATCCTCTAAGTCACTTAGAAACTTTTTTTTTATCTTTTATTGCATTGGAAAACTTCCGAGGAGTTTGAAACTGAAACAGCCTATATACCTCAGATCACCGAGCTGCATAATGCAAGCCTGTATAACTCAGTAATTCCCAACCTTAACAAATGTTTTGAAGTGAGGCTGCCGCTACCATGGTCCGCTACAATAAGACTTAAACGCGTACTGCTAGAGCGCTGAAGCTGCTTACCGACCCTAGATTTGCCATTAATGTTTTGGATCGCTATGCGCCCAATATTACTCATGGAGACGTATTGCCCTGTCACTTCTCACAATGATCAAAAACAATGAGTGCCGAAGCTCCAAAGCTGCAGCAGGAAGCAGCCCAGCTTTCTGTATTGAATTAATGGCACGCCACCATAGACAGCTCTATCATGCGATCTAGAATTAATGAGGAATAATTACATGTCTCACCAGACCACAGCAGATCAATAATGCCACATCACAGTGTATCAGCTGTATCCCGATCAGTCATCCATGCAAGAATTCAGTTCCATTTGTTCTTTTTTTTTTTTCAATGTGTATGTACTCCTAGTGTTAATTTCAGACGTCAGCAGATGTCCAATTGCCCCCCCCCCCCCCCCTCCCCCCAGAAAACACCAGGTTGGTTGGCTGCCCACATCAGACGCCATCAAGCTGGTCTGGTGTTTTCAGGAGAACACACCAGGCTGGTCTGGTGCCTACGCCAGGCACACCACGAAATCCTGGTGTTAACACCAGAACACAGCAAACCAACCTGGCGGATTTTTCAACTGGGCGCCCTCTCACCACCACCACCGCACACTGTATAAATAAAAATACAGTGCAGTGTGGCGAAAACTGCAGACAAACTGCTACATATAACCTTACCGTCTCCACTGCTACCACCATAATTTGATCTCCCCCTTCTGCACCACAAGTGGGACGGCTGAGTCCCCTGTCTTACATTACCCGTGGGAATGCCCCGAACCATTGGCAGTACCCCCCATATCAAGTCCCATCCGGGAGGCTGGTCAAAAATGGCTGGTGGACTGAGCTCTCCGTGAAGGACCCGTGGGCTCTAGGACAGTAGGAGCCCACCCTTCAGGACCTTTCTTTTTTTTTTTTTTTTTTGCTTTTGCTCCCTTTTATTCTTATTTACATCTCAAATAAATGTTGTTACCACAGCCACTAGTCACACTATCAACCACCCGCATTGAATCAATCAACACTATCATATACACTCCATGCAAGTCGCGTGAATGCCAGTGTAAATGTGGCATCTTTCACCACTTGAATTACAAGCACATCACTCGAATTACAAGCACGTACAGCGGGTCGAAGCTTACGGAGGCCCTTCATTGCTGGGAGTCCATACAAATTGCTCGTACAAAGAGACCCGTATGTATTGCTGACATCCGTCAGCAGTTGGCCACCTCTCTCGTTCAAAAGTTTTTCAAAGGTACCGTGCGGTTTCGAAACCGACGTTATCATCCAAACTTTCGAATTCCATCCAGTGCTTATTTACTGGAACACTCCGTGCGGCCACCGGCTAGCAAGCGCGCGCTTTGCTTAAGAAATTTCACCACAACCTTAGCATTCAGCAGATTCTTACTCAATTCAGGAAGCTGTCGATCGATAAACGCGTCATCATAAGTGTTGCTTAAAATAGCATTTAGTGCAGGGTCAAAATGATTCTACTTCACGTTGAGCCGCGGTGAATCAATGACGTTAACCCCTTGATCAGTAACAAATACCACTTAGCATGTCTTTGTGGATTCCCAACCTCGCCCATTTGGGCACAATTCTCCACAGGTATAGCCCATTTTCTTCTGTGGCAGGAAATCGTAGGTCCTTCAAATCCTACTCGTCGCTGATAAAAACCTGCAGTAATATAGGCCACATTCCTGTATTCGCCGGCTCATATATCAACGGCCATAGAGGAACGACATCTTTAATTGCTGGTTGAACGTCAGGGGTCATTTTCTCTCCAAATGTATACTTCAGAAACTGCGTGGCACAGTTTTGAGGTACTCACCATGACTTGATTTCATCCATATCCCTGCTGTAACGCCTCAATCGCACTTCGCTGTGGATCAAAAGCCGGAAGTACCGGCCTGTAGTCTTGACTTGCTCCCGCAACTTTAAGCCTTAGAGTAGAAGAAGCCACTCTCGCAAAGACGGAGAACAGAGTCATACCAGACAGGCTGCGGAGACCATCGAACAAAGAGAAGTCTGACTAGCCCATTGCCGATAAGCTTACCAAGCGCCCAAGCGCGAAGCGTGCCAAGACCGAAACGGCAGAGCAGCGACTGCGGCTATACGCTCGTGAAACTTGCAATGTTCAAGGGTAGTTGAACCTCTACGAAATTTTTTGTTCTATCAAATAAGCTTACTAAATTTTACATGCCACCTGATCCCAACTCCTGCCTAGGATACTATGTAGTAATACTACACAGCAATGGCTCACACTCGCATTATTGGCAATGAGGAGGCGAATTCGACGCCTTTCCATTTTGAGACTTCTTATGCTCCCTTTCAATGCAACTGCCCACTTTTGGCCTACATCCAGCTTTATGGCGTATAATCATGTAAAGTGGCGCCTTCTGTTTGTATGCTCCAAATATCGTAGATGTAAAGACGGTCTTTTTCGAGAGCATTCACAAAGCTTTGACGAAGCTGGTAACTGAATGGAACGGGAAGATGCCGTTGTATGATTGGAACGTGAGCGTACTGTGCAGTACGCTCACTATACCAGCGTTCAAGTCAGGCACGCCTTGACAGGATGTATGAGTGACTGGATCTTATTCCCCAATATAACGAGCGTGAGGTAGTGCCGGTCTCATTCTCCGATCAGTGTTTGGTAATGTTTTCGTTCAGTAGGAAAGTTCGATGCAAAGCATTTATTTAGGATTTTTGAATGTTCAACAACACGCTTCAGGTGGCAATACTTTCACTCGGGCAGGGACAAATGAAATAAGAGCCTTGCGCTGGAGTTTTGGGTAGGGTGGCGCCGCCTCTTGGCGTCCAAGAAAAACCTGACTGGGTAGTACGTAGTACAACTAGTACAACTACAACGGCGGCTCTGCACATATACTATAGCGCGTATCTCGCAGGCTTTCCACGTCGACTCGCGCTTCTTTCTGCTCCTTGGTGAGCGTGAAAAGGCTCGTCATGTATCATGGACATCATTGTGAATCGGCAGTAGCCTAACATAAAGAAAAAATCGCTGCGACTGCCTTCTTCCGCCTCGAAACATCGTCACCGCCGCTATATTGCCGCTTGCGTCGTAGGGTACCACGGGCAAGTTCATTCGACTCTACTGCTCTCTTTCATAGCCGCATAAAACTATGCTCGGGCGATCAGGTGCATGCATGCTCTGGTTCAAGAGAAACGCCTTTCGCCCTTCGCTGGCCGCTCCATCGGCTCAAGCGGAAATTATATATAGAGTAAAGGCGGCTATGTGCGCGATTTTTGTGATCGCGATAGAAATCGTCCGTGATGCTACTGTTTTCGGCAGCTGCACAAGTATAAAAACTGCACGTACGTTAAGCAACGAAAGGTGACGACGGCAAACTAGAGATCACTTAATACGTTTGCTATCTCAATGAAAACAACCATTCACTTTCAAGAGGAAACTTTCCGCAATAGACGGCATTTAGCGCGGATGTATAATTACAAAGCAGCCGACAATAGCAATTCAATCATTATGCACCGCGCGTTCCTGAGCCAGCAGTGCGCTTCTAATGTGCGATGCTCCCGTGCACTGTGCCAACAGGCATAAGCTCTAGCTCGAGAATTGCAAGCACATAAGTTAAAGGCGATGGACAGTTGAGCAGTAGAACAAGGTCAGCGTGCCTTCACTGATATCTGTACCTAACGACGAACACCGAAACTCCTGCCGCGGAAAAATTCGAACGTTTCTGCAGTCCCAGCTTCAGCTTTCTGTGTGACTTTCCAGTACGAGGACCCTGTATTTCCAAACATTACGAGTGCGACTTATCAGCTCAACGGAGTGTAAAAAGCAAAAACCATTGCAGGATCAACTTACAAGTTCAAGGACAAGCATGCTTTGAACGCAATCCCCAGCAGCCCATGCAAAGCTCGTGCAAGTTGCCTATCGGAAAGACTGTGCCTCAGAAAGATTATTTACGCTATCCATCCCTGTTGCGGTTTCGTGTCTCCGCGTGCTTAAGCTTAGTTGCATGTAAACCTTTGAAGAGTTCCACAAATTCGCGCGATACTCGCCTGGCTATGTCGACTGGAAGCGCGCCGAGAATTCGTCTCCGATATCTGCACATCGTATAATGTCTGACATTGGTTTATTTATTGCATTTTTCACATCGTGACAACCGTGGAAGCATTTTCAGCGGCTTAACGTATTTGTAATTCGTACATAACAGAAATTAAAGCAGTGGATCCATACCGACTGCACGCATTCGGATGCAGGAGCCGGGGATTTGTACTACCCAGCAGACGCCTAGAAGGTGCTTTTTAACGCCGATTTTGTGGCGCCCCCTGGGCAGCGCAAGTCTCATATAGCCACTGTGCAGCCAGATGCACCGCTGAAAATCTAGCAGTAGTGTGGAGCTGGCAAAAGAACTGGCAATAGAAAGGGCTTGTTCTCTAAAGTAAGCGGAAAGAGTGAAATAAGACAGGTTTTGAA
Organism: Amblyomma maculatum; assembly: GCF_055883805.1. Lineage (NCBI taxonomy): Eukaryota > Metazoa > Arthropoda > Arachnida > Ixodida > Ixodidae > Amblyomma > Amblyomma maculatum. The sequence continues at coordinate 188,941,751 of NC_139344.1, forward strand.
CAGGAAAGTGAAACAACATGCAGACACTTTCATGATATCCGGAAACTAAAACAAAAATGGCACTAGTTTAGCTCTGGAGTTGCGCAAGCGATACTGCAATGGTTCGGCGTGTACTGTAGCTGCGGGTGTAGCTTGACGCCACGATTGAAGACTCTGCCTTTTCTGCCCAGTTGAGCATACCGCTGGCCATGACGCCAACTTATTTCTCTCTTTCCACTTTCACTCTTGTTAGCGATTAATGCGCAATTCCTTACCCTGGGCGGCGGCCGTCCGCCCTTTGAACCCTGAGTGGTGCGTCCGCTTTGGCGCGCGTGCCTGGATTTCGACGCGCGCATGCAACATCGGACCTTGCTCGCATCGCATGCGGTGAGAGCTTGCGATCCGGGGAACGCCAGGAGTGCGAAGTGCGTGAGGACGAGAGTGAGCGGTCGCTTGAAAATTGTGTGTGAACGTGCGTGAGCACTTCTCCCTTCTCTGTGTCGACGCAGCCGCGGCTCAAGGTCAAGCACAGCGTCCGCCGGGGATACGCGACGGCACAAAACCTGGCGCAGTATTGCTGACGCAATAAAAATAGAACTGCTCGTACAAGGAAGGTAGCACGGAGCAGTGACGCGAGCTATAGGGCCGAAAACACAACATGCGAAACACGTACCTTTGAAACAGGCTCTTGAAGTTGAAAAACTCCACGCTCGATGGAACCAAACATATAAGATAGTATGGGATGGGGTGTTTTCGGCAGAGAATGATCACGTACAGAGTCTTCTAGAGAGAGAGAGACAAATATAATGGAATAGAAAGGCAGGGAGGTTAACCAGGTGATACCCAGTAGGCTACCTATACAAGTGGGGAGGGGAACAAAGGGAGAAAAAGGAAAGAAAGAGCGCCAAAGAAAGGAGACTATCATATGTCTAGAGATCTATAAGAGCGTGCACTTAAAGTCCTGAACTCAACCCCAAGTCCTTTAAAAACTTTAAGAGCGCCTTCACTGATTTCCTTTGTGATGAAAAAGTCCTCCGAGCGCCCAGAATCTTAGCTACACTAAGAGCGCGAGAGTCCAGGCGGCGGAGTGTATCAGCCAAAAAGGCACGCAAAGTATGTGCTCAATAGTTTCTACACACCTGCATGGCTCACACGTTGGACAGTCTGCCATTCCGATGAGATGGGAATAGGCGTTTGTAAACGCCACTCCTAGCCACATGCGACACAACATTGTAGCATCACAGCGGGGCAGGCCGAATGGTACCTGAAGTTGAAGTAACTGGTCAGAGTGGTGCGAGCGCGACGTCCAGCTTCCAGGCGTTAACAATGATTGTATAGTCACGTTTCGGGTGATCATTCGAAGATGCCTTGCTGCGTCAGCTCTTGTCAATGGTATCTCGGCAATGTTGGTGGTATCGTGAGCCGATCGAGAAGCCTCGTCAGCTAAGTTGTTGCCAACAATTCCACTATGGCCTGGTATCCACTGGTAAAATATTTCATGACCCTCTTGTAATGCCTGGTGGTGCAGTTGTCGAACCTCCGCTACAAGTTGCTCATGGTCGCCGTGGCTCAAGACCGATTGAAGACACTTTAGGGCAGGTTTGGAATCACAGAATACAGCCCATTTTTGAGGAGCTTGTTCAGAGATGTACTTTACAGCAGCACGAATTGCGGCCAGTTCTGCTCCTGTAGAGGTAGTGTTAGGCGAAATTAGATGTTAAATGTTTGCTTGTTTCGCAGGAACGACGACGGCGCATGGAGAACTAGTAGGGGTTACCGGGCCATCCGTATAGACATGAATACGGTCCCAACAGTCATTGTGCAGCATGAACAGTGTCAGTCGCTGAAGGGTTGGCGTGGATAAATTCGATTTCTTCGATATCCCCGGAATAGCAAGGAGCACACATGGGAGCTGCAGACACAGTGGCGACAGAGGTCGTGCTGCCGAAGTGAACTGCTTTAGGATGGAAGACTGGTACGTTGCTATGATTTTTGAAAATGCAAAATGTGGTCTCTGCAGAGGCATCTGCGCAAGGTGCTGTTGTGGAACCCTTGAAATATGTCGTATGTACATTAATATTACGAAGAGCTATTCACTGCGCTAATACATAAGTATAAGGAGCAACGCTCAGATTTGCCAATAGCTGAAATAAAGTAAAAAAAAAATTATACAGGCAATTTAAATTTAGTAAAATCGCCTGGACCAAACGGCGTATAGAAACTTCTTTTCATAAAGCATTCAAAGAAGCTATCATCGCAATCCTGACATCTTTAATGAAGCCTATGAAATACGGCAGTTGCGCCATCTTATGCAGTATCTCACACGATACTTTTCCTTAAAACTTACAGCATACAGTCTAGTTTCGCTTACAAACATAGACTACAAGATATTTATGAACCTGTTAGCGTTAATACTTCTATCAGTACTACAGGAAATAAGCGGGCCGCTCCAAGCCTCTGCGATCGAAGGACGCATTATGGTTTCAAACATACATATAGCATGAACGGTGCTTGGGCGTCGTGATCTAATGAATGGGCAAGTGGCCATCCTTCGGATCGATCTGGAAAAGGCTTTTGAGTGTTGTACCGCTTGAATTTTTTGTATCTTGGAACACGCGAACGTATACGTTCAAGGGGGAGTATAGCTTTGGCGTGCCGAAACTGCACTGTCAAGTTAATAGTAAACAGGAGTTTGGAGGCTACCATTAGTGTGCAACGTTCCATGCGCCAGGGCTGCCCTCTGAGCGCGCTTTTATTTTGAGCATAGAAGACCTATGCTTAGGCGTGATCCAAAACGAGCCAGATAGGTTTTGGTTTGGAAAGCGACTCGGGCTATGAGAGACGCCGTAGTGGAGGACTCCGAAATTTCGACCGTGCACCTGGGGTTCTCGTGCACTGACATCGCACAGCACACGGGCGCCTTGCTTTTCGCCTCCATTGAAAAGCGGCCGCCGAGGCCGGGATTCGATCCCGCGTCCTTGGGAACAGTAGTCGAGCGCCGTAACCCTTGCGTCACCCAGGCGGGGCAAAACGAGCCTGTTAGGCCGTATTCACTGGAAATCGTGAAAGTGTAGTTAAAGCTGTGGGTTTCTTCAGACTGTTCAGCGACATATGACCAGTAGTGTGATAAAGTGAGTTGGTCTATGGAATGGAAGATGACCTTCTATTCTCGCGAACACTTTCAAGACTTTACATGGGTGACGACCACGGGGAAGCATTTAGGGGTGCTTTTAGATTGCTATGACGATAGTAACCCATATTGGAAAGGGTAGGCCAAATAAATCCGTGAACAGGCCACAGCAATAGTCTGTAACTTGGTAATGATAAGCAAGTAAATTAGTGATGCAAGTGCTGCGTTGCTCTAGGTTGAATGTGAAAAAGCTTCCCCGCATGTTTGCTGTTCTTGTATATGGTCATCAAATCGGGAGCGGTGTCGTCGCACGAATCAATTCTAGTCTGTCAGAAATAGTATCCTTGGTTTAGGGCATCTGTTTCTATAGTCAGCTAGCCTGCTAAGTTAGCAGGTTGTTCCTTTTTGTGAGGTCAGTGATACTTTTTTGCGCACCATGTGCAGTTAATGTTGTGTCGCGCGTTGCCTCTATTGTGGGAACGGAAAGAACCTCCGAAAGACTGTGCGGCGTTTTTAGAGGAGTTGCTTACAGTATTCAATTTTTAGTTGTGCGATTCTCGAGGGAATACTTGTATGAAGGGAAGAGGAAAAGGCTTTATAACGATTTATAGGACGTTGTCTTTCCAGTTCCCCTCTACACTAAAGGCACCGGAGAAGGTTTTTGCTGCAGTTGCAGCAAAAACGTTTTTCTTTAAGCTGTATATATAGGAAGTTTGCTGATAAAACATTTTTAGGTGGAAGGGGATTTCTAATTCCGTGGGGTTCGCACTATGTCATTTCTAAGCTGCCCAAAACCATAAACACGGATTAATTCATTGTTGGGAGGCATTTTGGGACGTTCTGCAAAGGGCTATCAGGAAATGTTTACCTATTGACTCACATGACCTCAGGCATATCTTACAGAGAACAAGGCCTTTAGACCAGACCATGCTGATGGGCCTGACACTGACGCACGGTCTGCGTGCATTTGTTTTAGGGAGTGGACACATCGATTTTTGGAGGAACTGGAAAATGCACTCATGTGTACCGGAATGGGTTCCGCGGCTATAGTCGTGGAAAATGTTTAGGGAATTTTAATATGACAACAAAGCATCGAGACGAGTGAAATAGTGGCGCGGAGTGCATATCTGTGAGGCGCAAAGCTGGGAATGCGTCGGCCAATGGCAGTTCGACGGAATATTTTATTATTATTATTATTATTATTATTATTATTATTATTATTATTATTATTATTATTATTATTATTATTATTATTATTATTATTATTATTATTATTATTATTATTATTGCGTGGAAGCAAACACCGAAATAGTTGGAGTAGACAGACGTATTCTGTGCGATTTGCTCAGAGAAAAAAATTCGGATTTTAATTTTAATTTAGGTAATAGTTTTGTTGACTGCCTGATCTCCTGAATGCAATGGTCGATTTCGAAAATTCGTTTTATTTTTGTTGTTGCGGCAGTAGGCCATATCTCGTAGTCATATGCGAAAAAAAAAAAAGTCCTCATTTACGTAGTTTAGAGGATAAGGGCAGGTTGGGGGCTCGTGCCGCGACCTGCAGCAAGAATATACATCGCACGCTATGATGGCACATTCAGCGACCGCTTTAGTTTATGCACACAGCTCCATTGTGGGCACTCCTCTAAGTGTGCGTCGTACACTGCGGTATTAAGTATAAAAGAGAATTGGTTCGAAGCCGCGAGAGTTCGGCTTCGGACACGTGCTGCGTTACTAGGCAAAACATCCGCGCGGCAAAACATCCCTGCTTTTGCAAGTAGCAACCGTTAGCTCACTCGTGCCCTCAGCGCTGCAGGAGGTCGAGCAACGTGACCGAAGCGCTGGCTGATTCCATGCATAACGGCGTGAAAACAAGAGCTCCCTCGTGCGGCTGACTTGCCGGAATTCTGCTGAGCGAAGAGTGGGTCGGCGTGCGCGTTTCGAGAGGTGCAGTTAACACCGAACAGCCTCCCCTCCTCCCGTGCTTAACATACCTCCGCCACACAGGAAAAATGAAAGAACAAGGAGAAGCAATATATTAAAGCCTGGACCGATCGGCGAGGAGGTATGTGGTTCAATGTGCGTCTTGATGCGAAAAATGGCGGGACCTATCCAGAAAGGACAACCGGCAACTGAATTTCACCAAATTAACTGTGGTTGTATTGTACTGTAAATTATAATGGAAACGCACTGCTGCGCGCCTTCTTCCACAGTTTGTTTGCTTGTTTCAGAAAAGAATATCGGCTATTGAACTTGGTCCCGGCGCGGTTAATTCAACGAGAAGCTGTCATGTATAGGGATCCAGGTTTAGCATTTGCTTTGTCGCCTACAACCAAAATATATGTATTTTTTTTTTTGCTCCGCACATACTCAGAATTTTGATGTCCAAAAGGAAATATCATGAAATCAAAGCATAAGCACAAAACAGTTTCAATAAGAGAATGCAGACGTTCTCCGAGTGAGTTTTCCTATCAGTGAACTGGTATCATAAATGTGCCAGGATATGCATCAGTAAATGCTTTCTAAATGTAGATTTTGACCTGCTTTCGACAGTATAAAGGTTCAACGCAACTTTTATTGGTGATTCTTCCCGCTTGTTATTCTTGTAATTGAATGTGTCATCCTTGCTTTGGATCTGTAATTGAACTCCTGACATCCGTTGATAATTTTAGTATGCTGTTTTTGTACGTGTTTAAACATGATTACAAGACATAAAACTGAGCAGGGGACAAGATATAGGAGAAAAGCAAACAGGACGAGCTCAGTTGTTTAAACAAGTCCATGTGCGTTCTGTCGCTGACTGCCAGTTTCAGAGGTTCTTGGGCCTCTGTCAATCTGTTCGTAGAAGCTTTTATCCCTTGAACATTTCCAGAATGTTACTGTATTTTTATTTTCTGAAAAAAAAAAATAAAGAATTTAATTCAAAAGAAATGCGAGCTGAGGTGTAAAAGACTATTGGGATTGCAGAAACCGAGACGGAAACGCAAAACAATTTCAAAATTATTGTATTTTATTTGTAGGTCAAAGATAAATCCTTCTTGGCATTTTGGTGCCTTGAACATAACTTCATGTGTATAAATGTATTCATGCAACCAATCGCAAGTCTTTACACTCACCTTTTTGTTTGGTAAAGTAGTTGTTGAAGTTTGTCCCCAAACTCATGGACCATTTGCAGGTTCTTTAGCATTTCTGACATCCAGGCCGTTTCAGACGTTGATTGTATCCTGGCCATTCATGCTGCCTGTTCCCTGGTTGTTAAGGGATGCCTGACTTTTACTAATTCGCAAATTCCATTGCGAAATTTCTCATATCCTGTTGCAGAGAAAAGCACTTTATGGAATCGTAGTTGTTTTCCCACACTCCGTACAATCGATATTTGTTTTGAAATGCCTCGCAGCCTTGTTGCTCACGTATGTGACGTACGTAGTACTAAAGAAGGTCTTTGTTTGGGCACTCGTGAGCAGCGAAGCAGGCACGTGCCGCCTCATGGGTCAGATATGACGAGTACTTTTGTACAAGGCATATTTTGGATGTGCACTAATCATCGCGCAAAATACCTATAGGGGGGAGGCCGCCGGAAGCACTGACGACCTGGTCTGCTACTATGTGCGATTAGCCTATGACGCCAGCTGGGAACTGCCTTCAACTCAAGTTATCTAGGCTGTCGAGTTTGTGCGGCTACATCTGCGACCAAATGTAAAGCAGAAAGCAGCATATGTATGAATATATGAGACACTATATTCCGATTGGGAGTAAGACACAGCCATATCAGCACATGTGTAAAAGCTGTATTTATTGACTGAATGTGGAAAGAGAACAATATATTGGAGAGCATGTTACATGCGTCTGCAATGACCTGCACTTCTAAGTGGATGTTTTAGACACACTTTGCCTCTTAAATCGTGTATTATATTGTGATGTTCACGGCTTTTAATAAGAAAGGAAGACAACACAAGTACACAGCAACACAAAAACATAGCAGCGCCACTTCATCGCGCTTAAGTCACTAACTGATGATGAAAATAAATTACTTTATACCGTTCATTGCCGAAAAATATTTGTCATGGAAATTACGGGCAGTTTAAAGCAAGCGGCGGAGTAGCAGTTGCTTCACGACCGCCATTGAGGTGTTTTTGCCAATGCTGGAGAAATGACAAGTTTGAGCTCTCGTAACTTTAAGGAAGAAAATAATGTAACATGTCTTTTCATATCCTTTATTGTCTACATCTTGGTCATTGTTTGAAGAATTTTGAGTAAAATTAGGAACGTTTCTTTTTATAATTTATTCTTTAAAAGAATTCATACAGTCAAAAATGCAATATTTGGCATAAAATTTCTTATGCTTCCCCATAATATATAGAAATTAAAGTTAGTGAACTTGATTATTGCACAAGTGCCTATTAGTTTGCAAAATTTGAAGAAGGTCTGACTTCTAGTTGCGGAGAAAATAATTCGTAAACAATGCACAATTTCACATAAGTGTACTTTTGAAATTTTTCCTTGGAAGCAATAACCCCAGAACGCCGGAAAGACACCTAGCTTACTCTTTCCCACCTGTAGTTTGACTGCACGAAATATTGTCATGACTCAAGCCCTAAGGAGCGGTGAAAGTAAGCGTAGACAAGAACCCGCGAATCAGCCCGGCTTCCAGCACCGATATCAGAGTTCGCCCTCTCGAGCCAACGGCCGCTTCGTCGTCGTTGTCCCCAAGCGCGGTGCTAGTTACATGGTTCGGCCAGCGCGAAGGCTCTATCGCATGGAGCATAGTCCAGCCAAAGACACTCGGGCGAAGTGCCCACGCTCCAGAGATCAGGTTGAGAGCGCGTCCCCTTCCACATCTAAAAGGAAAACGCAGTAACTGTAACTTCCCTTTAAGTAGCGCGACAAAAACATGACCCAAAGGGAAAGCCCACATAGCAGGAGTCCGAAAAAAGAGCTTGCGTTTTGGAGCTAATGTTCTCCTTCTATAGGAACCGCGTGTCCTTAAAGAAAACAAAACGCGACACTCAGTTCAACACCATGGCACCTTGCTGAGAAATGCTCTCAAAACACAAGTACACACATATATTAACACATAGGTCCGGCATAGAAACTCGCACAGACAATTCAAGAACCGCTGAGGCCGAACAGAGCAGGATCTTACACCGAACATGAACAAAGAGCACAAAATCGGTCCGTGCAGCACAATCACAGTGACAAGGCCGCATGCTGACGGCTGTTGAAAAGCAACGAAGATTCGAGTAGTTCGCGGCACTATATCGACGCCCATGGATATTCCGACGTCAAATTCACTTTTCTGGCTCTAATTAATTGACTAATTACTCCACATCAATGAACTTTTGCACATATAGGCATTTTTTTTTTCTCACACAGTCATCCTTTTACTCATGAATCACGCCATTCTTCGACAGGGATGGTGTGGCACCCCCTGCAGACGGACACTTTCTGCGCGCATCCGTGAACCTATAAAGGCTTTCGCCTTAATATCATCATCATCATCAGCCCGACTATACCCACTGCAGGGCGAAGGCCTCTCCCATATTTCTCCACTTAACCCGGTTCTGTGCTAGTTGCATCCACTTGACCCCTGCGAACTTCTTAATCTCATCCGCCCACCTAACTTTCTGCCGCCCCCTGCTACGCTTTCCTTCCCTTGGAATCCAGTTTGTTACCCTCAGCGACCATCGGTTATCCTCTCTTCACACTACATGTCCTGCCCATGTCCATTTCTTCTTAATTTCCACTAGAATGTCGGTAACTTGAGTTATTTCTAGTACCCACTGTGCACGCTTCCTATCTCTTGCGTACGGCAGTTCACAAAAGAATATGTTGCTTTAATTACAGGCAGCAAATGCAGGGAAAATGAGGGGCTTATTCGCTTGGAGGTACACAAGAAGGAGCCAGGAACTATGGTGACACAAAGAGAAGCATTGGGGATTTTGTTTTAGTGTTCATCAGTGTGAAATAATAATTAATCGTGTAGATTATTGGTTAGAAAGTAGAACAAAAACAATCACATGCCGCCGGTGGGATCCGAACGCACGACTCCCGAACTTTGCATCCGGTGTTTTACCACTAAGCTACGGGAACGGCTGTAATTTAATCACTTTCATAAGGCCAAGAGTCGTCGGTCAACCGACGACTCGATTTGTTGCATTTGGAATTTCCAGCAGCTAGTATCGAGCTAAGGGTTCTGCACCCACTCCTTTTTAAACATCTGCAATAGTCTACAGGTCCCAGACCGCACTCCCGGCAGCAGCAGACTCGACAACGGCGTTAAAAAATGCCGCATAAATCAATTGTAGGCAAATTGGACATGTACCAATATTCGCCATTTTGACATCTTTTTATGACTTGTTTTTAGCGGCTATTTAATAGCTTTGCCTTTTATTGCGCTTGTTCAATTTGCTCTTATTGTCTCTGTTATTTGCCACTTTTCGGTTATTTGTTAGCTCTTACACTATACTCCTGCAATAGCCCAACAGGGCTGCAGCGTGTATAAATAAACAAATAAAACAAATATATTTATATATGAGTACGACAAAGACCCAGAAAAGGATATTGCGTAAGAGGTTGGCTAACAACAGGTGAATTCTATTTCTTCAGTGAATGACCTGAAGTCGCGATGAATTCAACAAGGTTGACGACTGGCAAGTTGGTAAGGGCTCATTTTTAACCAGCCAAAGGACGAGACACGGGGAAGAAGAGGACAGGACAGGACTAACAACTGAATGTTTATTGAACGAAAGAAAACAACGAAGACGATGGAATACCCACATTGAAAATGTCATCTCCAAAGCTTTTAAAACACTATGGTACCTGCGGCGCACAATGCACAGTGCTACCCCGGATGTAAAGTGCCTGGCTTACAAAGCCCTAGTCAGACCAATTATTGAATATGCCAAAGTAGTATGGGATCCTCACACAGCAACTAACATTCACAAGCTAGATAGGATTTTCAGTGGCTCGCTGCAAGGTTTATATATAATAAATACCGTCGTAACCATTCTTCAACAGACCTCTGCCAACAAGCCCACCTACCAATGTTAGAAAGCAGAACCAGGTATGAAAAACTAAAAACTCTTTACCTCATTATCAATAATTACCTAAAAATTAATAAATCAGACTATTTTGAGATCAAAACTAATGAGACATCAATGCATCGTCATAGTAGGTTCATTCCATTGCCGGCTATAAAAAATAATTGCTTCAAGTTTAGTTATTTCCCGCGAACTTGTAAGGACTGGAACTCTCTTCCAGATTCTGCTGTTCGATCATCATCATTATCTGAATTTGTACGCCATTTAGAAAATTTCATCTATGGCTCTACCACAGGGTGATGAGGTTCTATTGCTGTTGTGTAGGATGGCTGTTGTTCTGATTCCTGTGTAATTCATTTTTGTTTTGTTTGTGTGTGTATTCAGAGACAATTTTTGATTGACTATTGATTTTCATCGTCTTCTATATTGCTCATTTTTTGTTTTGTATTTTCCACTCCTGTTACAGCCCCTTATGGTGGCTGACAGTATTAATAAATGAAATGAAATGAAATGAATGAAATGCACGCGCACAACCCAACCGGTGAAATGACAGGAAATTGAGAAGAAGAAGAAGAAGAAGAAGAAGAAGAAGAAGAAGAAGAAGAAGAAGAATAAGAAGAAGAAGAAGAAGAAGAAGAAGAAGAAGAAGAAGAAGAAGAAGAAGAAGAAGAAGAAGAAGAAGAAGAAGAAGAAGAAGAAGAAGAAGAAGAAGAATCAGTCAAGGCCCAGCTAACGACTTTTCTAATAGAGCGAATTCCCGTGCTGCTACGGGCAGACAGGAAGATGTCTAAATGTGCGCCTGACGGAACACTCTAATTCTCTGGGAGGGAAGGCGAATTCTAATCTGACGCTACATGTGCAATCCCAGGAGTGTAAATCGGAGGATGACCCGCCTCTTTGTATACCTGATTTCAGTAATACGGGTGTAGTTTACAGCAATGGTAAACAATTCTGTCGAGAGTTGGTCGAGGCGTACTTTGCTAAGGCTGAGGACAAGTGTGTGGCTAAGGCATCGGTTAGCCTTCATTGTAAGGAATTCGCTCTAATAGAAAAGTCATTAGTTAGGCCTTGATTTTGAATTTTCTTCTTGTTCTCAATTTCCCGCCATTTCACCAGTTGGGTTGTGCGCGTGTTTTTCAGAACGAGTCTTCGTTGTTTTCTTTCGTTCAATAAACATTCAGTTATTAGTCCAGCCTTGTCCTGTCCTCTTCTTTCCTGTGTCTCGTCTTTTGGCTGGTTAAAAATGAATCGCGATGAATCACTGCTTCGTTGGGCAAACTGTTCCAGTCTAGCTGTTTGAACATAGAAATACGTCAGGTGTGCAGCTGTAAATGATCGAGGAGGATGGATGGCTTCTGAATGGTTGATACGGACTGAGTGAGCTCATGCGCTAATTTTAAAGAACTTAGGTTATTATAAAACATGTAGGGCCACCAACAAAACATCAAAAAAAAAAGAACAGAAGACAAAAATCGCTGTAAATCCCGCCTCCCGCAATACATATTTTTTCCTACTAAACATTGTAAACACACTAACACAGTTATCTTGTAATCGGTGATGCGCGCAGCTTTCACAATTTCACGAGTAAAGATAACTGTTCAAGATAACTGTGTTAGCACTCCTTCCATTTCCTTGTCGAAAAGAGAGCCTTTCATCGGTGGGAGCCCCTCCTCCTTTGTTTTACTTTTCCTTTCATTAGTTTTTAATGATTTTTAGATTTGCGTATGTGCATGTTATTCGGCTCCGGGCACGTTCGACTTCGTCTCTTCGGTTTCTTTCAGTGTTAGCACTAGTGGTGTGTATTTCTATCTTTTGCTTTCGTTTTGAGCTCTCTCTTACGTCTTGGATCAATACCGACTTGCCCAAATTTCCACCCTTGTGTATAACGTATTTACTTAGGTTAATTGAAGGAGCGGCGCAGATAGAACTTCATGACACAGCACAATTAGAGCGCAGTGCACAGCGCAAGAGCGTTTTGCAGTTGGAAATCGATGAAGACGACGATGTTTACTGCAAAACACGAGGCGTGATCGTCTGCGGTGATCCATAGTGCTCTTCTGCCTGGGCACGACGATGAAGACGATGATATTTGCTTTAGATCGCGGGGTGAAACAGCAACGAGGAAGACTTATGGTTTTGAGCAGAGTGGAATTCCGGACCAGTTGGTAGGATATGAACATGATTTATAGGGAGGCTTAGCGCGAGACAGACTAGGACAAGAGAGGCACACAGGACGAGCCCTCGTCCTTTGTGCCTCTCTTGTCCTAGTCTGTCTCGCGCTAAGCATTTCTGTAAATCAACAACTTATGTTGCCCGATGGTGGAATAGATCACTGACCCATCGGTGCAATATTTTTTTTTTTAAGTGCGTATTCCCCGAGGCTGAGCTGTGCTCTGGACAGGGAAGAGACTTGTACTCATTTGACTGGCGAGTTATCGGCGGCGGGGGTTGAACCTCCAACCTCCCGAATCCAAGACGGGTGTATTAATCGCACAGTCCTGTACGGTATACCTGGAAGCTGGAAGGGGTCAGCTACACGACAGAGAAACGCTTCAAGACGAAGCCACTGCGAAAACAACTGCACATGTGTCCTCTCTACCGCCACAAAACGGACAAGTTGGTCGCAAGCTGTCTCGTGTAAAAGCTGGAGCTTTAATGGGGAAGACTCCAAGGCGAAGCGATACATAAAAGATGCTCTGCTTGCTTCCAAAAAATCCGCCGTGATGCACCGCCAGCTAGGCCTAACATTGATAAGATCATACTGGCGGAAGTGAGGAGGAAGACGTGGAGTGAGGAGCCTAACGAATTTCTTGAAGGGAACCGAAACCACATAGACGTCCTCCTCCGCCTTGCGAAGACGCTCAAACAGGTGGCTGCCTGGGCGTAAAAGAGCAATACGTGCTCAAAGAGGCGGAGACGAGTACTGAGAAAAAACGAAGTCAGGCTTCGATTCAGAGGCATGTCCGAGCTCAGTGCCACGTCGGTCCACCTGGCGTGCAAGGCCTAGGCTACAATGCCCAGGTCAGGGATTCCGAGGCCTACCCTATCCCTAGACCACAAGTCTTTTGACCTTGTCCGGGGCTCCACTCCCCAAGAAACGTAAAATGATCCGCTCTAAGCAGAGCATCGTCCGTGCCGACAGGGGTGTTACGCCGACAATATAGGTCCGCACCGAGTACAAGAGGGGCCGCGTGATAGTGGCCCGAGCCGCGAGCGGACACAGAAGCTTCTCATACTCTCTTGCCCTAGATTTGCTTTTGTTTTTTTTTCTGGGGCAAAGGACCAATTTCTGCCTGAATGTCAGACCTTCTGAATTGAAGTATAAACCAAGAAGGCAGACTTCAGCCTTCACGGGAAGACCGTGAGCAGACTGAGGACTGTATGATGCGCAACTTAAATAGAGGGTGGCACTCTTCGACGACATAGCCCCAGTCGTCTCACAGTACACCTCCGTGACATCCAGAACGGAAGAGACAGAAGCCTCATCCGGGCGACAATGGTTAGGTCGTCTGCGTAGGTAAAGATGGTAGCTGGCAGAGAACCTGCAGGGTGGCAATTAAAAACGAGCTATCCTATTGTCCCAAGAGAGCCTTTGTAAAACAGGTTCTAACGCAAGCACGTAGAGAGCAGGTGATAAGGGGACATCCCTGCCGAACTCCACGGCCCACGTCGAAAGCCACAGTGACAACTGAAACTGGCCTGGAATATAGAGCTGTGACCATGCGCTGGAAATCAGGGTCTATACCAGCTTCCTCCAGGACTTGAAATAAGTATGGATGGCTAACCACATCGAATGCATTTCCCAGATCAAAGGAACAGAGAATACCCGAAAGATTTTGTGTTGAGCCCAAATAAAGAGGTCCTTGAAGGCAAAACCATAGAGTTGAGTGGAGTGAATCGGAACACAAGCCTGATAAGGATATACAATATCTGGAAGGAACAAAGTTAACAGAGAGGACAGGCACTTGGCTATGAGCTTGTAGTTGACGTTTAGGAGCGTGATGGGACGCCAGGCTCGGAAGTCAGTGCGTCTCGACTCATCCTTACAAAGGAGAGTGATCAGCCCTTCCCTTTGAGTATCTGAAATCATCACTTCCCCAGGAGCCTGTTTACAAGAGCGGTGAAAGGCTTCCCGAGCTGCCTCCAGAACTTGTTGTAAAACTCGTAGTTAGGCCGTCCGAACCTGGGCTACGATTTCTATGGAAGGAATCAAGCGCTGCTTCGAATTCAATCTCATCCAAAGAAGCCCCTGTAAGTGAACTGAATTGGAGGGAGTTTCAAAGGGGAAAGTAGCTGTGCTTGGAACTGAAGCCTCATAGAGAGCGGAATAGAACTGCCGTGTAGCTTTATGAACAGCGTCCGGCGTGTTTGGGATCGAACCCGTAACTGGGTCTATCGATTCTGTGAGGGACGTCTCCGTGCACGCTAAAGCACGGTTCACACTGCGGGAATCCAACTGAGGCATGGACAAAACACGTCCGCCCGTCAAGCCGGAGACTTGTTTCCCGAGACACTTGTTTCCAAACAGCTTTTCACACTGCACAAGCAGCTGGGAAACAAGGCGGGTTGCAGGGTGTTACCTCGCTGTGACAGACTTGGGCAACGAAAACTAAATGCAAAAAGCGGTCGTCAGCAGTGCTTGGTCCGTTCGCTGGCCGAGCGAATATCCCGGCGACACCTCACCCCAGCATGCATGTAACCGTGATTGATCGTTTTTTTAATGGTTTTTGTGCTCGTAAACAGCAATTGAAAAAAAAAAAAATAAAAGCTCCCCTTCATCGCTTTGTCTGCCGCGGTAAGGCGTCTTGCAAGCAGTCGGGCGGTGTGCCGTAATTGGTACCAACTGTGGTGGGGCCTCCGTGGCTCCCCTCTTTTGTGCGGCGGGTCGCCCGCGCCGCGGCTGCAGAGAAGCGCCGCCGAAGTTGTTTTTTCGGTGTGACAAGGAGTTCGTCAAGGAGTTTCATAAAAGTTTCCGTTCAGTGTAGCCGGGCGACAAATACGTACTTCCGGACAGTTCGTGTTGAATCAGTGGGACTGGGTTGCTGACATTACGCGAACACGCTGTCGCCAGACAGAGTCGACCAAATGTTTCCGCAGTGTGAACCGGGCTTAGGCTGCGTCAGAGGAGGTGCCTGCTGCACCAATGTTCCCTCTCTCGCTGCTCAGCGCGCGCCATAACCCCAAGGCTATCCCAGCGACGTTGTAGTAATTTCCGGAGCCTGATGCGCTGCGAGGCAAGTGCTTCGGTTACCCTCCGGCTAGCAGAAAGAGGTTTAGAGAGCAGGAGGATGACATCAGAGACGATGGTAATCTCCTGTCGCTCCTCACGTGCCCGGCTCATTCCCGCCACCCTGAAACAGTCATGCACTTCAGCCCTAATGATGTGTAATGAAGCACCGTCTAAAGCCGAATTGGAATTGAGAGAACTTCTAAGCATACCGGAGACTTCCTTAACGATTTCCCTGTCCTCTAGAAGCCGCGAGTTGAGGCGCCAAGTCCCCTTCCCGCGAGAGACCAGAGTACCGTCAGTGAGGCGAGCGATGACATACCTGTGCACTCACTCAACGCGGAGGGGACAGACCACATGGAATGCATTTCAGAAGCCAGTGTTGGAGAAACGTAGAAACATTCTAGCCTACTCTGAAGGCGCCTCCCGGTCCAAGTCATCCCTGACTGTTGAAGGGTGAAGGGTGTAGGATGTAAGGCCCTCGTCCTTGACGGGAGGCCCATAAAAGTGACAGTCAGCGCAGGCGCGCTGAATGGGTCTCGGGGATGATTCTAACCCTGGATGCCAACCGTAGTAGGAGTCGGCGGCGTTGAACGGATATCTGGGCGCGTGTATAACAGTGACGGATAAGATCATTGTTTTAAAATTTTGGAATACAGTGCCAGAACTAACATGTATGCCAGTTCCTTTTTTGTTCGATCCATCAGTGAATGGAATCGGCTTTCAAGTCATCAAGTGTGCTCCATAAATGAAGATGTGTTTTTTTCCACTCTGTAACCCCCCTGCTGTAGCGCCCTCGGGCTAAGCGGGGTAATCATTGAATAAAGAATAAAGAATGAGGACGTGGTTCGGCTCTTCTGGTGTGGTCCGCAATGGTGCCGATTCGGACGCCGATAATTGCGCTGTAAAAACAGCCGCCAAGGGCGCAAGCTTTGGGCGACGGTTGCGCACGTGGGGGCACGTTTTTACGTGTTTCACTGTGTTTTCTTTTCCTTTTCAAGGGGAAAAAGTTTCTGTAACACTGGGAAGGCATGGGGCGTAGCATGTGACCTAGTCAACCAATCATTTCGAGGTCCATTCTCTAAATTCCGTTTGTTGTGAAACGAATTTGTTGTCCCTTTTGCATTGTTTGTTTTAGGGAGAGGGAGATGAACCTTACGGAAATGGAAATGCATGCCAAGGTGTTTGTGACCCAGTCATGTGTGAGATTGTTGTGATTGGGTGATGAAAAATGTGGGCTGGGTCCGAAGGTGGTAAAACAAGGCTTGCCTCCAGGAGAATCCGTTATGAGCTAGATTTTGATCCTTTGCCTATTCGGCTATACCGAAGAGTGTAGCCAGTTCAGTGTTATCATGCTCGTTGTTTCACCTGTTGTAAATATGTACAGGGTGATCCACTTCTAGCTATAACACGGTAACTGCTTTCAAAGCAGCATTGCGTCGGATGCAGGCTCTTATCGAAGCAAAGCGATATATGCACGGTGGGACGCGGAGTTGATGTTTCGCATGGCCTGCCACCTAGCTTTATGGAATGGCCGGGTCGGACGCAATGATGCTTTGAAAGCAGTGGCCGTGCTAGAAGTGGATCACCCTGTACATTCCTGTAAAGTTTTCAGTTCAGTTACCCCTCAAGTTGCATGCTGTTGTCGCCAGAACCGTTATTCACTCAGATCTTTAGCGCTCCCTCGCTCAGGACAAATCAGCCCATACCTAAATGCTAGAAAAAAAAAAAAAAGAAAAATAAGAAATGAAGCAAGGAAGCAAGCGAGCGTGCATACTGCCCTGTGTTTAACCGAGGGCAGCTCCAAGCCGTCACTGGTTTGAAATCGCACTGTCTACGTTGGCTAGCCTGCCCGCCCCTCACTTCTCAGAAACAAAAAAGAGCGTGCGTGCTGCTGTGTGCTTTACTACAGCCACTGTAGCTTTACTCGCAGGACGGCTTGACGCAATTCCCCTCCTCCAAATGGAAGCCGCGCTCCGACTGCCAATCACCTCCTTTCATCCTTAATGCGCATTGGTCTTCAGAGACACCCTCTTACTCCCTCCAGTGGAATGAAAACAAAAAAAAAAAAAAAGGAAGAAAAAAAAAACCACAGACAAGACCGGTCGTAGACAGGACACGCAAAAGTGACGTAAACTGCGTCAATTTTGGGTCACGTGAATGTGCGGCCAGAACCTGCAACATTTCTCCCCAAACCCAGCGGCGGCCACACCCGGCCGGCAGCAAAGCTCTGATGTCACGCCCCTCGCACCTGCTCTTTCTCTGCGCAGTGCATTCCACACATTCCAGAGAGGTTCTACAGCAAAATGCTCGACTAGTAACCGAATGTAAAAACAGCCTGGCCCACTAGCTGCGTCTCGCTGTGTCGTTCTTCCCGTCTACCGGCGTGGCGTTTGGTTCTGAGAGCAGAGACACAGCCGCATTGTAACCCCCCCCCCCCCCCCCCAAATATCCAAAAATGCTAGCCAAAAGGGTCTGAGTTCCTTCTCCACTATTTCCTGCATCAATGAGAACAGATTGCCACTGCATTTGGTTTCAGTCGAAATCTATTTCCATCACCTTCTCGTTCTCTGCACACGCTTGCAGTTTGTCCTTTATACTGTTCATCCCTACACTTTGTTGCAAGGGGCTTTCAGACATCCCACCGGTTCCAGAAGTTGTTGCACTGGGCTCACAAGCCTCGATGGTAGCGTTGGCCTGGCGGCTCGGGTTATCGAGGAAATAATCAGTCGGTCTCGGCAAAATACGAGGTGTCGTCTATCAAGAACAACGTTTAATATTGCATCTCGCAAAACGGCCAGAGAAGCAGGCCCCAGAAAGAAGAACCTTTCACAGGAGGTGTCTCGACGGCTTCCTTTTCGGCGGGAGCACCTGCCGTTTTTATACACTCGGGAGTAAGGAAGTACGGGCCCGAAGAAGCACGCGCGCAGGCCCATATGAATTCATGTCTAGAATACGTTAATCACTCGACAGCGTTGGCGAATTTCCTTGCACTAGCCGAGGGTGACGACTCTCTCCCTCGAGCTCCTCGCTTCACAAGCGCTCGCACGCACACACACGAAAACACGTGGCGACATGTCGGAACACGCCGGCGGAGAAAGTGTTGGGCGACGCTCTGCGCCGCGCTGAAATGGCTCGAAAAGTCCCGACGCACCGACAGACGAATACGCTGCCGCCGCATCGGCGATCCCACACGGCGGTGGCAAAACAAAAACGTAACATCTTGAAACTACTGATGTCACTCTTATGGGACGGTAGTTATTTGAGATTCACCGCCAGACTCCGACGAGGGCGGACGTTCCGTCGATGGGCTTCGTCGACCATACTACCGCTCACGCTCTATTTCGGCCACCGGAGTTCTAAAATTTTTCTGCGAATAGACTACCGCGGATATTCGCGGACATTCAAATTTTCAAGGTGGCGCTAACATTCAACTAGTTTTTGAAGCTTTGAAGACATTGGCGAGCCGGGACTCTAAGCCTGGTTAGGCCTGGGTTGACAAAGGCGCAACCGGCGGCCGATGCCCGCTAAAAGCTCGGAGGAAATGATGGTAACCGTGGAAGGAACGAGAAGACCCTGCGGAGTTGGAAGAGCTCGGTCAGGGGTTTGTTGGTAAGAGGAAGGGCGGTGCCACCCGAGAACGAGGAACTCGTCGTCACCGAGCATCATACATAAATACGTCAGGCTGGAATTAGCTGAGTGATCGCCACCGCTGGCGTCGATTTCGCCGAGGCGGAGGAGGATATTTTCTCGATTAACACTAAACACAATCCATTCTCATCGCAACAGTCAGGGACGAGTGAAAACAAAAATACATTGTTCTGCGCGTCTTCGACTGGCGTAAAAATCAAGTTAAGGCGGACGCTGCTATGCCTGAAGACTGCGGAAAGAGGATCGTGCAACACATCCCTCCCCCCCCCCCCCCCCCCCTGCTCTCTTTAACCACGGTCCTTATCCTTGTTGTAAGGTATCGCTAGACGCCCCCGGATTAGCGGCTACGTACTCAGTGCCTCGTGGTAGTTTTGCTGGAGCATGAATTGAAGCTAGCTGCGTGCAGACAACAAGGCGCCGCGAATCACCGGATAGAGCAGGGAAAGCCATTAGAGTGACGAGTGTCATCGAGCGGCTGACAGGCAATCGAGTCCCCAAAGGGGGAGGTTAAGCTGCTTTGTGCGTACCTACAGTACGCTTTTCATACGAGCCGACACGACACCGCCGTCGCGGTTGAAACGTCCGTTCACAGACACGCCGTGTCCAGACAGAAGGGTGACATTCGGCGCCGGTGGAAGAGTGATGGGGAGGTTGAACAAAGGGGAAGACGTCCGCGGGAGGACCGATTGACCGAGCGTCGTTTCTTCGCGCCGCCGCTAAGCCAGAGGTCACGGACTTTGCAAGTTTCAGGAAGAGCGGGGGTGCGAGACGGCGGCGGTCCGCTAACGACGCTGCAGCTCATTTGCTTTGATGATCTTAACGCGAGAACGCGGCAAGGTGTACAGTAGAATGTGGGCAGCATGTGACATTTTGTGTTTTTTTTCTTTTGTTGTGTGGAAAGGGTTTCACTCACACTGCTGAAATTGCACGTGGCCACGAACCAATCATGTTGAAGTTCGTGGCGATTGGACGTAATTGAAATGTGGGCTGGACACGGAGGGCTTAAAACTAAGCCCGAGATACCAGTCTGGTGTTCTGAGCCATGGCTTGATGTGTACATCTTCGGCTAGGCCGAGCTAGCCAGATCCACGTATCTTCTGCCTAACTTTGCTGTAAAAATTGCCAAGTTTTGTGTATAAACTTCAGTTAATCTCTTTGTAACTCTCAAGTGTCGTTATCCATATTTCGTCGTCTCTGATCACCGTCTTGGAAGGGGCGCTCCTGTGGCGCAATTTGCCACGTCTTCGGGTCACCAGGAAGAATCTATTTCAAGAAGAAAGAGCAACGAAAATTCACTCTTATACTGTTCGAAAATTCGGAGGGCACGAAGTGGTTGAAGCTCTCGCTTACATGGCAAAGATGCGTACTATACAGAAAGAAGTACGAAGTGGGCCATCGCATGAGGGCGTTTGGGCCACCAAGAAGATCCTACCCGGATCCTACCAACGTCAAGTGTCGAGGATGCCCGGTGCGAAATGTCATCTGTACGGCAAAACCACCCGCTCGACGACAAGAAATGCAGGGAAATCTACAGGGCTCCATATCTGGCCAAGAAATGGCAATGGAAGCGAAAAACCCTCATCAACAGCAAAGCAAGCAGTAGTGAAAATCTGACGCAACATCTAAAGGCGATTGCGATTGCAGAAGACACTCAAAGTCCCAATTAGGGGACTCCCGAGGCAGTGCAAGAAATATTTTTCTAAGTGGTGTTCTCCGCCGTCGGTCGAAAAAAGGGGCGAAAAGGGACGTAAGTAGGAGGATGCGGCGCTCCGAAAA
The DNA here is from genome assembly GCF_055883805.1 of Amblyomma maculatum. Taxonomy (NCBI): domain Eukaryota; kingdom Metazoa; phylum Arthropoda; class Arachnida; order Ixodida; family Ixodidae; genus Amblyomma; species Amblyomma maculatum. The sequence goes on from NC_139344.1 coordinate 188,962,551, forward strand.
TTTCAGGGGGTGTTCTGACACCGAATCACCTCCTCTGGCTACGTCCCTAACCCGGACATTCCCATGCCAGAAGCGGAGACTTTCGAGCACGGGGCGGGGACTTATGGAGACTGCTGGCCGACGCCGTTCGAGCGTCCGTGGCAAAGGGCGGTCCGGGGCCAGGTCCGGAGCCAGACCAGTTCCAGGGACACGAGAATCCTACGGGACGCCTGGAAGAGAAGCCCCAGTGGGGACTGTAAGTTTCGGTAGCGGTGCCTCCCAGGCTAAAGATGGGAAGGATCAGGATATCAAAATTCAAAAAGAGGAAGTCGGTGAACTGAGGGAGTAATTAAGAAACTCACCCAGGAGCTTCACCAACCAAACAACAGGAAAAGTCGGGGTCACCCCGCCTCAACAGGTATCCCCCTCAAAACAAGCAGCTAACCCAGCACTCCCACCTCGGCGTCAAAGGCGGTTGCACCATCTGCGGCGCCGCCGATGGAGAAGGAAAGATGGTCACTGAGCCGATAACCCCCCCCCCCCCTCCCACCACCACCACCACTCCGCAGAAACGGAAGGCTGGAGAGGTGGATCCCCTGATGGCATTAGAACGGAGACTAAACTCCAAGTACAAGGCGAGATTCCAAAGGAATGAGCCTGGCATGACCGAAATTATCAGAAACAGCTTAAACACATGAACGTGGCCTTTGCCGCTCTCACGGAGAGGCAGGTAAATGACCAATACCAACATGAACGAGCCATAAATGCACTACATAATGATCCGACAATGTGGCAGTGGAACTGCGGATGGTTCCCTCGTAAGCGAGCGCACGTGCAACAGTAAACCTCGAACAAAAAATTGAGATACCTTTAGCAGCAGTCCAGCAAGAAAGGGGAAGGACGCAGGTAAATTATTGGGATATCAAGCGTTTGCTAGGAACCACGAGGAAAAATCCCGGGTTACTACACTCATAAAAAGGAACACGTAGCGGTGATCGGACACGATATCAGTTCTCGTGAAAATAAGGTGGTTCTCGTCGAGATTCTCACGGGCAGGAAGGAAGAGTCATATAATTTTCCCCTAAGAATTTACAACACCTCCAGCATCGCATTAGTTCCAGGATCCTCTTTCACGAAGCGATCAAGGCGGCAGGGACCAAAGCCCTGCTAACTGTAGCAGGCTAACCGAAGGGAAGGCTGCTAGGACGACTTTCCCGGAATGGGCCTCACTCAGCTAACGGACCCGGGCTGTTCGACCAGGTTAGGCAACTGCGTGAGCATGGACACAACCCCAGATCTAATATTCACCAGAAACGTGGAAGAGATAAGAACGCCGAGTACAACTTTCAGGCAAATCAGAGAAACTTCCGACAGAGGGGAACATTCAGAACAATAACTAATGGGAGCATCATGCGCCACGTTAAGACCGCTACGACCCTACAGGGTGATGACGCGCCGGCGACCGCCAACAGCAAACTCCTACACATGAGGGAAGCTGAACGGGGCATGTAAAAGAATCTCCAAAGTACGAGACGGAACCAAAATTCGAGGCGATTAGCCAGGCATAATAAGCAAATTTAGGATTGAGGAACAAACTGTGCGAGCAAACTGGTGCCATAGGTGTGATAAAATGGAAGGAAACATGAGCCTTTCCAAGACATGGAGCCTGATGTGATATAGCTCCTGGACGCCCATAATTCGAAAACGCAGTCGGGCAGTACATTGGCAAAGGCCAGGCACGCGTTCGAGGTGACGGACGCGGAGCTCGTGGCAAAACTGGTGGACATTTACGCCGACGACATGACATCCCTACCCCTCCCGCAATACGAGCGCCATCTGACCGAGACTCTCGATGTACCATAGTCTATGCGCCCATAGGAGTCGGCGTAAGGACATATAATAAAGGATTTCCTGCCAAACGTGAGGCCCAAACTAAAATTTTAGAACCAAGAATCGCCAACGGTCCACTTGAGAAGTAAGGGTGCTCCGCCGGGCTCGGTGCTTTCCCCCTTCCTTTTTAATATAACAGTGAGAGGCCTTCACTGCCGCTCTCGGGGTCATAGAAGGCCTAAAATTTAGCATTTACGAAGATGACATTGACCTCTGGATGAACAGTGGCACTTGAAGAGCACCTGTAGGTGGTGGCTTCGTATACTATCTGAAAGCGCTCCGGTGCAAGCGCGTCAGGAATTTCGAAATTAAATTTGAGGGAAAAGCCGTACTCTAAAGTTAAACAAATCAGAACCCTCGGACTCTCTATCCAAAAGGACGGGTATGACAAAGGAACTATCAGAAAGCTCAGCAACTACTCTGAGAAAGTAACAAGGATATTCAGGTTGGTCGCACTCAAAGGCAGGGGCCTCAAAGAACGCAGCCTCCCGAAATTAACGCAGGCGAACATTATTAACCGAGTATGCTCGCGGTACCGTTCCTCGATACTAGGGCGAGCGAGAAAGATAGGATCGACGCATTTACGGCGCTGGGCCTACCCATCTCCACCTCTACTGACCACCTGTTGGAAATGAGAGTACATAATAGGACTGAACTCACCGAGGCGGTGCGAATCTCCAAGCTCGAAAGACGAGCAGAACAAGTACAGGCCGGACCATTCTGGAGTGGTGGTGGTAGAAAGCTTTTATTGCCATTGAACAAACAGTGACGAGAAGCCCCCTGCATGGCACTTGGGTGCTCCCTTACTACATGGGAGACACAAGGCAAAAGAAAGTTTTTAATGAGCAATCCTCCTCATAACACTGGAGATAATCCTCCGTTCGTCTTGACTTGAAGTGACGCTATTCATGAGAGGCTGCCAGTAGGACTCTGCGATGTTCGGTGATATAGGATGAGGAAAGGTGGGGCATGTAAGAAGGATGTGTAGAAAGTGTCCTGGTCAGCAGAAAATTTGATAAGGCCATATGCAACAAGGTCGCCCTACCACCACACTGTCGCGAGAAGGTCATATTTTCCCCCTCCCACGCGACATGCACCCAAAACCATAGGAAAAGACGGCAGAAGTTGGCGGAGGCAAAGGCTAAAGGGCTGGCAAATTTTCGGCAGGAAAGGTCGTCTATGTGGGCGCTGCGAGTGGCGGGTTGGGGGCGCAGCAGTGGCCTCGGTAGCTATAGGGTGCCTCGATGTCAGCGCAGCCTGCATCGAGGCACCATACAGTCGCCGCCGCTTCCATTAGGAGTAGAAACGCAGATACGGCCGAGGAGGTCGCAATAGCGCTCGCTTGCGCTGGGATTAAGGCTAGTTTTATTTTTTAGCGAAAGCAAAACTGCAATCCGTAATATCTGAAAGGACAGGGTCTCGCTGGAAGGTGCTCGCATCCTGTCGCAGCCAAAATTGATCGCAAGATTACCTTAATTCGGGTACACACTTCTGCCCCCTATGAGGCGGCCCACGCGTTATCCCGAAATCTCTATTTCCAGTAACCGCAGAGCCACTCGTCTGCCAGGGCGTGGACTAACTCTTGCAAACATACGGGCAAATCGTCGAGAACTGTAGATTAGGAAGACATCTGCTGCTACCACAGGATCCAAGCTTAAACAATAAAGAGGCCGTCGCCTGCTGACGATTACAGGCCGGAAAGTTTGTAAAACCGGTCTGGTTGTTTCACACCCAGGCAGACGATAGGAAAGACGACAAATGTAAGACCTGCGGAGCGAGGAGACTCTCGATCATATAGGAATGCCCCGTATCTTCGGGCGCTGGGGACAGTATTGAACGTAAAGAAGTCTGTGAGGCCCTGCTTCGAAGCGAGGTCCCCGCCGACCAACAACGAGCTGTCTTTCTGGCGGCTGAAGCCGCGAAGAACCAATATATTTTCGCCAGTCTTCAGTCGCGGAGGTCCGGTCCCTGTCTCCTAGACCTGCGTGCCAGGGGCGGGCGCGGAGAGTAGGGGGTTTGTTACATCGGTGAAAAATATAGAGTTTTGATCGATCAATCAATCAATCGATAGTTTAATTATTTGCAGGTTTACCCTCCCTAATTTTTTCTTATATATATTTTGCTCAGCTATATACTTACCCACCTAGGGCGAATATTTCACAACTGCTCTAGTCTCTATCCATCGGGGGTTTTACCACCCATTAACATTCTGCTGTCACCTAATGTCTCCTCAGATTTTGAGCCTAATTTATTAACGTTATTAGAATACCATTCGATCCTGCTGCAGTGCTACTTGAAACCCCTTTTCACACTCTCTTGGTCCAAGAGAAACCATTGAATTACATAACTGATATATCATCCTCCAATGTAGCATATGCAACCGTTCCTTGATCTATATATATATTTTGTTATCATCATTTCTATATGTTTGATTGCCTCAACCCCTTCTTAGCCGATGTAACTATAAACCTTAGTTGTAGTCTATCCGTAATTTTTAGCTATTTGTCGGTCTTTTCTTCACTTTTGACCACAATTGGGACTCCTAATTTTCTCAAATGCTTCCCTTCCACATTTTATGAAGCTATCCCATTTCTTTCTGCTTCTGATTTCTGGCTGTTTATTCTTGTATCTGAGTTCCCTGGAGGTTCCCTTGGAGCAAGCAAGAGGTCCCTGCACTGAGAGAATGCAAAAGAATTAGCGCTGCCGCGAAGCTTTTCTAATTTTTACTTCTTACAACATTTATTTTACATTTTAATGAATTATGTTTTATTCATGTTTATCACTTTTGTTTTTCATTTCTTTCTGATTTAATTTACCACTACCATCAATTAGCATCGTTATTATTTATTATTGTTTATTGTAATTACTAGTTATTATTATCATCATCATTTTACATAGCCTGCTAATGCCATGAGCATTAATAATTGGTTTAAAGGAAAGGCACATTATCTGTCATACCTTCCCTGTGGACACCTCTAGACGGAATAAGAAGAGAGAGCTGTACCAACGGCGCCGCTTGTCCTGTGCTCCGAATTCATTCATTAATCGCCTGGTGGCGCAGAAAAGCGGGCGCGTGTCGTCGTCGTCTGCTTGCTGTAAACGTGCGTGCCGTTGAACGGAATTCGGCCTGTATTATTGTTATTTGGCTGAAACATGAGTGTATTTTGATTGTGTCTCCGATGCTTCAATGCTTCGACTATCGGACGAAAGTGCTTTGCTCCGCGATGCACGACAGGAGTCGTAAAAAATGTCGCTCTTTTCGGCACTAAATGGTGAAGATTTGAAAGTGTGAAGAAATGCAATCCCACGGAAGGACCGTTTGCTCTAAATGTCCGCAGGAATAATCCTCCTCGGATATATATCGCACAGCTTCAGCCACTTTTTTGAAGTGTCGCCAAACGTTTTACCTTTGTGATGGCTAAACTGTCTGTGCCGAAACTTGGGATACGGGTTGCGCATGGTTCCGGGAACCACCGACCTCTCCACAATTTTGCCTGCTCGTGTCGCCTTTTGCCTGAAAACCGGATACGAAGAAGGGTCGCTGAACGACCCGCTGGAATGTGGGGACGACGCGCTAATTACGGCTACAAGTGCGCTGTTGCGAGGATGGCAAGGGTTCCGGGAACGGGAAGAAAGGACTTGAAGTGACAAGGAAAGCAACAGAAGCCGTCCCGGGGGACGACCGCCTGAAGATACGAAGACGGCTCGCTAGTCCTGGCGGCGACCTTTGCATCGGGCGAGGAGGTTGTCGAAACGCCTCCTCTCTGGACTGTTGCAAACCGGTTCTGCTGCCGCCTCCACCGTGTTGACGTCAGGTGCACAAAACAGCCCAGCTAGCAATAAGGTGGCGCCTAGGAGGCCCTCGTTGCAAAGGTCTATATTGAGCTCGCCGTGTATACCGTCACCATCAGCGCTGCCTGCAGCTCCTAACTATGGCCATCATCTCTCACCTCAAGCATCGGATCACTGCAGTGGCGTCCCGACGCAGCCTCAAGGCCGTCGGGTGAGCGGGGGCATCCAGCTCTGATTAAATCTGTTACTGCCGCTATTTCATGTGTGATTCCTGCTCTAAACCCCGAAAAGAGCCATATAACCGGGACATCACACCTTCAAGCTCATAGCGCTGCCAATTAGCGGCGATAGATTCGACCTATGGAGTCAGAGGCGGTTAAAAGCGAGTAAAAGCGAGGTTTAATTTCCGTGCTGTTTGTCTCGTAGGTCGACACTGATTTTAGAATGTGTCGCTTTCTTTGACAATAAAGCTGATCCTAGTGAGATTACGCGTAGCATATATGTGCACCGATTCAGTTAGGCGACAGCTGCATTCTTTTGGCGTGCGTGAGATATTTTCACACTCAAGGACTTGAAGTTTTATTTATTTAATATCGGTAATAAAGAAAATAGACGCTACCAAATTTTGCTCAGCTCAGCCCGCCATGACGAAAAAATTATACTCGCTCACTGCGCGGTCTACTGCGCACAAAAAAAAAAAAAAAAAAAATCCTCGACCTCTTCGCAGCATACAAGAAACGGTGCTGTAAAAGAGTAGAAAAACGTTGATAGCGATTCTCTAAAGCACTACCTACTCTAGAGCGTCTAGAGACGAAAAAAAAAATAAACAAGCAAACCCAGTTTTTGTCTACGTCACGTCCGGTTAAGCATCGAGCGCGACGCGAAGAACGTCACGCCAGGCCGCGGCGTGTCCACCAATCAGCGTTTCCAGCCGAGCTACCCCGAAACGCTTCTCAAGCGAGATGCCCTAGACTTTTCTTTGCATGGGTGGCTTTCATAAAGTACATATGAGGCAGCCGACCATATGTAAATCCTGTTGCCGTCCATCAAACTACGTCTGTCTTACTCTCGTGCGGCAGACGATAAGATCATCAGCGGCACCTTGACCAAAAATGTGATGGGATGAGGATATTGCGCGCTTCGAATTCAGGAATATGAAATAAGGCCATCTACGCACAAAAAGAAGAAGAGAGACAGAGAGGGAGGGAGGGAGATGGAACATACGCCTCAAATTGCGGCCCAATCCGAGCACAATTACGTTAGGAACATCACAAGTCGCTCGCCGTTTGTCACCCAACAAAGCGCGTGCTTGCTTGCAAGCTTCGAATTGTTCGCTTGCTTGCAGGCCTCGAAGCGGCCGGGAAAACTCGATCGATCAGTATATGATGTGTTCTAACGTAGCCGTACGAGGTGCATCTCGCAGGAGCCTCGCTAGCGGTGTTTATCGCGGAACTAATAGAGAAAAGGCGAATGACTTTAGATATGCAAACGTTCCATTTATTGAGGAGGTATACCGTGCGGCGAAATCTCGCCAGGAAACGCTGAAACGTACCCCACAGTCTCCAAAATCTGCGTCATCCGATAGAAACACCTCTCACAACGCTCTGCCGCGAGGTTGTAATACACGTACACCAATTTCAATGCAGTCAAGCTTACCGGCCACGACAGTCCATCGAGTGGGCGCCTTGCAGCCCTTATTTTCCACGGGTCACCTAGCTGAGCCTGCAGGTATTACCGGACTATGTCATGGTTTCTTTTTTTTTTTTTTTTCGGATTTTCGGAGGACGTTTCTAACGTGTTCCTGTCGTAAACTTTTGAAGCGACTGTGTTCAGGCCGCAGGCAAAACGTGCCAACGGCGTTGTCAACCAGTCAAACATCGCGCCCAACACCCTTTTAGATTCCGAAACCGAAACTTATGGCCATTTTTTTCATCTCGGTGTCGGAGCACACCTGTTACGCACTGAGACTTTCAAAGCACGTTTTCTGTGACCCAAGATACCTTGAAACACCAAGGGTTCGTGGTCAAAATTTATGCCGTTTCAACACTGCACATTTTTTTTGTTAATTTTACAAAGGTTAGCCAGATTAGCGAGATCAGCGTCGTCTGCGCTCGCCTCCCCACAGTGCTCCGTTACATGCTAATACAAGTGTTAATTGTTTTTAAGATTGCAGGTGCCGCCACAGTCTTGTAGTTTTCAAAAGTGGTAAGGTCTTAAAGTCGAGTTTCATAGTTAAAATAAGGTTGAATCTAGTAATTTGGTTCAACGACCATGTCTTCAAGCATTCGTGCCGTAATTGCTGTAACCCTGCAATTGGCGGTGGTTGTTGCGCGCTGTTAAAAGTGATCAGTGATCAGCCTAATCAGCCAATGTGGAACAGTGTAAGCCAGCGGTGTTGGATTTTTTTGGACGGGCTTAGTCTTAATTGACTGTTCGAGCGTTCTTCGCCACGAGAATAGTCTTAAGCGTCCAGAAATGGTCAAGATTGGATTACAGCTACGTGCTAATCTGGACAACATTACAGGTTTCACGCCGAGTCATGACTGTGTGTGGCGCCTGAAGTTAAAATGCATGAATTGTGGAGAAGAAACGACTTCTTGGCAGACAGTCGAGGCGGCCAACAAACTTGCTATGAAGGGGAGACGTGAAAATGCCAACTTGGTCCTGAAGTGCAGGCTGTGCAACAGGGAAAATAGCATTGACATCCTGAATGACAAGTTACAGACCTACAGCGCAGATAACGCATCCAGCTTTGCTACCGTTGCCGTATTCGAGTGCCGTGGAGCTGAACCAGTTGCGTTCGATGCCAGAGATGGCTTCAGCGCTGAAGCAACGGGAAGCGGAACTGTGTTTGACGACGTCAAGTTCGAGGACAATCAGTGGGCTGATTATGATGAGAAAGGGAAACAAGCTGTTGGAATCTACGACTTGGAGTTCTGTTTTACGAAGATTAAGTGACAAGTTTGCCTCTGCTCGCGGTGATTGTCTTGTCTAGTCCCTTGGTGCCGAGCAAGGAGCACGGGCGGTGAGCCAAGAGACACATCCGAGTTCACATCTGAAAGAAACGTTGTATTGTTTTGTGTCCTTTTGTTTGTTTGTTTGTTTGTTCCTTTTTTCAGAAATGTAACTGCTTTCTTGACTCTCTGCCGACTAGGAGATTGTCAGAAGTGGTGTACTGCTTTAAAATCGAGAGTGTGTTGTTGTATGTTCATTAAAGCATTTTTCTTCTTTTTTTTACTGCTACTGCATTTCTCACTGACATGCAGATACTTCATTGCCATTGTACTCTTTATTCTTCACATAGTAAATGTGGCGGCCATGCTTGATTTGCAGCTTGATCTTTGTGTAAAAATTTCCTGATAAGTATATAGTTTAATGTTACTAATTACAATGCAGCATGCACAAATATTTAAACATCCCCACGTACAGCACCTCTTTGCATGCTTGCAGTCAGTGAAGGAATGGCCAGATATTCACAGGAAGTGAGGAAAAACACTGTGGGGGAAATTATAAGTGTTGACCAAAGATTTAAGTGGGCCATGGCATATATCAAGGATCTTGCTTCAGCTTGGTCATTGCATCATTGAATGGCTTAGCCAGCATTTACTTCACAATCTGTGAGAAGGAAAGAAAGAAAAAGTGGAAGAGGAAGGGAGACGTACCTATGCCTTGAAGTGCCAGAAGAGTATGCTCTGTCTGCCTATCTGCAGCTGGCATAGAAATGTGTTCAGGGAAGAAGTGCACATTAAAAAGAATGCCAGGAAAAACTGTACATATGAAGATAAGTTTGTACTAAAAGGTTCTGCCGTAGAATCAATCCATTGTGCAGCAAAGCAGTCGTGTCAAATGTGCACGTGTTTTCAAATCAACACTGTGACACAGCCGTTCATTGTGCAGTGTTCAGGGTGGTGCCATACCATTTCGCTTCCCATTCAGCATCCATCTGCTGGTCAAGTTGAAGCTAGTTTGCAATAAGGATTCGAACTAATGACATATGTACCTCTGATTGTATGCCATTACTTGTACAATTAAGTGTAGGTGTCCGCAGAGGAGTGAGACAGATACTGTACCTTCCTTTCCTTAAAAACCAACTGAAACAAAAAATATATATTAAAAAAACTTGTAGAATGAAAAGGCAGTGTTAAAAGCACTATAATATTTATAATATAATATAAATAATAATAAAATAATTTATAATTTAATATAATATTCAAGGCAAAGCTTGAATTTCCTCCTAACTTTTAAGCAGCACAAACCCTGCCTAGCTTCTTGTACCTCAGTAGTAGCCTGTACTTGACCATAACTTTTTTGCAATGGGTAGAAGCTGCAAGTGCACTGCTTCAGTGCATTCATGAGCTGGTCACACAGGTCTGGGATCCATTGCCTTGTTTGCAGGGGCATAGCCAGTGGAGTTGTTTTGATGTTGGAACAAGCCACCAAAATTTTCCGATTGCTGCATCCTTCTCTTCCTTTAGTTTTTTTTTTTTTTTTTTTTCAACCAGCAAACGTCCACCCAAAAAAAAATTTCTGGCTGTGCCACTACTTGTTTGTATAACTCCCACTTCATTCTCAGCAAGCTCTAGGCGTGAAATTTTTTGAGGGGCTGAGGCTAAGTCTGATGCTTTATTGCTCTCAGATATAGCAACTTTAAAGGGGCACAAGGCCCCTTTACACGATGAAGATGCCCCTGCTTGAAGTACAGACAGTCCTTAGCCAGCAACAGCTGTGGCCAGGAGAGGCATTTCATGTGCACTCTTGGATGCCTACTGGTAAAATAAATTCCTGCAAAATCTTCTGCCATCATAATGCCACAATTTTGCATTTAAAAGAAATCGCTTCAGTGAAAGAGGAAGCCTCAAATTAAGGCGGTTTTTCTTTTACCTGTGCCGGCAAACAATGCTCTCCTAAGTTGCCTTACTCACTTCTGCGAGGGACACTGCCCAGCCTTGTCAATGGGGGTTAATATTCATCATTAGCTGGCTAGCACACATAGTACTTAGTAGGGATCCAGGAGGCGGTGGGCACACCTTAATCTCCTGACCATAGCTGTTGCTGGCAAAAATGAACACACTGTGCTTAGAGAGGCTGGTTCACTTTGTAGAGGAACCATGTGCCCCTTTAGAGGGGATAATGTTGGGAGCAACAAAGCATTAAACTTAGTCCTTTAAAGACTTGCAAGTTCCAAGCACAACATATTTCAGATATAACACAGATACTTTGGCACAATACTTCTAGCAATTTGTTGACAATAGAGTGGGAGCTATGTAAACAAGACAATGGCACCTAGATTTGTGTGACCAACTCGTGAATGCATTGAAGTGAACTTGTAGATTCCACTCCATTGCAAAGGAGTTGAGGCCATGTATAGGCTGTATACGCAGTGCCTGGTGTCATCGACGGTACCGGAACCATGGAGGAATGCAAACATTATACTCATTCATAAGAAAGGGGACTCTAAGGACCTTAAAAATCACAGACCAATCAGCTTACTGTCTGTTACGTATAAGGTATTTACTAAGGTAATCACTAATAGAATCAGGGCAACCTTAGACTGCCACCAAGCAAAGGATCAAGCAGGTTTTCGGAAACGGTACTCTACTATTGATCATATCCATACCATCAGTCAGGTGATAGAAAAATGCTTGGAATATAACCAGCCCTTATACATAGCATTCATTGATTACGAAAAAGCATTTGACTCAGTTAAAACATCGGCGGTGATACAGGCATTGCAAAATCAGGGGGTAGACGAGCCGTACTTGAAAGTGCTAGAATATATATATAGTGGCTGCAGAGCAACCATAGTTCTGCATAAAGAAAGTAACAAAATTCCCATAAGGAAAGGTGTTAGGCAAGGAGACACAATCTCCCCAGTACTATTTACAGCTTGCTTAGAGGAAGTATTCAGAGACTTGGAATGGGAGCAGTAAGGGATAAGGGTAGATGGAGAATACCTCAATAATCTGCGATTTGCTGATGACATTGCCTTGCTAAGCAACTGAGGGGATGAACTGCAAATAATGATTGATGACCTAGACAGGAAAAGTAGAAAGATAGGCTTGAAAATAAATATCCAGAAGACTAAGGTAATGTTCAACAGCCTCGGGAAGGAACAGCAGTTTACATTAGGTAGCAAAGTACTGGAAGTAGTAGGCGATTATGTCTACTTAGGACAGGTAGTAACCGCAGATCCAGACCATGAAAAGGAAATAACAAGAAGAATAAGATTGGGATGGAGCGCATTTGGCAAGCACTCGCAGATTATGACTAGCAGCTTACCGGTATCCCTCAAGAGGAAAGTATACAACAGTTGCATCTTACCTGTACTCACCTATGGGGCTGAAACGTGGAGGCGAACCAAGAAAGTTCTACTTAAGTTGAGGACAACCCAGAGGGCTATGGAACGCAAAATGGTAGGGGTAACATTAAGAGATAGGAAGCGTGCAGAGTGGGTCAGAGAAAGAACTGAAGTTACCGACATTCTAGTGGAAATTATGAAGAAGAAATGGGCATGGGCGGGACATGTAGTGCGAAGAGAGGATAACCGATGGTCGCTTAGGGTAACAATCTGGATTCCAAGAGAAGGAAAGCGTAGCAGGGGGCGGCAGAAAGTTATGTGGGCGGATGAGGTTAAGACGTTCGCGGGGGTCAAGTGGATGCAGCTAGCACAGAACCAGGTTAAGTGGAGAAATATGGGAGAGGCCTTCGCCCTGCAGTGGGTATAGTCAGGCTGATGATGATGATGATTATGATGATAGGCCAACACTATGGTACAGAAAGCTCGGCATGGCTCGTGCTTCTTCATAGCAGGATTTTCCAGTTTGGACCAGAAATATTTCTTTTGTGCCTGTTCTCGCTCTTTGATACATTATCTGGACTGCCACTGGAACCAATCAGCCACATGCCTGCCATTAGCAAGTTCACAAAACTAGCATTGAGCATGCCACGTTGTAAAGCACCAGTGAGTCCAACAAATATTGCACCCTTTTTGCAGTGTATGTACATTTCTGGAAAATAAATGTAAGAAAAAAATTTGTATCAGGCCCATTAGAATGGCTATGCTATGGGCTACACAGAAAACAGGTGTGCTATGCAGGAAAAGCGCAGCTATGTGTTAGACAGTGTTGCCAATTTAGCTACTTTGTAGCTAGATTTAGCTACTTTTGGACTCAACTAGCTACCAAGAAAGTTAGTTTAGCTACGAGTAGCTATTTTAGCTCCTTTCTTCAAAGTCTAGCTACAAATCTAGCTATTTTGGTAAAATCTAGCCTAAATCTGGCTTCATTTCAGAAAATTACTGACGTCAGGCACATAGCGCCATCTGGTAGTTTTTAAACAAGACGCAAACCAGACAATCTTGCGATATGTGTTCTACTTGCGAGAAAGAAGGAAACACTTGAAAACAGAGAGGAGGATGCAATACAAAGCGCCGCTTACATACATGCCGCCCCTTCTGCCTCCATGGAGCTTCCTCCATGTCTGCCTCAGCGAGAAAAAAAAAAAATAGCTCACAAAGTAAAGAGGCGAGGCGATGCGGCTGATGCGGCGGCGCAGCTTCTGACGGGTGTCGCCTATCGCGCAGCGCGGGGGCTCAACGTTCCCTGCGCGGCGACCATAAGGCGCCTGGAATCGACTGTCTGATTGGACTCTCTTTGCGGATCATGCGCGGTCAGCGCTGAGTGGATGAAAGAGGCCAAGAGGCCCATCGGTCCGAGTTACGCCGAGCCGCGCACTGAAGATATCGCCTGGACAGTCATTAAACCTTTCATAACTCTCCGTTCATAGGCCTCTGTGTACGCGCAAAAAGTAGATAAAAGTCCATTCTTTACATATTTACAGAGCAGTGATGCATTCGCAGCTCGTCTTTTCTTAGCGCGCAAGCCTTAACGCTTTGCGAAAACTACGTCTGTCTAAATTATCGGAATCGAAACCTGAGCACGTTTATCATTCGTTAGTTAGCACTTGTCATGCGTAGTCGCCTCCAGGAAACAATGTCTTGATAGCTGTGTTTAATTTTTACAATAATAGAGCTGCCAATAAATGCGTTATACATCCAAAATATAAAGTAAAAACTCTTGCGAACAAATCTAGCTACTTTTAGCTCCTTGCTAAATTTTTTAGCTACTTTTAGCTACTTTCACGCTGCCATCTAGCTACTTTTGCTCACCGACATTTGGCAACACTGGTGTTAGAGAAGTCTTCTGAGTCTAGACACACACAAAACCAAAGCTGATGCATGGGTCGAGCATTTATCACTATCGGAAGCATCTCAAAGAAGGCCAATGTAATGTGCAGCGACTGTTCGGGGAAGCCATTCATGCCTATCACACTTCACTTATTGACAGAATAGAAAGTTTTCAGCAACAAATAGGCATGGCAGCCATTTATGTAGCGAATAGCACTTCAATGGAAAAAACATGCAAAAAGGACATGGACAGAGAAAGAAGGCACACAAAGCGCTATGTAAATCCTGTTGCCGTCCATAAAACCACATTTGTCTCACTATCGTGCGGCAGACGATAAGATCATCAGCGGCTTTCCTTGACCAAAAATGTGATGGGATGAGGATATTGCGCGCTTCGAATTCAAGAATATGAAATAAGTACATCTACGAGCACACACACACACAAAAAAAAAAAGAGAGAGAGAGAGAGAGATGGAACATATACACCTCAAATTGTGACACAATCCGAGCACAATTACGTCAGGAACATCATGAGTCACTCGCCGTTTGTCCCATCAAAGCGCGCACTTGTTTGCAAGCTTCGAGTTGTTAAGCGGCCGGGAAAACTCGATCAGCACATGATGTGTTCTAACGTAGCCGCACGAGTGTGCATCTCGCAAGAACCTCGTGAGCTATGTTTATCGCGGAACTAATAGAGAAAAGGCGAATGACTTTAGATATGCAAACGTTCCATTTATTGAGGAGGTATACCGTGCGGCGAAATCTCGCCAGGAAACGCTGAAACGTACCCCACAGTCTCCAAAATCTGCGTCATCCGATAGAAACACCTCTCACAACGCCGCCGCGAGGTTGTAATACGTACACTAATTTCAATGCAGTCAAGTTTACCGGCCACGACATCCATCGAGTGGGCGCCTCGGCACTTATTTTCCACGGGTCAACTAGCTGAGCCTGCAGGTATTACCGGACAATGTCATGTTTTTTTTTTGTTTTTTTTTTTTTTGGATTTCCTACTACTATGCCATGAATTATTTTCCTTCTTTAATTTGCTCCTCCGTAGTAGCTCATTTTTATAGTAACTGGCAAAATTACAATACATCCATGCACCATGCATGCATGCAGTATAGATGCCTATTCCGAGGCATTTCTAGTCATTTACAGCACTTCCTGTAATATAGAATGTTTCTAACGTGTTCCTGTCGTAAACTTTTGAAACGACTGTGTTTAGGCCGCAGGCAAAACGTGCCAACGGCGTTGTCAACCGGTCAAACATCGCGCCCAACACCCTTTAATATTCCGAAACCGAAACTTATGGCCATTTTTTCATCTCGGTGTCGGGGCACACCTGTTACACACTGAGATTTTCAAAGCACGTTTTCTGTTATCCAACGATACCCTGGAACACCAAGGGTTTGTGGTCAAAATGTATGCCGCCTATTTCAACACCGAACATTTTTTTTTTTTTGTTAATTTTACAAAGGTTAGCCAGATTAGCGAGATTGGCGTCGTCTGCGCTCGTCTCACCACAGTGCTCCGTTACATGCTAATACAAGTGTTAATTGTTTTTAAGATTGCAGGTGCCGCCACAGTCTTGTAGTTTTCAAAAGTGGTAAGGTCTTAAAGTCCAGTTTCATAGTTAAAATAAGGTTGAATCTAGTAATTTGTTTCAACGACCATGTCTTCAAGCATTCGTGCCGTAATTGCTGTAACCCTGCAATTGGCGGTGGTTGTTGCGCGCTGTTAAAAGTGATCAGTGATCAGCCTAATCAGCCAATGTGGAACAGTGTAAGCCAGCGGTGTTGGATTTTTTTGGACGGGCTTAGTCTTAATTGACTGTTCGAGCGTTCTTCGCCACGAGAAGAGTCTTAAGCGTTCAGAAATGGTCAAGATTGGATTACAGCTACGTGCTAATCTGGACAACATTACAGGTTTCACGCCGAGTCATGAATGTGTGTGGCGCCTGAAGTTAAAATGCATGAATTGTGGAGAAGAAACGACTTCTTGGCAGACAGTCGAGGCGGCCAACAAAACTGCTATGAAGGGGAGACGTGAAAATGCCAACTTGGTCCTGAAGTGCAGGCTGTGCAACAGGGAAAATAGCATTGACATCCTGAATAACAAGTTACAAACCTACAGCGCAGATAACGCATCCAGCTTTGCTACCGTTGCCGTATTCGAGTGCCGTGGAGCTGAACCAGTTGCGTTCGATGCCAGAGATGGCTTCAGCGCTGAAGCAACGGGAAGCGGAACTGTGTTTGACGACGTCAAGTTCGAGGACAATCAGTGGGCTGATTATGATGAGAAAGGGAAACAAGCAGTTGGAATCTACGACCTGGAGTTCTGTTTTACGAAGATTAAGTGACAAGTTTGCCTCTGCTCGCGGTGATTGTCTTGTCTAGTCCCTTGGTGCCGAGCAAGGAGCACGGGCGGTGAGCCAAGAGACACATCCGAATTCACATCTGAAAGAAACGTTGTATTGTTTTGTGTCCTTTTGTTTGTTTGTTCCTTTTTTCAGAAATGTAACTGCTTTCTTGACTCTAGGAGATTGTCAGAAGTGGTGTACTGGTTTAAAAGCGAGTGTGTGTTGTTGTATGTTCATTAAAGCATTTTTCTTCTTTTTTTTACTGCTACTGCATTTCTCACTGACATGCAGATACTTCATTGCCATTGTACTCTTTATTCTTCTCATAGCACATGTGGCGGCTATGCTTGATTTGCAGCTTGATCTTTGTGTAAAAATTTCCTGGTAAGTATATAGTTTAATGTTACTAATTACAATGCAGCATCCACAAATATTTAAACATGCCCACATACAGCACCTCTTTGCATGCTTGCAGTCAGTGAAGGAATGACCAGATATTCACAGGAAGTGAGGAAAAACACTGTAGGGGAAATTATAAGTGTTGACCAAAGATTTAAGTGGGCCATGGCATATATCAAGGATCTTGCTTCAGCTTGGTCATTGCATCATTGAATGGCTTAGCCAGCATTTACGTCACAATCTGTGAGAAGGAAAGAAAGAAAAAGTGGAAGAGGAAGGGAGACGTACCCATGCCTTGAAGTGCCAGAAGAGTATTCTCTGTCTGCCTATCTCCAGCTGGCATAGAAATGTGTTCAGGGAAGAGGTTGTACATTAAAAAGAATGCCAGGAAAAACTGTACATATGAAGATAAGTTTGTACTAAAAAGTTTTGCCGTAGAATCAATCCATTGTGCAGCAAAGCAGTCGTGTGCAAATGTGCACGTGTTTTCAAATCAACACTGTGACACAGCCGTTCATTGTGCAGTGTTCAGAGTGGTGCCATGCCATTTCGCTTCCCTTTCAGCATCCATCTGCTGGTCAAGTTGAAGCTAGTTTGCAATAAGGATTCGAACTAATGACATATGTACCTCTGATTGTATGCCATTACTTGTACAATTAAGTGTAGGTGTCCGCAGAGGAGTGAGACAGATACTGTACCTTCCTTTCCTTAAAAACCAACTGAAACAAAAAATATATATTAAAAAACTTGTAGAATGAAAAGGCAGTGTTAAAAGCACTATAATATTTATAATATAATATAAATAATAATAAAATAATTTATAATTTAATATAATATTCAAGGCAAAGCTTGAATTTCCTCCTAACTTTTAAGCAGCACAAACCCTGCCTAGCTTCTTGTACCTCAGTAGTAGCCTGTACTTGACCATAACTTTTTTGCAATGGGTAGAAGCTGCAAGTGCACTGCTTCAGTGCATTCATGAGCTGGTCACACAGGTCTGGGATCCATTGCCTTGTTTGCAGGGGCATAGCCAGTGGAGTTGTTTTGATGTTGGAACACGGCACCAAAAGTTTCCGATTGCTGCATCCTTCTCTGGCTTTAGTATTTTTTTTTTTTTTCAACCAGCAAGCGTCCACCCAAAAAAAATTTCTGGCTGTGCCACTACTTGTTTGTATAACTCCCACTTCATTTTCAGCAAGCTCTAGGCGTGAAATTTTTTGAGGGGCTGAGGCTAAGTCTGATGCTTCATTGCTCTCAGATATAGCACCTTTAAAGGGACACAAGGCCCCTTTACACGATGAAGATGCCCCTGCTTGAAGTACAGACAGTCCTTAGCCAGCAACAGCTGTGGCCAGGAGAGGCATTTCATGTGCACTCCTGGATGCCTACTGGTAAAATAAATTCCTGCAAAATCTTCTGCCATCATAATGCCACAATTTTGCATTTAAAAGAAATCGCTTCAGTGGAAGAGGAAGCCTCAAATTAAGGCGGTTTTTCTTTTACCTGTGCCCGCAAACAATGCTCTCCTAAGTTGCCTCACCCACTTCTGCGAGGGACACTGCCCAGCCTTGTCAATGGGGGTTAATATTCATCATTAGCTGGCTAGCACACATAGTACTTAGTAGGGATCCAGGAGGCGGTGGGCACACCTCACTCTCCTGACCATAGCTGTTGCTGGCAAAAATGAACACTCTATGCTTAGAGAGGCTGGTTCACTTTGTAAAGGAAACATGTGCCCCTTTAGAGGTGATAATGTTGGGATCAACAAAGCATCAAACTCAGTCCTTTAAAGACTTGCAAGTTCCAAGCACAACATATTTCAGATATAACACAGATACTTTGGCACAATACTTCTAGCAATTTGTTGACAATAGAGTGGGAGCTATGTAAACAAGACAATGGCACCTAGATTTGTGTGACCAACTCGTGAATGCATTGAAGTGAACTTGTAGCTTCCACTCCACTGCAAAGGAGCTGAGGCCATGTATAGGCTGTATACGCAGTGCCTGGTGTCATCGACGGTACCGGAACGATGGAAGAATGCAAACATTATCCTTATTCATAAAAAAGGGGACTCTAAGGACCTTAAATATTACAGACCAATCAGCTTACTGTCTGTTACGTATAAGGTATTTACTAAGGTAATCACTAATAAAATCAGGACAACCGTAGACTGCCACCAAGCAAAGGATCAAGCAGGTTTTCGGAAACGGTACTCTACTATCGATCATATCCATACCATCAATCAGGTGATAGAAAAATGCTCGGAATATAACCAGCCCTTATACATAGCATTCATTGATTACGAAAAAGCATTTGACTCAGTTGAAACATCGGCAGTGATGCAGGCACTGTGAAATCAGGGGGTAGATGAGCCGTACGTGAAAGTGCTGGAATATATATATAGTGGCCGCACAGCAACCATAGTTCTGCATAAAGAAAGTAACAAAATTCCCATAAGGAAAGGTGTTAGGCAAGGAGACACAATCTCCCCAGTACTATTTACAGCTTGCTTAGAGGAAGTATTCAGAGACTTGGAATGTGAGCAGTTAGGGATAAGGGTAGATGGAGAATACCTTAGTAATCTGCGATTTGCTGATGACATTGCCTTGCTAAGCAACTCGGGGGATGAACTGCAAATAATGATTGATGACCTAGACAGGAAAAGTAGAAAGATAGGCTTGAAAATCAATATGCAGAAGACTAAGGTAATGTTCAACAGCCTCGGGAAGGAACAGCAGTTTACATTAGGTAGCGAAGTACTGGAAGTAGTAGGCGATTATGTCTACTTAGGACAGGTAGTAACCGCAGATCCGGACCATGAAAAGGAAATAACAAGAAGAATAAGATTGGGAAGGAGCGCATTTGGGAAGCACTCGCAGATTATGACTAGCAGCTTACCGGTACCCCTCAAGAGGAAAGTATACAACAGTTGCATCTTACCTGTACTCACCTATGGGGCTGAAACGTGGAGGCTAACCAAGAAAGTTCTACTTAAGTTGAGGACAACCCAGAGGGCTATGGAACGCAAAATGGTAGGGGTAACATTAGGAGATAGGAAGCGTGCAGACTGGGTCAGAGAAAGAACTCAAGTTACCGACATTCTAGTGGAAATTAAGAAGAAATGGGCATGGGCGGGACATGTAGTGCGAAGAGAGTATAACCGATGGTCGCTTAGGGTAACAATCTGGATTCCAAGAGAAGGAAAGCGTAGCAGGGGGTGGCAGAAAGTTAGGTGGGCGGATGAGGTTAAGACGTTCGCGGGGGTCAAATGGATGCAGCTAGCACAGAACCGGGTTAAGTGGAGAAATATGGGAGAGGCCTTCGCCCTGCAGTGGGTATAGTCAGGCTGATGATGATGATGATGATGGGCCACCACTATGGTACAGAAAGCGCGGTACGGCTCATGCTTCTTCATAGCAGGATTTTCCAGTTTGGACCAGAAATATTTCTTTTGTGCCTGTTCTTGCTCTTTGATACATTATCTGGACTGCCACTGGAACCAATCAGCCACATGCCATAGCTACCATTAGCAAGTTCACAAAACTAGCATTGAGCATGCCACGTTGTAAAGCACCAGTGAGTCCAACAAATATTGCACCCTTTTTGCAGTGTACATTTCTGGAAAATAAATGTATGAAAAAAATTTGTATCAGGCCCATTAGAATGGCTATGCTATGGGCTACACAGGAAACAGGTGTGCTATGCAGGAAAAGCGCAGCTATGTGTTAGAGAAGTCCTTCTGAGTCTAGACACACACAAAACCAAAGCTGATGCATGGGTCGAGCATTTATCACTATCGGAAGCATCTCAAAGAAGGCCAGTGTAATGTGCAGCGACTGTTCGGGGAAGCCATTCATGCCTATCACACTTCACTTATTGACAGAATAGAAAGTTTCCAGCAACAGATAGGCATGGCAGCAATTTATGTAGCGAATAGCACTTCAATGGAAAAAACATGCAAAAAG
Organism: Amblyomma maculatum; assembly: GCF_055883805.1. NCBI lineage: Eukaryota > Metazoa > Arthropoda > Arachnida > Ixodida > Ixodidae > Amblyomma > Amblyomma maculatum. Next base: position 188,983,126 of record NC_139344.1, read on the forward strand.
AACACGGACAGAGAAAGAAGGCACACAAAGCGCTATGTAAATCCTGTTGCCGTCCATAAAACCACATTTGTCTCACTATCGTGCGGCAGACGATAAGATCATCAGCGGCTTTCCTTGACCAAAAATGCGATGGGATGAGGATATTGCGCGCTTCGAATTCAAGAATATGAAATAAGAACATCTACGAGCACAAAAAAAAAAAAAAAAAAGAAGAAGATAGAGAGAGAGAGAGAGAGAGAGAGAGAGAGAGAGACGGAACATATACACCTCAAATTGTGACCCAATCCGAGCACAATTACGTCAGGAACATCACGAGTCGCTCGCCGTTTGTCCCATCAAAGCGCGCACTTGTTTGCAAGCTTCGAATTGTTAAGCGGCCGGGAAAACTCGATCAGTACATGATGTGTTCTAACGTAGCCGCACGAGTGTGCATCTCGCAAGAACCTCGTGAGCTATGTTTATCGCGGAACTAATTGAGAAAAGGCGAATGACTTTAGATATGCAAACGTTCCATTTATTGAGGAGGTATACCGTGCGGCGAAATCTCGCCAGGAAACGCTGAAACGTACCCCACAGTCTCCAAAATCTGCGTCATCCGATAGAAACACCTCTCACAACGCCGCCGCGAGGTTGTAATACGTACACTAATTTCAATGCAGTCAAGTTTACGGGCCACGACATTCATCGAGAGGGCGCCTTGCAGCACTTATTTTCCACGGGTCACCTAGCTGAGCCTGCAGGTATTACCGGACTATGTCATGTTTTTCTTTTTTTTTTTTTTTTTTTTTCAGATTTCCTACTACTATGCCATGAATTGTTTTCCTTCTTTAATTTGCTCCTCCGTAGTAGCTCATTTTTATAGTAACTGGCAAAATTACAATACATCCATGCACCATGCATGCATGCAGTATAGATACCTATTCCGAGGCATTTCTAGTCATTTACAGCACTTCCTGTAATATAGGACGTTTCTAACGTGTTCCTATCGTAAACTTTTGAAGCGACTGTGTGCAGGCCACAGGCAAAATGTGCCAACAGCGTTGTCAACCAGTCAAACATCGTGCACTACACCCTTTTAGATTCCGAAACCGAAACTTATGGCAATTTTTTTATTTCGGTGTCGGAGCACCTTACGCACTGAGAGTTTCAAAACACATTTTTTGTGACCCAAAGATACCCAAATACACCAAGGGTTTGTGGTCAACATTTATGCCATCTGTTTCAATAGTAAACATTTTTTTTTCTTTTTTAATTTTACAAATGATGATGCTCATACCCTTTGAAACGGGTCGGCACCAAAACTGGTGCGCAGGCCATGGTAGAAGAACAAATGGTAGCGTAACTCCCATAGACGCCTGCGTGTCGACTCTGAGCGAGGCTTTAGTTTCCCAGCGCCCCCTGCGAACTGTGAGGCACAACAAACACGTGACGTTGCTTGTGACGTCACAGGGACGTACTTTTGGCGGGGAATTTGATCGCCTTTCTAATTATGAACGGAAAACAAGGCCAACAACGACGGAGGCAGAACGATGCTCGGATAAGGCAGAAAAATGGACACCGTAACTGTTCATCCAACTTTACTTGACATCGATTTCTACAGTCAAGTTTTACGTTAACTGAAATGTTACGGCATCTTTAACCACCTTATCATAACATCGTTCTGCCTCCGTCGTCGTTAGCCTAGTCTTTCGTCGCGCGTCATGTAAACGCATTCTGGGGCTTATTTCTTCGGGCACGTTTGTGAGCACAGGCCTTCAAGTGAATTCGGCAAGCACATGGATAGAATCACATGGCTTGAGGCATTTCACTAAGGGCATAAATGAGTGAAGCTGTGCTGCATAGAAAGCCAGGCTTTATTAATTCACGATTACTTACATAGACGCTTCACGACAATGAAATCTTTAAGTGTAGGAAAGCGACCACCGCTCATTCGTCACGGTCTTCATGAAATCCTCGTGATAACAAAATGACATCAGCGTAGGTCTCCTAACGAGACGCGGTGAGATTATAAAAGGGTAAAAAATCTTGCTAACAAACAAAGTACATATCAGTGTCAAAGAACAACAAAAACAAACGAACGGAATAACTAACGCTAACGCTAGAACGCCAACCTGTAAGAGCTTAGGTAGGCAATTCAAATTGGGATTGCTAGTATTTAGAAGTTAATGCGTCTGAGAAGTGAAAATATCTACGATATATAGCTTCGCTCCAATAAATCTCGCCCTGTTCACGATTCCATTATTTTACTCGCGCGTCATTTGCCACTGAGAGGAGTCAATGTGAGGTTACAAATTTACAACTTAAGCATTTAACATGTTCATGAGAAAGATCCCATTGACAATAGGAACATCACTGTGATAACAGCTAAAGCACGTTCGGCGAACGTTGGTGCGGTAATACGACGCAGTAAGCAAAACACGCAGCAAAGGGTGCGGAACGGAAGGCTTTGAGCAATGCGACACGCGTCTTGGGGGCAATAAAATCTCACCTTCACCGCTCAATTAAAACATGCAGCGATACGCCGCTCATGCAGACGTGTATCCGTAAAACAAGCCACCACTTTTGCGACGTGTCTGGGAGGCCGAGCCGAGCCGCCGAGCTGTGACGCAGCATTGTCCCATCGTCCGGAAATGCGCACATGCAGCGGCAATCAGTTTCTCATCGAGCACTGACAGTCTTCGCCTTGCTGTAAAGCTCTACCACAACCAGCATAATAAAATACTGACTGTTTGTTACAGATAACCCACTCTGTACGCAGCACGCAACGATGAACGTTGAACCGGGGCCGATGACGCACCCGCGGATGAAAAAAGCTTTGGTCTGAGCCTTATCTGAGCCATCTGAGCTTCGGGCAACTACGCAGCGGATAATAAGTGGCCGAGAGAGGCCGTTAGAAACAAGTTAAAATATTATTAAAAATGTAACACGTTTTTTCTTACGCAAGAAACAAAAACTGCATTCATTCCTGAGCGAGAATATTATGTTTACTTTCTAATTCTTTGGAGTTCTGGCAGATCTTATTTTCTGTGCGCTAGTAATTTGCCTCACAGTTCGCAGGAGCCCTCATCATCGAGTTGATGCCGCTGGCAGTAGGCAGCTGCACGCGTTTTCTTCCAAGTTGCGCGACCAGTTGTACATTGACCTTGCGCAGGCCTTAGCGATGGATGGATGGATGGACCAACATCGATCTGTGACGTAAGCACGATGCGGCAGCGCTTCTATCGCCAGCGTGGTCCGACTCAATGTTACTAGACTAGTCTAGTAACATTGGTCCGACTGGGGGTGAAAAATAGGCTTAGCGCCCATAGGAATACATGGAAGCGAAATATTCCAAAACAGTTTTCTAATTTCACGGGTCATCTGTGATGTCGTTATGCGGTACAGAGCAACAATGAACATCCTAGAACAGATCACGAAAGTATGAAATCTCATTAACGAGGCGAAGTATTTTTAAAACACCGCGAAACGTATGCGGGTGCGAGTTGGGAGGGCAACCCATAGAAACAGATGTAAACACATCTTACCGCAACATTTTACTCGGTCCAGCAGCGTTGAACCCTTCTCATTTTTTGGTGAACGTCTTGTATCACGCCTCGACATCATGTTGCATGGCACACTACATTCCCTTGCAAGTACTGCAAGTCTGACGACTTGCGGTACCGTTCACAGCACGATAAACTGACCGCGCACAGTTGCAGACGGCAGTGCGCCACCGGCGCTGTCGCTAGCAGATGCTCCGGAGCTGGAGGCGGCCGCGGTGGGTATCGCCAGCTACGCTGTCGTCTGCTGCAATGCGCCAGTCTCGTTCGGTTCATATTGTCGTATGGCGTTTGACAACTGCTTTTTAAATGTAATTCTGTCTAGGACGTATCACTGGTATGACAGTATTATCAAGTTTATTTACCCTATGCGGCAGCATATCAGACTGTAAGCAAAACTGAGCTATTCGCTAAACTCAGCTTGCCTTTTGGCGGTGTCTGGATTCATAACACAGGTTATTCGGGGAGTTTTAAAAGTAGACTGCCTTCGTAATGACGCACCATACTCTATCACCCACTTCTTCAAAGCGCTGACCAACGTTTAACGACCGGCCACCACTTCTGATGCTCTGCGAAATGAGAAAAATGTTCCGGTAAGTTGTGTTTACATGTATTTCTACGGGTCGCCCTCCCAACTCGCACCCCATTATGTTTCGCGGGATTTTAAAAATACTTCGCCTCGGTAATGAGATTTCATATTTTGACGATCTGTTCTAGGATGTTCATAGTTGCTTTGTACCGAATAACGACATCACAGGCGCCCCGTGAAATGAGAAAACTGCTTAGAAATATTGCGGTTCCATGTATTCCTATGGGCGCTAACCCTATTTTTCACCCCCAGTATAGTGCCTAGAAAGCTGCGACGCCGCGAGCGCCCCCTTTGTTTGTAAACACGGTGTTAGTGGTGTTAGTCTATAGGAGCGTCCCCTTTGAAATGGGGTGGTAGCTGTAGCTATCGATCATGCCCATTTTTCTCCCTATATCTTAATTATTGATTTAGAATGGTTAACTAAACCATCATTCTATTTATTAAATTTTTGTTCCTACATCACTAACATTATGTCACTTCTCTGCTTTTAAGCCACCAATCTTCCAGTCGTTTTTTTCTAGTTTGTTATCTCTAAACCCCAGAGCTTCAGGAACAGTAATTGTGCCTGCGAGTAATTGCGAGATTAGCGAGATCAGCGCCATCTGTAGCTCGCCTCATTGTGCAATAGTGCTAGAATGCCACGAAAGACATATTTCAGTGCACCGTGACGCAATGTTGTGATGTACTACTCTTTTCCTTCCCCCTGTGGCGTTGACAAACGCCTGCCCCGAGTCAAAAGGGATCAGGACTTCTCACCTACCTACCTACCCACCCACCCTGCCACCCTCCCACTCACTCACACACTCGATCACTCACTGACTTACTTACTTAATTATTTACTTACTTACTTACTCACTCACTTACTTACAGTGCTCCTGATTGGTTACATCTGGGTAATTCTGATTTCGGGTCGATCGGCGAGACGCGCGTCTGCTGCGCTGTGCTTGAAACTCTGCATCAACAAGCTTAAATTTGACTCTTCACGTGTTTTATAAGCGCGAATGAAGTCGTAGAAAAGATCATAATGACCTGCACACACGTTATGAGCCTATTTAACGTTTCGTATTTGAAGAAAACGAGTGAAAAATCATTGCAAGTGCAACCATTACAACGTGTGTCGTCTGTTCGCGCTGAAGTTTAGCATGCATCATTCATTTGGCGAAAGTTCATTTTTCGTTGATATTATCAAGCAGTCGCTACATATATTTCTAAAATATACTAGAGTAAGCATTCTTTAGAGGTATTTCGTTAGCAGAAGCCGGATAATTAGACTGCCGGCTGCGAGAGAGCTGAAAGCATACAAATACCAGGAGGACATAGTGAACTTTTTTTGCAGCCTTAACAAAGCTTTATCGGTTTATGCTGCACTGCCCGAGAGAGTCAGAGTAGCTAGGGTTTCTTGTCTTGCTGTGTACTGCAGCTGTGTGCAAGCACGGCCGGTTCACCGCGTTTTAGTTTAGCTAAAGTTGTGATATGCGATTCTAACAGCTGTTGTGCTATTCTTTCAGAAGATCTAGATTTACTTTCCAGTACTTCGAAACCTTAGAAGTATGCTCAATCTTCGCTATTTTAAGTTAAATGCTACCTAGACAGCTAGCTTAAATAATTTTGTTTACATGCGTCCTAGTTTGTTTGTTTTTTTTTTCTGAAAACTGTAGCAGATATACAATGCCAAAGAACTGTATCATGGTTGACATAATACTGTGAATCAACGAAAACATTAAGAGGATCACGAAAAAAATAATAAAAATTTCTCTCAAGCATATTTGATTTTTACTTAAGTTGTATTACAAAAATGCAACTGCATGATGTATATGAGCTGCATTTTTAGCACTGCTGTATTCATTTTGCATGCATCATACCCTAACATGATCTAACCAAGACTAGATGGTCAAAAACCTCTACTAATGCTTGTTGAGGGCCTGGGTCGGCTAGTAACGTAGCTATTCCGGCAGTCAGAGAGACATATCCAACTGCCGAGGCTGCAGTGCATGCGAAAAAACCTCACTCATAAACAAAATTAACTAACATAGTGTGTTGGACATTTTACGCTATTCACATACACCTGTGGAAGCTCTCAATGTTTGAAATTCCCATGCTTGATTCCCCAATACTGATTGCTGCATTATGTCGGTCAAAAAAAGGGAATTACTAAAACAAAAGCTTTATTTTAATGGCGTCTCTTGAAATCACCAGAAACTCCAGGATGTGAAACATTATTTTTTCCAATCAAAGCTGGGAAGAGCCTGTATAACTATTCTGCTGTTTGTACTTTGTGCTTGGGGTCTGGTTGGACAGAAAAACTTGGTTGTGTATACATTCAGATGTTTCCAGTAGGCACATATAAACTGTTAATGCATACATACTGAAATGCTGCAATGTATAACTCCTGCACTGTATGCGATGTGTTCAAGGTAAAGGAGGCAAATACTAAAAGCCAGGCATAAAGGCAACTTGTCTTGTGGTTCTTCATAACGAAAATATCAACTGAAAGTCATATCAACGCGTTTAGCACAGCTTTGCTACGGGCACCAAGAGAAACAGTCAGGCACACGAAAATAGGCAAAGGTAAAAGTGACTAGTCTATTATGCATCCATGAAAAAAAGCAAAGGTTCTTGTAAATGGGAAACTGTTCTTATACTGTAATTACACCTCATATTAATTTTGTCCAGCAGAACTTTTCAACATTTTTTACAGCACGTGATTATAATGACCTCCAAGCAAGGCTGGGAGTGAGGAATGGTAAATTATGACAAAATGCCTAGTACAGGCTGTAGAAGTGAGCTTCAATAGACCTGTGGGTGAGTAATTGCAAGCTGTAAGAAAATGCACAACACAGAGCACAGAAGCCTTGCCTCGGCAAGATTCATACTTCTTACCCTAGCTTAGACATAAAAACTGCTAGTTATGCCAGCCGCTGCCGACCTTGCAGAATTTTGCACTTCTTGAGATAGCCAATGGCCACCAGCGCCTTGTTTTCCATCTGAAGGCCACGCAGTGAATGAAAATAACACATAAACTTCATGTATGCAGCACCTTGCATATGCATCACAAGTAGCTATTTAGATGCATTATGTAGATGCACACATTTAGCAGCACCTAGGCCATTATTAAATTACTCTGCTGAACAGCAAAATTCGGTTTTATACCATGCATCTCAGCTTTTCTACGCTGTGAAAGATGAAAAGTAGCTGGACAGTGCTGTCCTGAAGATTTCATGACTCTGATCCAGAGTATAGAAAAAATGCCATTAATTTTTATTCCTGCAACAGTCTATAACTGTCTCTCTTTCTACACAAGACATAATAAACACCACAGCACAAGCAGGAAGCTTTATCAATCTTGCTTGTACTGCATGCTCACGCTGACTGCTTCGCTGGTGAAAGCATATGTTTCGTTATATGGAGTGAAATTAGCAAATAATTGCTTGCACAACAATGTATACACAACAAGTTATGCACAACAACGTAAAAGTCTTACAACTGCTAACGGTGACACGTACGCTGGCCTAGTCAGGCAACGAGACCAACCATGCATCGACAGCTGATTGGCAAGCACTCGCCGTGGTACTAGAAACTTTCATTTAGCAGAAATGGTAGGGAATAAATTGATCAGTACTTATAATATCATATCACGCTGTACTGACGGAGGCCAAACAACCCATTTTGGAACCTTTTGAAGACGTGGAACGACTGCTCGCTGCTACCGTCATCGTGCGAACACAGCTCATGCCAAAGCGGCCCGAGAGAGAACTTGGTGCTTTTAAACGAGAGCAAACAACCTACTTCACAAAATTTTCTAGCTTTCACAGCGCTATCCAACACTTGCCATTGACAAAAAACTTGTGCAGCTCGCCGTCCACGCTCAGCCAGCGGGTCGCAGTGGCCAACTAGTTTTCGCCGTTCACAACTCGACGGCACTCTGAACATCTTGTATCGCGTTCTAGTTCAGTTGCCGTAGTTGGAAGCCAAGCACAGCACCAAATTCCCAGCACATTGAGCGCAAATATCAAGATAATAAAGGTCGAAACCGCACGCTTGCAAGCAATGCCAGCAGAAACCAAACCACAAAAAACGACCCGGAAGTTAAAATTCACGTGACAATTCCTCGCCGTGCCATGCCGGAAGTGTACCTTGGCCGTGACGCTAAAGTATTAATTATTTGGCCGAGGCTAGAGCCACGCCCGTGGCAGCCCACACACACGTTTCTCCTGCTGCCACGCACGGAAATACGTCACACTCATGTGACCCGCTTATGATGACGTCAGTGGATGCGCGCTTCCGTTTAAAATGGTAGCGTTTCATCTGTGTGATATTTGCTCGTCATAGCTTTAAAGGTGTTAATTTTGTTGCGGCGGTGTTAATTATTGCTATTGGTACGCATGAGCTATTTTGTGTTGTGAGTTGTGCGTTAAAGGCGAAGTGTTGCACGCGCGCAGCGAGAAGAACAGTCAATTGCTGCGTTCCTGTCTCGTGTAAGATACTACATATTTTGGTGACGAGGATGTTAGCTTAAACCTCGGCGTGGACTGCTGGCCGTCTATCATGAGCTTTTCAGGTCTTCAGCCGCCTCCGCCCTTCCGTGGGAGTAATGGTGGCTGGCGTTCCACAACTACATGCTGTCGTCTGGTGCCTCCACTAACCTCCACACTTCTGCTAACCGGAGAGGGCTATCCTGCCAGCGAATTTTCTACACATTGTCGCCGTCGTCCACTTCAGCGCCTACCGCTGCTGCCTCACACTCCTGTGACGATGCTATCTTTATACTGGCGACGCATTACAAATATTCCGTAAATGTGATCGCCGCACGCCACCGTTTTCACTGCCGAGTACAAACTGCCGGAGAGATAGCATATGAGTACATCGCTGCCCTTCGCAGCCTTGTCGGCGACTGCGGTTTTGGGAGCTTCGCGGACATCAGGGACCAGCTGGTGAAGACCATTAGTCACTATTTCAGTAACCGCCATCTCCTTCATGACTCTGTCGCGCTAGACAGTGCCAGCAAGCTTCCTGTGAAGCAAAGGAGCTGTCAGAAGAGGTCGCTCCAGTAGAACGCGTGGGATGCGAGTGCACATCAGAACGGGTCCTTCAGGTCCCTTGCATCAAATGCAGTTGCCACGTATGTAAATCTTCATCTGCACTTCCGGAGTGTTCGTGCTATCGCTGCGGTTCTCCTGCCCACTTGGCGAACGACTCCACATGGCAAGCTCGCAAACGAAAGTGTCGTCGGTGCGGCGAAGTGGGCTATTTGGCATCTGTCTGCAAGTCGTCTGATCGTTCTAGTGAAGTGCAGAAAGTCGAAGATGATTCTTTCAGCAGTGCTGCTATTATTCAGGTCTCTACTGTTCCTCTGCAACCTGTTGCTTTGCCAGGCAAGCTTTGGGATAAGCCTGCTATTGACATCGTGGGCCGTTTCGACCAAGCTCCTAGTAACTGTCGCTTTGCAATAACACTCATTGACTATTACAGTAAATGGCCGGAGGCTTCTTTCACAACTGCCACAGTTCAAGAATTGCTTCTAGGTACATTTGTTCACGAGGATTACCCTGAATAAATAGTGTCGGATCACGGACCACAATTTTCATCCTCGGGGTATACGTAACTGCTACTCCTCAGTTTATGACCCTTAAGCCAATGGACTTGTAGGACAGTTTAATAGGGTTTTCAGGGCATATGCTCAGATGGCTCTTTGCGAGCGACGTGACCTACGTACCGCTATTATAACTGTCTACCACTGTGCGCCACATTCCACGACAGGAATCGCACTAGCCATCCCAGTTCATGGCCAGATGCCTCGCATAAGACTTAACGTTGTGTGCCTGCCCGGATCAGTGCTTCTCGACTGATCGTACAAGAGCGCTGAAGCTCTATTGCCAGTGGCTAGAGCAGAAGCAAGCCAAATATAAGCTTTATGCAGACCAGCGAAGTGGAACCAAGCACTATGACTTTCAGATTGGCGACTATGTGCGAGTTTGCAAGCCGATTGTGTGAGGCAAGCTGGCTGCTCGGTTTCAGAGCCTCGAAGAGTTGTTGAGCAAATTGGACCAGTCTCACACCTGCTGGATGATGGGCGAGTGTGGCACTCGTCCAAATTATGAGCTGTTAGAAAAGCAGTTGTTCAGCGCCAACCTCCGCCCTCAGCTCTGATGGCTCTCCCCGCTAACATTTTGTTGCCCACTGACTGCACCCGAGTGTCGACCAGTCCACTACCAGAAACGCAGACCAGAGTCCAACCTCGCATAACCCCAATAACGCAGGTGTTAGCCCGGGAACTTCCTCATTCCTGGCTTTGCCCGACACAGAACTGACAGACCCCCCTCAACCAAAGTGTGCCTCAACAGCAGCAACTACTACTCCTCTTCCTTCTCCCCGCAGAAGTAAATGTGAAAAGAAGCTTCCCACAAGGTTTAAAAGACTATGATGTATTAGAGGATATTTAGCCATTTGCCAGCAAGGTTTTTTTGTTTTTTTTTTTAAGTGCGGTGGAAATGTGATGAAGACGGTGTTGTTGCACATGTGTATGCAAGAAAACTAGGAAGTGAAATATAGAGTGGCTGGAGAGTAGTCAATTGCTGCATTGCTGCTGTCTTGTCTACGCTACAAGTTGCATTATGTTTCTTTGGTTCGAACCCGGGAGCTTCAGAACAGTAGTTGGTTATGTAAAGTGTTGCTCAATTCAGGTATAGGCATTTGGTAGGAATGAGCTAGTCTTTTGCATATATTACACAGCCCTTCTGGCCTTTTGTGCATATTGTCGCGCGCAAGATAAAGGGATGTTCCTTAATTTTGCTAACCTTCAAATAGTGTCGTGTGGTGGCTGCATGGTGACTAGGACAGTGAATTACGTTGACCAATATTTTTCATCATGTCGCAGTCACGATTTTGTACGAGCAGACAGAAATAGCTGAAGATGTTTGCACGGGGCAAATGACATCTATGTTCTCATTTACCAATTCACTTGACCGGTTAGCTTACGCCATTGTCGAGAGCGAGCCTTTGGCGTAAATCGCTTTCTTCGCCATTCTCCTGTGAGACCAGAACAAGTACACAGCTAATGTAAGCCAGACCACTCAACTTCTACACACAAACGATCGTTATAGGCAGGCACTGCATTGTGTATCCAAGGTGGTGAGGGAACCATGTTCCTTGGCTGGAGTTGCAGAGGCGCTCTATTCAGCGCACCTACTGGAGGAATAGTCGAGTCTCCCCATTTTGGGCTGGAACTGACCTGCGACGCTATTTATTAGGACTACTTTCCACCAATAAGGTTATCTGCTTTTACTTCAGGTTTCCATGAAAATAATTAAATAGTGCTCCTTTGTTAAGGCGCTACACTGATCAGCTCCCTTTTTAACAGTGATCGGACGTTCCAAGAGCCTAAATGGGGAATGTTGCATACACATGCAGTTAAATTACTTAGCATTTAGTAAACATGTTTGTTCAGTCATATTTTTTGACCTACTATGTCTAAATATTAAAACATCCTTGCAGCCAATGGAATTACATTTTTTAATCAATAGCTTTATGGGTTGAATTCATGATCGAACCGAACGAAAAGCACAACAGCTGTATACATTCCAGACCAACTTGGGCTATGAAGACACTGTAGGGGAGGGCTCTGGATCATTTCGATCACCTTTAACTTCTTTAACAGGTACTGACTGTGCACAGTACACGGGTGCTATGCTTTCTGCATCAATTCAAACACGGCTGCCACGGCTCAAACCACTGTACCCTGGTTCAGTGGTTGAGCATCTTAACCACCGAGCCACTGTGGCGGGGTAAAAGTAAAAAAATAGGTATATAAGCCCTGACTTTTTTCTTTGCACACACCATAGTTTGTTTCATCCATGTCTCTGCTGTAACACCCTAAGTTTACTTCACTTGACAATAATGAATCAAAAGCCAAGACATTTGTGATAGCCACAGTTGCTTATGCGCCATAAAACCCCATATAGAATTCTGCGTATGGAGCCGCAACTTTAAACCCAAGCTCTAAGGCCATCTTAGCCCATGCAGTGCTGAGGGCACTGCTGCCACCCAGTCAAGTGATCTTGCAACTTTGGTGACAGGTTGCAAAGCTTGAACAGTTACTGTGCACTCCTAATGCACTATATCCAATGACTATGGCGAAGGAAGGCGAGAGACGGTGGCTGGCGGGCACCATCTACAAAGCTATCCGATAGCCCTTTTCGGGCCCTGACAGAAAGAACACTTTCATATAATGCCTCCTTCCTGGTAAGCATGTGAAGCTCTCATTGTTACAATTGTTTTTTTTTTTTTCTTTTGAATTATGTTTATGAAGAGCAGTACTCTCCCCCATTTTTTTCTTTGTGCCACTCCACCGAGAGTACCATAATGGCAGACCCTGATTCTCTGCAAGAACAAAGAGTAGAGTTGCCTGGCACTTCCTATGATTTTGTTACTCTTCAGAAATGCTTGCTTTTGTCGCAATGCCCCGTCTACTTACTCCCTTGGCTTTGGTATCTGTGACAGCACCTTTTGCATGACATTGTGGCCTATAAGGTTTGACAGCAGTAGTCAGTAAGCCAAGCACAGATTCCTCGTGAACTTTTACTAAAGCTTTCGTAGCACACTTGTTGCATGCAGGTTACCTGCATGGTTGGTCAAAGGACCCCATGCCTTGGGGTGTGCAGTTAAGCTGCACAATGGGGAACTTGTGAAGCTGCTAAAGTTTCTCAGGGAAGCAGACAAGACCATCCTCACCTTACATACATCTTGAGCTTTGGGCTATTTGTGCCTCATAAAAGAGTCAAAAGATTGTGACCTATTATATACATTCTGCTTCATAAAGTGCTTTTAAATGGCACCTTCGTTTCTTAACAAAGGTAGGACTTTTCAATAACCAAGATAAAGCAAAAAAATTATGCCGAATTCAAATTTACTGCAAAAGCATGGGGTAAATAAAGATGTGAGGTATGTCTGATGCCGTGGCCTTTGTCTTCAACTATTTGAGGATGCCTCTTGCAGTTGGCAGGTGACATGAACAGGTGACTCCTGTGACGTCACAAGACCGCACGTCACGGTGGAATCGGCAAGTGCTGCTAACTTTAGCTTCGCCATTGAGATGGGAGGGTGAGAGTCCCAGGCTAGACATGCTACCCTAGGTCACACAAGCACATTCATATGGCTTGGTTAAAGTTGGGCTTTATATCTATGTCACTCCCGGCAGCTTGAGCAGCACACATTACGGCCCACCTCACAGCATGCCTCTGGCAGGTGGCATGGCTGGCCACTTTTCGGCTGTTTCTGTGACATCATCTGTCTTAAATTTACCTGCCTTTGTGTTTGCTTGCATTAAATGTGCGTGTGACATCAGCAGCGACATATGTTCTCATGTGGTTTAACCATGTAAACTGTCCTGATCTTCAATCTGCTTTAAAATAGCAGGCCTGGTCCTTTGTGGCAGTTGTCAAATGCCGAGAAACTTGCGCTAAGCGATACAAGGAACAGCAGGCAAGAAGATACAAAGTCATCTACATACACCTTATATCACGTATATCAAAATAAACTACGCCAAACTAGTGTTCTTGCTTGCTTTATTAAATTTCCCACATTAAAAATTTTTTTCAGGTGTGTATAACAGCAAAAGAGCAGCATTTCTTCGTTACAGTACAGATCTAAGTATGATCATTTTTGCATTAACTACACTTACATTGAATACTTGGGCTCACAAAAAGACTGAGGTAGACCCTAAGTTCCATGCCGCAGCGACCCCTTTTGTGATGGGTAAACCAAGGCGCCCTTGGGTTGTGCGATGTCAGTGCACGTTATAAAACCCAGGTGGTTGAAATTTCTGGACCATTCTACTATGCTTTGAGACGTTAAACCCATTAACTAAAGAAGTAAACCCCAAGTGATCTTTCTTTACCCACACAGGAGTAGCACATTATACGGCTGAAGAGAAAGTTAACTGAATCACAGAAAATGTGAGTGCATACAGCTGTAGGTATAATAATCTACTGGTAGTAAATTTACTGCCAGCTGGTTCTTAAAAGGACATGCATGTGTACACATACTGCTATGACAGGAAGCACACTTCTAAGCAGTAATAATTTTTTTTTAGTGCCTAAAGCTTTGAATAAACATGTGCATGTCTTTTGAGTGTCCTGCATATGCTGACGAGCGTGCATACTACGAACATAGCATAGAAAAGCTCTCCCCAGTGCCTTTAACAATGGGCATTGTTTTAGGTCTCTCAGCCTGCCCTAGGCAACAGAGACTCGCAACAAACTTTTTATTTACGTATTTGAAAGACATTGGACTTTTAGACAAACTAAGTTCACCTTGAATGTCGCACTGTGGCATTTTTCACGCTGTGAACTCTATAAGCACATTTATCGGACTATGCATTTCATCATTTCATTTTATACCATGACTCCACGATGCACCTTAGAACGCACTTAATGGCTGCATTTTATCTCTCTCTTCATTTCTTTTAATCTCCTCAGGATTCTTTTTCCATCGTTACCTCCCGAATTCCCCTTCCTACACAGAGTAGCATGTCAGAGAAATTTAAACGGCTAAAATCTCTGTTCTTCATTAAAGGGTCTCTCTCTCTCTATGCAACTCTTTTGACCTTGTGGCCAGCAGGCACCACCACAACACCTTGAACTCGCACAGAGAACATACTTTTGTCGGCATAAAGGAATTTTTCAAGCTCACAAGACTTTTAGAATAAAAGCAACCAAAGTAATATATATGTCTCTTTGTGTGCATTCTTGTGACAACGTACCAGGCACATGGACTCTTGTGAAATTGCTGCACCTACTGTCCACTGCTGTACATTTAAACACCCAGCACACCAATCCTGTTTTGATCTGTATTTTTTCATGTTTTCGAAATAGCACAAGTGCACTGGTCCACAGTCAAGAGATGTGTAAGAATGCCCTTCCCGGTTGAATTGAGGCCTTTTGTAGTTACAGAGTCAGCACCTGTGACTCAAGTCCCAACATCAACTACAGTTGATGTCATGACACATAAGCCAAGGTGGGGCTCATTTCTAGAAGAGTCAGTATTTTAGTCCACATGGGCATGCCTGCTACGAGCAATGATGAATATGTTTTGAAAATGCCCAAATATTGCAGACAAGAAAAGCATGCTCTGCAAAGTCTGCATTAACCGTGCCCATGACATGGACGAGCAGGGTGATGTTTTTCTAGTGAAAGTAGCAAAGGACAATTAAGCTCGGCTCAGTGACTACTTTTATTTCTTGAAGTACTGGGGAAGGTGGAGGTGTTCTGGGTGAAAACAGAACATATATGAGGCAACACAAGCAGAAGTGCTTTTAAACTGATGAAGAAAGTATACTGAAGTTCTTTTGGACAGCAATAGAAAATGAATTGACTGGTTCTGTTCAGAATTTGTGGTAGTAGCACAGCACAAAAGGGTAAACAAGGATCAATATATTTCTAGCATCATCCTGACATTTCAACAACTCATTTGGCATCCTAGACAGTATGACGAAATATTTACAGCTATATGAGAAAAGTTAACCTTTGTTTATATTTTACGAATTAACAGTTAACTAAAATGTAAGCATGTACAACAAGGCAGTACATGAAGTCCCGGCAGCCCATGACATGAACAGTGATGATCATCTGCCCTGGTGCTTCTCTGCAGTGCACAAGTACAGAGGGGCGAAGCATACACAACAAACGGTGTGCTAGCATACAGGCAGGCTGTGCCTAAGACAGCTGAAAGCAACAACGATGCACTTACATATGAAGGCCAGTTCTCGGGAAAGCAACATAAAAAAAAAAAATACTGCAACAGCGAGTAGCTGTTGCAGTATCCGCACCAAATTAACATGTACTACGTACTACTTTAAGTACAGCACTGCACACTTGGAGAAGACGTGACCGAAGGGGCTGTAAGCAACTCGCACTGTACACAAACCTCGCAAGTACACACACTGTCCCGCTTGTATCCCAACGACGTGAAGAAACCGGGAGCACAAATGATTGAAGTATCTACGCGCAAATTTTACGATAAATGACTGATGCAATAAATCCACTGTGAATTCTTTTTATATAGGCTGTGGCTAGAGGTACGTCCGACGGACCCGATCAATGGTCTTAAAGGTACGTCCGACGGACCCGGTGCGTTTTTCTTTGGGATACGACGGACGGACCCGATCGGTAGGGTTCTTCCGACGGACCCAACGCATTTTTCTCCGATATGGGCCTTGGGATCCGTCGGGAAAGCCGGACGGATCCGAGATCCCCAGATGTGGTTGTAGCAACAATATGGTAGCCATATGTAGCCAAATCGAAGTTGGTATGAGGTGTACTACGTGCGAGGTGCAGGAAGTATGTTACTACTGCATGCGTGAAATGTGAAATTACAAAGAATAGTACAGTGGCAAGAATAGTGCCTAGAATGGGTGATATACTACTTGATGGCATGATGATAGGTTTACGTGAGTTGGACCGCGGCAGGGTCGCAAGCACAATCGCGGTGTTGACGGCCAGCCCGCGGCCCGCACGCCCGCTCATTCCTCGTTATCATGTGGATTAACGTCTACGACGGTCGTTATGTAGTTATGTAGTTTTGATTCTTCAAAGTTTCCTCACTTCTATCTGTGATGAGATGTGTCACGTAACGCATCGCTTTCTGCTTGCATTGAGGTTTGGTGCTGCAAGTTATACGTAGTCGCTGAAAAAGCTGGGTGCCGCCGGAGTGTCTCCAGCCCAAGCATCGCGTCATTCGTGTTTGTTGGAGGTGTGGTTTGTGCTTACCGTGAGATGCTGTGATGTACGGATTACGTCCTACTAGAGTGCTGTGTGAGACTACGAAGAGTGCTGTGATGAGTGCGCCGATGTCTGGACGGACATCAGTGTGTCCGTTTATGATCGGCGATGTTGCACGTGCATGTCAGTGTTTATTAGGTGCAGTGGTAATTTATTTACACGCGCTGTGCAACAATCAGACGAAAATAAGTCATCGACAATTTTTTAGCCTGCACTACAGAGCTCAAAACACGGAAAATGGGAATGCACATGATGCAGTTTTCGCATGTTGGAGTGGACCGAAAAATAAGTGCCCAGCCCACACCGCCGAGATGCGCATTACTACAGGTGAAATGGTTCAGGTTTCTGTAAAATAGCTGCCTGGCACAACACCTTCCTAAATTTTCAGGCTTTGTACTATTGTTGAAGGCCACTTTATCATTAATAAAGGAACGAATATGCTTTATGTGTTAATGACTAGTACTTTTTCAACATATGTTCATTTTTTTTTTCCTTAGTTTCCTTTGTTTTTCATGGTAGACAAACACAAATAGTACACTTTTAAACTTGTCAGTCCAAAGCTGAACATGAATATCTGCCATACATGTGACAGCTTTAATGCTAGAAAGGTTGACGTGTATAGCATGTACGTAAACGCTGCGACATCTTAGTGGCACGTTCGGCTACTTGCCCCAAGGTCGTGATGTTTAATGCCAGTGATGGCAGTCGCACTTTGGTGCAGGTGAAATGCAAATGCTTCTGTTTCCTGCAAGATGTCAACGCAAAGTACAAAGCCCGGGCAGTTAAATTAGTCTGGAGCTCTCCACTACGGTATTTTTCATAGCTACATATGTCACTTTAGGATGTGAAACCCTACTTGCCATAGGTAGGCTGCATTGTTTTTTAGATTTTGTAACCTCTCATCTATGTTTTGCAACATTTGGCTAATTTTAGTTCTCAAACAGTTGTTAAAGATGAAACCGAAGCAGTTCTTGGCATGGTTTCCTGCTTGGATTAATTTGCTAATTGCAGTTCTTTGAAACTTGCATCAATGCTGGACAGTTCAAATAGCAGGCAGTTGAATTACAAAAATGATGTGGATTGTGCATAACAGTTCGGACAAATGGAAAGTAACGGTCCCCTCCTTGCATGCATAGGTGCCCTTAGACAAATACATACCCGGGTGTGTGATTGTGACGCATATCAAGGGTCAACAGAAGGCCATGTGGAGCCAGTGTGATATTCTTCATGAAGGCTAAAGTAGAATTGTACAACAGCTGCTGTACCATGCAGAAAAAAATTGATCGTTTAGTGTATGATTAACTGAACATGAATAGCATCTTACTCAGAGTATGATGTGATATATATCTGGTTTAGCATCCCAAAATAACTACGGCTATGAGGAACACGATAGTTGAGGGCTCCGGTATAATTTCGACCACCCGGGGTTCTTTTACATGCACTGACACCGCACGGTGTATGACGGCTTATTGTTTCGCCTCTATTGAAATGCTCCTGCTCTGGCTGGAACCAAATCTGCATCTTTGGGTTCAGCAGCCAAGCACTAACTACTGAGCCAGCACAACGGGGCCAAGTATCAAAATGCATGCCATTACATTTCCTTCTAGCCTGTGGTTTTCTTCACAGAACTAATGTATACAAGGAAAAGTAAATAGCAAGAAAACACTAGTTTTATTGCACATTATATTCACATTTCAGCAAACATTCTCTAGGAAAAAAATTCTCATAATGTTTGCATGGAAACCATGAACATCTTACAAAAACAAAACAATGCACTTACTCCACTCCAATTATTAATGGGCAAGGTTGCATCTATGCTACTACACTGCACTTATCACAAAACCACAAGCCCCATCTGCTTTGGCCAATCACTTGATGAAACTAACGGAGACAGATGTCGCACACCACAGACTGGTCGTCTCGCAACATATCTCTGCATATGTTGCATTTCAATTTCATGCCTTTCCACTTAGCTTCAACTGTTCCCAGCATTACTAGTCACCCATCTTTTCTGAAATTCCTTTTTACGCTGTTGGGATCAGCATCCTTGTTAACGATGGTCTCTGGAATTTTCGATGCTATCATTTTCACATCTTCCTCATCTGGAAGAATGAAGGAAATGACAAGCTTTGAGCAGAAAAAAAAATTAGGGAGACTCCTAATCTCCACCTGTAAGGGTATGGTGTGCCAGCGTTAATGGTTCTTGTCTGCAGATCCCACTGTGGATTCCCGTTAATTTACATGCCCTTTGCTACAAACATAATTACTAATTCCTTAATTCATGTCTCTGTTATCTCAGATATACTCATTAGCATACGGTCGTAGGCTGCCCTGTTAGGTGATAGACAACCTGGCATAGACCTCTGTAAGCCTCAACCTTTCTTAATTGGAGCTGAAACGTCCCAGAACATATTTCAAATATAACTTTGTAAGCTTGACTTAACAGCTCCTGCCATGTCGTGTGGCCTCGTGACATTTGGCTCGTGGCACTTTTGGCTCGTGGCACTTTTGGCTTGTGCACAGGGGTCATCTGTTAAATACTGGTTAACATGCATGAAAAATACATTTTCACACAAACTGGTGGCAAATGGTCAAGTGGTGCACTGCAGATTCTGAAATGTATACCTATATGCATGCAAGGATCGCATCATCACATAACATGATCAAGAGTTCTATCAGTACCTGTAGTTACATAGCATTTCAATGCCCATTAAAGGACCACCTCAGACAATGGTTGTTGTTACCACAAGACCTGTTCTAACAGCGTACTGACACCATTCCACTGAGCGATGGACATGTATATGCATACCCTAGATAGCTCATGATTGTGGATCTCATTTATTTCTATTACTTCCAAGGAGTTCCTGTCGTCAGAAACCCTACACTTTATGAAATCGGGACAGTTGTCTTGAAAGGTGATGAAAAGAAATAACCAGGTTACCTTGATGCAATGCTAAATTACAGAGGGTGAATAAGCTGCATGAAGATACCAAGAAGCTTGTACAAAGAAAAGTGAGAGTGAAATGGCAGGATTTTTGAAACATTGAAATAAACTACAAACTATACTTGTCAAACCTGTCATTAAGGAATGGAAATCATGCAGTAATCAAAAACACAACATGGAGGCCATTTTAGGTCATCTTCACAAAACACATACCCACACCTCACACACAGCTTCATACTTATGAAAGAGGACAAACCAATATGCAAGGAGTGTGGAGATGAACTAACAATAAACCATATTTTACACGTGCGTCAGAGTCGAGAAAATAAGAGGAAACATTTTGTACAATTTTGCAACAGATCCCTTTCCATCCCAGCATGATCCTAGGAAATAAATAAGCGAGTAAGTGTCCTGTTTAAGTTGTTGCGCATTTCTCTTATATACTATGCAGAACCAACTAGCCCGACAACACGCTCTTCTGAACTGTAATCCTAGGAGAGACGTGCAAATTTCCTGCATTTTTGGTTTCTTAAAATGTTCCTAAGCAAGCTACATCCTAAAGAACATTTTAGTCATTACACACTAATAAATACATTAAACCTTGTTCTTGGTGCATGGCAGCATTAGTCGCTTATGCACCATAAAAATCAACACAATGCTGTAAGGTATACCTTGGTTAGCTATGTTATATGAGACAAGCTTTCGGTCTGGTGTGGTCCTTATTCACGTGAAAGCGCTGTCATGAGGGTCCATGTCCCAGCGATCGGAAAGTGACCTATTCCAATAATTTTACAAACTGAAGGCGATTCTACAGATTTCTAAAGACTGGAGTGCTCAACTGTTTTATCAACGTCCGCCTGCTTTGACAGCCTGGAGTGAAACTGTTGAAGAGAATACATTTTTGAACATTTAACGCGTTTCTGGAGGCGTTACTTTCAATTACGGGGCCCACAAAAAGCAGCTGTATGACAAACGCCGCCTAGGTAGGCTTTCTAGCAAGACAGCGGTGTAGCGTGGAAAATCGCTCCGCCGGTTCATGGCTGGCGCGGCTGACTTGACAGGCGAACTGTTCAAACTTACAGCTACTGACCACACCTGAAACACTGAATTGCGCATGATCAAGGCAGAATTTCTCTAACACTGAGCACTGGTAGCTATCGATTTCGCGCCCAAAACTGAAAATCTGTCCTCTCTTCGATCATTGATACGCCCACGGTTGAACATTTATGCGCCTCGGGGTAGGCCAGCCGTTGGAACATGGATGCGTGGTTGTAGCAATGATCACTTGCATGGCGCACTCTGCAAAATTCCAAGAGTCAGCTTCTGCAACGAAATGTGCAGCGCACATTTTCTACCGCGTACCCAAGTCCGGCGATGCATGCATATCGATCCCGATCGTTTCAAAGCTGCGCGGCCGTTCAGTCGGGTCATGCTAACCTCGAGCATGTGGGTGTTTAAACTACATGTACGCAAAATTCAACGACAAGAAAAAGATGCAGGCTAAGCACTTTAGTCTAGTCTTCCCCTAAATACAAAAGAACATTGCTGTTCACAGGGAATTCGGATCATTCGCGCTTCCGGCTTTCCGGTTGTGCACTCTTGCGGTGCGGTGCAGTAGGTCTTCGCCTCGACGAGTCGATGTGCAGTGCAGCTCGCCGCAGTAGCAGCGCAGGCATCTAGTAGATTCGGCATGTCTTCTGCCACGGCTCTGAGGTAGAATTTAAACGAAGAATTTAGCTAGAAACATCCTGTTTCTTCGGTCTGCATGTGAGGAACGAGCATAATGCCATTTCACATACATACTTTGGACTGCCGAATATGTTCTGCACGGCGAGGTGTGTATATGTTGTGCCGGCGCTAGATCTTCGGAGGTCGATGCAGGACCTAAGACAGCGTAAATGCTAGGAGTAACTCGCTTACATTACGGGCAGATCGAGGTAATAGTTTAGTGCGAAGCGAAAGCTGCTCGTGAATGTGCGTATCTCGATGCCAGCTGGTGAAGCTGGTGCAGTACGTAGCATCGCCTGCAGCTATGTGCGTGACAGCGATGCTTGCCGTACACAACCCTAAGTGAAGACCGTGATCTATGTTAGAACGGATGCACTCTTTGTAGCACCTCATCGAGAGTCGCGGCTAGCTGATATCATAGAGGCTATGATAAGATTCATTCACGCGTAGCAAGCGGAATGTGGCCGCGTTCGACGTGCATATAGCCATGAGCCTGTATATCGACGTCCGCCGTATCTTTACGAGAATCGAATGGATACGTCGGACGTACCTTTAGACACTTCGTTTTATATAACTTTCAGTAATGCTAAGAGAGCCTTACCAAAACAGTCAATGCGGGAAGTGTTCTCAATGTGGTAATGGTCCCTGGAAAGAGACATGACACTATAGAGGCTAGCACATTTGACTAGCCTCTATATAGTGCCTAGAATATCCTCTATAACTATACTATAGCTACAGTGCGCCGCCATTTGTAATACGTCCCGCAGTGAAAGTACTAGCTTGCAGCAGTGCCGTACTGTACCATTTGTTGACAAAAAAAGAAAAAGAAAGCAACCGCAAATGAAATATTGCACTTAAAAATTAAATTTCACGCTCTATAAAGGTCCGCATAGATGGTTTGTTTTAGTTTTCGCCTGTCAATTCTGTTATACCATCCATGGCTGCAGCTGAGATGGCAGACGACGCGGCCTGGGAGACACGAGAACACCATGTTAGTATACAACTTCGAGTGTCTCAGAGAATTGCAGTGAACAGGACATCCGACCTAACGACGCCGAAGCGTAGCTATATATTATCAGTAGAGCTTCCGTGTAAGCAATTCTAGGTTATATGAAATGCGAATCACACTAGGGTCGCGGTAGTGCGCGCGGCCTGTTATCATATGTGCCACATATATTACAAGTGAGACATATGTACCACAGAAAGAACAGGGTGCTCGCATTTGGGCGTAACAGCTGGTTGAATATATTACGAAACGAGCTGTGGTGATCATGCAAAATAATAATAAAAAACTAAAATCTTTATTTAATGCATGCGGGTTGAACTATAGTCACGCGGCACATATTATATCTGCCGAATTTTTCAGCGCTGGAAAATATTTACTTACTGCCCCTTCTCAATGATTTTCCAGGTACGCTGTTTTTGAAAGAGAAAAGAAAAAGGAACACTGTAGAATGATGAAATGCAAGGACGTCTTCAGAATACAAACAGGGGGCTTCTCTGCATGTCAACTTATGTTGCTGTAAAGCCCACCCATTATGATATTTTTTTACAAAAAAGTACCCGATATCCTCTTCACTGGCTGTAATGCTGCATAGTGGGCGGAAGCCGGCAAAGCAGTGATAGGAATTGGTTAATGTAATAAAAAAGATCCATGTTGAAAATTTATAACTTTTGCTACAAATATATATTCTACAATTTAGCTCAAAGGACGGGATTGCTGCACATATATTGGTCATGTTAATGTAAAGTGCTTGCTCCGCAGAGCGAACCGCATGCAAAGGTGATGACAAGACCTGTTTCCGCTCATAGATACATGCTTCATCTATGCCAATAAACAATGAACAAGAAGCAAATCAGCAATTGCCAAATAATTCTTCAGCTGGTAGCAACTTTAGAATAATAAAACTATTGTGTAAGTTGTATTATTGTTTGTGTTACATAAGTAATTATCTGATCTTTTCAATGTTATAATTATTATGTTGTTATAAATTATCAAAGAATATCATTATGTTGTATTATAAACATTATTTAACATTACAAAGCAAAATCCCTTTGATATAGTCTTCTCTACATCGTTATGCACTTTTTCAATAATAACTGTAAAACAACATAATAAAAATATACTTGAAGCAGTGGGTTGCAGAATTTTCTCCCTGTCTCTTACCGCGAAGACATCTTTAACTAACAGTACTTTGCAACTAAATCTCTTAAATTCTGCCTGCAACAGAGCGTATGCACAGATATAGTATTTTGTTAGAAAGGTTTGCTTACTACCCATTCATCACTACCCCGTGGGGCACCCTTTTTTTTTCTATTTACATAAACAATAAAGCAGAGGGCTCTGGCTACTCATTTTCACCCACTCATATGAATCACCTGGTCTCACATTAAGCATTACGTTAACATATCTACATAATATCACACAAACACAGTCAGTACACTAGCATATAAAACCAAGTACTATATAGCACCTCTTAATTATGGCCTGGTTATTATATGCTTGGCTCCATGCATGATATCGACGCGAGTGCACCGAGTTGTATATGTTGTTTAGTGTTGTGCAGGATCATATATATGTCACTATATGACTTGTTGGAGTCACTCTAGCTAAAAATTGTTTAGCTGTTTGACTGGAGATGTAAATTTTCCATCTGGAAACAAAAATACTTTTCAGATGGATAGGTAGTTCAATAATCCAGCCTGAAAACTCATTCTGGCAGGAATATATATGGTTTCCAGCTGGAAAGAAGTGATTTCCCGTTCAAAAGCCCAGCTGTAATTCAAATTATTTTAATTCAATTCATCTAATTTATGCTGAACATTTGATTTATGAACTCTCGGACAAAAAACTGCAAAGACAGTTTAAGACGAGGTAAGGGAGGCTGCAGTGACAGAATTATCAAAAGTTCAAACAAGAAGTTTCTAATGAAGAAATTCAGCCTTTTCTGAGTGCATGCATTTAATGAAAGATGAACCAAAGTACCGACAATATGCAACATTACTATTCCTAAAATAACATAGCAAAATGCACACAAAATTCACATTTATAGGTTCAGTGAACAAGGTACCATGCAATGCACAGTAAAATAGAAAACACAGGCCCCTCTAGAAATATTAAACACAAAACTTTGTCACTCACAAGGTTGATATTGGAAAAATACAGTTTATTTAGTAGAACTAGAACTGTACAAGTTAAAAGACTGAAGGAGGTAATTAGTTTGGCAATGTCAATTATCATCCCTTTTTCACAGGTACAAATTATTAAAACAGTGTTGCTCCTGATTGGGTTATTAAATTGCTGACATTTTTCATCATCAAAGTGCAAATGATAAAAAGATGGTAATAATAAATTATAAAGAAATAATATAGATAGACAATTTGATGCTGAATGGTTAGCTCTGTTGAAGCTTGACAGTAATTGTTTATGAAACAAACGGCTTTTTTTTTTTTCTAGAGGCAGAAGTGCACTGATGTCTTTTTTTTTAGTAGTTGCCTTCCATACCAGCATGCAATAGTTAAGGTGGGAACAGAATATGACATGGTAAACTTGATTCTGGGTCTGAAAGAGGGCATACCTACAACAGGAGTTTTTTGGATACCTGCTCAATATGACTATCCCATGTCAGCTGACTTGAGAATATACACCTAGGATTTTATGCTGTATCACAACGTTTATTTCATGACTTCTTAATTTTAAATTGAGGCTTGGGGAAACATGTTTGTTTTTAGGAGCAAATAAAATTCCTTCGATTTTAGTTTCATCAATTTTTAGGCTGTTTATTTGGTAGTTCAAGTAGTTTTTACAGTGCACTAGCCGTTAGCCATTTCAAACATATCAAGTTTATTAGTTGAGCTAAAAAACAAACTTAAGTTGATGCATGAGATCATTTATGTATAAATTAGATTTAAGAACAGCCCAAGAATGCTCTTGTGGAACATAGGTGCAAATCCCTCTAACTGGCTTAAGGAACAAATTTCTAGTTCATCCCAGTTGGATAACAATGGATCCCCAACTGTAATTCAACTGCGATTAACTGGAAATTTGTTCCTTAAACCAGTTAGACCAGTTAAGGTTTTCACCTGGCATAGCAAATTAGAATGATAGCCATTGATGTGAATGTACCGAGTTCAGCCGGTTAGATATGATTGCAAAAGAGCATGGACACTAATCTAATTTATTAAGAGTCACATGGCATAATAAATAAAACAAAAATGCCAAAAGTGAATATGTCAGCCTTAATGTTGTAACCATAGAAGGGCGGATCGACCTGCCCTTTCGAAAGCCATGCCAAGATTTTGATAAAATATTGTGCTTGACTATGTCGAGGTGGCTTAGAATAACCTTTTCAAGGCCCTTGGAAAATATTCTTTCGTCTTTTATATATGACCAAAACTTTTCCTTATTTCATGTCATTTAGAAAACTTCCAGATGAAATAAGCAACTAGAGGTTGAAAATTCTGTAAACATGTAGTGCTAACAAATGTCAACGTCGAAGCTAGTGTACCACAAGAAAGTATGATACACTTACGATTCATCTGTGCGATGGCAAAGAGGGAGTTAAAGTGGCCCCAGTAAAAAAAAAAACAAAAAAAAAAAACAAAACATTGGAACCCCCTGGAATGTCAATTGTACTGATGCACTCAATTTTTTTGCAATTGGAATTTTCCTTTCAAGTAGGCAGCCCAATTGGGCTCAATGGGTTCCAGTTGGAATTCATAGGAACCCACTGGAAAGTCTACTTGGAACACTTGATTCCATTTGAAAATCTCATTCCAGTAGGTTCCAATTTGAGGTCACTTGGATCCTGCAACTACTTGTGCAAAGTAGTCTATAGAGTGCCATCTTTGCATAACTATAGTATTAATCAGATCATATATGTTCCAAATGATTACTCGGTTAAATGAATCTTTACCAACTGGTTAGCCCACTTTATCAAACCCATTGCACACAGTGAGACAATTACCATCTGAGTACAATTGGTCTGGCCAACTGCGCTGGGTGTATCCATGGGAACATTTCCATATTTCACAAAGAAAACAAACACAATATTCAAAATAACAACGATCAGCAGTAAACTTCTGGAAGACACAAAACCGGACGAATTAGTTTGGATATATGACTATCAGTAGCTTAACCTGTAAAACACAATTCTTCCTCTTACTATCGCTGCACCTACAAAATTAAATGAAATAGCTACACTCGAATGGCAAGACTGACCCCAGCATGAGAGTAGGAATTAAGAAGTATGTTTGCTGGGTGTATGGAATCTTGTGTTATATAATGCATCTGTGAAACTGTACAGTATTGCATTTCTTATGCGAGACGTATGCTTGCCTGTACTCCTTGATATCCATCAAGCATGTTTCCATGCAAATTGTAAGTCAGTCTACCTTTTGTCCCATTCGGTATGTTCCGTTGGACCCATTGTATGCAATGAGTGTGACCCATTGTTTATACATACCATTGGCACATCCCTTTGGACCAACTGAGTGCAATTGGTCTCACCCATTAGCTGCAATGGGTTAAGTGTCAAAAAACACCATTGGTTCCAGTTGGAAAATTAAATGGTTACAGTTGAAAATATCCAATTGGTCTTTTTTGACTGAGCTCGTATAATGCAGGCCCTGAAAGCATTGATTCAGGTTGATTAAGTACTAGTACTAGAACCCCTTTATAGTAAAGTCACTCGGACCAGCAAATTTCTTTACTATATCTGCTTATCAGAGCTGCTGATCCTAGTGGTAAAGAGTTTAAAAAGCTTTGCTTTTGCGATTCTATAGGTATATTTTATTTCATGGGAAGTACGTCGACGCAGCCAGACGCACTTCAAATTTTTGTCAAAAATGTATTTACTATAAAAGTGAAAAAATTACAGCTGTCTGCGGAAGACGAACTGGGACTTGAGTTTTCTTTAAATGTAACCGTGAGCTGTTTGCTGTAGCAAGTTCTATGCTCAATTCAGTTCAATTGGCTAGCCATAATTGGTCTGTACATCAGATGTCAGTTTATTTTCAAGATGAAGTTAGCAAGCAGGAGATATATATGGCTTGTTTCTCTTCATTGGTACTTGAAACAACCACAGTACCAACAGTCTTATATTTTAAATAATATTTTCCAAGTGCTGTACTGGAAGCTTCACTTTCAGAAGACTGCAAATATAAATAAAGTAATTGCAGTACTCAAAAGCAGTAGATATTACTGCTTCATGTCTCCTTATTCATAAAATGAATGAATGAATGAATGAATGAATGAATGAATGAATGAATGAATGAATGAATGAATGAATGAATGAACATTATATATTTTACCCTTGACCACAGCAGCTTGCAGTTGGTAATGTTCACGCCATAAACATTTCCACCTGTCTCCCCTCCCCCTCCCCCCCTTTTCGCCCGTGACGGCAAGTGCAAGGCACCACTGTGCCTATAGCTGACACAACAGTGAGTGCTGCTGAGCACTTTCAACTAGTTTTGAATTTCAACCACCTTGCACCATCTGTCCCTTCGACGGACCCTCGACGCCACACGTACCTTAAATTCTGCTCGGAGAATGGTTGTGAGTCAGCGACCGCAGACGAAAAAGCTACCACTCTGTAGCTTGAAAGTGAGTGACTCAGTGCAAAAGCAACATAAACAACGAAATGGCATACAAGGGAGCTTGCAAACAAAGCTAACGAATTGCACGGCAATATGTATATATATATATATAATGGAATAATAATGTTAGTGTACATCAACCATACTCACGACAAAATGCAACTTTAGTTCCCTCAGAGATGGGAAAAGAAATCATTTACCCTGGAAGTATATTTATTTACCAATTAAATGAGGCAATGAGAACTACTTTAGTGCCTGCAGTGTCTTGCATAATTTATTCTCAAGGGTGGCAGAACCAATTTATCAGTGCATCGGGTGAAGATATATTTCTCTTTTGGTTTTAATTTAGCGAGGGACACAAGAAAAGCAGCTGCTGTGGGAGAAGAGAACCTCAGATAATATACTAGTTGGTATTTAGAGAGGACATTAATGCAAATAATCTTATATTTAAGAAGACAAATCTGCTGTTATGAGCTGTATAACTGTCCCCGACAATTAATCTAATTACTTTCTTTTGAAGCATTAGTAACTTATTAATATTAGTGCTTGATGTAGCGGCCCAGACCAAATGGCAATAGTTAAGATAAGATTCAAATATTGTGTTGTAGATTATCAACTTTAGATTTGGAGAAAATTCTGAGACATCTGCAAAGGACACCAACAGACTGTGGCACTCTTTTTATGTAATCTGTTCTGTTCCTTCTGTATGTGCATCAAAAATGATGCCCAACGATTTAAAGCTGTAGATAATTTCTATCTGTTATTAATTTTTAAGGTAAATAAAATGGGCATTGATAAAGTTGCTTTAAAGTTTAAAAGTCAAAAGAGATGTCTTACTATTGACAATTTTAACAAGTCCATTCGATCTTAACCGTGACTGAAGAACAAAGTTTCCTCTTTTTAATAGGTTACTTATATATGGACGAATCAGTAAGAAAAAGCTTTTATCATCAACATACAGAACATATAAAACGCTGCAAAACTACACACGCTGCACCTTCACTTCTTGCCACCGCTGCCTCATGCTTTCTGCTGCACAGTGCTGGGAATGTTCGCCCGTTTCTTCTCCTTAACTATTTCTTGGTACACTTTTACTCTCCTTTACTCTCTGAACGCCGCTTCCTTTCCATGTTTGTAGACAGCTTTTTCCTTTTTTATCCTACGCGCTGCGTGCTTTCCCTCACGGCTCCAGGGCCTTTGTAAAGTAGGCTTCTTCTGAATACTGCTAAGTCTGATGGTAAAGTCACTTAAAAGGGTAGTACGCGGGCGGCGATGTCATATCTTGGGAGTCGTCGCCGCGGCCAGGCCCACTTTACTATAACCGATTTTTACCAAAATTATCTTTACATAAAGGGGGGAAGAAGTACAGCTGTCTATGGAAGATGGACTGGGACTTCAGTTTCACTTTACTATATCCGAGTTTATTACAACGGGGTTCTACTGTAGTTATATGCTGCATCAAGTGGTGAACAAAGCTCAGTGTTTCTAAATGCATCCATGAGTTACCAATTAATACTATCGATATTATCATATACATTCTGTCAGAATCAGTAAAACTGTATGCTGCAGAACATGCATGGTACAGCTAGTGAAGTGAAACTGCAGTTCCATTTTGCCGCCTATAGATAACTTCAGTTTTTTTTTTTTTTTTCATTTGATGTGCATATGTCTATATACAATCCACATAGTAAGTATAAGTATTTAAATAGCGCTGCAACCTGATGGCTCAGTGATTGGGTGCTCGACTGCTCTATTGAAGAATATGGGATCGATTCACGGCTGTGGAGACTGCTTGCAGGTGCCCATGTGCTATGGGATGTCAGTGCACAAGTGGTAAAAATTTATGAAGCCCTCCACTACAGCATGTCGCATAACTTGAGCCGCTCTAGGATGTTAAAGCTCATCCCAGACGAAAAAAAAACACTCATTTACTGCTGGATTATGGAACCGTGTACCGAAATTATCCAACTGGAAAACTGCGATTTCCGGCTGGGAAAAAGCAATTCCAGCTGGACTGACATCTATTTCCTGCTAGATTATGGAACCAGAAATCATGCATGCCCAGCTGGAATTTTGAGATTTCCAGCTGGAAAATTTACACCTCCAGTCAAGCCTCTATCTGGAATATCATTTTTTTTCCAGCTGGAAAATATGGCCGTCCAGCTAGAAATTCAGCTGGAAATGTGCTTTTCCAGCTGAAATGGGTACGTTTGAACAAAGTCTACTAGATGTCTATTTTCATGGGGGATAACCGACCTAGACCTAGTTACTAAGGGCAATTTTAGTACACTCAAATTAATGTGCTTGATATGTGCGCCATCTTAAATGTGTGTCAAATTCAGCTGCCTATGAAAACAGCTTGTATTAAATATATGACGGTACAATGCAGATGTTTTAAACATTAAATATCTCAGTTTCTCTTAGGCATGCAAATGTTCAACACAGCATGCCTCTCCAGGGCATGTAAGTTTCAAGTTACATATCATTAGCATAATCGCATTCACTATACAGCTCGGACAAAGGCATCTATAGTTTTTCTCCAACTAACCCTCTCCAGTGTAAACTGCTTTATCCCTACAAGCTATCTACTTCACCAGCCCACCTGGCTATCTGGGTCCCCTTGTTACATATATCTTTTCCTGGAATTGATTCCTTTACATCTGGATATCTTGCCTTTGAGCTCCTGCTGGTTCACTAATCCACTAGGCTCTCTTCCTACCTTTGCTGCTGTCTTAGATTCAATTTCAAGCCTTTTTGAAGTTTCTATCTCATCAATAGTCACAAGCAAGGTATCATATAGGTATCATATACTCTTGGAGGCATATCGATTACCAGCTGCTAGCCCTGATTTCAGTGGGAATATACTTGCCAGATGCACTACACTAGCATTACAATAAAGGTGCAATTCACAATAGCCCACATTATTATTTTAGATACATGAAAAGATTATCACTTAAAGTCAAGGGGGTGTCATTGTGTCTGAGAACCCTCATCAGTTTTTACGAGAGGTCTGAGACCCCCCGCACTTGAATATATCCGGTGTCCAGCACTGCACGAATATGAAGCAGGTGCATCCGTTTGGCAAAGGCCTTTATATTGCCTCATCGTTGTCGTCAGCCAAAGTATCACTCGGTCGAGACAGGATGACGTCATGGAGGTCTCCACCAATCGCAGAGCACCACCACAGTATGCGCGAATGCGTGGCTTATATGGCCATATGGCAATCAATGACTGTTTACTAATCAATTAATGGCTAACTGCAAATAAATGACTTATTATTTATTTCATTACTAATTACACATTAATGCTAATTCATTCATAATTATTAATTAATGCCACACACCTGGTAAAATCAACCACACAACAGTAAATGTAGAACAACTGCAAAGATACAAGGAGCGCGATCTTGTCACTGCACTGCCAAGCAGAATGCACTGAATAAATGCACTTGCAGAATGTGAAAGAGTAGTCACTCGCTTTACTTGTAGCAGCACTCATCGCTACATGCGCAACAGTCGCGTAGCAGAATGCAGCACTCAGGCTTACGCCTTTCATCACTTTAGTCGCCAAAGTGTCCTCGAATTTTATTCTTTTCAGTGGCAATCAGAGAATGCTTATGATTGTTAGAAAATTTTGCAGCAAGTTTTTGTAAGAATTATTACTTAAATTTAGTAAGAATTAGAATTTTCTAAAACCTGTGATGAAGAAAACAAAAGTTAGTCTTTTACACAGAGGCTGGAACTAATTAAGGTATTTTCACATGCCATCTCTTCGGTTTTGCCGGTTCGCACTGTGTTTTGGTACTAGCTGAGCAAATTGTCAATATGCTCACGCAATATTATTCAGATGATGTACTTGTCACCAGACAAACCAAGCTGGTAGCTCTTACAATATTTTTTGCTAATTTTCATTGCGTTCACTTGAAGTGTAAAAATTATAGCATATATATTGTTTACTTAGTTGATTTTACATTTAACGTGCAATTAAGATTGTACTTTCTATATAAAGTGCTTTAAAGAAATATTGCATATGTTACAAGTGCTGACACTTTGTTGTTTCGCTATAAGCTGCTTTACATCACAGATCATCGATCATGCTGGCAGAGTGCAGGGATCACTTTTTCAGGTGCATGTCATAAAATGATCACAAAAGCCTCCTTAATATATATATATATATATATATATATATATATATATATATATAATTTCTCCCATTTAAATAGAAACATGTGCAAAGGCCGCCAGCCCTTTCTCTCACCCTCTTAGTTCCTCCTCAACAATTGCGCTCAAATTTCTAGTGTCTCTCTGATAGAGCCAGACTTTAAGCACTGAAAGTAAGTCATTCATTTCAAAATTACTTTTACTAAAGTGACTCACTGCTGTTTCTATACTTCATACTATGTACTCCCGGTACGATGCCAAGAAAGCAGTAATGACATGCAGCAAGCCTGTCCCACAGTGATGGATAAGCAAAAAAAGACAGAATTGATAGAACTACATGTTCAAGGCCTCAGACCTGCCCTGTGTCTCCGGATCACAACCATACTCTAAGCAGAAGGCATACATGTAAGGCGTTGAGGGTCCATCGAAGTGACAGATGGTCCAAAATGGTAGAAGGTCAAAACTATTTGAAAGTGTGCAGTAGCACTCACTGTTGCATGCAGTGGCGCCTGGTTACACTTGCCATCACGGGCAAACAAGGGGTTTGGGGGAAGAGACAGGCGGAAATGTTCACGGCGTGTTTGACCACGACTGTTTTTGTTGCCATTGTCTTATATTTTTAATAGCCTGTTCTGTAGGAAAAGGGGAGGAAATAGTCTTACTGGATAGAATTTGGCAGGAAGATGAAAGAATGTGCTCTAGTGTTTGGAGAGGTTTTGTTCACAAGCTTTAGTTAGTTTATATACAGATGAAATCCAGACAGTAATTAATGAGAAGGAATTTGCTCTGCGGAAGTAATTGTAATGTTATTACTTTTTGGGAGCAGTATTTAGCAATTTCATTATATTTTTAAGGCTTAGCAAGTAATTGGTAATGTAATTTAATTGCTTTTGAACAGTAACTTTGCCAAGTGTGCTGCCAATTTACCCCAGGATAAAAGACACCAAGTGTCTATTAGGAATGAAATAGATTAAGACATGCCAGCTAGATTTGTGAATGTAATCAGGTAGCTCAAATGGTTTCTCTACTTCTGATTGGCACTTACTTCGAAACATTCAATTGGAAGGCCCTGTTGAACATTCAATAAAAAAATGTTACAACTTAAACTGCTGTGTAGTTTGCATAATTTCTATAACCACATAAGTTGTGATTAAACGAAGTAACTCTGACTCCTGAAGATCTGCCACTGAATGCAAGAGGAGGGTCCAATGTGCGAGGCTAAACCCCAACAAAGAAAAGATCGTGTCAACTCTTCGGGTATATATAGTGTTCCTATGGTCTATGTGTCATATGAATGCATGCTTGCCTGTCGCCCGCTTGGAGCTGCCATTTCAAGTCAGTGCCAGCAAAATAAGCATTAAAACTGGAAGCCTTAGCTGAACTGCCTAATTGGAATGTTCAATTTATTCAAAGTGGTGCTTCGAGTCTGTGCCAAAAGCATATTTAGAAATTTTGCAATTGCAAACCTCAATTGACAATCATAATTTTTTTTCTTGACTGGGCAAGTGTCTCGATGAAAAACATACCATACTGCCCATATCGCAACTTTCACATAATAACAAGTCAAAAGACGATGCCACTGCACTGACTTGAACAAATCTCTGAAAGATGGAAACTATAGAAGTATGGGCAGGGAGGCTCCACGAAAACTGCTGAGTTAATTCAGATACAGGGCACACTCAGTACAACTGAACCTTCCAAAAACAGGAGTTTGCATTATGTACCGTTTTTTCTGACTTACAGATTGATCAGCCACACTGCTGAGCCATAATGCAAACCCAGTTCGCGGTCATACATATACAAGTTTCATATAAGTACCAAAGGCAACCAAAGCAACCTCGAATATTCACCAGCTGTTGCTGCCTGCAGTTTCTTTCTGACAAGCGATACTAACCGGCCATACAGCCTGTATTTCCTGTCTCTATCAGATACATTAAACACTGAATTATTAATTGCGAACGCGTAGCCTAGCTGACCGCAAAAAGGAATTCGGAGGTAAATAAATGCAATGCCATAACGTACAGCCTTAGAGCTATGGAACAGAACACTGCACCAACTGCGTATTTGAAGGCGGAATACCTTCGGCAGAACAACGAGATAAGCAGCCCACGGGGAGCCTAATTCCCTTGCGTCGAATGAAGCGCACAATGCACAGCCGAACCCGAAGCCCAGAGCGAAGCTAGAAATTGCACTACACGAGAAAAACTTCGTCTGCAACTGTACGTCACAATCAAGCGCGTCCAAACTCCGCGCTTGATTGTAGCAACCAAGCGCGGATTTCTCAAATCCTTCTTGCTAACCCAGAGATTAGCAAGGAGATTAGCAAGGACTATTTGATATATGAGTACGCGAAACGCTTCGACTGAAATAGGCATGGAAATAACCCATGAGTACAAGTGCGCGACCAACGCGCCAACGCCATGCCAACGCCGCCGATACACATAAGTTAAAATTATTAAGAAAATGAACAATAACTTATTTTAAGCCACAATTTTAAGTTATAAATTAGTATTATAAAGGTTTCACTTGCTGTTGCGCACATTTTTTCTTTTGCTTAGTTTATGATGACGTAGAGTGACGTATTTTGTGCGTGGCAGCAGTATTTTACTGGTGCCACGGTGCGTGTCATCAGTCTCCGCCTAATTATTTCTAATCTTGCAGGTGCCGCCACAGTCTTGTAGCTTTTAAAAGTGGTAAGGTCTTGAAGTCGAGTTTATAGTTACAATAAGGTTGAACCTAGTAATTTGGTTCAACGACCATGTCTTAAAGCGCGTGCTCTCGAAAGTGATCAGCTTAATCAGCCAATGTGGAACAGTGCAAGCTGCAAGCCATCGGTGTTTGATATTTTTTGAACAAGGGCACTGTTCAAACGTTCTCTGCCACGAGGCCCGAGGCTAGTCTATCTGAGTCTATTGTCAAGGGTCCATGGTCAGAAATGGTCAAGATTGGATTACAGCTACGTGCCAACCTGGAGAACATTACAGGTTTCACGCCGAGTCGTGACTGTGTATGGCGCCTGAAGTTAAAATGCATGAATTGTGGAGAAGAAACGACTTCTTGGCAGACGGTCGAGGCCGCCGACGAAACTGCTATGAAGGGGAGTCGTGGAGGGGCCAACTTGGTCCTGAAGTGCAAGCTGTGCAGCAGGGAAAATAGCATTGACATCCTGAATGACAAGTTACAGACCTACAGCGCAGATAATGCATCCAGCTTTGCTACCGTTGCCGTATTCGAGTGCCGTGGAGCTGAACCAGTTGCGTTCGATGCCAGAGATGGCTTCAGCGCTGAAGCAACGGGAAGCGGAACTGTGTTTGACGACGTCAAGTTCGAGGACAATCAGTGGGCTGATTATGATGAGAAAGGGAAACAAGCTGTTGGAATCTACGACCTGGAGTTCTGTTTTACGAAGATTAAGTGACAAGTTTGCCTCTGCTCGCGGTGATTGTCTTGTCTAGTCCCTTGGTGCCGAGCAAGGAGCACGGGCGGTGAGCCAAGAGACACATCCGAGTTCACATCTGAAAGAAACGTTGTATTGTTTTGTGTCCTTTTGTTTGTTTGTTTGTTTGTTTGTTCCTTTTTTCAGAACGGTAACTGCTGTCTTGACTCTCTGCCTACTAGGAGATTGTCAGAAGTGGTGTACTGCTTTAAAAACGAAAGTGTGTTGTTGTATGTTCATTAAAGCATTTTTCTTCTTTTTTTTACTGCTACTGCATTTCTCACTGACATGCAGATACTTCATTGCCATTGTACTCTTTATTCTTCACATAGCAAATGTGGCGGCCATGCTTGATTTGCAGCTTGATCTTTGTGTAAAAATAGTTACAATGCAGCATCACCAAATATTTAAACATGCCCACGTAGAGCACCTCTTTGCATGTTTGTAATCAGTGAAAGAATGACCAGATATTCACAGGAAGTGAGGAAAAATACTAGGGGAAATTATAAGTGTTGATCATATATTTAAGTGGGCCCTACCATATATCAAGGATCTTGTTTCAGCTTGGTCATTGAAGCTCATCATTGCAATAGCTCAGCCAGCATTTACATGACAATCTGTGTGAAGGAAAGTGGAAGAGGGAGGGAGACGTACCAATGCCTTGAAGTGCCAGAAGAGTACGGTCTGTCTGCCTATCTGCAGCTGGCATAGAAATGTGTTCAGGGAAGAAGCTGTTAAAAGGCATGCCAGGAAAAACTGTACATATGAAGATAAGTGCATAGAAATGTGTTCAGGGAAGAAGCTGTTGAAAGGCATGCCAGGAAAAACTGTACATATGAGGATAAGTTTGTACTCAAAAGTTTTGCCGTAGAATCAATCCATTGTGCAGCAAAGGAGTTGTCTGCAGAATGTGCACGTGCCTTCAAATCAACACTGGCACAGCCGTTCTATGTGCAGTGTTCAGGGTGGTGCCATACCATTTTGCTTCTCATTCAGCATCCATCTGCTGGTCAAGGTGAAGGCTAGTTTGCAATAAGGATTCGAACCAATGACATATATTGTATACCATTAATTGTACAAATAAGTGCCAGTGTCTACAGAGGAGCGAGACAGATACTGTACCTTCCTTTCCTCAAAAACCAACTAAAGAAAAAGATATGAAAAAAATTGTAGAATGAAAAGGCAGTGTTAAAGAACTATAATGTTTACTCTAAAGGCAAAGCTTGAATTTCCCTCTAATTTTTAAGCAGCACAAACCCTACCTAGCTTCTAGTACCACAGTAGTAGCCTGTACTTGACCGTAACTTTTTTCCAGTGGAGTGAAAGCTGCAAGTGCACTGCTTCAGTGCATTCATGAGCTGGTCACACAGGTCTGGGATCCATTGCCTTGTTCGCAGGGGAATAGCCAGAGGAGTTGTTTCGGTGTTGGAACATGCCACCAAAATTTTTAGATTGCTGCATTCACCTGCTTCAGGATTTTTTTTTTTTTTAACCAGCAATGTACAACGTCGTCCTAAAAATATTTCTGGCTGTGCCACTACTTGTTTGCATAACTCCCACTTCATTGTGAGCAAACTCTAGGCGTGAAAGTTTTTGAGGGGCTGAGGCTAAATCTGATGCTTTATTGCTCTCAGTATTAGCACTTTTCAAGCACCCCAAGGCCACCCTTACCCACATTCTTTTATCCTGCCCGGCGTCTCCTCCCCCCGCCTGGCCGGTGCCTCTACGAACCTGGGAGGACTGGGAGACCTCACTGTGGTCAGCAGACCCGGCCAGGCAGATCGTCATCAGCCGGGCCACATACGTCATGGATCAACATCACATGAACGTTTAGATCACGAGGGGTCGTGCGGAGACCCAGGAGGCTTACGTGTCTCGAATTCTTCGCATAATAAAGTTTTTCCTCCTCCTCAAGTGGCACAAGGCCCTTTCACACAACGAAGATGCCCCTGCTTGAAGTAGACAGTCCTTAGCCAGCAAGAGTTGTAGCCAGGAGAGACATTTCAAGTGCACTCCTAGATGCCTGCTGGTAAAATAAATTCCTCCAAAATCTTCTGCCATCATAATGCCACAATTTTACATTTAAAAGAAATTGCTTCAGTGCAAGAGGAAGCTTCAAATTAAGGCAGCTTTTCTTTTTTCACCTGTGCCAGCAAACAATGCTCTCCTAAGTTGCCTTACAGACTTCTGCAAGGGACACTGCCCAGCCTTGTCAATGGGGGTTAATATTCATCATTAGCTGGCTAGCACACATACTAGTACTTAGTAGGGATCCAGGAGGCGGTGGGCACACCTCATTCTCCTGACCATAGCTGTTGCTGGCAAAAATGAACACTGTGCTTAGAGAGGCTGGTTCACTTTGTAGAGGAACCATGTGCCCCTTTAGAGGTGATAATGTTGGGAGCAACAAAGCATCAAACTCAGTCCTTTAAAGACTTGCAAGTTCCAAGCACAACATATTTCAGATATAACACATACTTTGGCACAATACTTCTAGCAATTTGTTGACAATGGAGTGGGGGCTATGTAAACAAGACAATGGCATTAGATTTGTGTGACCAACTCGTGAATGCATTGAAGTGAACTTGTAGCTTCCATTTCACTGCAAAGGAGTTGAGGCCATGTATAGGCTACCACTATGGTACAGAAAGCTCGGCATGGCTCGTGCTTCTTCATAGCAGGATTTTCCAGTTTGGACCAGACATATTTCTTTTGTGCCTGTTCTCGCTCTTTGATACATTATCTGGACTGCTGCCACTGGAACTAATCAGCCACATGCCCGCCATTAGCAAGTTCACAAAACTAGCATTGAACATGCTATGTTGTAGGGCACCAGTGAGCCCAACAAATATTGCACCCTTTTTGCAGTATACATTTCAGGAAAATAAATGTAAGAAAAAAAAAATTGTATCAGGCCCATTCACGAAGTGTGCAGAGTGGTCAGAGAAATAACTCGAGTTACTGACATTTTAGTCGAAATCAAGGATAAATGGGCATGAGCAGGATATATAGTGCAAATACAGGATAATTGATGGTCTGCATAAGTAACCAATTGGATTCCAAGGGATGGAAAGCAAAGCATGGGGCGGCAGAAAGTCAGGTGGGCGGATGAAGTTAAGAAGTTTGCAAGGGTCAAGTGGATGCAGCTAGCACAAGACCAGGCTAATTGGAGGAAAATGGGAGAGGCTTCGCCCTGCAGTGGCTATATTGCAGCTGATGATGATGATTGGAATT
This sequence comes from Amblyomma maculatum, assembly GCF_055883805.1. Classification (NCBI taxonomy): domain Eukaryota; kingdom Metazoa; phylum Arthropoda; class Arachnida; order Ixodida; family Ixodidae; genus Amblyomma; species Amblyomma maculatum. The sequence goes on from NC_139344.1 coordinate 189,022,129, forward strand.
GGCCTGCCAGGGCCCTTGTATTCAATTACCCTTAGACTATGAAGGCATATGGCTTTGTTAAAGTGGGGCTTTATATGTGGCCTGGTAGCCTACGCTATTACATCATATCCATAAAGGGGGAGCTTAAAGGTCCCCTATCATTTTGTGTGCTACGTTTCTTCCATTTAAATCATGAACCAACAAGTCAAAGCATCTACCCTTTCGGGTAACACGTGCTCCAAGAAACTGTTATTTTGGCAGTCTTTTTTTTCCCAAATGTGGTATGAACAGCGTCACTTGACTTGGCTTTAGGTTTGCTTAACAAGTTTCTAAAGCCAATGTAAAGCCCAAGGGCACTCATGATTGCATGTTTTGGTAGTCCAAGTTAAAGAAAACTGTATTGAAAAACTGAAGCAGACCACAAAGCAACTGTAAGTGTTAACTAGAATGTAAAGTCCCAGCCGCAATGTTATGAGCACGTTTCGGTAATCAAATTCTTATCACACTTTACCCAACAGAAATTAAGAAGTACTTTACACATATATGTTGGCAAGTGCCACTGGTGCACTTGCGCATAAACCCAAAACAGCACTGTACCTCGTCTATGGAGTGGGTAGAAGAATTTCAAACATCGCAGCATGCTCTATAGTATTTTGGCCATGCCTGTACGTCACAGCACACACAAGAAAAGCAGTGCACGACGCACTAGAGGTTCATGACACATGGCGGTCAAGTCTTCAAAAGAGCATTTGCTTAACTGTGGCTGCAAATGAGAATGGCACGTTACAGAGGATATCATACAGCAGCATGGTACATTTTGAACAATGTCTTTATTATGATATGATGACAAACTGTGACATTCACAAGAATGGGGAAAAAAATGAACAACGAGAACAGTGTTCAGAGGTAGTTAGTAGATCGGCCCTTTGCTCTAAGGGTTTTCTCAATTTCAAACTGGCGCAGGTCAGCACGCTGAAGGAATGCTTGTTTCTCCAAATACCTGCACACAAAATAGTCTAGTTCATTTCACAATAAATGCATCCACACCTTACTAAAACAAAGATTCTTGCCCAACTGTAAGGAAACAAACATGTCAGTTAGGACAAGGTGATGCACAGTAACAGCCATAGGTCAATTCAAGATTATCTAAAAATATAACATGTAATCATAACCTTGCTAACTTGACATAAATGACTATTTGCTAGCAGGCCTAGTGCTTACAAGAACTTCCAAGAAAATATTAGTTGGTCTGCATTTCAATGAAGCTGCAGCTTGTCAATAAAGATGAACAAAAAAAGTGTCAATGTTGGAAATTTAGCACTGTGGTAGAAGTAACAAGGTGAGAGGTTTGCTCGTGATTTATGTTATTCAATTTGGAAGAGCAAAAACAAAGAAAACAACACAAAATATATGGCAGTTAATGAAAAATGTTGTAGATGCCACAACTATATATGACACAGCCATACTGCTGATATTCTGACATAGGACCAACACCATTCCAACTTTAGGTTGACCAATCATTTCTCGCCCTAACATATATACGCTAGCAGTCCCGGTTAGCTCAGTTGGTAAATGAATTTTCCTGTGAGGTGGTGATCCACGGCTTGAACACCAGACCAGGACACATTTTCCTTGTTTCTGTGAAAGCTTATAGCTTCAATCTGTAGGCAAGTCTACACTACCCAGGGTTTCTCCTAAACAATGGAAGTAGAACATGAGGTGAAACGGCCTGAAATATTGCAGAACAGTCTTGCACCATCCAATATCAAAGGTGACTACGTACAGTACTCTAATTCATTCCAGATGGAATCAGAAATCCAAATGAAAAACTGTGTTGGATAGTTCAACAAAATGTGCTACCAGACTACAAGAATGAAAAGATCTTGCCTCAGGTTAATGAAATTGAGCCTGATACAAACTATTCAGCAAAACTAAGAAAGAAAAGCAGCACTGCCTTGATGCTGACAAGTGCAGTGGTGGGCAAGCAGCAGCCCTCCCATTGTCGTGGTATGCATCAGTGCTTTCATACTTGTGCACTTGCAAAAAAAAAGCACACAACAGTGTAAACACTAGCACAAAAAGAGTATTCAAAGCATATGCCAAGATGACAATCATTCAAAGCATATGCCAAGATGACAATCACATTGCTCAACAAAGGATTACGTTTCAAGTTACCCAGAATGCATTTTTTCCTTTTTTCTTCAAATTTTCTGGCACATACACCGATTGAAAAATTCTTCAAAATATATCCTCATTTTTTTTAATGCAACTCTCATGAGATCACGCACTTTGGACATTCAAATACCCACTGTGTAAAAAATATGTATCATTAAAAATCAGCTACTGGCCTCTTTAACTCTACCTAATTTTTTTTATAAAGTGAACAATGTGACCTTGCATACTGATTTCACTTTGAAAAGCACTCAGCTAATGAATTTGAACCATGGACTTTCTATTTTGTAACTCAACAGGACAAACATAAGAAGTATACAGCACTAGAACAATCCAAATCTCCTTACCACAGGCACACGCGATCAGAGGGAATGCATATAACAGAACAATCAATGCCTTAACACTGCTTCTTCATTTTAACCCAAGTTTGCTCTACCCATCTGCAGTGACACAAACCATAATGGACATTAAAATTCTCAAGGAAAAATTACAGCTGTCAACGAGTTAAACCTTCTACTAATAATAAACTGAGAAAATTATAGATAAACCATTTTTTTTTTCATAAATATCAATTAAGTATTATTCACCACTGTCCTTTTTGTATACCCCTACCTTTATTGTACTTCGGTTACTTTGCTCTGCCTTTCACAGGAACTGCCAAACCTTCGTTCCTTTTCTATAGTATATAGTAAACTGATTCTGCTGCCTTGTCACTGTCAGCTTTACGTGGAGTAAGACTTGGTAAAAATTTTCATTGGCCTTTCCTGCCACTTAGAAGGATGGAAAATAATGATTTTTAGGAATTAAAAGTTGAATGCACATTTCTTTTGTCATTTCTATTAACTTAACATCAAGCAGCCCACGCTTGTACGTTGACTGCTTCATAGCAGTATAAGATCAGTAAATACTATAGGAGGTATACCAATGGTCGAAATGGGACTAATTTGTCATGCCACTGAAGTAAGGCTAAAATCTCTTGAAATATAGCAAGAACCACTTGTGTACTTACACAGCTTATCTCTACAAATGACTTCCGAGTCTGCGCGACAGTGCTTCTCAAAAGTACTCTAAAACAAGCCCCAAGGACAAAATCAAGTAAACAGACATGGGTTGGCAAATAAGAGTGTGGGAAAATGCTATAGTTACTTACCCGTCTTTGCCTCGATTGTGATTCTGCAGGTCCTCTGCAATGCCCTCACTCTGCTTGTAGCTGTCCCAGTCCAGTTTTGACTTTTCCTGCATGTTGGAGAGCGGAGCTCTTCACTATCCCCATTATATATCTCCATTACAGACACCAAACCCACGCGCCATAAGCACTCACAAACTTTAGGCGAGTACACATTCTGGACCGACTGCTTTCGACACTCCTTCTTCCCGTTAACCATACGTGAAACGTAAATTTTCAATGTTTTAAGGAAATGTGTACGCTTTCCAGACTGCTCTGAATGAAGCTTGCTGTCAAAGTGCTCCTTAACTTGTTTACTTTTTCCATTGTTTTATTTACTTTAGTATGCTTATTCCTTCCAGTATGCTCTGTCACCAAGATCAAACAATATCTTCCTTTTTTTTTTTTTGCTGTTAACATTTTCCACTGCTGCACTGTGTGATTGAAAGTTTCTAACGCGTTATTCTCAAGCGACTTGTATTACACCTTACTTCTACGGCACTTTTACCTTGTAAATTCTGCCTTTTTGCTTGTTATTAATACTGTTGAACTCGTGCTCTTCCTGTTATAATCCCATAAGGGATTGACAGTATGTATAAATAAATAAATAAAGCTTGTATACTAGCTTGTAAACTACACCAGGGCACAATTAATCATGAACTACAAAAGCAAAAGCCGGGGGGAGGTTGTTATGTTGTCATTATTGGCTGAAGAAGAAAGTGGGGCCAACAAACAGATTTCAAAAATAACTAAACAATTTTGACCTGACAAATTTACAACTCTTGAATTGCAAACTAGGACAAAATAAATAAAATGGATAGGGCAAGCTTGCTGAACTTTATCCAAGTAAAATTTGGTGAGTAGAAAAGAATTCAAATAAGATGTGCGGTTAAAAATTCCAAGGTTGCACGCAGCTTCCCATATGCAGAAAATGCATAAGCATGCTAAATTTTGGGCGCGACCCAACTAAACTTGGAAGTCACCATTGGGTGGCCATATGTCAAATTTAGATGCAGTCAAAGTTTAGGGGGCCAAGGACCCAATTCAGGGAGTGGCCCATCTAAATTTGGAAGTCACCACTGAGTTGGTCATACTCAAATTAGGTTAGACAGCAATTTTGGTCAAAATAGGATGAAGCAAAAATTCAAAGGTGCAGAAAATTTTGCAGTGGCCCACATCAATTAGGAAGGCACCACTGAATTAGTCATACTTGAATTATGTTGGACAACAAATTTGGTCAAATCAAATTTGGGGTTCAGGGGGCCAATTTTGGAGATACGTTAGGAGGACCCAACACATTTTCAGTAAGCAATAGTTTTAAGGGGTCTCAGGATCAGCATTCTAACACTGCCATTCACTAGACTTTCCGACACGTCTGTGTTCTCAATGATAATGGAGGGCTGCGAGAGACAGAGCAAAATCTTGCGCCCCAGGTTGACAGTGCCAACTGTGACAGGGTGGTACCCACTTATACCGGTTTCCATTGGGCGAACAGGAGCACTTTTAGCTGCACTAAAAGTGCTCTCGCGAGTTTCGGCGCATACCAGTGGTAGAACAGGAGCAGTAAGTAGCGCTGTGTTCTATTGACAGAGAAGGTGCGCTTTTGGGGTCCCGAGAGCAGCCGAGAACAGTCCTCGGTGCTCCGTCGCCAGCGGCGGAGTACAGGGAGAACGGAGGAAGTCCCGTGACCTTTTTTGACGTCACTTCTGGTTACTCACCCGGAGCCCGGGCAGGATGGTCGAGAAAAACGGAGGAAGACGGCAGCGGTGGCGTTCGGCCGGCGGATACGGGCAACGCGAGCGCGGGAAAAGTTTGATCACATGACGCCTGACGTCACATACTCCCCCTCGCTCTTCATTGGGGAGACGAGAATGCGCGTCCCCAGTGCTCTCATGCGCTGCTCTGGCTGCTCATTGCTCTTGCTCCTGTTTGCCCAATGGAAATTGGTATTACTGTATACACTTTCTGCGGGTGCTTTTTCCACACCATGAGCCTATTAATGCTTAAGCATTAAAAGAAATCAGAGCCGATGCATTACCTATGGGCTTAAAATGGCATGCTCGTCACGCAGCCACTGGTATTGATGCAACTTTCACAAGAGTTCTCATTGTTCAGCTACTGCTCTCCCTCTGACAAAGCTGAACTTTACAAGCATTACTTGTCATTGTGATGGGCTGTTCAAAGAAGCATAGAAGGGTCAGGGTGTGGTCTAGTGGGTAATCTACTGTAAATTACCCACTAGCCCACACCCTGACCCTTCTATGCTTCTACAAAAAAGCATCCAAGAATGCCTCAGGCCTCTCGCTTTTCATATTACATGCAAGAGCATGTCCAAGCAGTAATACAGGCGATATATAGTCCCCCCCCCCCTTTTTTTTTTCAGGCATAAAAAGAAAGAAAGAAAAAAAAAAAAAAAAAAGGATTATGCGGGCAGCAAATCTTGAACAGATTATGAAAGGTTTTTTCCCCCCAAATAACCAGCCCTACTGCATACTGTTTTCACTTCATGATCTCAGCAAATCAGTAACTCGGTACAAATGAAATACCTTTATCATACGTACAGGCACTATCAAAAAGTAAACGGAAGGCAATGCTGGTCAAAAATGTCAATTTAGTCGCCAATATTTCATGCATTGCTGAATAGATGTGTATTCAGCCTAAATGTTCTATGAATTACATGGTTCACAACAAACCTCGATCATTCTGCTTTGGATTCAAGGAAATTAAATTTATTCAACAAAGTTGCCTTCCTTTTGACAATGGATATATATATGGTTCCAATAAGTTATGAGTTCTAACCACTATCATGTTAAAAACATTACTGGTTCATGAAACGATGCCACAAAGTGCATGATAAATAGTTTTGGTGACTCTACACAATGGTACTCGCCTCTGTCCAGAAAATGTTTTATGGTTTACAGGCAGAACAAGGTGCAGAAGATGGGCAAAAAAAGTAAAAGGAAACTGAGCCAAGACATAGTAAGCAAGGTTAAAATGTAGGACAGTTAAACAGGGTAAAATCCAAACTGAATTTACACTGATTATTTGCTCCTGGTTGTCATTTTACGATAAAAAGAAAAAGAAACAAGAGAATGGCAAAATTTATTACATACATAACGCGATTACCGGTACCAAAGTTAGAATGACATATCATAAAAAAATCCTGACCATCAACAGTGTTAAATAATGAAATGTGTTCTGCATTCCAAACTGATCAGCATTCTTACTACGTAAAAGAGAAGGGCAATACTAACCAGTGTACTAATTTTCTGCTTCTTGTTGAACAGCTGGTTTAGCACATTTCCTACTCCACCTGGCTTCTTTTTTCTAAAGGGAAAAAAGGAAACAAGTTACTGAACATGCAGTGCCGTTTCATTTTCTTTTTATACTTTTGGGACTCTAACACACTGTGTGTACAGAAAGAAGCATAATGTTGTTGAAACTTAAAGGGATATTTTTACCAGCCGTCAAAAAGCCACCTTTTGCTTCAAAAGAGACATGACCACATTTGGTAACAACTAGGGGGAGAAAAAAAGAAAGATGTAACCTGTGCGGGATGCTCATACTACAAGGTCCTCCCAGTCACATTTGGCTACCAAGATGTGAAATGACTATGAGCATCAACATGATTTTCCTGGGAACCTTCCCCATATTTGAATTCGGAAAGTTGCCATGAGGCACTGTGAGCACAGGTGGTCTCATTACAGCACCCCAGTGGAGTGGCGCCCTATGCCGGGTGCTACCCTCCTTCTGATTACCCTCAGCTGCATGGATGCTCTGCGACAATGATGACAACAAACATGGCTCGCAAAGAAGCGTTTGCTTTAAACAGCTAACACTGTAAAATACAAATGTGCCAGCAATAAATCTGACTCGGCTCATGTAACTAAAGCTTTTTATTAGCACGTGAGACAACAATTTCTCCCTTTTTTGAATCGGATGAATTGTGATAAGCAGCGAGAGCATGGGATTTATTTCCATGCAAAACTTGACAGCTGACTGCTATATGGAATAATTACGCACATTTTGCAACATCCACTAAGCACAGATGCATTTTCCCCTGCTTTTATGAACCAAGTCTTGAACCCTTGAACCAAGTCTTGAACCAAGTCTTCTTTCACACAAGACGTGTTGTCTCATTGCATCCCAGTGAGCAAAAACTACACCTACTGTCAGCGTGACACTACACAAAATGCATGCACGGCTGCACGCAGCACTCACCAAACTGTTTGACAGGAAAACATCACCAGCTTAAGGAACTGCATTTCTAGCTGGTTTCAGTTTCTTGAAGACTTAAAATTCTTTTTTTTTTTTTCCGTTATATTACCAACAAGCAAAACGTCTTCAAGATTGCAGTATAACAGTGAATAAACACATAATAACCCTACACACGATGCCCAGAAAATATGTCAAACAAATATTGAGCTTTAAATATGCCATCATAAGACAAAATGTAAGCAGGACAGGCAGTAGTGTTAGGCCGCATTCAAATGCTGGGGAAATACAAATTTTGATCTAATGCAGTGGTGGAACTGGCAACTGGCTTCTTGTAGCAGCTTTTGTAGCAGAAAAAGCGCAGTTTGTAGTAGAAATGTCACGTTTTGTAGCAGGAAAAATGGCATATTGTAGCAAATATTTGAGCTTTTGTAGCAGAAAAAAAACAAAAAACGTTTTGTAGCAAAATTTCAAATCTCGATACACTTAAATAAAGAAGGCTTGTTTTATTTCTGGAACCCAATTGCTCAGATGTTATAATGACAATTGCCGTGCAAAATCAAGCTTCAAGCTCAAATGCAGTCTAAAGTGCCGTTCTTTCCTTAAAAAGCCCCAAAGTAAGCAAAACAAAGCCGTTTTTATTCAGAGGGAAGGCATAACGAGATATACAGCTACACTATAAATACCGCAGCCTTAGAAAGAAGGTTGCTAGCTGTCTCAATATAAAACCTCTCCGTAGAAATTCAGAACTGCTGCTTCTTAAAACTGCAACTTTAAGGCACTATTTCTTCTCTTGCCTTGATGACTCCAGCTTGGACAGCGCTGCTGTGAGCCTTTCCTGTCCATTCTTCAGAAAGGCTAGTTCACTCCCAACGTCTGCAAAATTTTAAGACTTGACACCTTTTGAGAAAAGCAGCGCAGCATTGGTGCTCATATTCATGGCCAGCCTGATCTCTTTCTGTACCTTTTCCTGATTCTGACCTCTTTTCTGGGTGTCCTTATCCTGTACTTCACGGTAACGTCGAGGTGCCTTTTTCCTTCAAGACCCGTTCTGATTGGAGGGAAAGGGGGAAGAAGATTTTTGCCGGTCCTGGGTGAAGATTTTTTTTTTTCCCCCTCGAGAGAGAGGCGAGCTGCTAACGATGCTCATTCCCAATTCCGTGCCGATTCCGTGCATTCGTAATCTTTGCTTTCGTTCTTTCTCTTCCGGTGGTTTGGCGGGGTGGCTGGTTAATCAAAGCAACTCATTGACTCGGAGTCGTGGGTCTGCTTCTTCGCAGCGCACTGCAGGGATTGTGCATAAGCTTTCCTCATTGTAATGAAGACGTCCACGTGTACTTACCGACCGTATGCAGGGCTGCAAATATATTGAGTACCTGCGCATGAGTTATTTTCACACGGGCGCCCACACATATGCAGTTTTGTAGTGGAGAAAAAGAAATAACTGTCATGACTGAGACAAACTTCTAAATGGTGCGCAAACATTGATGTTTGGAATTAAGCTGTGAAATTATACAAGATGTTCTACATAAGGTGTTGAATGTACAAAAGCGGCTAACAGAGTCCAGTACGCGCTCATAGAAACAATCAAATCCTTAGTGCTCCCGCTGCTGCTACTCAGGCCATCGCAGCCCATACCTCACTCGTACGAAAAAAGAAAAAAAGAAGGAAGCAAGCGTGCACACTGCCCCAGCTGTGCTTTGCCGAGGGCAGTTCCAAACCGTCACTCGTTTCAAACTGAACCATCATCGTTGACTAGTCTGCTCGCACATCCTTTGCGCACGCACACACACACACGCGCGCGCGCCGTCACGCGTTTTAACGTGCTTCGACCCTTCGACGGCCAGCCTGCCAGCCCCTCCTTTCACCCTTCTCGCGCATTGGACTTTATATCTAGCAGCCTCCTCTCACTCCCCTCCCAGTAGATAAAAAAGAAAAAAAAAGAAAAAAAAAAAGAAACACTGGCAGGAGACGTAGAAGTGACGTAGACAAACGTCAACTTTGTGTCATGTGATCGTCCGCCCAGGACCTGCAAAAATATTCTTCCGCCTTGCAGTGTTGCCAGCAGATGCCAGTTTTGGTTTCGAGACAGTTCGGTTTTGCTGTCAGCAGAGTTATTCGTGCAGTTTGGCGCAGCAGTTCCACCACTGCACAGGTCTGCCACCCTGAACAAACCATAAAGGCTAAACAAAATTCAGTTATTGGTTCTGCCACCTTGGATGGTACCACGGCTACCATAACTAGGTTATTCTGGTACATGCATTAGTAAAGTATTGTTTAGTGCTTTTGACACGCAGGCAACAAAACATTACAGACTAGGAGCAAAGCCAGAAATATTTTTCCGGGGGTGTCATATGCGCCAGTAAAAAAAAAATAAAATGAGAAACAGCCTTTGCCCAAACAATATCAGTCATTTTTCTCTTTTAATAAAGCCAAAGGTTTCATGTTTCGTTGACTGCAATATCTACATAAAAAAAAAAAAAAGAGTGCACACAGGACTATGTGGACTTGATTTGTAAACAACATTTGCACTAATCCGGAGATTCAGAGCCTAGCAAAATTGTCTAACATTTGTATGTCCACTTTGTGTAGGTACCCACCGAGGAGAAAAGCAGATACTGCGCTTCCCCCCCCCCCCCCCCCCAAAAAAAAAACAACAAACAAACAAACAACATTTAGTTCAGCTTAATTTGTTTAGCTTATAGGGTTAAGCAACTCAGGCTGAGAGATGCCATAGTGTGGAGGGCTCTGGAAATTTCAATTACCTGGGGTTCTTCAATGTGCACTGACATTGCACAGTACATGGGTGCCTTGCAAATAACTCTGCGTAAATTGAAAATCTGTGTACTACATGAAAGGAAACATACGGTATCCTTCACACTTCTCGCTGGACACACAAGCTGTGCTATATGGGAAGGAAAGGTGGGAGTAAGAGAGAAAGAGGTACCGTAGTGAAGTGCTATGGAATCCAGGTGAGGCTGAGAAACACCTACCAAATAATCTATGGAAACAAGAGGATACCATAGGGAGTACAGAGAGGCATTAACCAGTTTAATCAGTATGTCATTACCAAATACAATAATTTTTATTTCTCGCCAGTGTAGCAAGGAGAGATCCCAGCCCAGGAGCAATTGGGGAAGAAATAAATAAACAAATTTTACGGCAGCTGAAGAAACAATACTTGCTAGATAAGCAAATTAGACGTACCATTTCTAACACTCATGGCCATACGCTAGCACACAGTGCTTGCTACCACAGTCAATAGACAATTCATGAGTCTCATTAGCGTCAGTTGACATTAATGAAACTCAATCACCAAAGCTAAATGCCATTCAGCTGCGCTACAGTAGGGAACTGAGACTAGATCACTCTACCTCCTTCAATGCTAATCTGGCATCAATAGCAAAGCTTGTCCGCCATTTTTCAATCAGCAAGGTTCCCCTCGGTGACAAGATGACAAGTATACAATTGGGTAATATGCGTTATCTTGGCAGAGATAGAAGCTTCCATTCTCGTCAGCCACATACCCAGGCGGCACAGGTGACTTGGACTGTCCAGCAACATCCTCCTGAGCCTTTGCGAATAAATGTGCTTCCTTTGAGTCTGCTGACACCTCCTTTTCAACCCTGAAATATCAAAACAAAGTGATGCACTCATAAATGCGAAACTCTTGCAGGCAATTATACCCGTCGAGTCCAAACAAGCTACACATGGAGTCATTTCTCAACCTTTGTGTGCTGCGTGCAAGTTATGTGCGATCTGCATTTGAATACATATAAAACTGTCAAATGACTCAGTTTTATTATAGCCTCATACAAGTAAATTATGGTATGATGCACCCTTCTGCACAAAGCCACTAATTTCAGGCATGGCACATGGTGTGGCAAACCCAAACATTTAGACCGGCCAAACAATACTCATACCAAAACAGTCATAAAGCTTCAAGGACAGAGGTGATACTGCAATTCGCAGCCACTTCCAATACAGGAGAAACAAAATGCCAAAGAGAAAAAGGCAGCTTCTGTTTAGTAATAATAGTTGAAAATTCAGATGCCCTCAAAAAGATTACTTACACAGGGGACAAAGGATGCACATATTCCATTTTTTTTTTTTTGCTACACTTCCATAACAGCAACACACACAGGTACCATTTTTGGCAAAAGTAACTGGGCTGAATGTTTTGCTTCTCACTTGTATTACGAGTTCTTACGGCTTCCAAGAAAAAAAAGAAAAATGGTTATAAAAGATGAGGTCGAGTGCTCGCTGTAGCCTTTCAAAGACTTCTAGCTCGAGGGGTGGCACAAACATTCCACTCTATGATTTGGAAGCAGACCTTGCTCCCTGGTTACTTTTAATGCAAAGGCATTACATGGCTCATTGGCAACGAAACCAGATGTCGTCCAGAAACCTGGGGATGCCACATCCTGGTGACCTGGCACGGGAATTTCAAAAACCTCACAATGATTACGTTAAATGCGACATCATGTGTAAAATGAAAATGATTACGACATGACATGCCATTAAAAGCTGTCACATGTCTCAAATGATTTAATTTTAAAAAGTAATTGATTTTTCTTAAAAAAAAAAATAATAGGTTTTAATAAATTTAGCCTCACGACCCCTGGTTTGCGAGCCAGGTATGATAGCGACTAGGCCACACAATGCGCGCCTGTATGACTTGGGAACAAGTGGGGGTTTATATGCATCTCGTGTGGTCAAAGAACCTCACAACAGAACTCATGGCAGGACATCAATGCTTTCACATTCACAGCATGCGAGTAGCCCTAAGTGCCCTTGGTAATTTTTTTTACATACAGCTGATCCCTAGATATCGTCTTTCAAGCAAGGAGCAACAATAGCTAATCTGCAGACTGCTGTAATAAGTTTGTTCAGTCGTGCTCGACTCTTTGTGACCCTATGGACCATATCACGCCACGCTTTCTGGTCTCTCACTATCTTCCTAACATCACATAACTTCATCTGCAGCGCCTCGAGGATGCCATCTAACCACCGCGTTCACTGCCTACCCCTTCTCCGGTGACCCTCAACCTTTCCCAACATCAAATCTTTCTCCAGCGACTCCTCTCTTCTCATCAGATGACCAAAGTAGCTGAGCTTTAACTTTAGAATTTGACCCTCCAATGAGCAGTCAGGGTTTACGGTCGACAATATCGATTGATTTGATCTTCTGGCCGTCCAAGGAACTCTCAAGAGTCTCCGCCAGCACCACAATTGAAACGCGTCAATTCTTGGGCGGTCAGCCTTCTTCACAGTCCAACTCTTGCATCCATACATCGCAACTGGGAAGACCATAGCACGAGTTATATGGATCTTGGTTGGCAGTCAAGGCTAGCCATGGCTCTCTTTCCCAGAAGCAGGCATCTCCTAATTTCATGGCTGCAGTCTCCTGTCACAGCTTCCACTTCGTGTCCCTTGATGCTCCAGGACTTGATAGGGCAAGACGCCATGATTTTTGTCTTTTTAATGTTCAGTTTAAGCCCAAACTTCTCACTCTCTTCTTGTACGCGCATCAGAAGCCTCTTGAGTTCCACTTCACTTTCTGCCATTAAAGTGGTATCATCCGCATATTTAAGGTTGTTGATACGTTTCCCAGCAATCTTCACTCCAGCTAAAGACTCGTCCAGACCGGCCTTCCTCATGATGCACTCAGCATATAGGTTAAAAAGGCAGGGCGACAATATGCAGCCTTGTCTCACTCCTTTCTCAATCGGAAACCAATCAGTAAGACCATGCCCAGTTCTGATTGTGGCCTCTTGCCCTTCACGCAGGTTCCCGAGGAGACAGATGAGATGAATTGGAACTCCCATCTCTTGGAGAGCTTGCCACAATCTGCTGTGATCTACGCAGTCAAACGCTTTCGCATAATCAATAAAGCAGAAGTAGATGGGTTTCTGGAACTCTCTTGCTTTTTCCATGATCCAGTGAAGGTTGGCAATCAGGTCTCTAGTTTCTCTGCCCTTGCGAAACCCAGCTTGCACGCCCGAAAGCTCCCGATCCACATACTGCTGCGGCCTACCTTTCAACATCACCTTGCTAGCATGCGAAATAAGCGCGATTGTGCGGTAGCTGAAATAAATCTTTGGCACTGCCTTTCTTTGGAATGGTGATGTAAACTGATCTCCTCCAAGCCTGTGGCCACTGCAGGGTTGTCCAAATTTGCTGACACAATGTATACAGAACGTTAACAGCATCGTCATGGTCGAGGTTTTGAAGCAACTCAGCTGGAATGCCATCGATTCCGCTAGCTTTGTTCTTAGCGAGGCTGGCTAAGGCCCATTCAACTTCACTTTTCAGGATACCCGGCTCGAGATCAGTAATCACAACTGTCTTATGTTGGGTTTGCACATCCGGGTCCTTCTTGTACAGTTCTTCTGTGTATTCCTGCCATCTCTTCTTTATCTCTGAGGCTTCAGTAAGGTCCCTGCCTCGTTTGTCCTTTATCACGCCCAGCTTAGCACAGAAGCTTCCTTTGATATCTTTGATTGTCTTATACAGAGCTCTTGTGTTTCTCAGTTGGCTGTTGTCCTCAACTGCTTGGCACTGCATGTTCAGGAAGGCATTCATATCTCTTCTTGCTACTTTCTGAAAATCCGCATTGAGAACCTTGTATCTTTCTTTTTCCCCCATAACTTTTGCCATCCTCCTTTCCTCAGCTATTTGCAAAGCCTCTTCAGATAAGCAGTTTGCTTTCTTGCATTTCTTTTGCTTTGGAACTACCTTAGTAGCAACTTCATGTATTATATCACGAACATCAGTCCACACCTCTTCAGGCTCTCTGTCTTCTAGATCTAATTCTTGAAATCGATTCCCCACTTCCACAGCATATTCTGATGGAATTTGATCCAGATCATACCTGTAAGGCCTTCTAGTTTTCAGCGTTTTCCTCAATCGAAGCTTGAATTTGGCAACAAGAAGCTGATGATCGGTGCCACAATCGGCTGTAATAGTTACAGATGGCTTAAAGATGTAACATGTTATGGTTAATTGCTGTACACCAACGCATCACAAGTGACAACTTAGAAGCAGAACTTTGTCGAAATTTCGTGTATATCCAGTGCTTTACTATGACACTTTTCACAGGTAAAACTTTGCCAAATTTAACTAAATTCTGTTACGTACACTGCTACACTCTGAACCAAGCACTTGCCACTGCCAAGCCAGTACTGGTGCTCAGTTAGAGAAAAATGCATTCAAGAATGATGCACAGACCTGCTTCGTGCAATGGCCAGTATCCCAACTCTGACTGTAATGATGTGCAACCAGAAAGGAACTCAGGTGGCAAGCAATGACATGGTGTCACTGTGACAAAGGTAAGGAAAGTGACTAGCATTTTCATTAACTGTTCTGGAATTTTTGAGGCAAATGCTGTCTGTACTAGGAGAAAGGATAATGTTCGATTGCACAGCAAGTATGGCTCCACTCTATGAAGAACTATCCCACTGCAATCAAAATAAACAGACAATATGCAGATACAAGTTGAAGTGCACTAACTTGATAGTCTCTCCAGCAAATTCCAATAACTGAGTAACTTTTACTTTTTTCTCAGGTAGAGCTGGTCCTTGGGGGCACGCCATCGAGGGAGATGATGTGCAGGGCTCCTGCTAGTAGGAACAAACAATGTAAAAACCCTCAACCCTCCAGTAAAGAAAGCAGCTTGGATTACTCACACACTATAAAGGTTTCAGAGTTTCCAAGGGAAAAACAAAGATATAGTCCTTTTATTTCTGTAAGTATTCTCATATCTTTAAGTTCAATCAATGCCGGGACTATGAGAAAAGGAAAGCAAATGCTACTAAAGTAAAATCACGTTAACTCTCATTATCTCAGAAATTAAGATAATTCAAACTAAGAGCCACGGTTCCAGCTAACACCCATGTAAGTGTGTGACGTCAGGCGCTTGTTAATTCAGACATGCTCAGGCTCGTTCCAGTTAAATGAGACGGGCATTGAGTCGACATATGAACCTCGCAGTCAGCGATCATCGAAATAGACCTCTCCGAACCTGAATTGCATGAAACAGCAATGCCCACGCACTTCTTGCCCGCTGTGGCAGGTATGGTATGATGATGACGATCACAAGTTCTGTAGTAAAACTCCGTAGCACAGTTCCAGCACAGTTTCGCTTTCCTCAACTTCAAATCATCAGGTAGCTGCCATCGAGTGTGCACAATAAGCCCATCATGCATTGCTTGGCACATCATTGCTTTAATTTTTTTTTTTTACTGATTGTCACAGAATAGGCGGCATCCATTAATTTGCCCATGTTGCATTTATACACACGCGGAATTGTTGTTCTGTAAACCCTATATGTTCACGGGACCTGTATATGTGACCATCGGTCGGGCACGCAAGAATGCGTATGTGCACGTTGCTTCGGAACAGTATAGCTTTCCCTGTGTTAGCTCCCACTCTCTCCATGCTCGAGCAGAACAGTATGTGCTGCCTGCGTCGTACGTTCCCCCCTCAAAGTCACCCCTACTACGTCCAAAGTATAGAGCTTCCTTTGTATATCCGTATATTCTCTTTTCCCTGGCAATGTGACCCCCAGAAGAACCGAAGTTAGGGGCGTACGTGACTGCTGTTTTTGTTGTGCATGGCAGCCATGCAGTGCTGAAGTGTGGTGTGTCTACATGCGCCTTCCTCTGTGAGTGAACTACTTTGTGCGCTCTAAGTGTGTGTTTTGTTTCGGACCCCGACCCTGTGCACAAGGCATCGTCGACAAGGGTTTAAAAAGGAGCCGCCGAGGCCCCAAAGGCAATCCGCCCAGTTCGCTCCCTAAGAAGGAAACCCGAGCTGCCGCGTACTCCAGGGGGGTACTTGAGCGCCGCCGCCGGCACCGAATCCTCAGACCACAAGCTGCACCGGAAGGACCATCGCCTTCGAGTGCCTCCCGTCTGCGTCGTCCCAGTGATGGACTGCCACCGCGTTCCCCGGTCAATTGTATGTTCGAAGCTGCTCTGAACTTTCTTTCCCTTACTGTTACTTGAATTGTTACTTCCATCCCGGAAAAGCATGACCCTGTATACGTAATTCGAAGTATTTAATTAGATTGTGTCTTCACTCATGTCGTTGCCTTTTAGAATGTTAATTGCTGCCCTCTAAATGTTTTGTGTATTCCTCGTTCTGAGCCTATAAACGCCTTCTTATTGTTGTTTCAAGTCAATGCGTCTTCGTCTCATTCTCCACGTTTGCTTACCGGCTACGCCGGGCATCGAACGACCACCCCCCTTTTTGTCATGTCTCGGTGATGACCTCCGGTGATTACCGAGCGCGTGACAATGATGTCACACTATTCTAAAGCCTACACATATATCACTCGTGTGAATTCACGTGCTGGCTTCAATGCACTGGAAACTGAGCATTGTTCACACACAGCTTCACGGTTCACCACACTGTGTGCTTCATTGCACTGCATCACCACGTGACTGTGCAGTGAAGCATCCTCAAAACACGAGGCCGTTTTGTGAAGAGGCGCCACTGTTACTACAAAACGCTGCAAAAAAAGATTTGAAAAACTTCTTAAGCATTTCTGACACGATGCACGAAGCAAAGTGCTTGACAAAACCAGGAAAAGCTGTTCTCACTTGCGTTTCATTTAAAATGCAGGCAACCATCATGCAGGTGTTCTATGCAAACGGCTTTTGGCAATTTTTTCAAGCTCATAAGATGATTCGAATATTTATTAATTCGAGAATTTTCTCTGGTCCCTTGAAGAGTAAATTAATGAGTTTACTGCATTCCTCCATTAAAATGAAAGAACGCACACATGAAAATAAAAATTCAAGACACAATGCCTTGCTTGCTCCGGTTGCGAGGTGGACAAGGAGAAACCCTGGAATGCCGTTTTCTTGGCTTCTTTACACTACAAAGCTTACCATATTCTCAGCCACTTTTCTAACACGTTGCTTATAACTGCTTCGAAATCATAACTCACAGACCAGTGCACTTTCTCCCACATCACTCAACAGGTGATGAAATGCACTCTATTACAAAAAGTGTAGCTGGGTTCTAATTTTATCTAGGGAAAGGAAGGGGCTAAAAAAAGTGTCTAAGCCTAATTATGGTGGATGAGGATGAAAAGGCACTGCTTGTATAAAGGGTGATTATGTTTTAAGGGTCCCTGGCTATGTCCCCACAAGTTTGCAAAGCTCTTGAAGCATACAGGAAGCCCGACAGGCCATTACTTGTAATAACAGTGCCATAAGAAGTTAGATGTTAATGACAGAAATGAGACTTCAATCTATACACAGCAGAGAAAATTTACGCTCTCCTTGAGATGAATTTGAAGGGAATTGAAAATTTGTTCATTTTATTAGAAGTGCCCAAAAACGGATACATGGGCATGCTAGGCGTGCCAAAACGTTTTACATGAAAACAATGAATAAAATACTTGCAATGAGATATGATTGCAAAGAAAGCAATTTTTTTTACAGTGCATGGAGAGATCTAACTCATCATTTCTCTGCAAATTGGCACTGGTCTAGTTACACCTTTTTGTCATCTCTTTTTGCTGCCTGTCTGCAGTGATTATTATTTTTCCTGCTTTCTTGCTTTCCCCAACAGTTCTAAGCATGCTGAAAGTGCCAATCTAGCTAGCCATGTAATGCGCACTGAAAGCAGATGACTATCCTTCTCTCTCTTTCTCCCTTGTGCAACTCCTTATGCAGTGCAATGGTTATCACTCTATGGACAGGTACATTTAATATCCTTCCATCCGCTGCAGGCAGCAATGGTGCCGATATATGGCCATGTCACATCTCTACGGCATCAAAACCAGCATAGTGACACCATGTCAGTTCTGAATTCAGCTTCCATCTAACTGCATAAGTATCCTCTGCGCCTATGCGCAAACAGTTGTCCCGAAACTTACCTTCCCTAGCCCTAAGGACACTTCTGTACAGCTTCTCTGGAAGGCGCGGAGAAGCGACCTTGTGAGGTACAAATAAACTTTTTTTTTCTTTTTCCCCTTCTCTTTTGCCTGCCTAAAAGTGTGCTGTGCAGACTCTACTCGAGTATCAATCGGCACAGTTAGGTGGATTACGGCAGTTGCAAATCTTCCACCTTAATCGAAGGATACTCGAAAAAATTAATTTTAAGCATCATTTTTTTTTTTTTTTTTTACAGACTAGAATAAACAAAATGCCTTCCCATTCCTTATGTTACCCGATCAGTCCTTTTTGTTGAGTTTGCCTTAACAGGAGTCTATTGTAATTTTAAATGAGCAAACCGTGACGAAACAATGTTCTGAAACAACTTACGGTAATCACACTAGTAGCAGGTGCAGTTCGCTTCTTTGGGATAGGTTCCACATCTTGCAAAAAATCAGACCACAGCTGGTCAGCTTTTTTCTTCTCTTCTTCTTCAGTAACAGCAGGAGTCTCTTTCTTATCCTCTTCAGCACCAGAACCAGCACTCTCGCACTCTGGATCATCTTCACCGTCCAAGTGAATCCCACCCTTCCTCTTTCTATACAGCATGCAACCAAATGGAATAAATAACAAGAATTAGTGATACTGATGAAAAGATCAGGTCCAAACAAGTTAAACATTCAAAAGAATGAAAATAACTTGCAAGATGTTTAATATATATATTGAACAGCCAGGCTCATCAGAACTGCACAGATTAATTTCAGATTGCTGCTCCCAAATAAACGCTACCATTACCTTGGAGGTTTCCCCTGAATATATTGGACTAAGATTGACCCATTTATCCATGAATTATGCTATTCCCATGAATGTCCAGATGTTATCTTACAAACTGATGCAAAAAAATAGACTGAAACCCAGCCTGTTACGTTGACAATATGTGACCACATGCAAGCTGAGAGAAGTGTCTGCTCATTTTGAGTGTTGCCTGAGACAGCTATCTCTGACAATGGCCCTGTGTTTACAAGACAAATTGCCAAAATACAACGCTTAATGCAATCAGACAATAGCACTGTGCATTGCACCATCTCCAAACTGATGAATTAGCAAAGCACAGTTCCAAAAAGCAAAAGCATGCTAAGCAGGCTCACAGCCATTGTGGATCTTGACAAGAGGTTGCCCTAGGTGTTGTTGGGATATACCACTACCAACAGACAAATCCTCGCCCAAAATGCTGCCAGAATACAAAGTTCACATGCCTGGACCCTTAGCTGGACTGGAGCCCACCAGTACAATGCCCAGAATTTCCAAGTGAAGACCCCATTTGGGCATGAAACTGACCAACGAGCACAGTGGCCACAATATAGGCCCCAGGCGCATCTAATTCAGGAGCGATGTGCATGCCCCTGGTGGCGGCGTGGGTGTCCAGAGTGGGTAAGCAGCAGAATTTTGGCGTGTGCAACAGTGAGTCATGCATTTCATCACAGAACTCCTTTTGGGAACCTGTAGGCCCTAAATAGAGTAACGTTAACTGCTGCATTGTCGACTGCAACAGCACTTTTGCCCTTCACCAGGGACCAAGAAAATGAGAGCAAGCTTGCTACAATCTTCCAGCATAAACATTTTCATCTCAAATGCGTTTCTTGCATCTTAAAACAAGTGAACGAAAACTAGTTGTGCACTGTTGAAGATGACCGTGCAGACAATACTCGGACCTGGCATCCAAACGTGAGCCTCCTATGTTACTAAATGCAACGGGGTTTCTGCCGGTCTGTAGCTTGGAGTTTCTTTCAAGGCTGAACTTTGACCGAAGGCGTTTCGAATCCAGCCACGTCCTTGACATGAGGGAACTGGTGACTGAAGGTGGGAGTGAATCGAAGTACAATGTCGCCGCCTGCCACAGGCTGATGGCAGGCATCACGTGGTAAAGGAAACAAAGATGGTATTATACTGATCAGTTTCACTTTAAATAGGGCATGTAACAAGAAGGCAGCCTTTTATAGTTGTTTTAAGACAGGAGTTTCCATGCAGGTCTTCATGTGCATACATGCACCTTGCTACTCGCTTAACCATTAATATCTTAATTTGTGCCTCTTTGATCCCACGCATACTTATAGCATACAGCCCGACATGTGAAAGACCCCCCAACATAGATATAGAGCCCTGCTTTAAACAAGTATTCCAAACATGCCTGTGCACCCTAGCGGTAGCGTAGGATCTAAGGTTCCTGTAGGATTGGATTCCTATTTCACCCTCCCATTTTAATTCGGCCTGACTCGTGATGTCACATAACCCACTGACCAATCTGTGCAGGGCCATGTCAGTTACCAACTACCACCTGCTCACCATGCTGATGCCAACGCAAGATTTTCTGAAAAATGAGGCCTTAATACTACACAAAAAAAAAAAAAAAAAGAAGGAAAAGAAAAGAAATGTGGCTAGCCTGCCAGTCCAAAACTACTTCTGAATATGGTTAACAATGCTCCAGACTTTATTCTGCAATGCTCGAAATAGGTACTCAAGTCCGTCCACAGGTTTTAGGCAGGTTGGGCTCTGTGACAATCATCTTCATCTCTCCGCACACTATGGTAATGGTTTGGTTTGTGGGGTTTAACGTCTCAAAGCGACTGAGGCTATGAGAGATGCCCACACTATATGGTAATGTTAGCACATAACATCAACAGGACAGCACTAACCTCTTAAAATTAAGTGTTGGTTAAGAAAAATAAATGCCCTTCTACATGGTACTTCAGTGCTGATTCGAGCCTTAACCATATTCCTGCAGCATTTTCGGCACAGGGTGAATTGCGCTCTGCACAGGTTTAGAGGAAGTCCACCACACAAAGTTCAAATGGATCAATGGCGGTGGCATAAAATTAACTGCAGTTTATGATTGCTCTTCTTTGCAACAGAAAGCAAAGAAACAAAAATATTGATATGCAAATTTGACAGTGATCGAATCTGGACGGCGCAGGTGAACAGTACGTACCAACAGCTTAGATTAGACACTCACCGAGACACGGGCTCCTTTTTGGACTTCTTTCGCTTCTTTACAGCAGAGTCTTCATCATCACTGCCAATACAATTTTCTGCGTCAGACGCATCCTCACTTTCCTCGGCTAAAAAAGAAAACGTGAATTGAGAACATGTAGGACGTTCTTTACCATCCTGCAAACAAAGCTACGTGAAAATCAAAAGCCCCGCTCATTAACTTGTGAACGTTCAATGACAGCCGCACTTCATAGTTAAAACGAGACCTCCGCCACCTCTATGAGTCAGCTCGCGGTAGCCTTCCGGGGACTAAATGCAACAAGTGCCTGGCATAACATCGCAAGCGAGCAGTTAAGCAATAAACGAAGCTTGTGCTGCCTTAATGAGACAGCTCGCTTAGCCTCCAGTTACTAAATGCAGCAAAAGCGTGACAAAGCCAGTTTACCGCGTACTGAAATCAGTGGCGCGCAAGATTTTGGCAAGATTTTATTCAACTGGGCCAGCAGGTCTATTATAGTTCAAACCGCACGTGCTCGCCATCGATCACACTTGCGGCCTAAGATGCAATGCCGACGCTTCAATTATTCTATTAACGAAAAGATGACAGACGGCGAAACGCACCCGATGGAACATAGTCGTCATCATCGCTCTCTGAACTGTCGGCTGACTTTGCAAGGTCAAGAGTTGACATCCTGAAACGTTTTGATGTCAGGTAGACTGGAGTTACGTGTGCTCCTTAGAAAAGAGCGACGATAGGTGCCGTTATGCGAAATATTTTACTCGTACCGCGTGCCCGCGTGCCACTGACCCAACTGTCGCAACTGACTGAGCCACTGAGCCAGGCTGACTGAGCAGCCGGCTAGGCAGTCGGAAGTCGGAATGGGGGAATGGCGGAATGGTCGGAAGCGGCCGGAAGTGCCGAAAATGCTGGCCGGTTGGTGCCGTCTGCTATCCTTGGTCTGCTATCGTCGGCGCGGCTTTGGCGGCTGCGGAGTTTTTCCATAACCAGTGAAATTACAAGATATAAATGGCGACTCGGCGCAAACGCCTTCATAAAACAGCACAATGCTTACAACAAAATTAAACCGAAAGTAAAATTGTGGCCTCTGAGATTAGAAGCCCCGTTAGGTGCGCTGGCAAAGCACTTAAAGCATCGTTCCATGGAAACCCTTGGGAGCGTCTCGTCTCATCTTGTTGGCTTGTCGGTTACCTCATTACGTTATTACTCTATGTATGCTCTACGCTCTATTACAGTTTGAACGTTTTGCTTGGTTTTTGATCAGTTGCGCGAGGTTGCATGGTGTGTGTTGCTGCAGTTAACAATGCTGTAAAGAACGGCATAACAATAAACGAAAATTCATGTTCGTTTCAAGAGTACTGCAACAGATTCGTAAGTCTGTTAATCCGCTCAATTTTTTGGGTGAGTAGTTCCTATATTTGACACAAGCCGAGTTTTCGGATACAGTTGCAAGCGTGTGTTTGATATCGTGCGCTTTCATTTGCGTAACGCCTACGACAGGATGTGTTTAAGCTGCAAGAGGCGAAAAAAAATATATATATTGTGCGTGGCTCACGTGCTTATTGCCAACGGTTTCATGTGGCTGACAGCGAAAAGTGGTCGAAAGTAGCGAATTAAGAGCTCTCTCTCTCTCTCTAAAGTACTTGCAGATATCAAGCTGTCTATTTGCCACATTCGCGCATTTAAATTAAGGTACATTATTATGATCGCTAGTTTTGGAGCGTCATTGCGCTTTGATGTATGTTCGACCGGTGGACGGAAGCGGGCATAGCGCTGATACAAAAACGGTGCGGAAGCGAGCGGGTACGGACGCACGGAGAGGTAGCGCGCAGTAGCGTGGGCCTTCTGGGGACGAGGCTGCCGCACGGCAGTTTGCGTTGCATTGGAAACGCGGGAGCTTGGAACCTGCCGTTGCCAGCGTATCTGTGTGGTGTGTAATTGTACGTACCTGATATACAATTGAGTGCGTCCGAGAGCCGCTCGATTTGGAACTTGTCGAAGACCGCCGCCATACAATGAGTACGTATGTAATTCATTTTAAACGAATTTCGAAACGTGTCTTGCCTGCTGTATAGTTTCGTTTTCAACGCTCGCTCTCCCGGCCCGCATGAACGCTTCCATATGCTAACCTGCATTATTTCCACCGCTCACATTTGCTCACAGTGCTTGAAACGTAAGGTACTTACTTTAAATCATCGTAGGCTAGTTGTATAATACTCCGTATTATATGAACCAGTTTCGCGCGCAGTGCTTGCACATATGTTGTCTGCCCAGTCCAATAAATTCACGGATCACGGACTCAGTCATTTAATGCATTAGGTTTTAACAAAAAAAAAAATTATTCAGGACTAGCATGGCAGGGAACTGATTTTTCTTCACGTGGGCATCAGCAGGTAAATTAGTGCAAGCATATACGGTGCTTGTGGTAATATGCTAATGCAAGGAATCTGTAAAGGTGGTCTTTATGAGTATTCGAGTCAGATCTAAAAGTTTTGTGTGGAGCCTGTAATTCACAATTAACTTTTAAAAGCCGCTTTAAACCGATTACAGTGACACCACCTCATGCATTAGAGCACCTGACATCATTGGGGCTTGGTGGGGTGCCGTCGCAACTTGTTTTCTTCATTTTTTCTTGAAAGCCTGTATGCGCTTAGATGGTGGGGAGAGAAGCATCATTCTTGATTGCCGATATGTTTTGGAGCTAATGAAGCTAGCTTAAAAATTTTCTTTTGCGAACAGGACTGATGGGATATGTATTGCTCGTGCACATTTCCTAGTTTTAGTCAGTAGCTTTTCATGGGCCCTTTACAATCTATATCATAAATTGGTCTTTGGTTGTATAGACAAAAAAAGGGCTGTGGCTAGAGCGACAGCAGTTCTGGATGATGCTGTGGACACATGAAGAGCAAGCTAATATGGTACTCGAAACTCTTGGTTCAACAAAATCAAGTCAACAAAGGACTGAACGGCTCTGCAGTGGCATAAGCCTAGCAACAATGTGCACTCGCCGTGGCTTCAAATATCAGAATAAACACTGCTGTAGGCCACATTTAATTTAAAGGAGACGGCTCTCAATATGAACCTGGACACCAGTGACAACAATGTGGAACGTCATAGAAACAGCTGCACAATATTTTTCAGAGAAAACTTGATCGTATGTCTTGTATGGCTAATATGGTTGTGGGCCTGCGGCAAACTAAAGAGACAGCTAAAGAACAAATAAAATTAACTTTTCCCGGTTTTAGAATAAGACGAAGGAAGAATAGTAATAGTATCCGCATACTACACAGTGCCAGCCAGTGAAATGAGCTTCAGTCTCCAATGACAGGTATTAACCTTCGCCATGTAATGGCATCCGAAGTGTTGTCTTCCTTTGGCCCAGGGGAACAACTCTTGAACTATTTCACCTTCAGAGCAATAGTTTGCTGTGAAGAACAGATTCCAACTCTAGTTTTTCCAAATGCATCCTAATAACGTTCATGCATGGCATATGGCACCGATGCACCATGCCATTGCACACCTTTTCCTGCTCACCGCCATGTCGCTACCAATGCTGTTTAATGCCGAGCAACCTCACACTTGCAAACTGCGTTCATTTTTATCACATTAGATTGTTACAGTAGTAGAAAAAATCATAATTTTTAACTAGTAATTTATTGGTGATATTATATGTTTCGCTACTTGCACTATGAATAATAAAATACGCAACTGACCTCAAAACAGTAATGGTAGAGACTGGTTGGTTGCCAACGGGTACCAGCTGACTTCCAACTATATCCTAACTGAAAGCCAGCTGGAACCAGTTGATTTCCTTGACCACCAAATGGGAACCACTGACTTCCAGTTGGGAGCCAACTAGAAGCTTAGTGGGAGCCAGACGAAAAATTGTTGTACTGGTGCGGAGATAAGTAAACGGAGCACGAGATTATCTTCTAAAATTTTTCACACATTGCATAATTGACACTGGCAGTTATGGTATGTGTGAACCGGTACTAGACGCCAGTGCCCTTCAACTTGGACTGATATTGTTCTGTTATCTCCAGTGCAAAAGGCATAATTTTAATTTGAAAGGAAAAGCGTGCTCTGTTTACTTACATCCTCACCTGTACATGTAGAGGTTTCGCTCTAAACTAAAATGGATGTGAAATTTTGTGTACCTGAAAAGCGCAGCAGGAAACATTATTTTCTTTTAATTTTCTTTCAGCACGTGACAGTTCTAGTAGGTTATGTGCCAATGAAAATAATCATTTTCCCCCATCCTGCTCTAATCGTCGGTCTCTCATTATAAACATTTTGCTGAAGTCTGTACAATGAAATGGAGCCCGTCACATCTAGATGGACTACTATATAAATTTTCAGTTTTTATTACATACTGGAACCGGAAAAAAACTCAGTGTTCAAAAAGTAGTAAAAAAATACAGCAGAAATTTTTTTTTTTTTTGAACTCGTTTGAACCGGTTCTGGCAGGGTCGAACCGAAACGAAATGTGTTTTCGGAGCTGAAACCGAACCATAAAGGAACAAACCAGAATCTGAATTGAACCCCGAAAATTCCCGTTCGAAACCCTGATTAGAACCAGCTAAAACGATATAATTTTTTCCTTGTGGGTAGGGCCTGCGACGTCGCAGCAAGGGCCATTTTACGTCGTGATCACATCACAAACCTGTCACGAATCTGTTAGAAATCGACAAATTAGCCCTGCTCCTGTCGGTCAGTTGTCAGGATAATTGATATATTTGTGACAGTCTTTAGTGCAAAAGCACAAATCTTGAGGTTCACAGCCTAGCAAAATCATCTGACACTTTATGTCTGAAAGGCATAGCAAAAAATATAGGTATATAATGTGATTTTGTACGAAAATTGTGACGCAATCATTCTTTGTGCAATGTTCAGGGTGGTGTCATGCCATTTTGCTTCCTATTTTAACTATTTAACTAAACTGTTCAGCTATGTTCATTCTAGTAGCAAGAACAACCAGTTTTGCAGAGTCTGTTAGGAATGCAACAGCTTTAGCATAGAGGCAACAAAAAGTAGTGCATAATGCAGTGATGCTAACATTGTGTTTGATCGGCTTGTTTTGAACATATAGAATTTCTATGTAGCAATGAACGTTAGAATAATAGATGTATGTAAGTTGCACCAACGTTCAATATTGCATTGAACCATTTTACAGTAATAGTAATTATCACTATATTGTAAACATTATTTAACCACGTAACAGATAAGGTTTACATATTAATTTTTATGCTACGTAAAAATTTGGATTGTATGAGCCGTACTCACTACAAACCGGACATACAGTGGCATAAAACACGTGAGTAGCTGGACTTATCTGCAGCGAGGAATGACAGCTTTTGATGAGCCTAGTTGGCTGGGCTTGGAAAGAAAGGGCCAAATATAGTACAGCCTCCCGGTCATTACATTTTCCCTCCTCCTAAGTCACATTCATGTGGCATGATGTAATGCTATGGTTTGAACTTCCATGCTTTTAACAGAATCCAGGCTATTATGTTTTTCTTACACAGTAATGAAAAAAAGAAAAAAATATGTATCAGTGAGGTTGCATTGTAATACCTTTTGTGTAAGTGCAGGCTTTAATTGGCTACAGTGTGCTCAGAGACTTTTTGTTCTGTTAATGTAGTTGTGCATGTTGCTTGCAAGTGACAGGTACTGGGGAGACAGAATTTAGGAAGCAGTGCACTTGCAAAACAATATTTAAAGGTGAAATTTTCAGAAAACAACTGCATTTGTAGTATATGCAAAGACCCTTGTGATGTGCTCTTGATATGCAAGACGTTGTGGTATGCTTTCTCATGAAGTAACTTGCCTTTTTCTTTTCTTTTCTTCTCATGGTAACAGATGCTGTTGGAGATGTTTCATGGCAGAAGACAGCAGGAAAAGGCCACACAGTTAAAGTAAAGAGCATTTTGGACGTATGGTAGCTATCTCATAATGTGTGTTTTGCAGGTGGCCGTGGAGGGTAACATTGGAAGTGGCAAAACAACTTTTCTAGAGGGCTGCAAACAGTTTCTTGACACAACTGTGAGTAGTTTGATTAAATGTCTTGCCATAAACGGTCATAATACACTGAAAACGAGGGCCATTTCATGCCAAACTTCCTAGATGTTACGCTCGACTATCTCTGATTTGTAAAAAAAATTCTTGAGAAGTTATTTCAAAGTGTGTAATCAAAGCCTAAAATATTTTTGCCAAAAAATATTGTTCGTGAGCTGGACACAGTTTAATATTTTGGAAAGGTGAGAAACTAAGCACCACTTAATAATTAACAAAATACAAATTTTTAGAAAACATTCCACAAATTTTTCAATGGCATTTGCACAGTTTCTGGCTTTTGATGTGATTTGAAGCGTGTAATTTTGCAGGGCATAACTTAAAAAAGAATTGAAAGAAAATGGGAAAAAATATACTGTTTATAGTTTTTCTTTTAAATATCTACTTGCTCTTGAGAATTTTGAAATAGCCATTTTGCATCTGCAGATATCTACTACCTAAACCAATTTAATAGGTGATGAAACTGTATATATCGAAGGGAAAAAATTCTAAAGTCGTAAAAAATGCATTCTGAGCCATAAACACCCGTTACTTTCACCGTTAGGTAGTCTAAGTAAAAACTCAATAATAGTGGGTTGAGTAGGTTAGTTTATTACCTTATTGAAATTTTCATTCAGGTGATTTTTTATTAAAACGAGAAAATTATTTTATTTGAGCTCTCACATCGCAAGTTGCATTGTTTCTTAACGCTTCTTGATCACAGAATACGGCACCTGGCATGGCGTGGCACTTAGACCAGACAACAAATTCAATTTTCTATAGCTCGCTGTTGTGTATTTTTAGCACCGGAGCTAAAAAACCATATCGCCTGACATTCAGCAGGTGGTTCTATAGACCCTTTACAGCGCAAGATCATGGGCCTGCCATATTTGATCATGTGACCCTTCCGCCATTGCCGGCCTTCGGGCCTTCTGGTTTGACGGCTTCCGGTGCGCTGGTACTCGGCTGCACGGTATGGAACGGAACATGAACTCGTGATACACCTCCGAGAAAAATGGCAGCCTAGCTAGGCCATGATGTGCACCTTATGTAGAAAGCATCGTCTGTTCTTCCGCCAATAAACAACAGGTTCATTAGCTCTACTTCCTTGCAGAATACTTCGACAACACAGATGACACCTGCAAACTAGGTGTTGGTGCTTGGTGCCACCACGGACCCTGAGCCCCCATACCGAAGCTGTAATCCGTACCGTGGCGATAGGTTGAGAGGTGGAGGGAAGAAACCTTGAACGGTGGCGGTCGAGGCCATGGTCAAGCCTCGGCCGATGGGCTCCTCGCCTGTCCACCAGGCAAGGGGCTCCGGGACCTTCCTCTGCGTATAAGGGTGAACCAGAGGCGACATATATTAGGACCCCTTAAACTATCCATACTGCATGGAAAAACTACCTTTAAAAAAACCTGATCGACCCCCGAAAAGGAGTCGCACCGAAGTGATGCAAAAAATCACGACACCAACTGAGAACTTTCCAAAATACCTTGTCTTGAGCTCTATAACCGAATCTAAACCAGTAAATGAACTGTCAGTCTTTCTGATTGCCAACTCTCTGAAGGCCATCATTAAGGCAAACTATAAAGCGAAAAAACTAGGATCTGGTGACCTGCTAATAGAGGTATCAGACAAAAGTCAGTCTGACAACCTCCTCACAACAAAAACATTTGCTCACCTTGATGTTCAAGTATCACCCCACCGCAGTCTTAACAGCTGCCAGGGAGTGGTTTCTGAGCGAGACCTCCTAAACGAAATAGAATCAGATCTCCTTGAGGGCCTACAGAACCAAGGTGTAACAGCAGTACGAAGAATAACAATCAGGCGAAAGAATGAAGAAATAAAAACGAAACATATTGTTCTCACCTTCAACCGGAGCACACTTCCTGAATTTATCAATGTGGAATTCATCCGATGCAAAGTTAGCCCGTACATACCAAGCCCGCGCAGGTGCTTCAAGTGTCAGCGGTACGGGCATGGTAGCCAGACATGTCGAGGACGCCTTACATGTGCAAAATGCAGCGCACATGACCATGCAACCGATAAATGCAGTGCAACTGACTACAAATGTGTGAACTGTGATGGCACCCACTCCTGTGCAGCCTTTCAGGCCGAAAAGGAAGTAATGAATATAAAGGTAACTGAGAAGATAACATACGGAGAGGCACGAAAAAAGCACAGAATACTTTCCTCCGCTCCCTATGCTGACGCAGCCCGCAGAGGAGCCAGGCCGCGTCTAGTAACGGTGGGCACGCAGTGCAATGCTGCTGACGTGCTCCCGCCACGGCTCCTCACTAAGCAGCCACCGGCTGCCCCAATCTTTGCAATCCCGGAGGTCCCTTTCTCCCAAACCTCCGGAACACCAAAGACATCTGAGAGGAACTTGGTTCCTCTGGAAAAACCTCCTGCCTCCATGCCTTCACCAGAGGCGATGGAGGTTAGCGTGGACTCCACAGCGTCAGTGGCGCCTAGGGAGTCCACCAATGAGAGGCGGTGCCTGTCGGATCGCTCCAAATTGAAAAAACATACGCCAGTTAAGCCACCTGATAAAGGCGGCGAGTCTTAAATCCACTGTCTCATCCACATCCCGCACTTACAAAAATGGCTACTGAGAGTATCGTTTATTGGAACTGTCGGGGACTACTAAATAATCTGGATGATGTATATGAAATCCTTGCCGAGCACCAACCAAACATATTTTGTCTGCAAGAAACCCACTTAAAACCAGCAGACACAAGTTTCCTCAAGCATTACCTCGTATTTAGGAAGGATAGGCAAGGCAGCACTCGCCCCTCTGGCGGTGTTGCCATTGTAACTCAAAAATCAATCTCATGCCGAAGCATCTCACTTAATACAGACCTAGAGGCAGTGGCAATACGAGCCTTAATTTTTGGTAAAATAACAACAGTGTGTTCTCTGTACATTCCTCCAGATTATAGGTTAAGTAGCGAAAGTTTTGAAAAGCTAATTGATCAACTTCCGGAACCATGGCTGCTGGTTGGAGACTTTAATGCACACCATCCGTTATGGGGATTTACAAGAACGGACTCCCGAGGTGTGCTAATCGAAAAATTCTTATTGTCCTCTGGATCATGCCTACTTAACACAAAAGAGCCAACATACTACAACATACTACATAACACATACACATCCATAGATTTAGCTATTGGCTCACCAATGCTCTTAGCAGCTACTGAGTGGGTTGTAATTAACAATCTATATGGAAGTGACCATTTTCCGATCTCTGTAAAGTATGCTGGTAATAAAAATGAAAATGCGTCTAATCCTAGAAAGTTTAAAGAATATGCAGCCAACTGGGAGATGTTCAGGGAACACTCATCATTGGCCAGTTCACCTGTTACTGACTTAGGCGTTGATGAAACTCAATGCTTAATCACGCTGCACATCATAGAGGCAGCAGAAAAATACATTCCACAGACGTCAAGTAAGCCACGAAATAAACGAAGACCCTGGTGGAATGCAGAATGTAAGACTGCTCGTGAAACTCAAAACAGGGCATGGTCGAAACTACGCCGATACCCCACAGCCGAAAACCTAATAGCCTTTAAGCTTGCAAAGGCAAATGGCAGGCGTATTCGACGCATCTCCAAGCGAGAAAGCTGATCATCATTCCTTTCTTCAGTGAACTCTTATTCTGATGCACGCAAAGTTCACAACAGGATAAGAGCACTTAAAGGATATAGCACAATCCCAATGCCCCTTGTCAGCACCAGTGGTGACTCTCTTGAACATCAAGCAGACACACTAGGGCAACACTTTGAATACATATTCAGCTCAGCACACTATACAGATTCCTTTTTGCGGCACAAGGCAAGAGAGGAGAGGAAGCACATACATGATAAAAGACCATCCTCAGGAGGATACAATAGCCCATTCACCATGCAGGAGCTGAAGATTGCACTAGACACATGTGGTAACACAGCACCATGTCCTGACAGGATCACATATGGAATGCTCAGGCATCTGCATGTGAACACTCTTGAAACCCTACTCTACCTGTATAATAAAGTATGGGCTGCAGGACGCTTTCCTACAGCATGGAAGGAAGCGATCATCATCCCAATATTAAAACCCGGAAAAGAACCCACACTTGCTGCTAGTTATCGGCCTATCGCACTAACCAGCTGTCTATGCAAGCTTTTTGAGAAAATGGTAAATCGTCGCCTTCTCCATTTCCTTGAATACAATGGTCTTCTTTATCAAAACCAAGCTGGTTTTAGAGCTGGGCGATCAACAGCTGATCAGCTCATTGCCTTTGAGTCTTATGCAAGGGATGCTTTTGTACATAAACAACATTGTTTATCTGTCTTTTTCGATCTTGAAAAAGCATATGATACCACTTGGCGCTATGGTATCATCCGCGACCTCTTCTCTCTTGGCATCACAGGAAACATGTTGAGCACAATTCGAAGTTACTTGTCTGAACGGACCTTCAAAGTTCGTGTTGGCAATGCATATTCAAAGCAGTACATTCAGGAAAATGGTGTCCCTCAAGGTGATGTTCTCATTTGCACACTTTTCGTAGTCAAAATGAACTCTTTAAAAAGCGTGCTGCCAAAAACTATTTCTTGTTCTGTATATGTTGATGACGTCCAGGATAAGCTTCAAATCTTGCAACTTGGCCATCTGTGAACGACAGATTCAGCTAGGTGTAAACAAATTGTCCAGGTGGGCTGATGACATTGGGTTTAAATTTAACTCTGGAAAGAGTGTTTGTGTACTTTTCTCTAAGCAGCGTGGCATCAGGCCTGACCCCAACATTACACTGAATGGTCAGAGCCTTGCCTTTAAAAAAGAACATAAATTTCTTGGCGTAGTTGTTGACGAAAAACTTTCCTTCATTCCCCACATAAAACAGTTGCGACTGAAGTGTCTCAAAGCAATGAATTTGCTAAAAATTCTCTCTCACCGGTCATGGGGCACAGACCGCGACTGCCTTCTGAACCTTCTGAATAGTGTAGTTCTATCACGCATTGACTATTGCTCGATGGTTTATGGGTCAGCATCATCCTCTTCGCTAAAATTGCTCGATCCCGTGCACCACCTCGGCCTTCGCCTCGCTACGGGCGCTTTCCGAACTAGCCCAATTGCTAGCCTCTATGTCGAGGCGAACCGATGGTCACTGCAACGAAGGAGACAATTTACTTCTCTAACTTATGCTATGAAGGTACTATGCCAACTGAACCATCCATGTCGCCGGCTCCTTCTTGACAAAACTAGCACAGCACTTTTCTCAAAAAAACCATCTCTAACACCACCATATCCAATCAGAGTTGCCACGCATATTGAATATCTCAATGTTTCGGTTACCAGTC
Organism: Amblyomma maculatum; assembly: GCF_055883805.1. Classification (NCBI taxonomy): domain Eukaryota; kingdom Metazoa; phylum Arthropoda; class Arachnida; order Ixodida; family Ixodidae; genus Amblyomma; species Amblyomma maculatum. Next base: position 189,054,949 of record NC_139344.1, read on the forward strand.
TTCATACAACTTCTATAAAAGACCTAATTGCTCCTTGGGAAATGCACGGTGTTAATTGTGACCTGTCATTTCTTGAAGTGGGCAAACATGTATCCCCTATTGCCATACAGCAGCACTTCATGTCACTTCAGGAGAAGTACACTTGTGATGAATATTTACACTGATGCTTCGAAGTCAGCTCAAGTCTCCTGTGCAGCACATGGACCACAGTTTTCACAGTCAAAAACTCGAACAGACATACTAGTATATTTACCGCTGAATGCCATGGTATCCTTTTAGCTGTGAGACACATTATAGAAAATAAAATACAGACGTCGATCATCTACACAGACTCCCTCAGTGTTTTAACGTCCCTATCCTCTTGGAAATGGCATAATAAGAACCCAGTCCTGAACTCTCTTTATAACACCCTTATGTTTGCCCATGAACTAGAAATTAAAATTACACCGTGTTGGGTGCCAGGCCACCGCTGTATACCGGGTAATGAGGCAGCTGATAGGCTAGCTGCGTCAGCTGCCCTTTGAAATGACACAGACATTGATAAGATAACTTATCATGACCTCAAACCACACATAAAAAACATGATTCGACAACAATGGCAAGAGGAATGGGACGCAGCATCAGAAAATAAACTACACACAATAAAGCCAAGGATAGGCAGGTACACCACAGAAAAACAAGACAGATTTAAAGAAGTAGCCCTGTGCAGGCTGAGAATTGGTCACACATACATAACCCATACATATCTTTTAACCAACTCTCCTGCACCACACTGCTCGAGATGTGGTGATCGGCTCACTGTCATTCATGTTTTAATCATATGTGCACAACTGGAACCAGAAAGAAGATGTCATTTTCCCTCCTTGTTCACTCATCAAATACCTGCACACCCATCCATTTTTATGGGCGAAAACCCAATGTTTCCTTTAAAACAGGTGCTTAAATTTTTATCACAAGTAGGCTTTTTACATGAAATTTCTTATCGACGTGGGTCTCAGCCCGCTCCTCCTTGAGAGGATGGATGAGATCTTTCAAAACATCTACTTATACATTGCACATCCATTATATATCGCAAATGAATTTCAGGCCCTATACAGCATTGTTTTTAGCGATATTACAGAGCGAATACATTTTTAGGCCCTATACACCACTGTTTTTTATTCCTTCATGAAAAATCACTATTCCATTATATAAACTTGAGTACACCGTTAACCTTGAGTTTGGCGCTCTTTGGCCTGAGTCGCCCTTGCGCCATTAAAATCCATCATCATCATCACAGATGACACCTGCATCCAAGCAGCGGTGTTTAAAAGTCAGCCGGCATTCTTACACAAGATGCACAGCAGCAGTCCGCAGTGCGCGCCGATGCGTTCCGAACGCCAGCAATGACGGCCATACTAGTGGCGTCATCTGTTGGGGAGAGTGGAACTACTCTTTGTAAACGGTCTATAAACAGGATTGTTTTTTACTTTAAAGTTCGAATGGATCCACTTCGGTGCCAGGCAGAGCAGAAAAACAAGGGCATTCAGTTTGCTGTCTTGCATGGACTATGACAGACAGCCAGGTGGAATGGCAGGGGTAACACAAGTGATTAATCAATAACTAAAAAATTATTAAGGCACTTTTACAATAAGGCGAAAGCCTCTGGGGCTGGTTCTACTGTAGTGTTTATTCGACAGAACCCCGCTGATCACACAGGGCAGGACAGCGGCAAGCTCCACTCGGTGACGATGGCGCACGCTCGTTGTGGTGCTTGGTCTTCATAGCTGGCAGCAGATGGCGTGCGCCTTGCTCCATCCTGGAGACCGGGGGGAAGGCGTCGTCATTGGGCCCCTACATTGCCGTGAAGACAGCAGGGATGCTAGACAAGGAGAACTGAGATGTTTCTCACGTGCCTGGTGTGGCATAGTCGGTTAACATGCTCGGCTAGCGATTGGAGGGTTAGGAATTTGATTCCTGGCGGAGGATGATTTCTTTTTGTTAAAGGCTAGACAGAACCCTGCTGATATCCCATGGAATCTCGGAAGCAGACTTCGCCCACATGAGATTTTATTGCGAAAGCAATACGACTCCTATTTTCAGCCCTTCGCGTAGCCGCGGTCGGTAGGCACGTTTGACCTTTAATGACCCAGCTGCGAGAGATGGGCTACCAAGTCGAGTCGTCGGGTGGCGGCAGTCGGTAGGCATGGCACGCTGCAGCTGGAGCCACGCTGCTATCGAGTGGAGCCGCTGCTGTCACCTCTTCTCTCGCAGTTGAGAGGAGGAGGAGGAAAATGATGGGTATATAAATGCTCGCGCTTGCTCAGCTGAAGCACTCGCTATGCATCCTGATAAACAGAAAGGAAAGTCACGCTGTCTCGATGAAGCCAGGAAATTACAGTGGGCTACAGAGACAGATGAAAAACGGGAACAGTGTCTCGCTCGACGGCGCGCTGAAGATGCAGCTAGACGAGCGCGTCGCGCTTCTCTTGAATCGTCCTCAACCGGTGATGACTCTGAATAGAATATAATGGACGTCTTGAACAGTGAAGAGTCTTTGTCGGCGTGTTCACTCAGCAGTCAAGAACGTAAGAATGCAACTAGGTGACAATGACATGTTCAGGAAACAGAAAAAGAACGGCAACGACGGCTTGAAAAGGAGCGTGTTGGTCTTGCTGCTCGATAAGTAAAGTATAACGAGACCCGGAGGAAACGGCGCGCAGAAGAGACGTCGCAAGAACGAGCTGTACATTTGAAAAAGAGACGGGAACTCCAATGTGTGTCCTGTGTTAATCGTATGGTCAACATGGTACACCACAACTGGCTACACTACGAGCTGAACTATAGCGTAACCATGCTATTATTGCTTTCGCAACCTAGCGGGCTTAACTAAAGCTAAGCCCCCGCTAATTTTTTTTTTTACCTTGAGCTATGTAAGGCCTTCGCCATTATAGGATCATAGAGAGCACATGTGACGGAGCGAAGAGCGCACCGCTGTGTCGGGTAATATGAGACGCACTCGCAGTGAGCGTGGCCTGCTTTCGCCGAGGTACCTCGCCCACAGTTGCCATTAACAGCACTAAGAAAATCTTTTCTCGTGAATATCTGCTCGACTACTCACTGTCCTGATGCTTGCCTGCAGTAACAAGAACTTTAAATTTCTTTTGGCCACATTGCCGACGGTGTCATGCTCTACATTGAAGATGTGTTAAGGGACTACGCAACTTGTGGCACGAGGACACAACTTCAAAAATTCATTTTTTTTACTTTAAACAAAAGCTCTCGAAAAAAATTCTTGCAAGAAGTTGAATATGGTAATAAAAAGATTTCCAAATATTTTAAATTGTGCTACAATGTTTTTGTTTTTTTGAAAATGTAGCTTGCGTATTTAAGTTTTTCTTTTCATTCTTTTTTCTTTGCTGTTAACACTCGAGGGTGCAGAAAAAAAAGCGACTTTGAAGGGTCATGGCAAAAAATGTTTAATTCATGAAATATTTGCACAGTTCTGCTAAAACATATACTATAATATATCTGTTTAGGCTATCTTTCAGGTACTATTGGGGACAAAAGTCTCTGGACCGCATGTCTCGGGATTTTGCACTCGAAGCATGGTACAAAACGAATTATCACCTTATTTCTCTAGCACACATGAAAGAACTGAAGTCCAACTTTCCCGTCGACAAGTATGGTACACGGCTACTGGCAGATACGAAGGTTATGCACTTTGGTTGCAGTTTGCGTGGTCCTCAGACTTTTGTCCCTGATAGTACATACACTTTATTTAACCTCATGCATGACGTGAATAAACAATCTTTTTGCACACTTGGTAAATAGGAATCGGAAAAGTCAAAAAGACATGGCTGTCAACGCAGAAAACTGCATTAAAAATTGTAATGAATATACAAAATGTTCTACACTGTAGCTTTTCTCAGTTATGAAAATTTCGCACACGTGTCTAAGGTTTCTTTCTCTAGTGGTGTTTTGAAGCAGTGGTCACCATTGAAATCATGAGGTGGTTGATACGGATCTGATGTTTCCATCCTAACAAAATGCAGTGAAGCTAAATTACTAGGAAACTAATATGCGTTTTATTGAAATACACTTTTGAGGTGTTTTGTTCTCGTAACATTTCTAAATGTTATTATTATTAATAACATTAATAGTAAGGTAGACCAGACAAGTTTGCCACTTCAGTCCGGCCAAGACGGTGTCCATAACGCGCTGAAAGGTTGCTGGGGCGGTACAGAGGCCGAACGGCATCACTTTAAACTCATATAGACCATCCAGGGTGATAAAAGGAGTCTTCTCTCGGTTGCGCTCATCAACTTCGATTTGCCAGTAACCACTTTTCAGATCTATGGATGAAAAGTAACAGGCATGTCGTAGATGATCAAGTGCGTCATCAATGCGAGGAAGGGAATAAACATCCTTGTTGGTGACGTTGTTGAGACGGCGATAGTCAACACAGAATCGAAGAGTGCCATCCTTTTTCTTTACTAGTACCACTGGAGCTGCCCATGGGCTGTGCGAGGGTTGAATTATATCGTCGGCCAGCATTTCTTGCACTTGGTTCTAAATAACTTCACGTTCTTTGAAAGAAACTCAGTAAGGCGACTGACGAACAGGGTCAGCAGCGTCATCGGTAATTATTCTGTGTTTGGCGATGGTCGTCTGGCGAACTCCGGATGACATAGAGAAGCAGTCTTGGAATTCTGCAAGCAGCGCTATCAATTTGGCCCTCTCGCTCACAGAGAGATTAGGTGCAATGCTTACACCCAAAGGGGCATCGTTCTGCTGCGAAGAGAAGGAGGAGAAAGCACCTTCGGACAGGGCAACAACTTGAATAGGGGCGGTAATGCTCTCCATGGTACCGAGAGCCGTGCCTTTCGTAAGGCGCTGTGGCGTGCCACCAAAGTTGGCGACTAGGACGTGTACGCAGCCAGTATCCAGCTGCGCGATACCTCGAGCGATACCTCAAGACCCCGTTCAAGAAGCAGCTGAGCACTTCCTTCCAGCAGAACTTCGCCAGAAGCAACGTGGTCGGACGTGACAGGGAGAAATACGCTAGACTGGGGCGGTACGGTTACGTGCTCCGCCAAGACGCGTGCCGTGCAAACTTGGGGCATTGTTTGCGCCGAGGTATATCGAGGTTGACGAAGCGTGGGGCGGCGGTCGGTAAAGTCGATTACAGCACTGCAATCATTCAAAAAATCCATGCCGAGAATAATGTCTCTGGAACATTTCGATAGTACAACAAAGGTAACCGGGCACCTGAGACCGTTAATCTCAATACGAGCAGTGCATCTGCCAATTGGTCTCACGAGGTGGCCTCCAGCGGTTCTGATATCGGGGCCATCCCACTGCGTCGTTACCTTGCGAAGTCGGCGGCATAGCTCCCCACTCATAACAGAATAGTCTGCACCGGTGTCAACGAGTGCCGTCACGTTGTATCTGTCGATCACAACATCGAGGTTATTGTACACTGTGGCGCGACGGTCGTCGGAAGCTCCGTCGGGGAGTTCGTCGTGAAGTTCGTCAGAAAGCTCGGCGGGAAGTTCGGCGCGAAGTTCGTCGGGAAGGTCGTCGGGTTGATCATCGGTTCGCGTGGGGGAGCGGGGCGAAAAACGTGGAGGCTCTTTAACAGGAATGGGTTCGGCAACGTCACCTCCAGACGTCGCCGGGCTTAGTTTTCCCGATGAGGGGACAGGCTTTGCCGTCGATTGCTGCGAAGGGGAGAATCGTACCGGCGGGACGGTGTTGAGCGAAGGTCGCGACGTGAAGACCGGTCAGGTGGTGGTGAACGGCGCAGATAATCCGCGATGTCGCGGGGTTGCTCGCCGAACTCCGGGCGGGGAGCATTCCGCTGGAAACCGCGAAGACCAAGCTCGCGGTAAGGGCAGCGACGGTAGACGTGGCCTGCTTCTCCGCAGTGGAAGCATAGTGGGCGTTGGTCGGTTGTCCTCCATGCGTCAGCCTTGCTCATCCATTGCTGCTGCGGACGAAGATCGTACACAGGGATACGGGGTTGTGCAGGCAAGTACTGACGGCGAGCAGGCGGCGGTGGTGGCTGCTGCGGCGGCGGGCGACTAGCAACGGACGCGTACGTCTCAATGGGCTGAGTAGGTGAAGAAGCAACGGAGCACTGTGGATAAAGGGCACGTTGTACTTCTTCGCGGACAGCATCCGTGAGGGCACAGGATGCCGTACCATCAGCAGGTGGAAGCAGCTGCCGTATTTCCTCGCGTACAACTTCGCGGATGATCTCGCGTAGGTTTGCAGTGTCGAGAGAACCAACAGGAAAGCGAGCAGCTGAAAGGTTCGAAACGCTGGGACCTCCAGCAAGGCGACGATAATGGTCCGCTCGCGTAACCAAGGCTCGCTCGATGTTCGTCGCCTCATTTACAGATTGTGCCACTGTAGTCGGCGGATCACGAATAAGCCCGCCGAAAATGTCACTCTTGACGCCCCGCATGAGTGCACGCACCTTTTTTTCCTCGGTGGCACGGGGGTCAGCACGGGAGCTAAGTCGTAGGACGTCTTGAACAAAACGCGTTACAGTTTCGTCGGGTCGTTGTACTCTTGTTTGCAGAAGGTCTTCTGCTCGCTGTCGCCGATACTGATCGGCGAACGTCCGTCGCAGCTCTTCTTACAGGTGTCCCAGGATGTAAGGGAGGCCTCGTGGTTTTCGAACCAGTGCTGAGCAGTACTGTCCAGGCAGAAATACAAATTCTGAAGACAGTTTTCGGCATTCCAGCCATTGTGGCGGGCCACACGTTCGTACTGCTCCAGCCAATCCTCCACATCTTCGGAGGCATCGCCATGGAACGTGGCAGCCGCTCGAGGAGCCATCGGTAGGTACACCACGGGCGGTGCGAGAAATGAGTCCGTCTGTTGACATTGGGTCGTGGTACTCCGGGCCATTGTAAGTCGTGAAGAGCCTGAGTTCGGCAACAGACCAAATTCAGGAGCAAGCCCTTGAAGTTGCCGGCTGGCACGTGTCTCGGCCTCCTCGTCGAAGGGGCGGCGGCTGAGACTTGGGGGCGAACTCAGAGTAGCGGGGTTTGAGGAGCTATGCTGCATTTACCCCGCACCTCCACCAGAATGTCACGGGTTCTATCGCTACTCGGACGGCAGTCCAGAAGGACAGGGTCAAAGGACGGGGTTGAGGCACAGGAGGCAGAGAGCAGGCGCTTGACCAGGCAAAAGCAGCAACATCCCAGAACCGCGCGCACTCCGCAGAACTTCGTCTTCTTCTCCCTCCAGAACTGACACAGTTAGCGCGGGTTACAATATTATTATTATTTTTATTTATTTATTTATTTTTTTTTTTTTTTCAGATTGTTCTTTTGCTTGTAGCACAGCTTACAGTTTTGGCATTTTCTAACGTTTTAGTAGTTTAATTTTACGGCACATTTTGCAGAGTGCGGCGGAGTGCGGTCTAGTTTTCTGTCGAATTAAAAATCTGTTCAAAGAGCTGCCCTCTGAAAGCTGTGTGGTCAAACCTGACTCGATGTGGCTGAAAAAGCTTTGCATTTGATATTCTGCAGGAGCCACTACTTGTTTGTGCTGAAACATTCCTGTTTGTTGAAACCCTAGCGAATGGAAATTAACAGCGTGAACACATATTGAGCATGTAAAACTGCTCAAGAGCGAGCTGAAATTGAAATATGCTTACCATGGCCCACAAGTTCTTGTCCCACCGAAAAGCCGCTGCCGCCGTCAATGGTTATTGGGAAGAATCCTGCTTGGTCGACAAGGTCACAATGTCACCACCATATCACCTTGAACAGGAATTTCGAACACTCCAATTCAAATAAAGCAGACATGTTGGGGAATGGTTCAAATGATGCCAGAATTCGCAAGGAGATTCAGAAACTAGGCAGTATTTCAGACTATAGGAGTAATTCAATAAAACATTCATCGCCATTGTGGTTCAAACTCGGGCCCTCTGCATGCCAGCTGAGCAGGGAACGCATAAGCCATGACAGGTCATTCCTACCAAGCATATTACAGGGGCCCCTAATGAATGTTTTATGGTGTATATGACTCGCTAACATGTGTATGGGATGTGTGCTGATGTTACAGGAATAGTAATTTTAAAAACCTAAATAATTTAATTAAAAAGAAATAAAGAAAGCATTGGAATGAACAGCCAATGTTAAAGGCACTATCACATCTACTCATTAAGGCAAAGCTTAAGTGTCCTCATTTTTACCTGTTTCATTACTTGAGCTGAAGTCGAAGGTCATGAAATGGACCTCAGACTCTTGGCTACTGCTGTTTTTCTGCACAAGAAACAATGGAACCATGCGAATGGTGTCATATTCGTAGCACATACTTGAACTTTATGCCATTTTCGTTGATATTTGAGGTCACCCTGCTCTGAATAATTATTTCTGCTGTGCCGTCAGTCCAGGTCTTGTTGATGTAGGAGAAATGATTTTTCACTACAGGATGATGGTCTTAAACGTCAAAGAAAATGGCTTCAAGCTCACGTCAGGACGTGCTACGAGGCCGGTGCACTAATCTTCTTGCTTAAATTCAAGGGCAGCGCTAGACTTGCTTCTGGCTTTCTCCGAGGAGTCTGGCCTTTTGCACCTTCTTTAACATACACCTTGCTATCCTCCTTTTTTCTTTAGGCCTAAGAACCATGCCTTTTAAGTAAACATACATTCACTTGCACTTCTATATGCTGCCTGGCAAAAAAAAAAAGTGAACTACACAGAAACCGAAATTGCAGTTGTCACGTTACCTGCCCAAATAAGGCCACACATTCCAACACAGAAGTTTGAGTGCAGCAGTGCATTGGAAACTATGGATCATATGTAATCCATGGCTTGTGGGGCGGTCCCGAAAGAATTAAAGAAGCACTAAATTATGAAAAAAAAGCCTGAAAGCAGCAAAGAGACATGTTGTAAGAGACTGGAACGAAAATGCCATAATTGATTTGAATATAATGGAAAAATTTTACATGTATTTGTAAATTTAAATAAAAATGTCACTTGGAGTGCCAAGTCATCATTTATTCATACTAAGTGCATCAGCAGGATTTTGTGTTCTGAGGATGGCATCAAGTACGGCACAACCAGTACTGGCTGTGTGCTATGTGTAACGCTGTCCTGTTGTCTTCTAAGGGTTGTTCTGTTGTACTATGAAATGCCCTTCTAAGAATATGAGGCAACAACCAACCCACCATTAAGTTTTGTGAAGGAAATGTAACTAAAAAAAATTGCAAAGAAATGAACATGGTCAAGGTTTGTATTGCACAGAACTGATAGTCTGTGGTCCATGTAACGTGAAAGTGGATGTCAAGCGAACAAAAATGTCTGAAGGTACCTGAAAGTCACATCGAGTGGTTATGAAATTTGCTAAAATAGTGGTGCACTGTCTGATGCAAGACGGAAATAATTGTGGTTACTGGGAGTGGGGGTCCTTTTATCCATCTGTAGTGACTCAACTTGTATGGTAGTGACAAAGGAGAAGGCAGTTATGAAATGCTGCATCAATTGAACCAAACTGGGTCATTTCATTAAACCTGCGATGTGGCACTACAAATCGGAGCTTTTGCCAGTGCTGTTGCAAAATAAAATTGCAATAACTGCCGGCAATGCAAGATGGTAGGGCTTTGTCTTATGCATTTCGCATGGCGTGTTGGTTTATTGAACTGACGGGACCTGAAGGATGAACAACGGAATCCAGTCCTGATTACCTTTTGCACATTTCTCCAACTGCTGTTTTAGTGCACTTTGTACACACATAAGCAGTGTTATGAATTTTCATTCAGAATGAACATAACAAATACATTAAAAAAAAAGAAAAACATTGCTTGGAGACACATTTGAGGACTTCGTTTGAATGTTCCCATGTCTGCCCTGCTATCATCGTACTGTACATGCCACTTTTGATCTCCCTTAAAACGTAGTGGATTTCATGATGTCCTCTTTTAGCTGCTGGGCAGACATTAATTAAGAGCATTTTTACTGAGAGCAGAAATTGATGGAGTTAACCTTTAACATCCCAAAGATCCTTGTTTTTCTTTTGAAACCTCTGATACTAGTAATGTTTTTTGTTTTTTTTTTACTTCAGGAAATGGTAATATATTGATACATGGCAAGAAGGTTAGCTCAAGAACACAACAGCTGAATACAACACTCCCAGACACCCTTAGAGTGAGTGGGGGTAGCTGTTCCAGTCGCAAAGGAGATGCCCTCGACTTGCGTGGTAAGCTCAGCCGGAATTCAACTACCTTGTGGTGACAGAAGGGGGTGGCCATTTGGTACCCAGCTTTCGCTGGTTCAAGCCAGAGTAAGGGTCGGAGTCAGACGTAACCAACAAACAAACTTTATACACAGCAAGAGACGATACAGAGGAATACACATGAACACTAAAAATGCACAGACGAGAGGTTCACAGAAAAGCAAAGCTAAGCATGCAACTAAAGAGGTGTTCAATAACACAGAGGCTTTACTACACGCAACAATACACGAGAGAGTCAAATAAACAAACGCCAAATTGTTCACCAGGCACTGTTGCAGACCGACGCCTCGAGAGTCACGATGTGGCCGCCATGTAAGACGAGCGCCGCTCTCTCGCAGATCTATGGGCTTGCCAGCAGCGGGTGATCCCCGGAGTCCAGGTGTAGCACTTGCTAAACACGCCGCAATACTAGCTAAATACTGACTGACTCACAAAAGTGATGCAACCTCCATAAATAGGGCGCGCCATGTTTGTCTGTGAAGACGCGCCAAGGCTGGTACACACACACACTTAACTTCGCTTGTTGAAGTGTCCCTTTTCCTCCCGTCAAGCCGCGCGTCGTCATTGGCTAGGCGGTGTCAAAAAATCTAGATAGGACGAGCACATTCCGGCCGGTTGAGTCACCGTCATCACCGAATGATGAGAAAGAAGGTGACGCCGATGCGTACAAGGCTATGCACTCTCTTCGCACGGGGAGGGAGGCGTTTCTTGAAAGACGTCGAACCTTCGATGCGGCGCCGCATGGGCCTCGCGCCACGCCAGTTTAATAAAAATGTGCGCTGATTTCGTGGCAGTGGCATAGCGGATTGTTGCGGCGGATGCACAGGGGTGATCTCGTATGTCACGGAAGTGACTGGCCGTAAAACACGGTAGGGTCCTGCGTAGCGTGGCAAGAGCTTCTCACACAGCCCAACTCTATGAGTGGGAGTCCAGAGCAAGACGAGAGAGCCCAGAGAGTAGTGGACGTTCCGGTGACGAGAATCATGGCGGTGTTTTTGAGAATTTTGGGAGGAAGCCAGTCGATGGTGAGCAATAACACTGGCTGCATCAGGTTGGGGTGCAGTAGGCTGTCAAACGGAAGGGCAGGGTCGCGGCCGTATAGGAGATAGAAGGGTGAGTAGCCCATTGTGTCGTGACGGGAGGAATTATATGAGAACATTATAAACGGCAAAGTAACATCCCAGTCACAGTGACCATCCGATACATACATTGACAACATGTCTATGAGCGTGCAATTGAGGTGTTCGGTGAGGCCGTTCATTTGTGAATGGTAAGTGGTGGTGAAATAGTGCTTAATGGAGTAGTACCGGAGAATTTCGTTGACTACTCGAGCAAGAAAGCAACGGCCACGATCTGTGAGCAGCTGGCGGGGAGCACCATGGAGCAGGATCACGTCGTGGAGAAGAAACACAGCCTGTCAGTTGCACAGCTGGTGGATATCGCTCGGGTGACAGCATAGTGCATAGTATAATCCGGGGCCACCGCAATCCATTTATTCCCCGACACAGAGAGTAGGAAAGTCCCGAGGAGATCAAGGCCAACTCGGGAAAACGGGTCGACTGGAATGTCGATCGGCTGCAGGGATCCAGCAGGCACCACCAAGGGCTTTTTCTGTCGTTGACGCCGGTCACAAGAAGCCACGTAACGACGAACAGAGCGGTAAAGGCCTGGCCAAAGGAGCAGTGGTGGACGCTGTCATACGTACGAGATAGGCCAAGATGGCCCGCAGTGGCTGCATCGTGCAGCTGCTGTAGAACAGTGGCACGCAGGTGTTCATGGACTACGAGCAGAAGCTCGGTGCCATCTGGTCGAATATTCCGCCGATATAAGGTGCTGTTGTGGAGCACAAACAAAGCAAGGGTAGCATCAAGGTGATCAGTGCTGAGGCAATTGATAATGCTGCAAAGCTTGGGATCTAAGCACTGCTCATGGCTAATGTTTAAAAGGTCAGAGATGGCTAACACACGTCATCATCACACTCGCTCGCAGGTGGCGGATCTACCGGTTTGCGAGACAAGCAATCGGTGGCGGCGTGCAGCCGGCTAGACTTGTGGACGACAGAAAAAGTATTCGTGAAAGTGGAGGGCCCATCGCCCCAGGCGACCAGTAGTGTCCTTCAGCATAGAAAGCCAACATAAGGCGTGGTCGGTGAGGACGGAGAACGGGCGATCAAACAAGTAAGGGAAAAACTTTGTAATGGCCCACACGAGTGCTAAGCATTCACGTTTTGTGATCGAGTAATTCTGCTCAACTGCAGAAAGGAGGCGACTGGCATAAGCAATGACGCGAGTGCAACCCATCTGCTGTTGGGCGAAAATGGCACCCGATACCGTGACCACTGGCGCCGGTGCGTACCTAAGTTGGTGCCGAGGGATTGAAGTGTGCCAGGATGGGTGGGTTGGTGAGGGCTGCAATGAGCGCAGAAAAAGCTTGAGATCGTTCTTCGTCCCAGCAAAATGGAGTGTCGTTCTTCAGAAGATTGGTGAGTGGATGAGCCGTCTCTGCAAAGTTGGGGACAAACCGCCGAAAATAGAAGCAAAGGCCAAGAAAACTGTGCATGTCACTGGTACAGCGGGGTGTAGGAAATGCACTTACAGCACGTATTTTGTCTTGGTCGAGTTGAACGCCACGGGCGTCGACCACGTGACCAAGCACCTTGAGTTCACGTCGGCCGAAGGTACACTTCTTCGAGTTCAGCTGACGACCAACTCTTCGGAAGACTCCAAGAATGGCATTAAGGCGATGGAGATGGCTTTCAAAGGTCGAAGAAAATACAATAACATCATCGAGATTACATAAGCACGTCGCCCATTTGAAACCGCGCAAAAGAGAGTATATCATGCGCTCGAATGTTGCGGGTACATTACACAGGCCAAAAGGCATCACCTTGAATTGGTACAAGCCATCGGGCGTGACAAAGGCGGTCTTCTCTCGGTCCCATTCGTCGACAGCGATCTGCCAATAACCGGAACGAAGATCAGTCGAAGAAAAATAGCTGGCACCATGCAAGTAGTCAAGGGCATCATCTATCCTGGGGAGCGGGTAAATGTCCTTCTTTGTAATTTTGTTGAGGTGTCGGTAATCAATGCAGAACCTCCAGGTATTGTTCTCTTTTTAACAAGCACGACAGGTGACGTCCAGGGGCTGCTAGAAGGCTCTATAATATTTCTTGCCAACATCTTGTCTACTTCATCTTGTATAATTTTGTTGAGGTGTCAGTAATCAACGCAGAACCGCCAGGTATTGTCCTTTTTAACAAGCACGACAGGTGATGCCCAGGGGCTGCTAGAAGGCTCTATAATGTTTCTTGTCAACATCTTCTCTGCTTCATTTTGTATAAGGCGATGTTCAAAAATGGCAACTCGGTAAGGTCGTCTGTGAATTGGGCTGGCTCTCCGGTATCGATATGATGAGTAACGAGGGACGTTTGACCCAAGGGTCGGTCACCAAAATAAAAAATATCACTGTACGAAGTCAGAAGGGTCGTATGTGCTTTAGCACGATCAGGGCGCAAGTCAGGAGCTACCATGCCGGATATGCGGAAATCCTAAGGTGGGGGACGGTGCAGGTCGTGTCGGCACTCCAGTAATAGGGTCAGGTAAAAGAGCAGCTACAGTAAACTCTGACAATTGAGTCAGTTCGGCGAGAGAAATGCCCTCAGGAAGAACTTGCACAATAGAGCTGAACTTCAGGACTGGAATACAAGTGCTGTTATTTGCTACATGCAATATGTTGTGAGGGAGAGTGGTGCTACGCTGAAGGGTCACGTTGGTTATAGGGCAAACAGCGTAGTCGCCATCCGGAATGAAGGCAAAAGGCGACATGAGTACATACACTGCGGCTTCTGGTGGTAGGCGAGTAAATGTAGCGGAGCGGAGATGGAGCGTTAAGTTTCAGGAGCTTTGTTGTCAGGGCAGAGCGGCAGGTCTAGATGAATCAGACCTGAAGAACAGTCAATGAAAGCGGAGTGTGCAGTTAAAAAGTCGAGTCCTAATATAGCGTCTTGAGGGCAACAGGTGAGGACTGTAAATAACAAGGATGTTGCGGCCGGCAATGCTAATTCGTGCAGTACACATACCGATCACAGTAGCTGTGTTGCCATCAGCAACACGAACGGTAGATGAGGTAGCGGGTGTGAGGACTTTCTTGAGGCGTCAGCGGAGTGGAGCTGAGAAGAGAAATGTGGGCACCGGTGTCAGTAAGGGCAGAATCTGGGTCTCCGTCAACAAGAATATCAATCAGGTTATGTCTGGGTGCGGAGGTCAGTACAGAGTTGGCAGTCCAGGTCAGTAATGTAGCATCACTCCCGGGCGCTGCACTCACTAGTTTCCTGAGTAGGTGCCGGCGTATTGCCGCAAAAATCAAATACAGTTTTGTAGGCTTTGCCTACAAAAGCAGGTTTCACCTGGTGGAGGTGCTGCCATTCGAGTCCCGGTTTACCCCTTCAAGCCAAGACACCAGCCCTGTTCCTGTCACCCTAGGGGATCAGCAACAGGCCAGCGAACCAGCCGCCGTCTTCAAGGGCTCCAACCGGAACACGGTCTGCTGCCGGACCCCGTTCAATCTCGGAAGGCATCAACGCTGACAGCACCGGTTGTCTTCGTCCAACCCCACAAACCGCCCTGCTTCCATTGCCGACCGGACGAGGATGCGGAAGATTAGCTTGACCCGTTCGAACGCGTGGCAACTTTCAATGCCTGGAACAACTAAACAAAATTCAGGCAAGTCTACTTTTCTCTTGAAGGATCAGCCCGAATATGGTTTGAAAATCATGAGGCAGCTTTGAAGGATTGGGAGATTTTCAAGAAAGAGTTTTTGACTGCCTTTTCAAGCGTTGTCCGAAAGGAAAAAGCCCAGGCTCTCCTTCAATCAAGACTTCAACTCCCTAATGAGCCTGTCCTGGCATACGTTGAGGAGATGAAGCGCCTCTTTCGCCGTGCTGACCCTAACATGACCGAAGGTGAGAGAGTCAAATTTTTAATGTGAGGCATTAAAGAGTCACTTTTTGCAGGTCTCGAGGCAGGACACATCCTCCGTCACTGCCCGTACAGGCGGATCAGTCTCCGTGGTTTCGCTGTCGACGCTCCACGACCCCGTCCTGGCGAGCGACCACGGAAAATGAACGACTTCCTGTGCAGCGGAGAGCATGTGTCGCCAAGGCGTCTGTCACGCTCCCCATCTCCATACAGTGCCCGATTTGCGTCGCCGGGCCGCAGTTACATGCAAGGATGGTCCCCTAGCTCCAGTAGGGGAAACTAAAGGCAGCAGCCTTTGAAGGTGAGGTTGCTAAACGGCGAACTAATGAAGATCCTCCATCGCCGACAACGAGTGACGATGCATCAACCAATACCCCGCCGCTACGCATGGCGAGGACATCGACGACCACACGTTAAAGCAACACCGACACCCAGTGAAGTGACAACAGTGTGCCCTGGCCGCGACCTCAGCAAAAGACGGAATAGAGATCGAACACTGAAACCAACATGCAATACGAGGACACGAACAAGTGACCTCGCCATTGCTGTCAACGGACGCACGGTTACCGCCCTAGTGGTCATCAGTAGAGCTTTCGCCACCCAGCTCAAGAAAGTGACGACTACCTGGGATTGCCCGCTAATTCGCACCGCTGGTGGTAACCTTATTACACTGTCAGGGCGATGCACAGCAAGGGTTTCGGTAAATGGGCGTACCTACCCTACCAGCTTCGTCGTCCTACAGCAGTGTTCCCGCGACGTGATTTTGGGCATGGATTTTTTGAACGAACATCGGGGGATCATCGACCTCTGATCCAAGCTCATCAAGCTCTTGACAGAGAAAGCCACACCGACTACGAGAACTTCGACGCATCACGTCGCTCTCAACGTCCTCGACGGAGAATTGACCATACCGCCTCGATCAAGCATTATCGTCCATGTGGGAACAAAATAAGTCGAACTCGAGGAAGGGGTTGTCGAAGGAAATACTCAGCTGTTACTGGATAGAGGACTTAAAGTCGCAAGAGGCGTCACCTGTTTCCGTCATGGGCAAGCTCAAGTGCTCGTCACAAACTTCACCGAAGAATACTCAGCACCTCCACCAGATGTCATGTAGTGGTGACAAGGCCATACACACCAAAAGAAGACACAGGCGGGATGGTACTGAAATTAACTTTTTATTGGGCTGACTTGCGCCCGCAAAAGAACTAAGCAACTCGGCGGCGGAGATAGCAACAACCGTGCTTAGCGGTCGTCGAACTAAGAATGCCCATTGCACTCGTCAGTGCTCATTTTAAAGGCTGCTCAGAACAATCTAGATAATTTCGCAAATTGCTACTAGCACAGCCTGGAACATTGTAGAAACATACGCGAGTGATCGGAATCTTCGAGACAGATCTCGGCGCATCTTGAGCGACAACGAAACTGATAAAGGTGCGTCTCACGACATCGAGCATTAACAAACAAAGAATACAGAACTGATACGCGATCCAGAATCAGAGTGATAAGGCCGCATGTCGGTGGCTGCCAAAAAACAACAAATACAGTTTTGTAGGTTTCGCGGCATTATGATGGGGAGAAGCTGCAATGAGGGACCGGTGAACGGGATCGACGAGCCTGTGAGGATGGAGATCGGCTGGAGCGACGGGCAGGGGGAATGGTTTCATTGAAAAGCTCCTTGTTAAAGAAAATGTCCAGGCCCATCATAGGCGGGGCGAGGTTCCTTTGGTTGGGCAGGGAAGCGTCGAGGTCCATAGTTGTATCGACGGTCGGCGTTGTAATAGGAGCGAGGGGTGAGGAAGATACGGCTGCGGCAGTAACGCGAAATGTGGCCGGCTTGACAGCAAATGAAGTAAATTGGTCTGTCGTCTGAGGTGTGCCACTCTACAGGATTGTGACTAAGGTAGCAACATCGGGAAGCCTGGCTGGAGGTAGCAGCAGCCACTACAGGAACAGGGTGCGATGGTGGTGTGGGTGGTGTGGACGCACCTACATCATCATCACAGGATGATTTAGGTGCCGTGTTTGGAATGCACTCAAAGTGATGGACGAGGTGTCGTTGTTTAGCCTGCTCGAATTTTCGACAGACTTGAAGCACCGAGTCGATGGGGAGCAATCCGTGCAGAACAGGACGTTGAACACCTCATCCGCGATACCCTTGAGGATATGGCCTACCTTGTCATTTTCCGTCATGGAGCTTTTGACCTTGCAACACAACGCAAGCGTGTCTTGAATGTAGGCAAGGTAGGACTCCGTGGGAGATTGGGTACGAGAAGAAAGTTCTGTTTTGGTTCTGAGAGCTCGATCAGTGGGCTTCCCGAACAAGTCCTGAAGCTTTTTCTTACAGATTTCCCACATCACTAGCTCTTGTTCGTGATTTTGGAACCACGTGCGAGCTGTTCCCGCCAAATAGAAAATGATGTTGGCCAGCATAATGGTCGCGTCCCAGTGATTGCTCTTGCTGCAGCGCTTGTACTCATCCAGCCGATCGTCCATGTCTGTCTTGTCTTCGCCATTAAAGATGGGAGGGCGGCGGAGGGAGGGGCTGAGCTGAAGTTACCGTGGTGGTAGGGGCTGTTTCGGAGGTCATAGTGGCCGTTGTTCATGTCGTTGTGATCCCAGGTAGATGGCGGTCACTGCGCAAATCCAGCTTTTGGCAGCGCAAGGGGTAGTCTGTGCACACAGGGATCTTTGGTCACCTCCACCAAGATGATACGTGGCAATAAGGTTAGCTCAAGAACACAACGACTGATGACTTGAGTGAATGTTCGGGCAAGGGCCAACCTTCCTTCCGTGTCACTGTTGTCAATCGTCGTCTTCTTCAACGTCTAGCGACGCAGGGCATATATGTAACAATATTTTATGTAAGCATGAAGAATGCAATAAACTTTCTTTTTAGTAGAACAGTCTTGATTTGGTACATGTATTTTATTTAAAGTGCATTTACAGCAAACTCGTTATTTCGGCCTTCAAGGGATCAGAAAAAATGTTCGAATTACCAATAGAGGAAGAAAAAAAAAACTAAAAGGGAGCGTGATCCCACACACGCAGCCTTCGCAAGCCTGCCACAAAAAGCCTGCCAAAGCAGTCTGCTGAAAGTTCAGCGTCTTTTCGTAATATACATCAGTTACTTTGTTTACAAATGTTGCATCATACTCAGTATTGATAGGCACACTGGTGAGAACTGCTGGTAGCCTTTTCATCTACAGGTTCGTCGGGAAGATTACGCATTCGAACTAATGTTGCATGCCTGGGAGACTGGCTGCAGCAGTATATGTTGCGTTTTGAGGTCTGCATTTTCTTAATGAAGCTAAAGTGATTTTTGTCTCATGCCCTGATTAGGACAGTTTTCACTTCTTGAAAAGTGTGCATAGCTGGATACTCACCATTGGAGCGAAAGCCCTGGTCAGTATGCTTTCGTGCAGCTCTCGCATCCTGGCACGCACCATTTCATAGCGCAGTTCAGGGGACCCAGTCGCATAGCGGGAAATACCTGGCCGCACTGCAGCAGCTGCCCTTTAGGCACCAGCTCGTTAAAAGGTTCAAAGGTTCATCATCTATGCACAGCACGCACGTAAAGTTTCAAGCGCAGGCATCGCGTAGCTGAGTTATTCCTCCATGAGTGGTGCGCGCGAAACTGCAACCTAAACCAAGCAAGAACTACCACTTACTGCTTGCTGTATCGTGACGACCAATTTCCCATGATGCTTTCTATTATAGTTTTTATGACTAGGCATCAACATTTCTCCATGGTACTCCTTCCTAGTTTTTCTAATTTCCTCTATGGAAATTTTGAATGGGCCTGAAAAAGCTACCAAAATCTGTTTGCATACCAGCAATTTTGTCTAATGAACATCTGTATGATATTTGTCTGCATTTGAAATGAAACCCAAATGAGAATGATGGTGTTTCTCGGTTCCTTCAAGTGCTTTACTTTGCACACACTGTGGGGAGCATTGAAAAATTGCTCCAAATTTATAAAAAGGCCCCCCCCTACCATATTTGCAGTGCGACTCAGTAGCAGTGGTGCCTCTTCACAAACAGCCCCACCACATTCTTAGGATGCTTCATAGCACATTCCACATCACCATGAGGTGCACAGTGCAATGAAACTGCCTGTGCTAGCTCGCAATTTCAGGATTTCAGTGTACCAAAAGCAGCTTGGGGATGCACATGAGGGACATATGCATAGGCGTTACAGTAGCATTGTGCCCCAAGCAGCTTCGGAAACGCCGCGACTGGCCTACATGCATGCTTGATCACAGCCATGGTATGGAGTGAAGTTAAACCTATGTGACGAAACTATGTGCCTGAGTTATGTTTTGGTAATAGGAAACTTCTGACCATCATTGAACCTGCCATAGCAAGCACGAAGTCTGTGGGCATCACTTTTCCATGCTAGTGAATTTTGGTGATCGCTGGCTGGATGCGATCCCCCATCCGAATTAACAGGAGCAAGTCTGCCCATTGTTCGAATCAGTGGCTGTTCGGTGCCATAGATTTACATGGATGTCGGCTGAGACCACTCCCAAGGTCGAATGAACAATATTTTACTGTATTACAAAGTCGCAACAAAACAAAAAGGAGCATTCAGTTCCCACTGCTCTACTTGCTGCCTATGCTCAAAGCTGGAAACTGCACACAAGGCTTTCTGACTCCATATGCACCAGGTTGCCATTTCCTTCTGCACATGCTTCCCATTACTGGGCCTCTTCGATTTATCATTCTCGGGTAGCCCACTGGCTGCCAGAAAATTCACTTTTAATAAGAAATGACACTGTGGTCACATGCTGGTGGCCACCGGAACCTGCCAGCCGGCTGAGACTACGTTCACGGTGGACAGTGATGTAACCATGGCGTTAAGGTGCAATGTGAGCGAGCCCGCTTGAACTGCTCTCCGCCAACGTTACTTTGGTTCATTGTTTCACCAATGCATTGCATGCGGCAATGTTTCGTTGCTACGCACTTTTACGGCAGAAATAGGTGCCTTGGATGCGAAACAAGTGACACAAAATTATCGAGAGCAGCCGCAGACAGCATAACAAAAATCTGAGCGCACTTAGAGACGGTACAAGGTCATTGGTGGATTGTGAAGTGAACACATGAGCTTTGGGCAATCTTCGAAACCACCCATACACTTTAAAGTTTTTAATTTGGCACCATATCTGAGGAATTTCAGTAGCATCTGTTTTAGTTTCATTTGTCAGGCAATGGCTGTGACATCACAGACAATTTGGAATTATGTGAGGCATATAAAAACTGCTTTATAGTCACTGCTTGTTTTTATTTTAATTGCAGTTTTCTCATGGCATATGTAGCCTCAATTCATCTCTGACATCACAACAGTTGTTTGATAGTTGAAACAATAACCGAAAATGATTGAAAAAAAAAAACATTCAGTGAAATTATTTAGCTGGTGTAGGTGAATTCCACATTATGACTAATATTACGCTACTGTCTTGTGCACTATTCCAAAGAGGAGAAAAATACACATCAGAGAATTGTTTCTCCCCTCTTTAATAACAAACTTTTTTATCTAACATGGTTTAGTTGTTTTTTTTTTCAAGGAGTGATGGCAAAAGTAGTGCAGTATGAAGCTTGTCATAAATGGGCTCAAATACAAACATAAAATTCCCATGAAGAGCACTCTCCTTGCAGCCCAACACAACAAATGCGATGATACACACAACATGCTGACTGCATCTGTATAAATTTCTTTTGGTCAGATGTCTTGTAAAAGACATGTTGTGAGGATTCTTCTCTGTTCACAAAAACACTCTGTCAGCTGCATGTCTGTGTTTTCATGCAAGTATTGTTTTCACCTATTAAAAACTTTTGTATTTTAACCAGGGTGTCGAACCGAAATTTTTTCGGGTTCGGTTCGGGTTCAGGTTCACGCATTTTGAGTTCGGGTTCGGTTTTGGCTCCGGATGCACATTCCATTCCGATTCGAACTGGTTCGACCCTGCCCGAAAAAAAAAAAAAAAAAAAAAAAAAAAAAAAAACACTTCAGGTGTATTTTTATCCCACTTTTTTAATACTGACTTTCGTTTCCTGATGTATAATAAAAGCTGAAAATTCACATAGCAATTCATCTGTTGTTTTGTCATCAGCTGTGACGGGCTACAATTGGTTGTAAAGACGTGAGCAAAGTATTTTTCATGAGGGACCGACGATTAGAGGAGGATGAGGGAAAAATAGTGATTATTTTCATAACCAACTAAAGCTGTCACGCGCCTAAAGTTAAAAGAAAATAATGTTTCCTGCCGCGCTTTTTTAGGTACACAAAATTTCCCATTCATTTTAGTTTAAAGTGAAACCTCTATTTTGTCCGGCTCCCACTAAAGGACTGAAATCAGATCAAGGTTGAATCAAGCACATGCGCCCCAGGACTAACTATATATATATAGTATATACCATATGTGTGATTATGCATCGCAAAGCACGCGGACACCTTTGCATTTTGCGTTTCTGGAGAGGTAAAACGCAAAGGCATCAGTGTGTTGTGGCCCAAAAGGCACTGACAAAAAAAAACAGTCTCCGCCACATATGGGGTTGGAGTCATTATCGTATATGTCGGAGAACCGGATTAATTAACTGTCTCACTCCTGTGGCCGCGAGGCGATGCGGCCACTGTCTTGCTGCATGTCATGATTGCCTGCATAGGCGCGCTATATACTTTCTGGAACCACTTTGAGGATAGACTTACTGGTATGTTCAGACATAATTTACAAACAAGCATGACATGAAGTCATGGCTGCTCGCGAGTATTTTAGTAAATGCTGCCAATTTTTTTATCTGTCAGCATAAACAGATCAAAGGACGAGGATATTGCCGAGTGTTTTTGAAGTCATAGGGTTCAGTGACAAGACAGGATATACTTTAGTTTAGGAAATGCTCTCTTGACTCTGACTTGCGTAGATGGCAAAGCAAGCACTACTGTAGCTAGTGATTAGAATTCTGGGCGCCGAAACTTCTCCTCCTTCCAAAATTACTAAATATTCGAGTGTTTGCTTTTTGTAGGCATCTTTTCAAATGTGTAGGACATTCTCTGGACTTCTTCAATTTTGAGAGAACTGCCGCTGTCTCAGAGTCCTTTCAGGCAGTCTTCTTTCTCTTTATATAAGAAACTGTTCAAGCTCGTCCTCAGCTTGTAAGCTCTTAGGGGGGATTCTGTTGACACTTGTAGCGGTACTTGATCGCCGCTGACGACCCTACAAAGCCGCTTCCGTGTGGTGACCAAACGCTGTTTTGCTCGGCACCTTTCCTTGCTGGTAAATGTACTGTGATATTGAGGATCTCGCGCTGCAGTTCACCGATTGCTCAATTACTGCCATTCCCTCTTATGCTCTTTTTTTCCTTAGAGCCTAGTCGCAGGCTCCTTCGGCCCGCTTACTGCGTCCCTCTCCCTGCGTTTCAAAGTTTTTGTCCCAACCTCTCTTGTCGCTGCGCAACCTATAGACCAGGCTATTCATTACTTAAGCTTTCTCTTAAGAGTGCAATTCTACCTTTCAGTGCCACCTTTCTAGACTGTTTTAGACATTCGCATTAGTGATGGCAAATAAAGCGATGAAATGCATTCTATTTTTCGACACCGTAGTTGCACGGGCCAAAACAATAGCACACCAAATAGAGCCTGTGAATTAATACTTCTGCCAGTAATTCTACTCAGTTCCAATTACTCCACCCAGTTTTCACCTTTGAAAACTGGGTGGAGGGACAAAATGAAGGGAAGATAAAAGGGGAAATAGACTTATGGAACCATCATTGTGCAAAGTTCAGATACAACTCAAGAACAGACCGGTAAATTGGTGCCCAAGGCTTCCTTCCCACCATCAAGGTCGGCTTATTCTCAAGTCTCAGTCAACCAATTTTGTATCTGCTGGCGTCGCATCGCTTACAACTGCTATGCATGTGCCATGGCCCATGTGACTCATTGTGAAGTCGACAAACGATAGGAAACTAAAATGACGCGTGAAATTATTTTTTAACAGATTCGACATTTTGAGTTGTACATGGTTATAAGCTTATTTACCTAAATATGTAACTCAACTTACGAATTATATGCTATTATTTCACTACCTAGGAAGGCTCTTGAATGAGAAACTTTCTTGATGAGTGGCGCCATTGTGTAGTGCAGCAGTGGCCCCCTGTGTTCGGTATGAAACGGCAGCTGGACACTGAAGATTGGGGCTATGCAAGCGGCAATATATTTTCATTTGTTCTTTTCATCTTTTTTCAAAGGATAATTTTTCAATATGGTTGTGATGTTTGCGGTGTGTAGTGGCGCATTGGAAATAAGTGAGGAGAGTGTTTTACAAGCAGCGATAAAATAAAAAATAGTGAAAGGAAGTTCCCAGCAAAAGTGAGTCGGAACTGCAACACGAACCAGTTTGGAACAGCTGCTCCGATTTGTTCCGGTTCGGGCTCTGTTCCAAGATGGTGGAAAAAATTTGGGTTCAGTTCTGGTTTTCGGTTCAGTTCTGGTTCGACACCCTGATTTTAGCTGTGCACAAGCATGTATATGGCTTAAATAGACATATTGCAGTTCTATCAAAATGTTTCAAATGTGGTTTCATTTTACAGGTACTGATTGAACCAGTGAATATATGGCGAGATATGCAAGGACAGAACCTTTTGGTATGTTTATGCAGTTTTCCTCTTGAGGCAAGGATTTTGGATGTTTGTAGCTGTTATCAAAGCATGCCTTTTGCACATGTTCTACAACCACCAACATCGATAAAAAAAGCCGTAGTGCAATATGCCAAATCTGGACTGTACATCTTATAATATTAAAAAGCCAGTTAGCTGATATGACATACAAGTTGTGTTCTTCCTTGCAAAGTGACGATGTTGTATCTAGTAGACGAAAATAAGGCGGGCATATTAACATAACAATAGATACTTGACTTTATTCACAGTGCATGTTTCTAGAATTGCTTGTCAGATATCTTTCTTGCTTGAGGGCTTACATATTGGCCACCTTGGGCAGTATTTTAATCATATAGCAAACAAACTCAATTCCTTTTTGCGAAACAATTCAGCAGACCACTTATTTTTGCATTGCAAGAAGCATGGTCATTTTAATTGGAAGCTGGATTTGTTTAGCATAGCAATTATTTTCGGAGCTAAACATAAAATCATAAGAGAGGTGGGTGATATGTATTGCATTACCAAAAAAATGACAGAAGTACATAATCGAGCAATTAGTTTTTCTTGCAGTGCAAGGAATTGAGGTTTCGGTAGAGAATAATGAATTGCTCATCCCCAACCTGTATAAGGTTAGCTTTAATCTGTATAGTGCAAAGGTATTGTTCATCTGTGTAGCTCATCCAAGTGACTTTGGGCTTATGTATCCTTTCGTGGGCCAATGTACAAATTTCGCTAAAGTGTGGAAGAATCAGTAACAACAATTCTTATAGATGGTCGTGTGCATGAGTGCAGCTATCTGAGACTAGTTTAGCTTTGAAGTGATATGCAAAGGAGTAGGTGCTTTGAGACCCTTTTGAAAAATATTAATGGACTTGGAAGGAAATGTAGTGTGAAGAATAGATAACTGTGATATAATTGATTACCTTATAATTGATATAAGGGTGATATAATTGATTCCATGATACAGGAGGTGTACCAGTGGGAAGCAGAATGTTGGGGGTTGGAGGGAGGGGGATATTAAGAAATTTTTGGGAATAAGGGGACCACAGCTGCTGTGGGGGATGGGTAATTGGAGATCGTTGGAAGAGGCCATTGTCCTGCGTTGGGCGTAATTGTGCTTATGATTTCTAATGCTCATCATTTCTAGTTTTTAACACTGGAATGTATAGGTCTATGGATTGAACCATTATTTGCTTCTCTTGGTACAGGAGCTGATGTACAGGGACCCAAAGCGTTGGAGTCTTGCATTCCAGACTTATGTCCAGCTGACAATGATGCAGCTCCACTTGGCACCTGTGCATACTCCCGTGAAACTCATGGAGCGATCACTCCAGAGTGCGCGCTATGTATTTGTGGAAAACTTGTACCATAGGTAAACAAGGCAACTCTAATTTTACTGTATAAATAATATGCAGAGCCCCAGATTGATTGAATATTTTTGAATTTATGAGATCCAGCTATTACACTGTATTACTGCAGATGAGCAAATTTCTGTGCTATGCTATTGTTGCATATGTGCGTGAAACGAATGCCTTTTTAAAATTTTAACTTTTGTAGACTTCTTTTTCTTCAGATGGCAAAGAAGGATGTGTAATGAGCAAGCACTAATAAATCTCAGTTTACTGAAGCATTGTTCTAAAGAGGAAGAGGGGAACATCAGAGTTAACCTTTGATATCTGGATGTTAATCACATGGTGTTTATCATTTATTGTAATCAATTTGGCGTCATCCCAGTTAACAGATTTGGAGGCCATGGAAACTAGTTGGTTTCAAGTGGGTTTTAGTTATATTTATGCTA
Organism: Amblyomma maculatum; assembly: GCF_055883805.1. Lineage (NCBI taxonomy): Eukaryota > Metazoa > Arthropoda > Arachnida > Ixodida > Ixodidae > Amblyomma > Amblyomma maculatum. Next base: position 189,080,608 of record NC_139344.1, read on the forward strand.
GTTGCAATTTTGTCTTGTTTATATAGGGTGAGGACAGCAGAGACATATAGTTAGTGAATACTTCGGACAGGCTGTACCAGAATCTTCCTCTGAATCTTATTATTTCACATTACTGGAACTAGGTTGTTCAGACATTTGCAGTTCTAACTTTAAGCAAAGTTTATGGAGATTGGTGGTGCATTACTTTTAAAACTTTTAATATGGTGCAATGAAGACTAAGAATTACAAATTGAACCGGAAGGAAATGATGTATTGAGGTGTTTGGTTCTATCATTCTCTTTATGCCTGCTTTTTGGGGTTTTTAGTTGCACCATTTTAAAATTGTGCAGAAATTTCGTTTGACACTTTCAGTGAAAATGGACACTTTATGTAGCTGTGTCTTCTACTTTGCAGCGGGCACATGACTGCATTGGAGTTGAGCATCTTGGACCAGTGGTTTAACTGGATCACTAAAAATGTTGCTGTGGAGTTGGATATGATCAGTAAGCATATGCCACCTGTTTTTCTTATCAGCAAACAAATGCAGTAAAAATGAGGCGCTTTGTCATGAAATATACAAGAAAGGAGCCAATAGCCACTGTATGACGCTAAGGGAGGCATAGAAGATTTTTTTTCTGTGTGTGTGTTAATGAATGTGAAGCAATAATGTAATTGCAGAGATAATTGGAAGATTAAAAAAAAAAAAAAAAAAAAAACACTTGCCGCTGGTGGGTTTCGAAACTGTGACCTTGGAATTTCGCTTCCTGTACTCTACCACTGAGCTATGGCGACAGCTGTTCAATCCCCTACTTTCTTAGGTATTTGTGTCATGTGTAATATATTCTTAACAGTGTGGCGCCACCCTCCTTCATAGCAGGGTTTGCGGAATGTCCTGTGATACTGTGAGTGTCACGTACAAGGCGATCTAACAGAGAAGGCAGGAGCTGTGTGCTAACCCTCTTGCACTACTTGCGACGTCAAAGCCACTAGATTCAAAGCCCTCCAATCAGCCAAGAAGTGCACAGAAAATTAGAACCTCCTTTGTATCACTGGCTGTTCGCTCCCTTTTTATCTGTTTTTCTCGTGTTATTTAGTTGGGCCTGTTGATTTTCTTAGTGGGCACTCAGTAGAGCAGTGGAAATTCATTCGTATTCTAGGGGATAAGAAACAAGTGACATTTATTAAAGACATATATGAATGTATGAGACAAAGGACATATTTGTAAACAAAGGCAATGCTGTGTTTGTCATTGATGCAAGATGTAGGCAAAAAATCAAGGTACCTACACCGTGCCATGTTAGATTGGATTTGAAACCAACTCATACGTGCGAGTATTTCAAAGCGTGTGCATCACCTTTTCTTTTCTTCATGGCTGGGGAGCGTTTATGTACTTCTTTAAACCTTATTCACTGCACAAAACTGCTCTAAGCAGTGCTAAGTCAGTCTCGTTCTCCGTGCTGTGTCAACAGCAAGTTATATAGCACGGCTACAGTGAATAAATGTTGAATAAATAATTGAAACCAACAAAGTGAAGTATGCAGAAAAACTAGTCTACAGTTTTTGGCTCTAGTCCCATGCATCACTAGTACACTAAAGCCCTGGTAATTCAAACTCTGTTAATTTGAAATCCTGGATTATTCAAAGAATTTCAGCAGCCTGGTATTTTTTAATGCAAATTTGACTAGATAAATTGAAGTGGCTGCGTGCACCAGCCTGGTTAATTGGGAAATTTGCGGTGCTATGTGGGAAATCCGAATCTCAGTTTTGCCACAAACCATTGTATTGACAGCCCCTCAGAGCCATGAAGCGACATCACAGAGGGATGCCAATACTTGATATTCCGTAGCGCCCAAGCCCCAGAACTCTCAGCATGTACAACCGCTCTGTGGTGCGAATTGCAGACCACTGAAGCGCGTGTTTGCAGAGGAGAATACATGCTGCGGGATGGTCTGTATCTGAGCAACTAGTTGGTTCATATCTCTATTCAAACAACAGTCAGTGAGGGACACCACACAGGAAGGGGATGACGCAGAAATAGACACTGGAGAGGAAGGCTTTTGTAGTGTCCCCTTTATGGGCAGTATACCTCTTTGGCTTTTGTTTTGCTCGAGAGGAAACATGCCTGACTGCAGTGTGTCTGTTGGTACCAGTATCAAAAGCAACGTGCTCTCAGCGATTCGTCAAGTCTGAGCTAGATTGAAGTCAGCAATGTGCACACTCATCACTCCTCTCTAGATCAGCTGTGGTCAGCGCAGCGTCTTGCAGACATACTGCAACGTGACCATTCTTGCGCCGTGCCCGTGGTGGGTTGACCATGCATGTGCCATGGCTAGAGCGTTAGATTACTAGCACTTGGATTATATTTAGGGGTGTCACATAAAGTCAACCTTTCTTCAGAAAAATTATCATCTGAAATTTGACCAGCTTGTTTGTGTATCTTTGGATGAGCAGTGGGTAGCATGTGTCTTGTGGTGGTCCGTAGCCGTAGCCAGTCCGCAGCCGAAGTTCCTGCGTGTTCATCCATCAGAAAGCAATTGTACACGGAGGGAGCACTTTCAGTGGCCCGCATAATGCATAGAAATCGCAATTTGTCGAAACGCCGAACAGCTGCGATCTGTTATCTGGCTGATGAGCCTTCGATAGCCTCCATCGCTGCCAGCTGGCATGAAGAGTGGAAGCTCAGGAAAATGAAGCTGAAACTAAGTAATTGGCCTGTTAACAGAGACAAGTTTTATTAATAACGCTTGCTATGGCACACATGTCAGAGGCGTGCAATCAACTCTGCTGCTGGAAGTTCAAGTCTGAGGAGGGCTTTTTTGAGAATCACTTACAGTGCCAATCATATCTAGACGCGATTTAACCAATGCAAGATCTGTAGGCCCATCCGACGCCACAGCCACACATGTGCGTTGGCTGGGACTGCACTGACAGTATGGTTTATCTGTGTTTTTTTTTTTTTAATTACTGGGGGTCAAATTAATGAGAATTTATTTGCAAGCCTTGGAAGTGACTTGGAACAGAGAGCAAGCAGTCGCTGTCACGGCCACCAAACCCCGCTGCTTCACCGGTCATGGTGCTGGTTCGGCTTCACCCATACATCTGTATAGTTTTACCTGGTTTTATCTTCTCTCCCCGTAACTATGCCGCTCTATTCGGGGGGCTTTTCATTGGCCATGTGTAGGGCGCCAGGTGGCCCAGACGTGGTTACGCATAGTTTGAATTATCTGTGCTGGAACTAACTCGTGTTCAAATAAACGAGTTGTTTTTAAATGTAGACTTCTATGGAGCTTGGCCGGACCTAGTAGTGCAGTTCGAATCATTGGGGTTTGGATGTTGCGCTTGGCATAGCTTGCCTAAGTCGCTCCATGCTTGCTGTGCTGCATACTCAAGGCTAGAGGCAGCTTCTTATTCATTTTTTTTCTTAAAGTGGTTGTGGTTTATGGAGCTTAACAACCTAAAGCGACTCGGGCTATGAGACGCTGTAGTGGAGGGCTCCTGAAATTTTGACCACCTGGGGTTCTTTAATGTGCACTGATATCGCACAGCATATGGGCACCTTGCTTTTCGTCTCCATAGAAAAGTGGCCGCTGCAGCCGGGATTCGTTCCCGCATCCTTGGGCACAGCAGTAGAGCCTCCTGATCATTTCACCACCACAGCGGGCCTTTTCTTTAATGTGTTGTTGTCAATCTGACAATGACTGCTGTATAACTTGAGCTTACACTCTGTACGAGTTGCTGGCATTGATTCTTACATTCTTCACCACATGACTGAAAACAGTCATACAGGCATGTGGGTTAAGAACCTCAAAGAAACTGATCAATTTTCTAGAAACGAAATGCCAGCTGCAAAGCCGATCCATCACCCAAAGCAATCCACGTTTTCTATGCCACTTCCGCTGCCTGTCGCTTTCCCTTCTGTTAGTCCACAGTAAACTTGCGGGATCTTAGGCAATAAGTCTTCTTGTGCTTTTTGACACAACCAACTGCCACACAATTTTTCGGCAAATTGTGAATGATGTTCAGAAATATGCCAGCGAGCCACGCTGCTAATGTACGGTCCCATCTTTTTACCTATACAATGATAGTCACTGCTGATGTCAGTGCTGCTGCATCTCTGTGACAACACACCATGATGCTTTTAGAGCATTAGCTCTACTCCTCCCATGCACAAACCTCAGCAAACATCATCGCCTTTTTCGTCATGCCCAGGAATGAGAGCACTATGCTATCGCCACAGCTGATCACGCCTCGTGTAAAACAGCAGCGCATTCTTGCACTGTGCAGTAAACATCGTTGTCTTCATCAAGTTCCAACTGCAAAACACTTTCATTCTGTGTATTGAATATCATCGTCTTCATGAAGTTCCATCTGCCCTGCTCCTTTATTCAATCTGGGTAAATATGCCACACACATACGCCATCTTGCTAAAGACAAAGACCAAAGCTGTGCCAGGCAGGCTGCCGGTGCCAGTGAACAACATGAAGCTAGACCAGTCATTTTCTTAGAACTTACCAAAGGTAGAAGCGAGCCAAGGTCGAAGCGGCAGCAGCGACTGCGGCTACTACCAATGGCTAACGCTCAGGAAACTTGGTTCAAAGATAGTTGAACCTCTGAAATTTTTTATACATATGGGATCAAATTATGGGCTGCTTGCTGGCTTTTCAGAAGAAAGAAGTGGGTCTCGTACCATATTCTCAACATTCTATTTTTGAGGCCACTTGGCTGGCGTTACCAGTGGCACGGCCGCTCAGTGGAAATGTGCTTGATGTTGCCTGTCACATCGCACCTCAATGGTTGGGGAAAGGCGCATGATAGAAGAAGTTACAATTTCTGCTGTTATTCTCCGTAGGCTACTCCAGGGCGAAGTGTTGTCAAGACAGATGATGAGACGTTGTAGAAGGAGTGCATTGGCCGTGTTGGCATATGTTCTCATTGTCATTGCTCTGCCGGGCCGCCTGGTTCTGCTAGGTCCACATGCCTAGTTAAGCGATACCTGTTCTAACAGCGTCCAAAGCACACTTGGCACCATGCCAGCGAGTGCTGTGTGCCATTGTGCGACACCAGAGCAAGAAAACATCTGACGATCCATTTGTACTTATGTACTTATCAACTCCACCACAAGTGGCATGGCCTTATTTTTTGCCTTATTGTAGAGAAAAAGGTAGATTTACATTTATAGTTATATATGCCTCTCCCTATGGCAGTGGTAATGCCACTCAGGGGAAATACTATCACTATATGGGGATAGGTAGGCAGCAGCTGTTGCAGTTCATATGTTAGGCATCCGACTCACAATGGCAGATGCAAGGTTTGATCTCTAGTGCCGCTGCCACTGGGTACCCACTTATAGTACAATGGGCACACAGTGGCGGATATAGGAATGGCAAGCACTCGCTCCCTTCCCCCTCAGTGGGAAATTCTGTGAGAAAACTGCAAAAGTCAATTTTTTCAAAATTGAGAGACCTACAAATTTATGGTGCAAATATGATACCCCCCCCCCCCCCTCCCCTTCCCAAAATCGCCCCTTCTATAGATGCACCTTTAAATCTCCCCTATGGATGCAAGCTTTCCCCTGGCCTGGTGTTTGGCTTCTTTAGTGTGAAATGCTTAGAAAATGGGCCTGTGACCTCAACTTATGTAAAGCAAAATTTTACCTTGTGCGATGCCACTCTTTGGCCAAAGCCGTGAAAACCCAGTCAGCATCATCATCACTTTATATGCTAGTTTCAGAGTGTCTATTAAAAGGGACACGCCGGATGTTTACACTCTGCCGCAGTGGCACAGTGGTTACAACGCCTGACTACTGTACCAGCGTACCCGAGCTTCAACCCGATCGCCGACGGCTGCGTTTCACTGGAGGAGAAACGGAGTTGCATCCATGTGCTGTGCGATGTCAGTGCACGTTAAAGAATCACAGGTGGTTGAAGGTTGGTGGAGGACTTCCAAAGTCCTCCACTACGGCATCTCTCATAACCTAAGTCCCTTTAGGAAACCCTACAAAACCAAACCAGATAGTTTATTTACTCAACAATGATGCTTCGCATGGACTCGAAACAGACCACACAGAAATTGAAAGTGAGAGAGAAAAAGGTTCTTGTGTCATTTAAAACGAATGCAAATGCTAAAGTATCAGTTGGGGGTAAGTTTGGAGGACCCGGCATGGGCTGCAGCTTTCTCTGTGCAGTCATTATTGCATGCCAGTTGATGCTTATTCGTTGAATTATCAGTTGTGTAATAGCTGCTGCAATTCTTGGTATGGTAGTATTGTACAGGTTTACCTGTGATTTACTTCCTTATACAGTATACCTGAGAACAAGTCCACAAGTTGCCATGAGTAGGATCTTGAAACGGAAACGACATGAAGAGGCGGAGCTCCCTTTTGTATGTACTGGAAAACCTGTATTTTGAGCATGCATATTGCAAGTGTGCATAAAAAAGGGAAATGAACAGTTACATGCAATAAGTGTCAAAATAGAACTGTGGGAGTGGCAGGGTTCGACTGTGTACAGCTGTGTGGCGACAAGTGCTCTGTAATGTAGATGAAACATGATTAAAACAATAATCTTGTTCTAAAGAACTAATGTGGTTGATGCCAAATGTTCAGGGTTAGAGGTTAAATTCCTTGGGTGGGGGGGTATACTTAAATGTTAATGCTTAAGGTGGAGTGAGGCTCCATTTTGTCAAGAAATATATTGTTATACTTGGCTACCCTCTGATAGAGCATATTTTAAGATTTCAGAGAATATGGTGCTTTTGGATATTAACTTCAGAAATGCTTTTTTATCGTTTTGTTGTCACGTTGAAACGAAAGATAGGAGTTTCTCTGTATTTTCCTTAAAACTGAAATTTTGGAGGTTTGTATACTTTTTCTAAGAAGCTATAAAGTGTATAGACCATTTTACCGAGAGCAAGCAGGAGAGGAGGAAAATACTCTCGAACCAGATTCCTTGCACCGGCCCATTGTGCATTAAGCGTCCATTCGCACGCTTAATGCATGCAAAGCGGCCTTGCACCTCGGTATATTGCCCCTTTTAGTGGTAATGTCATCGGGACAGCAATGCGTGATCGTGGACTGCACAAACAATGAGAGAAATCGCAAGATGATTGCCGAGAGCATGCGGTAAACATGCAAAGACAGTCTGAGTGCGGCTGTGATAGTTTCTGCTTCACTGCTTTCCAGTCTATCCTGATTTAATTCGCCTATGAACGTTTTGTGTAAGCATGATAGACTTAGTACCATGACGGGCTCACGAACATGATGCCCATTTTACTTCCACCACCGTAGGGCCATTGTAAACACGCACGCCGAGCAAGCCGTGCCTCCCGCAAGCCCTCAGCGCCAACGATACGGTGGCTCTCTTCCACCAGCACAAGAGCGTGCTAAAATCTATTCTTCACTTAAACAATTCTATTCTCTATTCTTCACTTAAGCAAAAAATAAATCTGTCTTGCGGATTTCTGACCCATACCATGTTATTGATAATTGCAATACAAACAAGTTTCGCAACACATTGCCGCTGGTGTGGCGCGCGGCTCATTATCTGCAGGCTGGTTTCCTGCTAAGGTGTCACCGAAATTTACATCTTTCTTTTACTGATACAATGGGATCGGCAGTAAGGAAGTTCCATGAGAGACCATTTACTCTAGCGCTGAACAATTACAAAGCGGCTTCGGATGTGCCTTCGATGCAGAACAGTTTAGGCCTAGCGACAGAGTAGCGCTCGGCGAGAGTGCGTCGTCCGCCGCGCCAGCGGGCGGCGCCGCTTTCGTAAGCGCTGCTGTATGTGCTGCGAATTTGTCGTCTTCGTTCATGATGCAGCTGAGAGCGCACGTTTTTTGACCTTTTGCTCAACAATATATGTTGTGCGAACGATGCTGCTACGACGTACGGGATGGGGATACAATGTTGTTGCGCCACAGGAAGAGCACCAAGGCTGAGTAAAACGTCGACTGATGGTACTTTAGACACTATTTCTTTTATATGCTGTTCTTGAATTGTTGTTTAACTTGAAAGTATACATTGTTGAAGCAGGACAGCTCTATCGTATATCGAAATGGGTCGCACTTCACGTTAAATCAATGCGGCGAAGCATATTTCGTAGTATCTGTATTCATTCGGTAGCTGCCCGTATGGTTCATTCACTGTGTGTTTATGTGTACAGTTATCATTGCGATTATAAAACATAATTGAAAATACATGTATCGTGAAAGATACGACACATCCTCACTGTGGAAGCGGAGCGCAGTCCTTCGCAGTCGCCCCGCCCGCTAGTGCTGTTTCCAACAGCTGCCACCATGACAAACGGATGGTATACAGTTTGCTGGCGCGCTCAAACAATGCACAAAATAGCACCAAGGTGTTGGATAGCTTTCACAAGCACTGAGAAACAGCACTTTTACACTGCCGCACTGCAGCATCAACACTCACAGCACAGCCCAAGATGGCGTCAAGAGGATCCGGAGTGGACTTTCCCAGTTTGGCTCATACGGGATGCCACCAGCAACTAAGATGGCTGCACCCAGCCGTCGAAACTAAAATCATCTATACAAACAAAGTTTTTCACAGATGTCAATCAGTACCTTGTTCATGGGCATGACTAGAGTAAATTGCCTTATACTATAGTTGGTGTTTTTATGACTAGTACAAAAAACCATTTGTGGGTGGCAATTTTATTTCACTCTGGAGGAAAAAAAAAATGGCTGAGGTTTAACCTTGCTAAACCTAGTTAGGCGAAGCAAAAGTGTCATTTTGCTTGGTTTCACTTTAGTTACGCTTAGGTTTAGACATGGCCAGACATGATTTTGTAACTATTAAATTGCTGAGACTATGGAGTCGAGGATGGCGTCTACAAGGGGGAACACATGGTGGTATCTGCTGTCAAAGGTTAGATGGTGGTACACCATAAGTGGTACAATGGTTAGCCCTTTGAAGGTTGAATTTAAAAAAAAAAAAACAAAAAAAAAAAACAACTTTCTCAGATGATCCAAGTTACTTTATTGCGGATTTTGAAAGTTCAGTATAAGTAAAGTTTAGAAAAAGTTGTCGAAAAATATTAGCAACTGTATTTTGGAGTCGATGTTTCTCAACACAGCAAACTCGGGAACCTCAAGAAACTCAGTATAAACAAGGAGAGCAGGAATACCTACTCACCAGCTAACAGCAGCCCCAGTAAAGATGGAAATCGGCTGCTGTGGCCCCTGCACAGGAGTGGCCATAAAGATGAAAATCAAGTTTTGCGGGCCTCCATTGGGACTACGGAGAAGAGGGGGGGGGGGGGGGGGGGGGGAGAAAGAGAGAGAGAGAGGAGCTGAAACCATGCAAGGGCGTTAGCTCCAGCTAGGAATCAGTTCTGTTTATCTCATGCACTGAAGCATGCATAAAGATAGAAATCGAAATCAAGTTTTGCGGCTCTTTTGCGATCATGTGGCGAAACCGAAACCACGCAGACCAGGCGACACCAGCTAGGAATCGCTTCTCTTTTTTATCTTCGTAAGAAGGCAGTGCAATAAATTTCAAGTGCTTCTTGTAAGTCCTAGAAGGTGGCAGCACCTCCCAGTGAGCATGCATCATCATTAGGGCGCGACTTCTCAAACGGAGGATTGAAACCGTACCGGTATGGCAAAGACCATGCGGGACGGAAAACCACCACCGTACATTTATGGCAAAAGCCCTCAAAGGGTTAAGCTAAATAACCACACCGTGACTTCTGGCTCATTGAAGGTCAAGCAGCCTGCCAGGTTGACCTTTGCTGATACATGGCATAGTGAAACTTTTGCTTCAAAACAAATGCATTGTTTGCTTAAATTCAAAGAGTCCAGTTCTGATTGTGGAACGAAAGAGTTGCTTCTGTTACTTTTCAATGGTCTGCATTCCTTAGAATTTGAGAAGTATGCATAATTGTGAAGAGAAAAAAAAAAACAACAATTCAGTGGTAACTATAAAGCTGCTTGCTTTTTTTTATATGTGCATCATAGTGTCATATGGTAGTGACAATGCTGTAGAGGACAAACGAAGGGGCACAGACAAACGAGGGGGCTAGCATTGCGATGAAAGAAACTATTTATTGGGCGGACTTAGGCTCACAAAAAACTAAGTGCATTGGCAGCGACGATAGCAGCAAGGGTGCTCGGCAGTCGTCAATCTACGAATGCCCATTGCAATCGGCAGTGCTCAATTTAAAGTAGCTGCAGAAACGTCTAGATAAACCAGCCAAGAGATGGTGGAAAATTCTGGAACATTACGGAACTTATGCTTGCCTGCAATCATTCCCGCCTAATCTCGGCGCATCTCGCACTACAAAGAAAGCGATAAGAGTGCGTTTCATGATACCGAGCATGAACAAATGCACAAAATTGGTCCGTGCGCCACAGTCACAATGACAAGGCCGCATTCCAGTGGCTGTTGAAAAGCAACAAAGATTTGAATGGTTTGCAGCATTGCTTTTCTCTTGAGGCATCGCCTCAATGCTTGCAAAATAAACAGAGAAAGGCGAACAAGAACATTAAAAATCAAAACATCTAAGACCTTTAGCGTGCGTATAGGGCTTCAAGTGCACAACATGCACGATTTCTGGGGGCGCACTCGGCGCTGCTGGGATGTCACAATGACAAGGCCGCATTCCAGTGGCTGTTGAAAAGCAACTAAGATTTGAATGGTTTGTAGGATTGCTTTCCTCTTGAGGCATCACCTCAATGCTTGCAAAAGAAACAGAGAAAGGGGAACAAGAACATTAGAAATCAAAACATCTAAGGCCTTTAGCGGGCATATAGGGCTTCAGGTGCATAACATGCACGATAGGGCGCACTCGTCACTGCTGGGATGTCACAATGACAAGGCCGCATTCCAGTGGCTGTTGAAAAGCAACTAAAATTTGAATGGTTTGTAGCATTGCATTCCTCTTGAGGAATCGCCTCAATGCTTGCAAAATAAACAGAAAAAGGGGAACAAGAACATTAGAAATCAAAACATCTAAGGCCTTTAGCGTGCGTATAGGGCTTCAAGTGCACAACATGCACGATTTCTGAGGGTGCACTCGGTGCTGCTGGGATGTCGTCGGGCCATCGGGGATAACTTCGAAGTTGTCTGACATGTCGAAGTACTCTGTATGGGCCGAATTACCGCCGCAAGAGCCTTTCACTCAGTCCGCGATGGCCTATGGGCATCCAAACCTACGCTTGGTCTGCAGACTTGTACTCTGCATCGCATTGTCACAAGTTGCATTGTCGGGTGTTGGTGCATTGCTGGTCTTTAATATGCAGCAAGGCGAGTCGTTGAGCTTCCTTTGCACATTGCAGGTAGGTGGCAACGTCGAGATGGTCTTCTGTCACGTGCGGCAGCATCACGTCGAGTGTTGTCGTGGGCTCCCTGCTGTAGAAAAGCTTGAACGGGGTTGCTCTGGTTGTCTCCTGGATGGCCGTGTTATGTGTAAAGATCACATATGGCCGGATGGTGTTCCAAGTCTTGTGTTTGCCGTTGATGTACAAAGCAATCATGTCCCCAATCGTTTTGTTGAGATGCTCCGTAAGTCCATTGCTCTAGGGATGGTGCAGCACAGTTGTACGTTAGTGGCTAGTATGACTGTAGGTCAAAATGGCTTGTGTGAACTCTGCCGTAATTGACCTTCTTCTGTCTTTGATGAGCACTTCAGGGGCGCCGTGTTACAGGAGATTGCGTTCCACAAAGAACTTTTCGATTTCTGCGGCGGTCGATTTCTGCTTTCGCTTTGGCGTAGTGGGTAGGGTAGTCAGTGGCCACGATGATCCACTTGTTACCTTCAGATGAAGTTGGAAAGGGGCCGAGGTGATCCATTCCAATTTGCTGAAATGGCTTATTCGGGGGTGGTATGAAGTTCAGTAGCCCGGCAAGTCTGATTGGAGGCATCTTGCGTCGCTGACACTCACGGCCTGTTTTCGCATAATGGGCAACGTCGGTGGGCTGTCGTGGCCGATAGTACTTCTGGATTTGCTGCAACGTGCACGCAATCCCAAGGTGCCCAGTTGTCAGCTCATCGTACAGTGCTTGCAGAATTTCTTGCCAGAGGCTTTTAGGCACACGAAGCTGCGTAGTCCTGTTGGATGCAAAGTTCTTTACACGAACGATGACAAATGACTCTGAACACAGCAAGAGGGGAAGCAATCTTACCTTCCAGGTAATCGGCTAGGTCTTTCAACTTACAGTCTGAGCGCTGCTGATGTGTGAAACTGTTGGTGCTTACCGGTCTCAAGAAGGCATCGCCATCTTCTTTTGGGGGGGAGCGTCGACAGAGGCTCGAGATAAGCAGTGTGCATCGGAATGCTTGCGGACAGACCTATAGACTACAGAATGTCAAATTCTTGAAGATGTAGGCTCCATGAGGCAAGGCGTCCGGAGGGGTCCTTCAAATATGCCTGCCAGCAGAGCACGTGGTCATTGCTTACCACCTTAAATGGTCAACCATGTAGGTACGGGCGGAACTTTGAAGTGGCCCAGGTGATCGTGAGGGACTCCTCAGTCGCCGAGTAATTGGCTTCAGCTTTTGAGAGGGACGTGCTGGCGTACGTCATAACTTTTTCCTGTCCACCACTCTTTGAACAAGAATGGCACTTAAGCCTACACTGCTTGCGTTGGTATGAATTTCAGCCTCGTCGCTTTCATCAAAGTTGCCTAGGACAGCAGGGGCCTGTAAACAGCGCTTAAGTTCGTTGAAGGCTTCTGCTTGCGGAGCTTCCCATTTACAAGATATGTTAGCCTGTGTAAGTTGCATCAACAGTTTGACGTTGCGCAAATAGTTCTTGACAAATTGCCAGAAGTAAGTGCATAGCCAATGGAATCTGCGCACAGTTGTTTTGTCGGCAAGCTGTGGAAACTGTGCAATCGCAGTTGTTTTCTGCAGGTCTGTGCAAACTCCTTTCTTGCTTAAAATATGACCCAGGAACAGCAGCTTCGTGTAGGCGAAGTGGCATTTCTCTGGTTTCACTGTTAGCCCTGTTGATTTGATTGCTTCCAGCACTGTCTGAAGCCTTTTCAGATGGTCCTCAAAGGTTTAGGAGAAAATGATGTCGTCCAAGTATACCAGAAAAATCTGCTAGTTCAAGCCAGCCAGTACGATATCCATTACTCGCTGAAACGTCGCTGTTGGGAGCAGAGGACGAATGGCATTAATTTGAACTCGAGGAGGTCATCCGATGGGATGAACGCAGTCTTCTCGCGGTCTCTTTCGTCGACCTCAATTTGCCAGTACCCGCTTTTCAGGTCTATCGACGGGAAGTACTTAGCATTGCAGAGCCAGTTTATTGTGTCGTTGATGCGGGGGAGTGGTAGACATCCTTCCTCGTTATGTTGTTCAAGTGGTGCAGAAGCTAAGTTTGCCATCGTTCTTCTTCACTAAAATGACTTGTGCCACTCAGCAGCTCTTTGATGGCTGGATGACGTCGTCGCGAAGCATTTCCTCTACTTGATCGCATATGGCCTTGTATTCTAGAGGTGATACACAGTAGGAGCTTTGATTAAGCGGTCAGGCATGTTCGTTCGTGATAATGTGATGCTTTTCCAAGGGAATTTGTCGTACCCTCGACACTAATTAAAAGCACTCGCAAGTGCCTGACTTGGGAAGTCCTACAAAGATTAAAAGTCACTAGAATCTGGAAAAAGTCATGCATTGCTATTTCCCAGATAATCTGAATTATCTCAATGCAAGTAGCTCAGAACCTGGCAAACACACGAAATACCTCATCAAAGCCACTCTGATCGAGCAGAGTAAGTATGGTTATGATGGAGTCTAACATCCTAAAGTGACGTATCAGTTATGAGGGATCCAAAATAAGTGGACAAAACCAAGCATATGAAGCACTTGAGTAAAAATACTAAAGTATGACTTCAAATACCTAAACTCAGTCGAGTGAGTGCAATTTTTCGCTAGCAGCTCGAGGCAAACATCTTAAATGTGCTTGTGCAACGTTCTCAAAGCCAAGATAGCACAATGAAAGCATTTTCAAGTACCTTCATGTATGCATTACCTGTGGAACGAGACCTTGGGTCTCGCCACAAATGTCTGTTTCATCTAGCAGAATAGTCCGAGTCAAGTTGACAGTGCGCTAGACGATGTTACGAAGAAAGAACAGAGAGGTCTTATTATTTTATCAAAATAATTGCATGACTTGTGTTTCTAGTAATTTTCCACATTGTCCAGATGCTTGGAGAAAGCAGAAAGCGCATTAAAAAAGTTTGTCAAATGAAAAAGCTGCTTCACTTCGTTATGTCATCACCATCCTCCTTGTAAAGGAGCATACAAAGAGAAGGGTCGATCAGTGCAGAAGTTTAAAGGTGTAGACTATTAGTAACATTTTTCTATACGTTGCACTTTTTTGTTTCCTTGAACACTCCGTGTAGTCGCCCACTGCAGCAGTGCCGTTGCTCCCCACTTCAGGAGCACTGCAGAGAAAGAAGCCGATGCAGTGCCCTGCCTGATGATTCTGTCTCGCAGACAAATTGCCAAAGGGCAGAACTACAAATACTCGGTATGAATATATATATAAAAAAAAAATCTGGTAAACACAAAACAAGTTTGACAGGAATAAAAAATTTGGATTTGCTTGATAATGATGCTTGAAGGAAAATTAGTACTAAAAATTTTAGAACATACAAAATGTTTTAAATCTTTCTTGAAACTATGGTGGCTAGAAGGGAGAGGTGGCGCGACCGCGCATTCCGCCGCTTGGAGAAAACGCGCCTTCGGTTCATGCCGCCGCCACTGGTCGCCGCTGTGGCGCTGCTGTCAGCTCTTCGATGCATTCTCTCCGGCGCACGCCGGTTCGTTCGTTCTTGTTTGCCTGTAGATGCTGCTTGAGCTGTGGTGCTATTTTTCAATCGGCTTTGCCCTAGCTCAGGTTATCCTGTTTTGTTTGGTGCCTATGTAGTTTTTCTTGCCGAGGTGCTAGTGGGAGTATGTAGTACATGTGCATACTTTTCTGTTTCTCTTGCGTTTAGAAACCCCCCGCTAAAAAAAAAATGAAAGAATCGTTGTCAGGCAAAATTACCTTCAATTGCTCAACAAAAAAATTAATGAAAGCATCGTTGTCAGGCAGAAGGCCAGTCAATTGCTAAAAAAAATTAATGAAAGCATCGTTGTCCGGCAAACGGCCAGTCAATTGCCAAAAAAAAAATTAATGAAAGCATCGTTTTCAGGCAAAGGCCAGTCAATTGCTAAAAAAAAATTAGTGAGAGCATCGTTGTCAGGCAAACGGCCAGTCAATTGCTAAAAAAAAATTAATGAGAGCATCGTTGTCAGGCAAAAGGCCAGTGAATTGCTAAAAAAATAATGAAAACATTGTTGTCAGGCAAAAGGCCAGTCAATTGTTAAGAAAAATTAATGAGAGCA
The DNA here is from genome assembly GCF_055883805.1 of Amblyomma maculatum. NCBI lineage: Eukaryota > Metazoa > Arthropoda > Arachnida > Ixodida > Ixodidae > Amblyomma > Amblyomma maculatum. The sequence continues at coordinate 189,095,943 of NC_139344.1, forward strand.
TCGTTGTCAGGCAAAAGGCCAGTGAATTGCTAAAAAAAATTAATGAAAGCATTGTTGTCAGGCAAAAGGCCAGTCAATTGTTAAAAAAAATAATGAGAGCATCGTTGTCAGGCAAAAGGCCAGTGAATTGCTAAAAAAAATTAATGAAAGCATTGTTGTCAGGCAAAAGGCCAGTCAATTGTTAAAAAAAAATTAATGAAAGCATCGTTGTCAGGCAAAGGCCAGTCAATTGCTAAAAAAATTAATGAAAGCATTGTTGTCAGGCAAAAGGCCAGTCAATTGCTAAAACATAATAATGAAAGCACGGTTGTCACGCAAAATGCCAATCAATAACTAAAAAAAATAATGAAGCATTAATGTCAGGCAAAAGGCCAGTCAATTGCTAAAAAAAAAGATTAGTGACAGCATCATCCATGACCAGCTTCTTATGTGCGAGACCTGAGTGAGGCAAATGAAGTTCTCAAAGACTGTGGCATCGAACACACATCTGTCATCACTCAGGCCAGTTATTCAAGGCTGATATTTTATATCGCTGGATATGTGGCGAAGAAATGCATCGCTGGCACCAAATGTGAAGACTGATGCAGACAACTCCTCAGTCTCAAGAACGGAACTGAGCGTGTCTTAATTACCAGTTGAAAGTCAGCGCTCGCTGTGTCGTCTTCTAATCTTGTGCTCCCGTCCACGTTCCGCGCTGTTACCTCAAGATGCATAACCAACATATGCCCAAGCTGCTATTCTAGTTAATTACCAGTGCAGTTGACATAGGCGGTCTTATGTTTCCATCAACCAATCTAAACGCCCCTGTGACATCCCATGAAAACACCTTTACTCGCTGTTTTAGTGCGCGTGAAATCCGAAGAGACAGCCTTATTGACTTGGTATCCATTCTCCAAATGACCAAACTGCAGCTGGTTGGTTGTCACGGACATATTAAATTTGTGACAAAGTGATCAAGTTCTATGTTCTTAGCAGACTACACCTGAAGACGCAGAATTCATTTTCAAAGGAAAGGCAAGGGAGAATGAAACTGTTGAAACTGAGGTGGGTTGTTTAATTTGCTATTTGGTTGTGAGCAGTTGTGTCTGTAAATTGTGTTTATTCTACCTGTATTACATGTATATTTGAGGCCATCAACAGCAACCTCAACATTGTGATATTTCACTTTTCTTTCCAGCATTCTTGCCCTTAAGTGCAATAAACAAAACTTTGCTTATCCATGAGAGGTTTTTGTGAATAAAACTGCAATTTGTTCCTTCTGTACTTATAATACCGTTTCACATCGCATGTTGCACGTTCTGGCTATCATCTGGCTAAAAATTGCACTTTCCCACTTTAGACGCACCGGAAATTCGCAGACAACAAAGAATAGAAATTAGCCTGATGCCTGCGTACTGTGCGACGTAACCGCACGTTAAATAATCGCTTGTCATCTGCATTCTCTGTAATCTTCGACAGCAACGCCCCTCAGCCCGAGTCGCTTTGGCTTTTTTAAAACTCACGACTCCAAACCAAAATATTTAGCTTTATAACTTCGACCACTGTGCCCATCGGAAAATGATGTACTGCATCTTCAGACCAAAACTTCGTCATTTAAGCAGCATTTAGTAGCGCGACAAGCAAAACAACCGGCACAGCCGCATCGTCCGCTTTCACGGTGCCAAAGAGCATATTAGCAGTCGACGTCACTCCTGACTTGCCTATTTTGCTTACCTGGTTAAAATATTTCAAGTGGTAACAATAATTTTAACATTTTGTTGGTATGACTGCGCTGCAATCGCACCAAAGTTTACCCCAGCCACGGCCCGTCTCGAGGGGGGAGCGCGCGCTCTCCCTCGAGACCGGCCGTGCCCCAGCGCGAGCCGAGCACGCATCGAAGTGCTGAGAGCAGCGCCACCTACGAGAGGCATGAAATGTAGGAGCGGCGCTCGCGGCCCGCTCGCGTCACCTAACCTTTCTAGCCACCATATTGAAACTTACCAAAAAATCTTGGAACTGACTCAAATGCCTTTGACGTAGAAATTTTTCCCTCATAATACCTGAAGGAGGTTAATTTCAGCCTTTGATTTGATATAAATTTTACTTTGCAAAAAAAGCAAAAAGCACAATTTTTTTAAGTAAAGTTTCATAGCAGTACTTTAAACTATTCTCAGTTTCAACTAAGAATACTCTTGAAAATGGCAAAAGAAAAATCAGGAACAAATTATAGCCGCCCAACATTTGTGACGAACTCGAAATTTAAAACTAAAATGTGAGGAAATTGTATAAAATATGCAAACATTTCTATATTATTTCAAGGAACAAGAGTTTATTGAAATATTAAAAAAAAATTATTTGCTTTCTCTTCATGCCTTGAGGCAAAACAGTTCCATACAGTACGAGAAAAAATTAGACAGTCTGAAAAATCAAATTTTGTAGAAAAGAAAAAGAGTCACTTTACATAATTTAAGATTTCAGCTATAGTAGAGGAAAGGCTTTTGTACCCATTCTGATACTTGACTGTATCACCAACTAATGTTTACATAGATGACAGGTGGCAACCAGCGTTTCATGGCTGTACTGCCAATGGCACGTCACACCCCAAGCAAACCTGTCATTCGGGTTCGTTGAACTGCCCCGTTATGTGGATGTTTCAGCGCATAGTCTTCACAGTCCCTGCAGTGAAGCATGATCAATTGGCAGCGTGACGAATGAAGTCCGAAAAATTGAGCAATCAGTCACGATGCATCTGAAATTTCAGTGTTGAGATACATTACTTCTAAGGAGCATGTTGCAGTGTTGTGTAAAGGTTCGAAAAATCAAGAATTTCCGAAACATCAGGTGTTCAAGCTTCGATTCGATGACTGTAAATGCATGCATGCCGTTTAGAACTACCACTGTGAAAAATAGTTTGAAGAAGTCCGCAGCTTCAGAGTGTCAGTCTAAGGTCGATGTCCAGATGTCTGCTTGACTGAAACTTCTTTGCAATGGTGAAAGGATTTCTCCCCATATGTTGTCGAGGCACTACAGACAAAAAAATATCAATCGTGACATATTTGCAGGGTGTGAACAAGCTCCAGGGAAGGACAAATGAGAAGCAGAAGACGAAATGTCCGTACACGCAGCTGCCAATATTACGGGCTGTTTTTGGATTTCAGTATCGGAATCAAAATCCAACGATGCAACATCATCATCCCAGTTGCTGCTACTGGTTGCATCCCACAACAAATCTGCTCCAGTGGCAGGAGAATCGCCTGAAACAGGTTTATTGTGAGCGATAGCTGTTCCCAAGTTAGATGTCATGTTGGGAGCATTTTACGCTGCAACCACAACTTAAGGATGTTTGAAAACTGGCCACCTTGCAAAAAAAAAAAAAAAAAACATGCAGAAAATAAAAATATAGTGTCTAACTAAATGGCACAGCACATCCATAACTGTGCTGGTAGTGTGAAATTTGAACTTCAAGTTTTTCGATCACTAGTGATCAAAACATAGTGGCATGGTAAGGAAAGAGTTAATGTGCTTTCATGACCCACTCTGAGCTGCTACCAAGTGTCAATCTTAGATCAATGCTTGGATTTCTACTTGACCAGATCTTGTTTCCTCTGTGGAGTTGTGGAAGTAAATCTTGCCTATATGATGTTGAGACACTACAGATGAAAGAAATTCAATTCATGACATCAGTGTGATGTGTGAATGGCTCCAGGTATCAACAAAGTGATAAATAAAACTTACGGATGTGCAGCTACTGATGTTTCAGGCTAAAGTTGCACAATTTCGTAATTGAAATAGAAAGCCAATGATGGAACATTGTCATAGCCATAGGTCTTGCAAGAAAAATGAAAACTATGCACAAAACGAAAATGTAATATATAGAAAACCCACCAAATGGCACCCTAAGTTCGCAGTGGTATCAGTAGCACTGAAATCATGCTTAAAAGTATATCGATCATCGGTGATCGGTGCACGGTGGCATGGTAAGGGAAGACTTGATTTTTATTGAGTAACTAAGGTCCTAGTCCTGGCATCATTGTCCAGCAGTGGTTTTCAGCAGCAGATATGCATGTAAATGCTATTATGTGACCATCTGCCGAATGGGCAGATGCCAAGTGCATTATGCATTTTACAGATTAATGCAGGGCTTTGCTAGTGTGTTAAATTACATTGTTTTATAGTAGATCAGATGTGTAGCATGTGGCCACTGAAGAACTTGTTGCAAAAACAGTTATATGAATATTCTGGTGGAATCACTGGCTTTACAGCAGGATTTTTTAAGTGTTGATTTAGCACATTTAGGATCTTCTTCCCAGCACCAGAGACCATCCTTCACATACTACAGACTCCCTTAGTAGTGCTTAGCAGTTAGGATGAAGGCAATATTAAGTGAATTCTGTACTTCATCATTTGTTTCTGGCATGCAGTTTTTATATAGTACAAGTCAAATAGTCTTTCAAGCACTTGTGTTAACTGACACATTTTCTGTTTCAGGACTGGCTTTGCCGTGTCCACGACCTTCATGAACAATGGCTTCTAGATCATTCGCAGTTTCCACTGCCTCCCAAGGTCATGGTATGTATTTATGCTTGAAATTATTTCTGATGTAGTATGCATCAGTAATGGAACAAGCTTTATGAAACTGGAGCAATACTTTTGCTGTGCAGTAGAGTTTTGAGTTGTGCTAGCTCTATCCACTGAGCTACATTATGTGGCTGGATTCTGCATTCCTGCTTTTCAAGGTGAGAAAGAAATAACGATACAGAAAGAAATTGTGTCAGGATGATGAGTTTAAGGTCTTGAAATGCTGAGTTCTCAGGTTTAAGTTGACAAATTTGCAGAACATGTTGAGGCACAGCACATGCATAGCATTACCATTCTAGCTATGTATGCAAAAACAAGCTGTGCATTGATAAAGGATTGATGAGGGGCTTAAGTCCTTTGCGGCGCTCCTGGATCATGAATCTGGTAGCGCTGAAATTTTTTCAGCTCCTCTAACCTGTGGCTGGAATGATAAATATCTTCTTGGCAAAGAGAGCATGAGCAAGGCTCTGACTATTTTTTAGGGGTTAATGCTGTGGCCGAGTACTCGGTGAACTTAGTACTTGGTGAATGAGAAGTAAATGACAAGCATGCACCCCAAAATATTAGGTTTAATACTACTGAGGCTGAATTGACCTTCACAAAACAAAAAGGTAGCATGCGCGTTGGCATGTGTTCGAGCACTGCGCTCGTGGCGTCGATGGCCCCAAGCAGGGTCGGGCCACCTCCTAGAGAATGGGCACACTGCAAGCATCAACTTGCCCCGCCGGCGAGGATTGTTCATACATTTACCTATTCTAATAAACAAATGATTCGGTGCACGGGAGCCTAGCCGAGCGTCTATTCCAGTGGCATATTGACAATTTGCCATCATGCAAAAATGTGGTGCTGCCATCGCGTTCGTGCAACTGAACTTGAACAAAGACACAGCAACTAGTGTTTCTGCTTACTTCTTTACAAAAAGAGTGCGAGTGGAGGAAAGCATTAAAGGAGTCATGGTGAGAAAATGTGGTGCGACCCAGATGCATGAAAGGGAGAAAGAATAACAGAGGGAAAAACGTAGCTTTGTGTAATCTTGTGTAAGACAGGAACAACACGCAAAGACGGGAGGAGCGAGCGACACACGCAAAGCATGCGCTTGTGTCGCGCCCTAAACACGTGGCGCAATGTGATGTGCCGCGCAGGAAAGGCCAGTGCTGTGCAGGGAAGGCCCCTTGCTGTTCCGCACCATTAACGAGCAGATTTTAAAACCGCACTATAACTGCTATTTCACTCCACGCAACTGCATAATATGCGGTAGGACTTTAGACTGAATTTATTCCGATATTCATTTTAAAAGAACACACACAAACTCCTACAAAATAAAATCAAGCAAAAGGTAGTCTAGTATAAAAAATTCAAAGGTACAAAAATGTGCGCTTTTTTTTAAATCAGAAGCTTAGTATAAATCTTTCCTTTTGTTTCGAGTTGAAGAGAAAAATTTGAACACTTGGGTAGCAATATTGCCCCTGCATACAAACAGATTTATTTAAAAAATAGCTCAACCTTGACCATGCCAGCAGCTTCTGCACTGTTTAGAGCTCGCTGTTATTTTTCTGGTTCTCTGCCATTGTCATTACTTGCATTCCCTGCAGGAATCAGCTGATTGACGATTCTATGTTGGTCAGTATGTGGGAGTCGTGATGCCACAAAGAAGTTGTCGTGAACAGTGACAAAGCTCTCAAACTTAAAATTTGGAAGCGCCAGCTGAAACAGTAGCAAGGCTAACACGCTTCCAATTATCTTTCACGGCCCCATTGGAGTGGATGTCTTCAGTCGGCACCTCAATATTCTACCTCCTGTTCAAGATTGGCGAAACGTTATCTATAAAAACTAAGTCTGCGGCTACCTCCACTTTTTGCGCCCGCTCTTAGCTGACCTCAGATATTTTATTTTCATCACAAATGAAAGTACTTTGTTCTTCTTCATTGACATTTTGCATGACGGAGCCGATGTATTCGTGGAGTGCAGCACATGCCCATGGGTTAGTCAGAGCGATGGCAGGGGCAGGCATCAGGGTAAGGCGATAGTTTGATCACGTGCTGGCCACATGTCTGTCAGCTGTGGGTCATCATCATCATCATCAGCCTGACTATACCCACTGCAGGGTGAAGGCCTCTCTCATATTTCTCCACTTAACCCGGTTCTGTGCTAGTTGCATCCACTTGACCCCTGCGAACTTCTTAATCTCATCCGCCCACCTAACTTTCTGCCGCTCCCTGCTACGCTTTCCTTCCATTGGAATCCAGTTTATTACCCTCAGCGACCATCGGTTATCCTCTCTTCGCACTACATGTCCTGCCCATGTCCATTTCTTCTTAATTTCCACTAGAATGTTGGTAACTTGAGTTATTTCTCATACCCACTGTGCACGCTTCCTATCTCTTAATGTTACCCCTACCATTTTTCGTTCCATAGCCCTCTGGGTTGTCCTCAACTTAAGTAGAACTCTCTTGGTTAGCCTCCACGTTTCAGCCCCATAGGTGAGTACAAGCAAGATGCAACTGTTGTATACTTTCCTCTTGAGCGATACCGGTAAGCTGCTAGTCATAATCTGCGAGTGCTTGCCAAATGCGCTCCATCCCAATCTTATTCTTCTTGTTATTTCCTTTTCATGGTCCGGATCTACGGTTACTACCTGTCCTAAGTAGACATATTCGCCTACTACCTCCAGTACTTCGCTACCTAATGTAAACTGCTGTTCCTTCCTGAGGCTGTTGAACATTACCTTAGTCTTCTGCATATTGATTTTCAAGCCTACCTTTCTACTTTTCCTGTCTAGGTCATCAATCATTATTTGCACCCCGAGTTGCTTAGCAAGACAATGTCATCAGCAAATCGCAGATTACTGAGGTATTCTCCATCTACCCTTATCCCTAACTGCTCCCATTCCAAGTCTCTGAATACTTCCTCTAAGCAAGCTGTGAATAGTACTGGGGACATTGTGTCTCCTTGCCTAACACCTTTCTTTATCGGAATTTTGTTACTTTCTTTATGCGGAACTATGGTTGCGGTGCAGCCACTATATATGTCTTCCAGCACTTTCACGTACGGCTCGTCTACCCCCTGATTTCGCAATGCCTGCATCACCGCCGAGGTTTCAACTGAGTCAAATGCTTTTTCGTAATCAATGAATGCTATGTATAAGGGCTGGTTATATTCCGAGCATTTTTATCACCTGATTGATGGTATGGATATGATCGATAGTAGAGTACCGTTTCTGAAACCCTGCTTGATCCTTTGTTTGATTGCAGTCTAAGGTTGTCCTGATTCTATTATCAATTACCTTAGTAAATACCTTATACTTAACAGACAGTAAGCTGATTGGTCTGTAATTTTTAAGGTCCTTAGAGTCCCCTTTCTTATGAATGAGGATAATGTTTGCATTCTTCCATGGTTCCGGTACCGTCGATGACACCAGGCACTGCGTATACAGGGTGGCCAGTTTTTCTAGCATGATATCCCCCCCGTCCTTCAGCAAATCTGTAGTTATCTGATCCTCTCCAGCTGATTTCCCCCCTTTCATAGTTTCTAGTGCATTCTTGACCTCGTCCTTCGTCACTGATGGAACGTCTGACTATTTTTCCCTACCGCCAATCTCATTACGGTCCTGACTACTTTGGCTACTGTAGAGATCTGTATAGAACTCCTTGGCTACTTTGACTATCTTGTCCATATTCGTTATGACGTTGCCCGCCTTATCCCTTATTGCATACATCTGGTTTTTGCCTATGCCCTGCTGTTTTTTTTTTATGCCCGCGAACGCATGGCCGAGTTAAACACACTTCTGTAGTGTGCAGTCTAAACGATTGAAATATTGCGTTTCTTGAAGTTTTTGCAAGCTCCTTTACATATTTTTCACCACGTGAGTGCAAAACACTCCTCATTATAATTAATAAAGCATCAAATTTGAAATTTTTTGTTTTGCTATACAGATAGGTATTTCATCAGTCCTCCCCACAACGCAAGAATTTTAAACTTAGCTCCACTCACATCAAATATGCCAGCAATTGAAAATGATGCTCCTCTTCTCCCTCCTTCCTCAACTCAGCGCATGCTGATGCACACCAAAAACAAAGAAAACAAGCCGTGATACTGCCCCATTGCACCCCACCCTGCCTGTGTCACTTGGGAGCGCCTCTTGGGGAGCGGGCACACCAAAAACCAAAAAAGCTCAGTTGATATCAGTGGGAAGTACGGCACACTGAGAAGTGTCACCCTATTCAGTTGCAAGCTGTCGTCAGGAACCCTTTTAAGAAATTGAGTAAATTTTAGGCTCCACGCACAGCTTTTAATTTTTACTTGAATACTTACAAAGACCACATTTGTAGATTTCTTGCATTAGAATATGACCACAATTATCATCCCAGGGTCTCCTTAAGCCATGCTATTTGTCTACCTTTGAGGCAAAGCTTAATTTTTATAGATTTTTGCAATCACATTATCTAAACCCATGAGGAATTATGATGGTATTAACTGTATAGAAATGCACTGAATGAATGAAAAGTGCATTTTGAAGGAGCAGATTGTTAATGGAATCCGTGGCAAAATGCTATGAAATAATCTGATCTGGGAAAAAGATTTGACATTGGCGACTGCCATTCGCGTTTACCATGCAACGGAAGGTGTGGAATGATGAAGAGGAGGTTGTTGACACCGTGCAGCTATAAAACATAGGATCCAGCTTGCAAGTGCACAAGTTGTAATACCCTGCACAGTGATTGTGCCTTCAGTTCCTCTTGGGAAATCGTGCCTTTGGTGTGGAAAAAATATCACTTTGCCGCTCGCTGTCTTGCAAAAGCCAGGCACTGCCAAAGTTGCTCTATAACGATGGCAAGAGCGTGGGACAACAGCTAGACTGCATTAGGAGGATACCACCAGTGCTTAATCATTTGGGGGGGGGGGGGGGGGTTGGCATCCTGGAGATTGGAGTGTGTATGGCAGTGTTGCATCGCAAGCGGCTTGTTATGATTAGTGTAGGAACAATGAGGGAACTCAACTTGTCCCAGGCTAACTTGCTGTCCTACTCACTTCACAAGAAGCTCGGCAAGAATGTTTCTGTCCGGCCCAGCGCTTCACTGGAGGCATGATCAAGCATATAGGCCTCTTTTACCCTCCAGCTGAAGATGAACCATGCCTTAGAGACAATAGGTCTCTTCGTATTCGAGAACAGCCAACAAGCCGTGCTAGGTCTGGAAACTAGTGAAAAGCTGGGCTTAGCGAGTTGACTTTATCAAGGAGGAGGGCATTATAAGCCAGTTTTTGGACGTGTTCTCGGGAACTAGCTGTGTGAGCTGCCATCCTTACCACTTGACTCTGTGCGACAGCGCCCAGCTGACTGTCCAGCTAGTGTGGTGCATTCTCCAGGCCCTGAGAGCAGTGCTGAAATTGCAGCTGGATTGCATGGAAATGGAGGGCATCATACGCCTGAAGTATTTCAGCTCTGCTGCGGTGGGCTGCTTTCCGATGGAAGCGTAAAACAAGGCGCCTGTGTGCTATGCGATGTCAGTGCACGTTAAGAACCACAGGTGGTCGAAATTTTCGGAGCCTCCACTACGGCCTCTCTCACATGGCCTGAGTCACTTTGGTACGTTAATTCCTATAAACTAAACCAAACCTGAAGTATTTGAGAGGGTGATATCAGAGATCTTCAGATGCACTGGGGATGCCCGGTTACTCCACCTTACTAGCGGGAACTCTGCTAGTAAGTTTGAGTAACCGGGTTTCATGACAGCCATGGTGGCCATGTTTCAATGGAGGTGGAATGCAAAAGTACTCGTGTGCCTTACACTTTTAAATGTCCCCGTTGCTCTAACCTGAAGCTGTCTGCTATGGTGTCCCTTGGTCATGTTAAACCCCCAGATACCATACCATCTTTGCGGATTCTCATCTTTCGTGTTCTACTTGGTAGAACAGAACATAGGCTTATTCTATTTTGATGTGCTCTTTTTTTTTTTTTTTTTGCAGTATTCATTGTTTATTAATAATGGCCGTCTTGTTCATAAAATAGCTGTTCAACTTATTTCGTATCTATAAATCTGTATAGGCCTGGCATCGTTGCTTTGATACCATTTAACTTAAAAGCACATTTCACAGCCCCTACTGTTTTGAGGTGTCATGCTAGGCATTTTAACCCTGCTTATCCTTTCAGGGCACAACAGGATGTTCAGAGCTGAAAGGGTATAGTGGCAGATCAATTGACAAGACATCATAATGTCAAAAAACTGCAAAAGAGACAGGACTGAAGCAGGCAGCAGCACAAGGGGTATCATCAGCTGATTTAATGACATCATGGCTTTTATAATCGACAGATCGCATGCGTAATCCTACAACCAATCATGAGATAAGGGTAAAGAAGTAAATATGGAAGCGCTTTCGACATCCTGGGTTAAAAGGGAACACCCATGCGGGAAAGTGATGAAATGAGTGTTGATCATTTTTTGATATTATGCTTCAGAGCTGGCTTTACTGTGTGTTGTATAATGTGCACTTCATATAATTTCTCATCAACTGAGGCTTTTCCACATTACATACTTAGCATGCACTTTCTTCCGTGCAGGTATTGGATGCCAACAGGGACTGCACAGACATCCAACGAGACTTTCTCGAACACCTGCCTGACATTCTGGACAGGAGTCAGCTGAAGCATGCCCCCTTTGGTCAGCAGCCTGCGTAATCTGCAGGATATTTTTTGTCCTTACTGTTTGCCTGGATCATTTCTTGGTATGTCTCAGTTTGAGGCTTGTGCTCAATGTATGATGAAGGTAGATAAATAATATAGATTTACCTACACATACACTTGTCAACTTGTTTTTCAGACTCGCTTGCGGCTGCTAAGACAGACGTATCTGGAAGGCCAAAAAATCATATTCTACCCCCCCCCCCCCCTTCCAAAAAAAAAAAAAAACCTTCTAATTGCTAGTATTGTAGTTTTAGGGGTCAGTAGTTTTGTTTACATTCCTTAGTGATCTTGCCATTTGTCGTGTACACTAATATCAAGCAGGGACTGCTTTTGTGAGCTTGGAATGAGCTGAAATCAGATGGCGAAAGCAAGCCCTCTGCTGCATTAATTGCACTGTGGGTTTTGTAAAGAAGGTCTGAAACAAAAAGGTGATGATGGCATAGAAATGAGAAAGCAGAACTGACAAATGTTCACAGCAAGTACTGTATTGCCTTTTGTCCTTTGTACTCATGCATAGCAGCTAAAGGCAAAAGCTAACATCAGAACTAGAAATATTGTGCGCAGTGCAAATTGTTGATGGTGTCATGATATAAAAGTTGGAGACAGTACTTTTTGCCTGCAAGCATGCACTCTTTGCTTTAAAAAGCTTGATATTTTCTCCTTGCAATGTTCTGAACCCTCATGTCTTCCCTGCCTTTCTTCTGCCTAAGTAAATGCTCCTCATTTTGAAAAGGACTGCAATTTTCTTTTGCTGCTTGTCTCCTTGAAGCTGTACACCTCCTACACACTTCACTGCTGCCTATTTGGGTATTCGTGATGGTAGGACACATTTTGGTTTGGTTTACAGGGTTTAACATCCCAAAGCGACTCAGGCTATGAGAGACGTCATAGTGGAAGGCTCCAGAAATTTTGACCAGCTGGGGTTTTTTAACGTGCACAGATGTGTTTCGGGAACTATTACTGGGCCATGATCGTATAGTGGTTGGTACCTCACATTATGAGAGGACACGGCTTGGTTTGGTTTATGGGGTTTAACGTCCCAAAGCGACTCGGGCAATGGGAGACGCCATATGGGAAGGCTCTGGAAATTTCGACCACCTAAGGTTGCTTAATGTGCACAGATGAGTTTCAGGAACTGTTAACTGGGCCATGATTGTATAGTGGTTAGTACCTTGCATTGTGAGAGGACACGGCACAGTTGAGTTTCGGGAACTGTTACTGCTATCAAGCTGGCAGACAACATCCAAGTGAACGGTACATAATGTGCCAAGTCACAGAGAACATGAGCCCCACAATTTCAAAGTCCCCCCTCTTAATTGAAACTCCACCTCACAGAAGTATCTGTAACATGCAGATGCTGGTTAGTTGCAACACCATAGGGAGCACCTATGGACTTGGCAAACCCAAGTTTAACTGTATATGCGCTCATGCTGAGTGCTTGCAGCCTTAAAGGGACAGTCTACTGACAGAGACGAGTATAAAAATATTGGCATATTCTGGTAGATCTCAACACTTGGCGGTAGTATTGAGGGAAGAACTCGCATTTTAATCAGGAATTAATATTTTAAATTGGACAAGAAAGTCTGATTTTTGCGAATGATGCCATCATACTGTGCGCTTTCGTTGCTACTGGCACGGTATCTGCTTAGAGCATGTGAAGTCAATGTACTGCATTTTATGATTATGCCGCAACGTCATACAGACAGTTATTTGTGTTCGTATCAACTTAAGGCATCCTAGCTTTTTCTGTTTCAATAAATTGCAGCTACTTTTATTCTTTAATCTTGCTTGATTTATTTTTGCAGTGTTCAGAACATATAATCACACAATCAAAGATGCTGTTATATTGGCTGCACAGGCAAAAACGATTGTTCGTATCTGTGGTAGATGTCGTCAGCTTTATTTAGTTTGTTTATTCATTTCATTCTTGACCCACCTGGGTGGCGCAGTGGTTAAGGCGCTCGACTAGTGTGCCCAAGGATGCGGGATCGAATGCCGGCCTCAGCAGCCACTTTTCGATGGAGGCGAAAAGCAAGGTGCCTGTGTTCTGTGCGATGTCAGTGCACATTAAAAAAACACCAGGTGGTCAAAATTTCCGGAGCCCTCTACTGTGGCTTCTCTCATAGCTTGAGTTGCTTTGGGCCGTTGAACCCTACAAACCAACCCAACCAACCATTTCATTCTATTTAAAAAGCTATCTTAGTACTCTCAATTATAGCTTTAACAAAATCTTCTCATCTTAGTTTAAATGTTCTGCACACAACATAGGCGGCGTGGCAGTCGTCGCATTCATAGAGCTGCATACAGTTTCTGTACTAACATTATATTGTGTCCACGACGTCAGTGTTTGTAAACGCTAGATACATGCAGGCATACAGATACAGACGCTGGATACAAAGTCAATAAACTGTCCCTTTAAAGCCCTTCGGCAGGGGCAACACCACACTCTGGCTCTCGATTACTGTAGGCAGCACACCTTCGCTTGCCTTACTTGCGGGAATATGGACAGTTGCCTTTTCATCTATTCCTCTCCATTTTCCACTTTCTTATCTTCTTTCTCATTACTATTCTGTCTCTTCCTTTTCTGCTTGTTTTTTTTCCTGAAATAGCTACCCTGAGTTTCCTCATATTTGTTTATCGTGGCAGTGTACAGCTGCCATGGGCAGGACTTACTTGCAGGTTTCTTTTCCATCCCCATGTTGGGCTTCATGATGGGTGGCTGGCACCGTGGCCTAACAATAAACATTTTTGTGTCTTCCTTTTTCTCAATAAATGATTGACGTAGCAAAAGAAGGCCGACTGAATTGAAAACTCAATTTTTTTCCCCCCCAAAGATGAAGGAAATTTAACCAAGATTTCACATGGTGTGTGGTAATGTAGCTGACAAGCATGCAAGAGTCATTTCTCCTTTTGCAAATCTCCTTACCTTGTAAATTTTCTTACTGCACCAGAACCTTGGGCCCTGGTTTGGTGACAAGACTATCTAACAGTAGCCTTGAGATCCATGACAAAGTGTAATATTCCAAACTTCCAAACCTTGTGACCTTTGGAAATACAGCAAACCCTCTTTATTTCTGATTTCAAGGGACCAGAAAAAATGTCCAAATTAGCGAAAATTTCCAATTATCGAATCTACTGGAAAAATCTGCCGAAAACTTGCATCTCAATAATTCTATCTGATGAACATATGTATGATGTTTGTTTGCATTTGAGATGAAACCCCAAGTGAGAGTAGCGACATTTTCAAGTTCTTTCAAGTGCTTTACTGTGCACATTGTCAGAAATGTTGATAGAATTACTCCAAAATCAAGTCCTCCGCTACCCTTTTCACAATGCGACGCAGTGGCAGTAGTGGTGCCTCATCATAAACAGCTCCATCACATTTTTTAAGATGCTTCACTTCAGAGTCAGTGTGGTGACACATTGCAGTGAAGCATGCAGTGCAGTGATAGTGCTCGTGTCCTGCGTTCAGTTTCAGTGTTTCCAGTGTACCGGAAGCAGCAAGGGATATATGCAAAGGCGCCAGAACGGCATTATGCCATCCCAAAATAAATAGTAGAAGAACAGTGACATGTCAACCAGCGTCCAAAATGCTGCGACTGGCCAACTTGTGCGCCCGATTGCAGCCACAGAATGGCATGAAGTTGAACAGAAACTATGCGACGTGTGTTATGTTTTGGTAATGGGGCACTTCTGACTGTTGTTATACCTGCTATGTCATGAACTTCATGCACGGGCACTACTTTTCCATGCGACTGAGATTCAGGGAAGTCTTTTTTTTTTTTTTGGTGATCAGTAGCTGTGTGGGTAGTACTTGTGATCCCACGTCCGAATTAACCGGAGCAAGCCTGCCTACTGTTCAAATTAACGAATAGTTCAAAATATCTGAATTTCCAGGAGTCTCCATCAATGCTCAACGATCACTAAACATAGTCAAAGATGTAATTTCTAAAACCAATTTCCTCACTCTTATCAAACAAAAAATATTGTAGAGCCTCAATTACCAGAATGTTATTGATGTACTTACACTGATTAAAGATAGGACGAGGTTATAAGCAGTTAGTCTTAGCTTTTTGCGCCTGTCTACTCCCTAAATCACCTGACTGCAGCCACAGAATGGCGTGAAGTTAAACCGAAACTATGCGACATGAGTTTTATTTTGGTAATGTGGCAAAACAAGGTAAAACCATGGAAGAGTGGGTAAAGCTTAAATGGCGCCATGGCGACAGCTCCTCCTTGCTGTCTATTCTGCGCGACCTCCGAGACTTGCAGCTAAATGCTGTTTAATTCGACCCTCATTAATTCGGAATTACAGATAAGTATTTCTGTTGGCGCAGTCCCAGCCGACGCCCACATACAAGGCTATGGCATCTGACGGGCACTAGGGGTCTCACACAGGTTAGGCTGCATCCGGATGCAATTGCATGGCTCTGTAGGTGATTTATTCACATAATGAACCCGTTTTTTTTTTCTATTTTTTTATTTTGGTTTGTGGTTTGTGGGGTTTAACGTCCCAAAGCAACTCAGGCTATGAGAGACGCCGTAGTGGAGGACTCCGGAAATTTCGACCACCTGGGGTTCTTTAACGTGCACTGACATCGCACAGCACACGGGCGCCTTGCTTTTCGCCTCCATCGAAAAGTGGCCGCCGAGGCCGGGATTCGATCCCGCGTCCTTGGGAACAGTAGTCGAGCGCCGTAACCACTGCGCCACCCCGGCGGGGTATTTTTTTTTATTTTATTTTATTTATTTATTTATTATTATTATTATTATTTTTTTTTTTTTTTTTTCCAAAACACGTGATGTCAGGTTAGGGGTGCATTACATAAACGCTTTTTTTTTTCCAGGAAAAGGTGACATCAGTTTGGGGGAGGGTTCATTACACGAAAAAAAGCTTTTTTTTTTTTTTTTTAGGTTAAAGGATGTTGTGGCAGTCAGGCATCCTTCTAACCATTAAGTCATCAGCGAAAGAAGTAACCTGTCAGCCACGATCATGGCACTGTCTTTTAGCATTGTTTGCTTCAAAAGGCGTTTGCTGCTATCACACGATCGTTTTGTGTCAGTCGATGGCGTCCACCTCAATAGCAGCGTGATACGTCAGCGAACACACTGAAAGCCAGGCTTGCACAGCTGGCCAAGCTGAGCAAGTCATCGCTGGCACTCCTGTCACTCCTGTCAAGGTGGCTGGCACACTGCCAAGTTCTCCCTTTTTGTCTACCCCCAAAAAACAGAAAGCATCATTTGAGGGGAATTCTGCAGCCAGTGCTGATCTCCATGCATTGTCAGGGAATGTGTGAGGAATAGCGCACTCACACTGTAGCCTCAGGTGCCCCTTCTCGTTTGTTTCATGAGGTGTCTCATTTCATTTCGCCAGTGAGGCAATTCATGCCACTTCATAATTAAAAATTACAGGGGTGCACAAGTCTGTTTACATGCAGAAAAGCGAAAGTGTTGCAAGTTCTGTGCTTAGTTCTGTTATGAGTTCTGCACTTCATTGCTCAGCACTTTTGTTCTGTTGCCATTTCTATTGGTCAAATTCGCACAAAGTCAAATTTTGGGGGTCAAAAGACCAAACTTTGGTGGTGGGACCCCACCCAAATTTGGAAGGCACTATTGAGTTGGCCGTACTCAAATTATGTCAGACACCAATTTTGGTCAGATTCGGACGAAGTCACATTTTAGGGGTGGCCCACCTAAATTCAAAGTCAACACCAAGTTAGCCATACTCAAGTTAGTCTAAATGCCGATTTTGGTCAAATTCAGAAGAAGTTGAATTTCAGAGGTCAGGGAAGCCAAAGTTCAGGGGTGGCCCACACTAATTTGAAGGTTATCACTGAAATGGTCATAGTCGAATTAGGTAAGATAATAATTTTGGTTGCATTCTTACAAAGTCAAATTTTGGCGATCTAGGGTCCCAAATCTGGGTGTGATCCATCTCAATTTAAAGGTCACCACTTAATTGGCTATACTCGAATTAGGTTAGACATCAATTTTAGTCAGATCCTAACAAGGTAAAGTTTTGGAGGTCCAAGAAGTCAAATTTAGGAGGGTGGCCCAGCCAAATTTGGAGGTCACCATCAAGTTTCCCATACTTAAGTAATATTAGGCACACTCTGATGGCGCCATTCCTGAGACAAGATATACCATACAACTGATGATTGACAGTTTTCTGCATTAATAGAGAAGAAGTAGTATCTAGGTGCCACATATTTCACTGAGAAAGAAGTATTTGAGGGGAATTTGGCTGCCAGTGCTGGTCTCCGATCATTGTCAGGAATAGTGCCACTCACACTGTAGCCTTAGCTGCCTCTTGTTCAAGCTGTGTCATATTTCATTTCACCAATGATGCAGCATTTCACACCACCTCGTAATTAATAATCACAAAATATACTAGTATCTGGAGGCTTCGTTTGTTTGTATTTTTTTCACCCTTAATTAAAATAATAGTGTTTTGCAAATTGTTTCTTCAATTTGCTCTTTAGAAGTTTTCTCTAAGTACGCTATAATGATGAAGTTTGAAACTAGACTCTGGTTTTCTTTGTGTGTGTGTGTGAATAAAGTGAAAATCTGGATTTGCTGCCTTCACAAGCCAAAATTTTGCTACAACCCCCTTTTCTGTGCTGCAAGGGATAAAAGTGTGCTCTGAACCCTAAATTGTCACTGTAGATTGCATTTTCTTCTGCTACAAAATCTGCTGTAAGAAGCCTGTTGTCAGTTCCACTACTGTGTGCTTCTCCATTGCAGCAGATGGACCCAGCTGCATAGGACCTTCTGGCTGCTAAGAAAGAAAACAACTGAATTGCAGGGAAGTTCCAGCTGGCAGTCCCTGAGGCTTACTGGCAGACGAGTGTTCCTGCATGTTGCACTTTTGGCATGTTTAGGTGTTATCGTGTACATAGAACAGGTAGCATTTTGCTGGAACCATGATGATGGGTGTAAAGGTTTGTCATTTTATGTAATAATTGTTTTAGTCATCGCACATGTTTATACTTTCACTTTTGTCATCAAACCTCTGCTGTGGTCTGTTGGCAGCCTGCACAACTTAAACATTTTTTCTACTGTACTATGTACATGTATATTCAAATCAACAATGGAAAACTATGTGTCACAGTGTCACATCTTTTTATGATCTGTACTCTCTACAGGACAGCAGCATCTTGTTTTATTATGCCTATCTGCTCTTGCCATTGTATTGTGTACAAGCTCTTGAGAGTACTTTTTGTGGCATTTAATAACCTTGCTGAACTGTGAAATATATTTTTCATTATGAACGTTTGTGAAGAAAGCTTTTTAGTGCAGTTACCGTTTTACCATATATTTTTGTGCCCTTGCCTTATAATTGCAGTCCACATTCTATGATCCTCAGTATCTCATGCATTTGAAGCACAAATGAGTGAATGGTGCTTGCTTTTGGCTCTGGGATGCCATATTTTGATTGTGTGCTGTATTTCATAATACAAAGCACATGCTGCACTCACCAATGTGCTTGTTCAGTGTACTGCCTAATTGCTGACAGGGGCCACACCCACTTAGTCTTTCCATTTTGTTGTCTGCGCCTTAATGGGGGGAT
The DNA here is from genome assembly GCF_055883805.1 of Amblyomma maculatum. Lineage (NCBI taxonomy): Eukaryota > Metazoa > Arthropoda > Arachnida > Ixodida > Ixodidae > Amblyomma > Amblyomma maculatum. The sequence continues at coordinate 189,114,749 of NC_139344.1, forward strand.
GTGGGGATCGGATCGCAAAAATCGCAAAATAAGCTGATCTTAGAAAAGTTAGCTTTTCAGCATCTACAACACTCATTCTCTCTTGTACTGAAATATTTTACCCCCATAAAAGTTCTCAGTACTCCAAATAAATATACAGACAATATGTAATGCATAGACAATGTATATTAGCTTATGACTTTAAGGCTTGTTTTCTTGTTTTGAGCATACCACCTTGCTCGTGGAAAGCATAGCACAGCAGTGGATGCACAAATTTAAATTCCATTTGTTACATATGCTTTGTTTCAAGACAGTCTCAGATTTACCATCTAGGTTGACATTTTTTTATCAATGAGTAATTAGGCCGTGATACATTCTAAACATTAGCGGAAGACGCATACAACTTCCTTTAAAGAAAGAGCAGGGAAATTCAAAAAGAAAAGAAGAATGCCTTGATTTGACCACACTTCTTATTAAATATTAAAAGCATTTGCAAGATGACCCGCAGCCAATGTTGTAGTCGTGCTAGCCTTTCCACGAGCAAGCAACATGCAAACAATGTATTAACGATGATAAAACAACAACTACTGAAGATATCACAGTGAAACTTTATTTCTGACTATTTGATGTTATTTCAATCCAGTGTACTAATTTGCATCACTCCGAGTTGAAAAATAAGGAAGTTTGCTTCTGTTCCCCTCATTCCCTCTGTAAGGGACACTGAGAACAAATAAAGTGACCTTTGTCAATAAACTATGTTGTTCTAATGCCAAAGATACCACTCTTACCAAAAACACAGCTTTTATAAACTATAAAAAGCCATAACAAAGTACACTGGTGTCACTGTCACCAGCTAATGTTAAATTGAAACATTCATGTCAACATCAAATTTCTGGTGCAGATCTCAGAAGTTATGCTCCACCAAGTCCTTTTCAGTTTGAATGTCATGGGTTATGGATCAAGTGGTGGCAAAACTTTTAAATTCAGTTTTTGCAGCCAACAGCCAAAAAATGAATTTTTGCTGTCAGGCAAACTAGCATATCCAAAAATAGCCTCAGCATCCCTTTAAGCCACCCATCATATGCTGGAGCTAAGCCCTGAAGATGTCATATCAGAATATGGGGCCAGATTTGATATTCTGTACCATGGTAACTTTCATCCAGCTTTGTTAAATTTTTCATCATCTGCATGCTAAGTGTCTGGTACTAGTAATAATACCAGTGGAACAGCACTTATTTAGGGTATGATTGCAAACAAAGATTTTCTTATTGGAGTTGAGCAAAGGTTCTAGCCCAGGTCTTTAATGTTTGTGGTATCCCTTGTTACAATAGACTGTTTATTTCTTCATTAGCAGATATGTATAATATGCTAGTTAAAATTTAATGTTTTGTGAGCCCTTTTGGTTTTGTTGATGCCGCAGTCTTTGTTCACAGATAGAATTAGGTGCTTTCGAAAACATTATGCAAGGAAGTATTTAAGCTTTAACAGTGTGGAGGGGGCACATAGCAGATTTCTTGGCACATCTGATTTTGCTTTGCCTGTTGATACAGCTTAGCTGTTAATGTACTGCTGTAACTTACTTAATATTATTATTAAGCTGGCAATTACAATGATTCCAGCGCAGCAATCTGGAGCAGTTGTGTTTTTACCATTCTGTTTTGTACCAACTGGATTGTCTCTGCAGTTTTGTACCAATTTTATGGCTGTTTGAAACTTTTTCTTACGGTCTTTTATCTGATACTAGATTTTTTTTTTTTCTGCAATATTTGCACCACAGTTTGAACGCACAAGAAATGATGGCTTAGTTATTGTAGAGAAGGTGATGATCTAGTTCTTTGAGTTTTTTCTCTTTAGAGCAGTGGCCACAGCAGGAGACCACATTATCAGTAGGTATACATACAGGGTGACCAAGCTAACTTTAGCCAAGGATTAAAAAATAAAACATTTGAGGTAGACCAGGGAAACCAGTTGCATAGAGTTGCCAGCCGTCTTGCGCACCGCAGGCAATTTTGTTTTGCAAATAATGAATTAGTGAATTTCTCTAATTCACTAAATATTAGCTTGAGACAATAAATGTGATTTGAAAAGTTGGAGAGCACCTTTAGAAACCCCCATTCCGTTTATTTACGACAAAAAAAGCATCATCATCATCAGCAGCAGCAGCCTGACTATACCCACTGCAGGGCGAAGGCCTCTCCCATATTTCTCCACTTAATCCGGTTCTGTGCTAGCTGCATCCACTCGACCCCCGCGAACTTCTTAACCTCATCCACCCACCTAACTTTCTGCCGCCCCCTGCTACGCTTTCCTTCTCTTGGAATCCAGTTTGTTACCCTAAGCGACCATCGGTTATCCTCTCTTCGCACTACATGTCCTGCCCATGCCCATTTCTTCTTCTTAATTTCCACTAGAATGTCGGTAACTTGAGTTATTTCTCTGACCCACTCTGCACGCTTCCTATCTCTTAATGTTACCCCTACCATTTTTCGTTCCATAGCCCTCTGGGTTGTCCTCAACTTAAGTAGAACTCTCTTGGTTAGCCTCCACTTTTCAGCCCCATAGGTGAGTACAGGTAAGATGCAACTGTTGTATACTTTCCTCTTGAGCAATACTGGTAAGCTGCTAGTCATAATCTGCGAGTGCTTGCGAAATGCGCTCCATCCCAATCTTATTCTTCTTGTTATTTCCTTTTCTTGGTCCGGATCTGCGGTTACTACCTGTCCTAAGTAGACATAATCGCCTACTACTTCCAGTACTTCGCTACCTAATGTAAACTGCTGTTCCTTCCCAAGGCTGTTGAGCATTACCTTAGTCTTCTGCATATTGATTTTCAAGCCTACCTTACTACTTTTCCTGTCTAGGTCATCAAACATTATTTGCAGTTCATCCCCCGAGTTGCTTAGCAAGGTAATGTCATCAGCAAATCGCAGATTACTGAGGTATTCTCCATCTACCCTTATCCCTATCTGCTCCCATTCCAAGTCTCTGAATACCTCCTCTAAGCAAGCTGTGAATAGTACTGGGGCTTGCCTAACCTCTTTCTTTATGGGAATTTTGTTACTTTCTTTATGCAGAACTATGGTTGCTGTGCAGCCACTATATATATCTTCCAGCACTTTCACACATGGCTCGTCTACCTCCTAATTTCGCAATGCCTGCATCACCGCCGATGTTTCAACTGAGTCAAATGCTTTTTCGTAATCAATGAATGCTATGTATAAAGGCTGATTATATTCCGAGCATTTTTCTATCACCTGATTGATGGTATGGATAGATCGATAGTAGAGTACCGTTTCCGAAAACCTGCTTGATCCTTTGCTTGATTGCAGTCTAAGGTTGCTCTTATTCTATTAGCGATTACCTTAGTAAATACCTTATACGTAACAGACAATAAGCTGATTGGTCCGTAATTTTTAAGGTCCTTAGAGTCCCCTTTCTTATGAAGAAAGCATCACGCGTATCTTTTTCCGAGCGCTCAAAAAAAAAAAAGCCCTGGAGAAACATAAGCAATCATGTGACTAGTGCATTCGCGCGCCCCGATTGCCCTGCTCTAACGGTGGCTTAAGAACAAAATCAACTGCGGCCGTGGCTCGCAGCGTGAGACTGATCCCCGTGAGCCAGTCGGCACATGTGACGGTGCAAGGTGCAGCGAGCGGGGCGAGCTTGCTTGGTGGGCTGCAGCCATTGCCATCCTGTCAGCCTAACGCTGGAACTGGCGATCGAGACACGGCCGCAGGTGATTTTGATTCACTGAAGCACTGAAGCTGCAGTTGAGAGCAGCGCAATCGTGGTGCACGAATGCGCTTGTCACGTGATTGTTTTTGTATTTCGCGGGCTTTCTTCGGAACTAGGAAAAAAGATACTAGTGCGACTGCAAATAAATAGAATGAGGGATTCTGAAGGTGCTCTCAGACTTTGCAAATCACATTTATATAAATGCAATAGTTAGTAAATGATTAAAAAATATCTTAGTAATTACTAATTAGGTAATTGCAAAATAAGTTTGAAAAAGTGTGTGGTGCACCAGACGGCTCACAGCTATGTGGGAAACGAACTTAATTGTTTTTTAACGCGAAAGCGTTACTTCGCTATGTTCACAGATTTCTGTCCTCAGACCACGTCCGCAAAATTGTGTCCGCAGCAGTTGCAAGTGATTGAGAAGTGGTAGAGGTTAATGAGTGGTGTCAATCGATAGAGGCTTACATAATGTTGCTGCCAAAAAAATAATTATGCCTATAAGTTAATTAGGTAATTAATTACAGGCAAAAAATGTAAATGTTGTCCGCAGCAGTTGTAATTGAGAAGTGGTAGAGGTTAATGAGTGGTATCAATCGATAGAGGGTGATGTAATGTTGTCCAAAAAATAATTAGGCCAATAGGTTAATTAGGTAATTAGTTGGAGGCAAAAAGTGAAAAAGTAAAGGCGAAAGTGGTCTCATTAGCAAATGGCATAATGCCGCATTTAAATGTATCAAATACTAAAATAGTTAATTAAATCAGTCAGTTAAGCTGACATCAAGAATGTGACGTCACGCAACCGGAAGTAGAGCCGAAAAAGGGCATAGGAAGGGATTGGCGTGCAATTTGAAAGTACCAAAGACTAAAAATGAATAAAGAAGAAGTGAATTAAAGTGGCGTAGAGGATGCGACGTCACGCAAGCAGAAGTGGAGACGAATAAGGGCATAGGAAGGGATTGTTGCGCAATTTGAAAGTACCACAGACTAAAATGGGTAAACAAGAAGTGAATTAAGCAACTAGAAGCAACCAACAGCAGCATCCGTGCTTACGCATTACTCCAATGCAGATTCTGCAGTGCCCTTCAATTTTTTTTAACCTTTGGCTTAAGTTACCTTAGACAGATCTGTACATAAGCTGGATTCATTAAAGCACTAGTGGTGTTTCGTTTCAAGGCTCATTTGGTTAATGGGAAGAATATTTACAATGTTGCAGACTCTGGAAGGGAGCTAGCAATTTATTATTCATTTTAGAAACCATTTTTATTTTGTTTCACATGCTGACTAACTATTTGAGTACAATGATGACCTAATGAGTGGTAGGCCACCGGATGCTGCCATTTGTTGCAGCCACGACAGCCGTACTACTAGAATACTATAGCCATACTTACTGTAGCTGTGAAAGTTGTCTCCTTTAGGGTGGGAGTAGGTGAGCAAGGCTAGTGCTGTGGCAGTTCCTTGTTCCGCATGTTCCTGTTGGTGGCAGTTCCTTGTTCATTTCTAGTGTCCTGTCCTGGAGTATACGAGTTGCAGTGGGAGAGAAGGACCATCATTTTTGATTGCTGATATCTCTATACTTCGTCCATTGCTTGCTCTTCGTCTCACAAGATGTTTGTAGCACTGTGAAAGGCAGAGGCACCGCGGTCCAATTAGGATCACGCACACTACAATAGACAATTGTGCTCCTACGCACCTCTCACCCCCCAAATTGGCCGTGACAGTAGGAGCACAATTCTCTATTATAGTGGGCAGGGGCGAGAGGCACTTGAGAGCACAATTGCAAGGGCTCCTCTGCCTTTCGCAGTGCTGCAGGTATCTTGCGACGAAGTATAGGGGTTATGAAGCTATTTCAAAAATTCTTGCATGGAGTGGCATGATGGAAAACATCGCTTAATTGCTTTCCTTATCCTTGCTAAATGAGATTTTCTGTCCCCTTGAAGTTTAAATTGTTTGAACTGAGCAGTTTAGCAATCGATTAGTTTCTTAGGCAAAATGTATGTCTGGCTATTATGAATTTTATTGCGCAGTACTAAATTTTGCATTGCTATAGACAAGACTGTATTTCAGTAAGTTTGTACATGCATATATTTTACCAGCTTTGCAAAGTAACAGTGACTAATTGATGAACTTGCAGAAGACATTAGGTTCATTCTGTTGTCAAAACAATTTTCCAGGTGGTGTGAGGATGTAAGAGGTCTACAAAACATTATATTTATATCCTCCTGAGTCACAAAGTAAAAGTTCCCAGAAAAAGCTCGAATTCTCTGCAACCAAGTCATTCCAGTTGCTGTGCAGACTTTCTAAAAATAGCAATCTTGAATGTTTAGTAAAGGTTTAAAGGGGGATTGTCTTTAAACATTTTAACATATCTTGTTGAAATTTAGCATGCAAGTGCAGAATAGAATGCAAATTTGAAATATGCATTTAGGTTTGAAACATTTCATGGAGGAAAAGATATGACAAAATAGTTATTCTAATTATGTCATTTCTGGGCCCTTGTGGTAATTTCTTGTTAAAAAGGGCGAGCACAGACATTTCAAAAGGTCCATCGCATGTTATAAATCTTTTTTTCTTTAATTGCAACATATCAGCAGCTCTAAATTTTGGCAAATTACTGCCACATAGTTTTTCCTTTCAGACTTGAAGTGTTTATGATCAAGAAAATGACGTTATAGCAATTTACTTTGGTTTAGCTTGTGTGGTGGACCTTTTGAAAATGTGTGCATCTTCCCAAGAGTGTTCTTCTTTAACAAATTACCATAATAGCCCTAAGAGATGGTATTTTGTCTTATCTTGTCTTCCTGATGAAATGTTTGAAATCTGCATTCTATTCTGCACATGAATTCTGTGTCAAGATATGTTTACAAAAAAAGTTCTCAAAATGAAGACAACACAAGCACCTGCTTGGTCCAAAGTTTGGGACTCTACCTGAAGAAATTTGCCATGTCCTGTCGCAGGAGTACTGCACCGCAGATGCAACAGTACCAAAAAGCAAAATGGGTTGCCACATTCAGTAGAAATCCAGTCAAGTCCTGTAGCCAGTAGCACGTACGTGCAGCGAGTACTGCCGACTCTATGGTTGCGGTATGCAGTTCTACATTTACAGCTAGCCAAAGCATTTTTTTATTACTGTATGTCTATTTTGAAGAAATTGCTGTATAATAAATCTGATGTTAGCAAATGCTTTATTGTCAGTAGAAAACTGAACCCACCGAGCACACAGGGGCTGACTAGTGTGTCTGCTAAAGAATTATTTCATTCTTGTAGCTTTGTGCTAGGTCTTTGTGAGGCAGCACTATGGAGTTGAGCACAATGACTTCAGGAGGCACGCTGACATGGCAGCCTAGCACTGTGATTGAGGGGTTCAAACGACCGTCAGCATTGAAAAGTGGCACATTCTCCATTTTGGCAAAAGGACGGTCTGGGTTCGGGTCGCAGGGCGTGCCTTCCACACGGCTCCAGGCGCCCACTGAGCTGTCCAAGCCCACGATGGAGTGAAGAACTAGCGCGTGGTCGCAGACAGTGGCGTTGGCTAGCACCAGTGATTCGCGGATGCGCACACCGGCACCTATGCGCGCCCCAGGGCCAACTGACACATTAGGCCCCAAAGTGGCAGTCGGGTCCACGCTGGCCGATGGGTGCACAAACACGTCACCCAGTATGGTGGGTCCCTCAGACCCCGGGCGCGCCAGGCGCTCCGGGTGTTCAAGGCGGTACAGCTCGAGGTAGTGCCTATTGGCATAAATGGCTGAACCAGCCGTCTTGAGTTGACTCCACCAATGGCTCGTCTGGAAGACGTGTAGCTGTCGTCCGGCGGCAGCTAGCGGCGAAAGCACGTCGTGCTCCAAGCTGAGGGCGTCCAAGTGGTCGCCCTCTTGAGCGTGCCGGTCGCGCAGCGCGGCACCGGTTCTCTGGAACACGTCTGGACTGCATAGGTAGACTCCGCAGTTGATAACGGCGCTGACGAATGTGGACGGCTTCTCCACGTAGTGCAGCACCTGATGCGTCGCCTTGTCTTCAACGATGCAGCCATAGCTCAGCGACTGCTGGCGCGTAGCTTCTGTAGCCAACACGGTGACCAGGTTGCTCTTAGGCAGCGACCGATGGAAAGCCAGCATTTCCGCCAGCGGAAAGTGACCACACACATCGCCATGAATCAACAAAAAGGCCTCTGGGTCGCCTCGGCGAATCTGGTCGCGAAAGTGGTGGATGCCGCCCGCAGTTCCCAGGGCAGCGTACTCCTGCAAATAGCGCACAGGCAAACCGTATTCGCGGCTGGCACTCTTCACAAAGCCCGTAAGGTCCGCGTCGTCGGCAGGGTAGAACCCGATCAGCAAAATCTCGCGCACACCCGGCAGACCACAGCACGCTTCGACTAAGTGTTGCATCATCGGGCGACCAGCCACCGGGAACAACGGTTTGGGAATGTCGAATGACAGCGGTCGAAATCGGGTGCCCTTTTGAGGGCCTCCGATCAGAATCACGGCCTTCAGCATCCCAGTCGTCTTCGGGGGCGTTGGCGACGCTGGCATCTCGACGGTTCTGTTGATGCGGCTCTTAACAGCTTTATCTCTGCGCTGGCATCGTCAGCAGTCGCCAGCGTGCGGTCGGTCACGGCGGCAGGTGCACCGGTCTCGCGTAAAACCGCGAGACCCGTCGCGTGGCACGCGAAACCGCTGCTATCGGTGTAATCGTAGCGCTGGCAAGGGCGCCTGCACAAAAACAGCGAAATTAAGGGGGCTGAAGAAAGCGCCGAGCCACACATCAGAGTACAGCTATGGTGGCTAGAATGGCGCACAAGGCTTTTTAATCTTGGCGTAGTACGCATGGTAGTGCGCGTTTTCATTTAGCGTTATTTCTTTGGTACACTTTCGTTATTCGCCGCGAGATCGACCTAGAGGTGGCGCCACCGTCACTCCGGTAGTGTGGATATAGTGCTCTAGAAGATTGGGCAGTGTGTCGACCGCGCCGCAAAATGCATGGGAGCGGGGGGGCCGCTTTTGCGATGACGGAGGCGCCGCAGCGCAGAGGGCGCCACCAGCAACTGGTGTGTCAGCCGTCCGGGCGCCCGCGTATGCGCGCTGTGCAGCAGGGTGGATAGCGCGCGCATTCTACGTTCTTGTTTGCTTGTGCGTCGTCTCGAGCTGTTCGCGACAAGATTGTATAAATATGCCGGTTAATAGGGCTCAGTACTGTTAGCAATCACCTAACTTATTTTCCCTTTTGGCCGTCGGCAACACCTCGCGGAAGCAACATGACAGGAGCTGGGCTCTGAAGAAAACAGCTTGGAGAGGGCGTACAAATTCAGACTCGCACACCACGCTTCACTCGCCGTACAGCTTGCTTTAGCATTCCTGAAGCACCTAATTGACGTCCAGAAATTCGCTCGTTTTCAAAAGAGGGCAGTGCGGAGACAGGATGTAAGAAGAAGTCAGACATGCAACATGTGCGTTCGAGCGCTGACTAAAGCTGGCCACAGTAACCCCATTATCAAAACAGTCAAAAATGGTATATTCCGTTATTTCATGCCGACTACAGTAAGTCACCTGAAGCCACAAGAAAAGTTGGCATTCAGTTCGAATGAATTAAATATGGACTACCCCGCATAGAGATAGAGACTACACTACGAACGAACGACACCACACCAGGTAAACGGCTACTAAATAACTAAACACAGTGGGTCAGGAAAGGTGGAAGAAGTGGGAAGTAAAGGATGCACAGAAAAAAAAAAGAAAAGAAATGTGTCGCCTACGAGGGAGGGAGAAAGGAGGCACGCAGCGCCGTGAAAAAAGCGACCGCGAATGTGAACAAAGGTTTGGAATTCTCGTGCGGCACGGCAAACGCACGACGGAGAAGAAAGCAGGCAGCTAAAGACGAAGAAAATTGAGAAATATGACAGGCAATAAAAAAAAAGGGGGAAACAATCGAGTCTAAGAACCAAATGGAGGCCTGGGAATTAAGAAGAAAGCAGTGCACAAAAAAGCTGCAATCGAACGCGTAGATATAAGCGTCGAAATTTAAGTCAACAACTTTGTAAAACTGTACACTAATATAAGAACAAACCATTTATTTTTGTTCCATAAGTTGGAACATCGTTGTAACGGGTAGCTTTAAGTACCCAGAGGTGCGCTCTATACTTAAGACATTTAATCACAATGCATTATAGCTTGACAATGACTTAATTGTTCCAGAAAATGTTTTCATTCTATGTAGTTTTTATTCTGCGTGCTCAAGCAACCGGTAATATGTAAGTCATTGACCCCAGAAGATCGCTGTAGTCCTGTTTTGGTGCACATATAAAATGAAAAAAAAAAAAAAAAAAAAAGAATAGCTTTGAAAAAGAAAGAACGATGGAAAATAGAGGACGCAGAGGCTATTCGCTTCCGCTACATAATCCTTCAGGGAAAGAGAGGTTGTGAGGCCGGCACGGTTTTTCGCCACGAACAAAAACTGCGCAATAGGCTCCAAGCTATAGTCGCAATTTACCCAAAAATTTGGCTCGGGTGTACGATCCTTTTGGACGCCTTTGCACTTCAGATTTTGTAACCTTCATCTAAAATGTGGAGGTTCAAAAATTTTACCTACTTAGAGCACCAGAAAGCTCACACTTGAAGTAACGAAATCTCATGTGTTTTTGCGGCTTCGCTCTTTGCGAAGTAAGCGAACCACGACAAGAGCTCTCAAAGGGAAAATAGTTGAATTCCCTTGGAAGTATTCCACGCGTAATATCAACCTTGTTAACAATTATAGCCTGATTAGTTCTGCAAAGAGCACCCGTGGCAAGTAGCCCGATTATAGTCCGGCAAGCAGTACTTGGCAAGTATATCCAGTCGACTATTCACATTTCCACACCACACACTCGAAGAATAAACACGCATTAGTGTCCGCATCTGAATTAGGCCTTATATTAATTGCATGTGCATTTGGTTCCCGTCACCGTTTTCGCATTTTTCGTTTTCTTGCGGTGCGCGCCAAGAACTGCATCATATCTGCCAATATGACGCGCAATTATAAGTGTTTTTTTTTTTGTTTTTTTTTTTGCTCTGTACCATTTGATGCCAGCAAAGCGTCCGCTCTCAAGTGCCCACTATGAACGTATTCCCTCGTATACATATATGTGACAGGTTTAATTTTTCATATTTTATCTGAAGTATTGCCCTAGCTGTACTTGACATTTTTTTAAATCTAAACAGCTGGTTCACCCTTTGGTCAGCGGCACGTAAACAAATGTCCGCGATATATGTATCATGTTAATTACGAACAGAGAATAAATGCTTGAGTCGTGTATATGTTCCTTTTTTTTTTGCCGCTAAATACCGCAGTGTTTTATGTTAGAACGGTAATAAATAAATGTGCTTTGCTCGTACACTGTATTTGTAATTTCTATAAGTGGTGATTAGGGCACATAAAGAACACATATTAAAGAGATATATTACAGATTACTGACGATTTAAGATAAACGTTGTTATGTATTAATAAGCACAAGCTGCAAAATGTAAGCAGGTGTTCGTAAATAAGGTTCGTAAAAAATAAGCTGTTCCTAAGAGACCTTACGAAGCACAAGCTTTGATTCGCATGTATACTGTTTTTCTCCGCGTGTTAATAGCGCTCCTCGGCAGTAGCCTTTATTCCCTTACTGGAAGAACGAATGCAAAACACCACGCTTCGTTGAAAACATTAAGTACAAGCTCATCTGGACGATTTATGACTGTCCGCAGGAAGAAATGTTGAAAGAGTTTGAAATAGCGATTCAAACATCGCGCGCTGCTCCGTAGGACTGCCCAAGCGAGCACGGCGTCTCCAGATTAACGTAATTGAATGGCAGGGATGAGTTTAGGCACTTGTAATAAGTAGCCCCTTTATTAAATATCGCACCATTTGCGTAGCGTGTCAAAATAGCTCCAAAGAGAACCGCGCCCCTCCCATGGTAGAAGAACACCTCCTGTGTACCCCCGCTATCCCCGCGGCCGCTACGCGCCGAATGTGGCACCCCTGTTGCACGTCGCGCCCTCTCGCGGGAGTCGGTTCCTGTCATCGCAAAAGCGGCCCGCTCTCCGGCGCCGGTCGTCGGCAGCCGGCGGCGCTCGCAGAAACGCACGCTGCGTAGGTCTGCTTCCGAGTTTACGGCGGGTTTGTTGGCGATGAAAACGTGTCTTCTGCAGTATTTCTGCAATATTGCAGAAAAAAATCCAAGGATTTCGCCAATGCAGCAGAAGAGCGGATTTTAGGAAAACAAAGCACGCAACCACCAGTCTTCTAGATTTACTTTGCACGTTTCTTGCGCTGTACCGCGCTCACGCGCCTAATGCTTGGGCCTGCCTAATGACAGCTTTGTTTTCCTTATCGACTTACAGTTTGCACGTGTCTCATGCGGGTGAGACCGACGAATTTAGTGTCAAGCCCACGCAGATACAAGGTTCGTGCTCTGACCTGCAGTGATTTAGATTGAATCGAGAAAGCCTGGTTCATTATATCGTACTTGACTCGAGGATTAAGCAGGTTAAATGTAGCATTGGCAGCGCACTGCATGGCGAGTTGCTTTAGACTGAGTGCACATCAACTCTGGTCCAGACAACCACGCACTAGTATTCCCCAAATATGAGATCACGCCGACACTATGGGTAGGGTCCCTAGAAATATTGCTAGTCTGTCGTCCGCCGGCCGCGGCGGGGGCTGCCGCTGAATGATCGCCGCGGTGGCGCTGCGGTGAACCGGAGTGCGCCACTGCTGACGGAGCAGACGACGCGCGCGCCCGTGCGCTTCGAAATGCATTCGCTGCATGCTCATTGTCAGGTGCCTTGTACATGCGATGCCGCTCTTGTCTTTGATTTCAGTTTAGTCGTAATATTGAATTCGCAGCCGAGTTGTTGGCATAACCACGGATGCGACTTTTTTTTTTTTGTTTTTTTTTTTTTTTTCGTGAGCGAAGTTTTGCGCGCATGCCCGAGCCGATGTAGAAACGAAGCTGCTTTTTATACCCTATTATCCTGCTGAAGCTACCGCCGTGCCGTATTGTAATGAAGACTTCTCAGGATTTTGTGCAAACAATTGCGCTTGCATGGAGAACTATACTAGACGCAAATTCTAGGCTCCAAGGACCATGTGTGCGAGCAACAGAGCGCTGTCGCCGGCGTTTTCATTCACGCTATAGTTTCATCCTAACTTCTTCGGACGTTTAGCTAAGTTATAACACGTATGTAGAACTAGAAACTTTCGGATGCATGCACAATTAAAGCACGCAAGATGGGAACCCGAGCCCTTCAAATCGCACCACGCTTCAGGCAAACTGCTGATAGGCATTGGTACTTAGGAAGCCTAGTAGTGCACTCATCAGAATATGCCATCACTTTTGTTGACTTCCGTTTTGCAACCTCTAAAACATATTTTAACAGCCAGCTGTTAGTTGAGAGGAAGGGCACTAACACTTCTTTCAAACTCTGTCCTTGAAGGTGTTCATTTTCATTTCACCGAGAGCTTTTACCAGCTTTGCCACCTTGTCCTTCGTACGACAAACTGCTCGAGACATAGAAGTCTGTTTCTTAATTTTTTCTTCTTCTTGACAGGGTGTTCTGAGTTAACTTTCGCAAGTATTTGCAGGCTATATGCATGTTGCATCAGACATAATGGTACAGTTCGTCGCAAATTAGTAACGCCCATTGTAGGAGGGAAAGGTCTTGGCAATAGGCTTCAATCCGCTGCCAGGACACAAGCTGAGTTTCGCAATGTCCTGAATAAAATTAATTACCTCTTCTGTCGACTTTACAGCTATCTCCTTGACTTTGTTTCCTCGAATGCACACAGCAGCATTCATGGCAGCTTCACCACTGCGATGGAACAGAACTCGCCGATGGCAATTGCCTCCGGAGATTCGACCTCGCTTGAGTGGCACTAGGCGAATGTTCATTGTTCAACGTCAGAAAGATCGACATTTGTCCCCAGTGGCGGTGGCATGCAGCTTTCTGCATTCCTGGAGCAGGCTCACATCACACCATCCACCACCGCTGTATTCTTCAACTGGCTTCACTGATGCTTCAGGATCAGTGCACTTTTTTTCTTTCTCTGCAGGTCTCCCTGCTGACTGTTTTTGCTCGTACAAGTTGCGCTCCTTTCTCTTGAGAGGCAGGGGTTTCAACAAGTATTTTGGAGTGTCAGGAAACAGCGTTGAGATGGCATCCTTCGTGAGTTGCGTAACATCCCGTGGAATCTCAATTACCTTTACCTGTCTTAAAACTTCGCTCAATAAAGCAGGGTTTGAAGTGTCGCTCACAAACGTCGACACTAGCTTATTCGTGTTACAGTAATATGAGGGCAACCCCGATCCGGATCATCCGATATTTATATATACCGATATTTAAATCAACGTCCAGGATTTCCTGTCTGCAACTCACAAAATAATGAGGAAGATATTCACCACTTGTGGGTTTGCCCGCCACTGAAGCCGACAATATCGGCACCTGACGGCAGTGGGCATTTCACCGAGCAACCCATCTTCGTACATTGCTTGCACGCAAGGGCCTTATCATCGTTCTCTCTTGAATTTTATTAGAACACAGCCAGCCTATTTTCTTTCATTTATTACACCTTTTAATTTTCGTTTTGCATATTCCTTTATGCCCTAGCTGAGACAATAAACAATGTTATTGCCTTTGCCGCCGCGCTTGATGTTGCGCTCCCACTCTTGCCTCTTCCCTGCGTATTTCGGTGTCCTGAAGAGAGAACATATTTCATCTTGCACGAGCGCTACCCGGTCTTGCACCCGGGCAAGAAACACGTGCTATCACGCTTACCCCGTTTTCTGGACATGACGCGATCACATATCCATAAAAAAGGCACACTTGCACACATGCTAGCTAATTTGCGCACATTCCGGCTCGCGAGCGAAAAAAAAAGTGCGCGTGGTGTACGAGCCTTGCCACGCTACCAACGGATCAGCGCGGCGCAGATTCGCAGTACGGCACAACCGCCACAGCACCACGTACACAACGCGACCACGCTCCGAATGCGTACAGCGCCCCCTGCGCTTTCATCCGGGAAGCGGCCAACCGGTTCTATGGGCCTGGTGCGCTGCAGCTTTGGCCGAACATGTGGCGCCGTCTGGGAGGCGCCGCTGTAAAAGGCGGCTGTCTGGATCCGCAACCGGGGGTAGCGCCGACGCTTTGTTCCGATTTCTTTTTGGTTCCCCGTAAGAATAAAAAATAAACAGCGACTAAAACAAGGGCCTGTACTTACTTAGTCATTTCGAATCTCATATCGCACCCATTGCTTTTCGTTTCGGCTGCGCATTTCCCACTTTTTCTTTTCTTTTTTTTTTTTTTTTGGTACAGTACTTGACGCTAGGTTTCTTTCAAGCATGCACGAGCGATCGCTTCTTTGTATCGAGCGCGCAACACGCGAAAAATACACACAAAAAAAAAACGGGTCTTTTTTTTTTTTTTTTTTTTTTTTTACTTCTGGACCCAACTCGAGCTCTAAAAGTTGTTGTAACCAGCGCTGGCAGGTCTTCGGACACAGCCTGTGTTGTAGAGAGCGCGGAGCCTTCCTGCCCAACGGGAGCTTTTTTTTTTTTTTTTTTCTAACGACTTCCTAATGATAGTTTCCAGCTGTTCTCGGTGCTCGCTTTTGGGAAGCCTAGCCTGACGTAAAAGACGTAGAAGCACGACATGGAGAGCGAAGTACATTGCAGGAGTGCGCGCTTGCTGACTTCACACACGTTCATGGCTCCCCGCAAAGAGAAAACGTCCTTTTAAACTAACAGCTCGATCTGCTGTTGTGTTTATGGGTGTCATAATAGGTACAAAAAAAAAAAACCGTCGAGAGGCAATCGAAAATCAAGTTGTTTCTTTTTTTTGCGGTTTCCTTGGAAATCATACGAGAGCGATGTGTCGCATCGTTAACAGTGGCACCCGGCCTTGCAGATGCAACTGGCACCCGTCATATTGCGTGGGTTTGCCAACAACTACATAAAAAAAAATGAATTACATATGTGGTGAAAAGACGCCGAAAGGGCCGAATAAAACTTACCTCCAAGCTGACTTCGTAGAAGGCGGTTTTCATTTCGTTAGCGCATTTTCTGAAGGCCCTTCTGCACTGTGAAGTTCCCCGCGCACTCCACGCACGTGCTGGCTTCGTAAAGTTTCTGACCGCGCACCAAGCAGTTATTCTTAAATCAAGTCTCAACATTCCCGATCACGCAAAATCCCCCGAACAGCACGCGCTGTGGAGCTTGCTCAGCTATGGCTGTTTTTCCGCGCACTGAACCGTCACCACTTATTTCGACGCATCGAGTAGAAAATAAAAACTACGGTAGAACTGCCGAGCGCCGAAAAAGCACGTGCACGCAAGGCCCGACGCCTTAGGGTACATCTCCATATACAGCCTGCTCGTCCCGTTGATTTTTTTTTTTTTTTTTTAGAGCCTTTCTATTGACCAACGGAGCCCAGCTCTCGGCTGTCGCTTCTGGGGGGTCTAGCATGCCGCTTCCACATACACTGCCACCGAGGGGAAAAGCCAGTGCTGCGCATTGCACACTGGCTTAGTTTTTGTTTTATTTATGTCTTTACTTTCAAAGTGCCATATTGTTCGGGTTCCGAATTCCTACTTCAAAGAAAAAAAAAAAACAACCGTAGAGCCGCCAGCAGAAGCGCTCGCGCGCCGACGATGCGCTGCGCCCAAAGCGCCGGCTGCCGTCTCCCAGACGGCATGAATGGGTAGCGGCTTTCTTCGCTTTGTTTTTGGTTTATTTTTCAACACGCACACATGGTACATGTGTCTGTTATGTACGCGTGTGACAAGAGGCAGGAAATGACCGACAAAAGTTTTCTTCTCACAAGGTTTCTGCCGAGAAGAGTAGACTTCGCGTTCACTCCGCCGCCTCTCTTCGACGAGCAGACATACCACATATGGGTGCGCCGGCGGGAGGTGGCGCTACTTGTTCCGGAGCAGTGGCGCCTCCATACCAGCGCACTAGGCCCATAGGGAACCCCGCTCGG
The DNA here is from genome assembly GCF_055883805.1 of Amblyomma maculatum. NCBI lineage: Eukaryota > Metazoa > Arthropoda > Arachnida > Ixodida > Ixodidae > Amblyomma > Amblyomma maculatum. Next base: position 189,131,452 of record NC_139344.1, read on the forward strand.
ACGGCAGACTAGCAAATACTTCTAGGGACTCTACTATGGGCCTGGTGCGCTGCAGCTTTGGCCTAAAACCCCTCAATAAACTAAAAGTAGCGCCATCTCCTCTCTCCTCCTCCGGCGGCGCCGCTCCTCCTCTCGCATTAAGACCGTGGCTCCACCTACGGGGTGCGCGACTAGCGCGCGCTCTCCGGAGCAGGCGCCCTTCACAGCCGATAACAGCCGTCTCGATCAGCGCCGCGCGCGCGCCGATCGAGGCGGCCGTGCGCCGGGTCTCACCAGAGCCTTGCATTTTGTCGCAATGTGTTCAGGTTAAAATATTACTCACTGCTGAAACATAATTACCGAATGTTGACAGGGATTTCCCGCCAGAATAGTTTCAGCTGTGAGTGTCATACACCACATATACGCGATTTCGGCGTTGGTTCAACTCGCCGTCATCTCCGTGTGTCTGTAGTTCGTCACATTTGGCCACTCAGCGGCATGCTTTATAAAATTTGTAACTAGGCGGCGGACAGGAACAATTTTGGAACAGTCTGTGTATGGTTTCTTCGCAGCGTTGACTGGATTGCGAGCTGCCGGTAAACTTGAGAAGTGTGGCAGCAGCTGTCTTCCATGTATTTTCAACTTCAGCTGCAGATCAAATTAACTATAGGCGGCGGAAGCTGCAGTCTGTGTGGAGTCTTTGCAGGTTGGACTGAATTGTAAGCTACCGTGAAACTTGAGAAGCATGGTAGCAGTTTTTTTTTATATTTTGTGCTGAAACGGTTCCGTTTTCAACTGTCAGTGCGTGACACCATTTGTACGCGATGTCTGCGTTGGTTGAACTCGCCTTCACCACCGTGCTTCTATCAGCCGCCGGCCAAAGAGCGCAACATGCTTGAAAAAAAAAAATTAAATAGCCAGCGGGAACGATTTAGTAGCAGTCCGCGTGGCAGCAAAACACACGGCGATATGTGCCGCGCGCGCGCCGCCCGCCCCGCTGAAAAGGAGGGAGCTGCACGCCCAGCAAAAAAAAAAAAAAGCGCGCGCGCGCACGTGACGGCGCTCGGCCAATGAGAGGGCCGAACGACGAAGGAGAGCGCAGGAGAGGAGGCGGGCGGCAAACTTCACATGTTGGCGCTACTTTTAGTTTATTGAGGGGTTTTACTTTGGCCGAACATGTGGCGCCGTCTGGGAGGCGCCGCTGTAAAAGGCGGCTGTCTGGATCCGCAACCGTGGGTAGCGCCGACGCTGTGTTCCGATTTCTTTTTGGTTCCCCGTAAGAATAAAAAATAAACAGCGACTAAAACAAGGGCCTGTACTTACTTAGTCATTTCGAATCTCATATCTCACCCATTGCTTTTTGTTTCGGCTGCGCATTTCCCACTTTTTTTTTTTTGTACAGTACTTGACGCTAGGTTTCTTTCAAGCATGCACGGGCGATCGCTTGTTTGTATCGAGCGCGAAACACGCGAAAAACGCACACAAAAAAACGGGTCTTTTTTTTTAATTTTACTTCTGGACCCAACTCGAGCTCTAAAAGTTGTAACCAGCGCTGGCAGGTTTTCGGACACAGCCTGTATTGTAGAGAGCGCGGAGCCTTCCTGCCCAACGAGAGCTTTTTTTTTTTTTTCTAACGACTTTCTAATGATAGTTTCCAGCTGTTCTCGGTGCTCGCTTTTGGGAAGCCTAGCCTGACGTAAAAGACGTAGAAGCACGACATGGAGAGCGAAGCACATTGCAGGAGTGCGCGCTTGCTGACTTGACACACGTTCATGGCTCCCCGCAAAGAGAAAACGTCCTTTTAAACTAACAGCTCGATCTGTTGTTATGTTTATGGGTGTCATAAAAGTTAAAAAAAAACACCGTCGGCAGGCAATCGAAAATCGTTTTTTTTTTTTTTTTTTTTTTTTTTGCGGTTTCCTTGGAAATCATACGAGAGCGAAGTAAGTGTCGCATCGTTAGCAGTGGCACCAGGCCTTGCAGACGCAACTGGCATCCGTGATATTGCGTGGGTTTTCCAAGAACTACATAAAAAAAAAACGGATTACATATGTGGTAAAGAGACGCCGAAAGGGCCGAATAAAACTTACCTCCAAGCTGACGTCGTAGAAGGCGGTTTTCATTTCGTTAGCGCATTTTCTGAAGGCCCTTCTGCACTGTGAAGTTCCCCGCGCACTCCACGCACGTGCTGGCTTCGTACAGTTTCTGACCGCGCACCAAGCAGTTATTCTTAAATCAAGTCTCAACATTCCCGATCACGCGAAATCCCCCGAACAGCACGCGCTGTGGAGCTTGCTCAGCTATGGCTGTTTTTCCGAGCACTGAACCGTCACCACTTATTTCGACGCATCGAGTAGAAAATAAAAACTACGGTAGAACTGCCGAGCGCCGAAAAAGCACGTGCACGCAAGGCCCGACGCCTTAGGGTACATCTCCATATACAGCCTGCTCGTCCCGTCCTGGGGAAAAAAAAATCACGTCTTCCCGTCCTGGGGAAGACGTGATTTTTTTTTTTTTTAAGAGCCTTTCTATTGACCAACGGAGCCCAGCTCTCGGCTGTCGCTTCTGGGGGGTCTAGCATGCCGTTTCCACATACACTGCCACCGAGGGGAAAAGCCAGTGCTGCGCATTGCACACTGGCTTAGTTTTTGTTTTATTTATGTCTTTACTTTCAAAGTGCCATATTGTTCGGGCTCCGAATTCCTACTTCAAAGGAGAAAAAAAACCGTAGAGCCGCCAGCAGAAGCGCTCGCGCGCCGACGATGCGCTGCGCCCAAAGCGCCGGCGGCCTTCTCCCAGACGGCATGAATGGGTAGCGGCTTTCTTCGCTTTGTTTTTGGTTTATTTTTCAACACGCACACATGGTACATGTGTCTGTTATGTACGCGTGTGACACGAGGCAGGAAATGACCGGCAAAAGTTTTCTTCTCACAAGGTTTCTGCCGAGAAGAGTAGACTTCGCGTTCACTCCGCCGCCTCTCTTCGACGAGCAGACATACCACATATAGGTGCGCCGGCGGGAGGTGGCGCTACTTGTTCCGGAGCAGTGGCGCCTCCATACCAGCGCACTAGGCCCATACAGGAAAGCTGATTGTTCACGTGTACAGCGCTGAGTGGATTGAATTTGCCGAGATGCTTTTTGCGACCACTGTCATAGAATGTGATAGTGTATTAATGCATGCGCCACTAACTGTAAATGATTTCCTGAAACCGAGGAAAGTATAAGGGATTTTTGATGTGTGTGATGTTAATATATAACGGTAAATTAGTAGTGTAATTATTTTGTTTTGCAATGCGAATAAATTTCACCCCGTGAGAGAACTTTTACACACTTGACAGAATTTACAATAATCAGCGATTAATTTGTGGTAATGTTAATGTGCAAGCTACGAATTACTCGCTGCGAAGACATTGCGCATGAGCACTGCCATGTTCTGGGAAGTAATTTTACAGGCTGAAAATTTCTTTATCACTAATTATTTAGCAGTGACTAAATCTTATGCGAAGTAAAATATTAGGGTTCCAAAGCAGATGCCGGATATAAAACTATTCCGAAAGAAATGGAGGTCATCTTATCATGCGACTATAAAAATGTATTTATTCCCGAACTAAACACTGATGGAGGTCATCTTATCATGCGACTATAAAAATGTATTTATTCCCGAACTAAACACTGATATTTAATCTCGCATGAAGCTGTTTTACTCCTGTCAGAAATGACAAGTTTTGTCGGAAGACATCACTTGGACGAAAAGGGATTATATATATAATGATTATAATAGGCTACCAGTAAAGTACATTGATCTAGGTGTATTATGTAATATTTAGGGTAACAATTAGGTGCAGGGAATATGTTTCCCAAACATTCGAGCATTTCTCTAAAGCAAAATGTGCTCACTAAAACTTTTACGGATGCACAGAAGCCTTCAACAACAAAAGAAAAGAAATGCATATTGGCCCGGGTTTAACGCATGAAAGCGGCATCGGCTAGGACGGATGATTGCAGAGGCTGGTTTTTGTGTCGGTTTTTTTTTTCATTATTAACACCACATTTTCCACGTGGGATTGTTTATTGTGCAGTCAAATCCCACAGCAGAGGAACGCCTTTCGAAACGGTTGTGATTGAATCCCCCGTTCTCGAAATCAGCAGTCGAGCGCCCTTACCATTGAGACACCGCGACAGAGGTTTAAAAGCAAAAAAAAACAAAAAACAAACAAACAAAAAAAGACAAAGTACTCACACAACTCTATCGTGCATACAGACTGCATAGCACGCATAGAGTGGTCTGTTCAAACTGCATTCTGCTATATGAAGCAGTCTGCGATGGCATATGTTTTAGTAGCTGCGGTATTCCAAACAGAAACGGGAATATGCGATTTCTGAGCGTTTGCATTAACTTTTATTGACGGCAACGACCTGTTTTGCTTTGACACGACGGTAACGACAGTACCACTTCGTTTGAGACATTGCATGTCAAAGGATCTCAAGCGCCGAAGACCGCGATGGATGATGTCCTTATCCAAGCATGATGCATGCTCGATACGGACAAGTATATATATTTTTTAATGAAGCGTGGGGTTATAGACTGTTCATTTTTATTTTGCAAGAGGCATATAGGTAAGCAAAAGTGCACAGGAACGATGAAACAAACAAAACACTCCTGTACACGCCGCATGCGCGCGCTTAAATCTCTGCGGGCTGGCCCGCGACGCGAAAACGCATCCACACTGAGTAGGTTTCGCCGCTGAGCCGCAAGGTGGCGACTCTGCTCGATCTCGAGGCCAATACTTCAATACTCTCTAGTGGAGCGAGCGGCGAGGCGCAGGCGAGCCCTTTTCTAACTGACGCCATGAGATGGCGCCACCGCAACTTTTCATAGTCACAGGAATTCGCGGAATTTTGAAAAGTTCGTCTGTTATCTTGGGTTTTTATCTCATTTACTAATTAAAATCGCACATTTATTTCTTCTGGCTGCTCTCCGCCTGACAGTTACAATGACTAGCCTTGTTAAGGATCAAAACGCGCGTGTCCAAAAACCAGTAACTGAGCAAAGATACAACCAATACAACATTTCTACTGTCGCGTTGTCGGCCAAACTTCGACTTGCAGAGTGATTTTTTGGGGCGAAACGTCATCGCAGAACGACGACCCGTAAGCATGACATGCAGAGCAAATTATCTGTGCGACTATTACTGTGGTTTGAAGATCAAGACCCGCAAGCAATATCATGTGTGTACCCACAGCCATTTAATATTCACACACTTTCCGAAGTAAAGCGGTTAAGCTAAATTTTATGCCGCATTTTGAGCTCATAAATGGTTTAGTGAAGTCGATGCGCTTGTAATTATGAGCTATTTACCGCTATACTACAACATCGACAACGCACTGCATAGCACGTGTTGACACGCGCTCCAATTACTGCGGACGGACTTTTGCGTGGCGTTGCCACTCTGACAGAAACGACAGAAAATAATTTTTGTCGACTAATGCAGAGTTGGGACGCAGTGCTATAGCTGGGAATCGTGATTTTATTACTTGTATAATACCATTAATGGTCCTGCAAGAGAAATATTACAATGAGATGGACGTACTGCTAAGAACCATTCAAAGTGTTACGCCAATACAACATATCTAGCTAAAATACAAACTGGAAGTGGTTTAATTATGGTTCGACCGGGGTAGATGAGCGATGGCTCCGTATAGCGTTTGTTTTTGGATTCTACTCGCTGCGACTTTTTAAACGATATGAGTTGCTCGTATTATTTTTTTTGTTACAAATAACTAATGGCACTTAATTAGGACCTGCAATTAGTTCAATCGTAATTGAGATAAGGTATATACATCGATATATGACGTGAAACTGCAGCATAAAGTTCAGTATCAAATCACAAGTAACTTTTTTGGCAACTAATTAAAACTTATAGTTTGCCCGCAGCACTGATACTCAACAGAAGCTATCCAACATGACGATGTTGGGGCTTAAAGTTAAAGGAGTATAGACACCATTTTTTGAAGCGTCGGAAGGAATACGATTGCTTTCCTGGTTATACAGAGATGCTCCCCAAGCAATCCCAACCTTGCACGTTTCCGCGAAGATATTTTAATTTGATTTTAAAAACAAGCCAGGCAAGTACTCCGTTTTTCAAAACCCATTGGCATCGACATCTCTGTGACGAAAACGTGTACATAGGTAAACAACATGACGTCATCAAACAACTCTGACGTGGAGTCGGCAAAGCAAAGAGCAGTGACGACACATGGCCGGACTCGAACAGCGCCGCCGCCACTTCCGGCCGTGCCCTGAGAAAGAACTCCGCTTCTGCTCGCTTTAATCGTGACTGATAGTCATTTGTACAAATAGTTATGTAAGCGAATGAACAGCGATTAGCGATAGCTAGAGTACCGATAGCGGTTTGAGGCAGCTATGACTTGGGAGCCGATCGCGGCGGCCACGGCTTTACGCATCCAGATTGCCTTGACTGCGCCAGATGGCGCCACATGCTTGGACGGCGGCACGCATGCCTGCCGCGTCGGGACCAATCAGCGCGTGAACAGGCGTGAGCACGGGAGCCATCGGGAGAGCTTACGGGTTACGGTGGCTGATCGCGTCATTACTAAAACATTTTTTTTAGAACAGCTTGGCTCACAGAGTTGGTCAACCGGACTGATAAAGCAGCATCTTTACGGTTCCTTTGTTCAACATTCCTACCAGTTGACATTTCCTGCGCGTCAACCCACCAAGCTTTCGTGGCTGCTGCTGATTCCAGCTTCGTCAATTGAGTCGCATGCGAGCGCGTCAGGATTAAAGTGCCCGGCAATGTTAGCAACATCCACGCTATTGGGCGAAGCAACGTCGCAGTACTAATTATGCTACGCTGAAACGCTGCTCGACGACATTTTCGTGCACGTGCGACAGTAAGCAGACGAAAAACGCGACCCGAATGCGTCATCAGATTTTGTGTTTACGTGATCACCAACTTTGCCAGTAAGGGGCGCTCGTGTGGCGTTCTCGTATCTTTGACGTCATCGCGCGCTCGTGTCTGGAGAGATCGAAACCGAAACTGGCCTTGATAAATGCACTGATAACAAATTAATTGGTTTGTGCTGGGGCTTTTGGGTCGCAGTCCCTCTGTTTTGGACCACTGTGGATCGATTAAAGCAAAAATACCGGAACAGAAAATGTACGTGTCTATACTCCTTTAAGTATTTATTCCTAATTAACGAATTAAGCCTGCACTATAATACAATGATATATGACGATTGCATAGAAGAAAGTTCAGTTTTATTCACAATTATTAATTAACATATATATCCCAGACGGCCACTGACGTCCGACGGACAGCCGAACTCGGCCGCAACTCGGCGGCCGATTTCGGACGTCCGCCGGAATTCCGGCGTACGTACGAAAGCGGATGGTCGAATCTGTTCGCCCAGCGGACAGCCGCCGTACGTCCGCCACTGGATTTGCTTTTACACAGCTATGATATAGTTTGTAGTCGTCGTGCTCGTCTGAACTGCGTATAAATCAGTAATGCCGTCAAGTCTGCATTATATGATGCCAGAGCGAATCGATGCGATAGAAAGCGTTTCCATTAAACAGTTTTTTTTTTATTTTCCGCATGTTTCATCGTTGAATTCTTCCATCAAAAATTTTTGATTAAAAGTTAAATGACCATTAAACATTTTTCTATCATGATGCTTCGGTGAAATTTTAATCAGTGGCTGAACAGACGCAGCAAGCAGCAAGCTCAAAAAGAGTGAAACCGAATCTATCCTCAAAAAAATCTGAAATGAGCCAATCCAATCCACCTGACAAGTTGACGTTTAGTCATGGAAGATGGCTTCACGTTTCCGTGTTCTGCATTTTCTGCGCAGTTACAAATACCTACGGCTGTAATGCACTGCTAGCATTGTTTTTGCTGTGGCTTGGTGCGGCTGGCACACTTTGTTCACCCGCCGATTCCAAAGTAAGTATTTCACCCAACTTTTGTTTCTTTAGTGGAACTTTTCGATGCACCGATAGTGGTGAGCTTTTGGGCAGCCGAACGGTCGAGTGTTTTAGGCGAGACTGACAGGATGGCTCCGCGCCGACTAACTAAAGTGCAGCCTCAAGTCTGAGGGCCATCTTTCTCGGCATTACTGGACGCTGCGCCAGTAAGCCGCGCAACTTCTCTGTCTCTGATAAAGGAGTGCCTGCCCGAGCTTTAAATGAGTTAATTTGTTAACCATGCGCAACGTGCTGAGTTGTAAAAACTATACGAGAAAACTTTTGCACTCCTCGAGCCCATCGTGCGACATGCCTACACTTGTGAAAACGTCGCGAGGTTTTTTTTTTTTTTTTTTTTCTCTTTTTCTTTTTTTAATGGACAGCCGCTGATCTTTCTCTCTCGAGCTTTACGGCAACTACAGTTTCTAGAAGGAACGGCTGTAGCTACTAAATAACTAAAGGTTTAGTACTCTCCTTCAGCTTTGACAAACCAGGACAGCACCTTGCGCATGTTGGTTATGCATGTGGGACCGAACCGCGCAGAACAACCAAACAAGGAGATGAGAGAAAAAAAAAAAAAAAGTCAGCACTTGTCTTTTTCTTGACCCGTTGTTCTGCGCGGTTCTGGCAGGAATTTGACATACCGCCGCCGCGATACAGTTGGGCTGTGAGCTCTGGTGCCTGCAACGCCTTCTTTTATGCAAAACAGGCATACTGGGAGGCCATGCAAGCCGCGGGCTCAAAAAAACAAAACAAAAAAACAAACGAGTTGAGCAAAAGTGAGATGAAAACAAAATTGTTGTTGCTTTGTCCTTACAGATATTCAAAGGCTCCTCAGAACTTCATTGCATTATTGACAGCGAGATAATGCCAAAGCTACACTAGAGCCATGCAGCACCTTATAGTGCATGATACTGAGCTTATGTCTTGCACTGAAAGCTCTTACCATGTTCTTAGATTATCATATTAAAGTAGCTTTAAACCCATGCTTGTTAATACAGTGATAGCCATAAATTGAATCTAGGGCATCATGCTCACATACAAGGCTTCTGATAACTGCTGGTCACATGATGTGGGCTATAGCAGAAACCTGTACCTGGTCATCTTACAAGCATTTGTGCAATTGATGCTTTTAATGTGTTGTAAAAGTTTTTGTGTTCTGTTTCTGTATGGGAATGCTTTCCTTATTGAAGGCTAACATTTGGCTTGCTACAGCAAAACCTCTACCTAGTCATCCTAAAAACAGCACTGCAGTTGGTGCTTTTAGTGTGTTGTAAAAGTATTTGTGTTCTGCTTCTGTATGGCAATGCTTTTCTCGTTGAATACTAGCATGAGGCTTCCAAAAATTTTTCAGATGCCATTTGCTGTAGCCGATTTCGTAAGCCAACAGGAAGCAGCACTTTGAACATGGAAAACTGTCATCCACGGGGGAAAAACAGCAACATCCCTTTGCATTCTCATTTCTTTGGTATGGCTAAAAGTGAGTATTGTATCATTATCTATATTATTAATATTGAATCATGATTGTCAGTGTTGAAGTTGTTTGAGTGTGATGATTTTAAACACACAGGACATCCCTTCGACATTAAGGTTTTAGCTTGTTTACATGTAGGATGTAGAACTGGTTTCAACAAACTTTATGCAGCAAATTCTTTTTACATTGTCCACCATGTTACTTTTTGTCATTGTCCGTTGAAGTAAATAACCAGTATTTTACGTTTACACAGTCGTCCACTCTTAGCTTGAATGGGAATGTGTGGCATGCAGTTTGCAAAATAGCAATGCATCCGTCACAGCCATGCATCAAGGCTAAGGGCTTGTGCGTAGAGGGACTAGCCGCTCCAGCTTCACGTCATCTGCCTCTTTGCTCCGGTGTGCAGACGTGCATTGAGGCAAAGTGGTTTATGTGTAGAGAAACCAGGAGCTTCTTTGTCACATCTGGCTGTTTGTTACGGTGTGCAGATGCACATCGAGGCAAAATGGCTGATGTGTAGAGGGACCAGGAGCTGCTGCTTAACGTTCTTCGCCTCTTTACTACAGTGCACAGCCGTGCATTGATGCTAAGTGGCTGGTGCATGGAGGGCCCAGGAGCTGCAGCTTCACGTCTGCCTCTTCGCTCAGGTACGCAGGTGCGTATTGAGGCAAAATGGCTTATGCATAGAGGGACCAGAAGCTGCTGTGTGGTGTAGTCTGTATATTTGCTATGGTGCGTATTGAAGTACAGTGGGGGGGCTCATGTGTAAAGGTACCATGAGCTGGTGCGTCATGTCGTCTGCCTCTTTACTATGGTGCGCAGGCATGCATCAAGGCAAAGTGGCTTATGCATAGAAGGACCAGGAACTGTTGCTTCACATCTGCTATGATGCGCAGCTGCGTATTGTGGGTGGTGGTGGAAAACATTGCCATCAGATACAAATACAGGAGGTTACTCACTAGCTGACCCTGAGGGGGCCTGTCCTGACAAAAACAAGGGGTCCCTAGTTTGGGACCCCAGTGGTGGTAGAGGGACTAGAGGCTGGTACTTCACGCTGTCTGCCTCTTTGCTACGGTGTGCAGCTGTGATGGATGCAGTGGCATCTCAAAAAGTGCATGCCACGCACTCGCATGTTCAGCCTGAGTGGACGACTGTGTACCTGCTATAGCTTTGTTATTCATAGAATAAACCTAGGCCAAGTTGGATAAATTATAGCTCACCTCATATGTGGTCAGCAAAGAAAAGCCACTCCAGAAAATCTGATGCATTTACTGTCATAGGATTCTTATTCATATACATGCTACTGACAAGTCAGATTCTTCACCCTCAGAAATGCCAGAAAAATAACCAAGGGTGCGTCTGCAATAGTCTAGCTTGCTCTTTCCCTGCAGACTTGAGTCAGATGTGTGTTCCATTGCTGTGGGTGGGACAGGTGTGAATCTTTGATTTTAAGCTTGCAACAAGTATGTTATTGTAGTTTAAAGGCAAAACGGTACTAATAATCGCAGCCCCCCGTGGCCTTTATCCCCTTTTAATAGTGTTGCTAGACACTGAATTATTAGTTTACTCTGCACTGTTTCTGTCTAGTTAATGTGCGGAGATGTACATATATTTATATGACTTGGAGTTGTCGACTTTGCACTTAGAAACATTGTAGCGTTATCTGGTGTGTTGCTTTCATTTCTTTAATGATTTCTGTAAGGGATCGGTGGGTATGCTAGGCACCATTATTAGTCTGCTCTTTTTGGGTCACCTGTTCAATGCCCAGCTGCGGCCGTCTCCCACTTGCCCTCGGACAGGAAACGGAGAGACGCGCACAGAGAGGCAGCTACAGCAGCTACAGTGCTTAACGGAAACGTAGGCAGAGAGGGAAAGAAGTCCCCTCTACCGAGGACTTTGCTGTCGCACTCGAAGACGCGGGGACAGGCAGTTTGTTCTCGTTGCTGTGTCATGTAGGGGGCTCATTTTTATTTAAGGAGCTTTACGAACAGTATACAACTAAGGGGTCCTTAGTACTAAGCGTACTAAGGGGTCCTTAGTACGCTGACTGGACCCATGACCCGGAGGCAGCACAGCTTTGAAACGAGCACCTCTTTTGGAACTGCTTATCGTTCAAAGAAAAAACACTGTCAGGTTGAAGGGTGTAAGGCCCGCTTCCTTGTTGGGGAGCCCATAAAAGTGACAATTATTCAGTGCAGGCGCGCTGAGTGGGGTCTCGTTGAGGATTCCAACCCTGGATGTCAACAATGGTGGGAGATGGCGGCGTTGAAAAAGGGCAAGTGTGTAACAGTGACAGTATGATGCGGAGCGGGAGGATGTGGGTTGGCTCTTCTGATGTGGTCCGCAATGGTGCTGACTCGGACGCCAATAATTGCAATAATTGCCCTGTAAAAGGAGCTGCCAAGGATGCAAGCTTTGGGCAATGGTTGCGCACGTGGGACACCGTTTTGATGGGTTCTAATTTTTTTTTTTTCTTAGGGGAGAGAGTTTGGCATGTGACCTAGTGAGCCAATCATTTCGAGGTCCATTCCCTAAATTCTGTTTGTTGTGAAACGAATTTGTTGTCCCTTTTGCATTGCTTGTATTAGGGAGAGGGTGAAGAACTCATGAAAGTGGAAAGACATGCCAAAATGTTTGTTAGCCAGTCATGTGTGAGTTCGTTGTCATTGGGGATGAGAAATGTGGGCGGAGTCCCGAAGTTAATGAAACGGCCCCGCGGCCTGGAGAACTCGTTCTGAGCTAAATTTTGATCTCTTTCCTCTTCGGCATAGATCATGGTCATTGTTTCACCTGTTGTAAATACGTACATTCATGTATAAAATTTTCAGTTCATCTTCCTCTCCGTGTGCAAGTTGTTGTGGCCAGATGCAGTAAATTCACTATTTTCATTTCTATATAACGTGCCTTTCTGAAGATGGTGAGCTCTTTTGTCTAGTCCTGTAAGAAAGCAGCAAAGCGCTCCCAAATCTTCCACAAAACTGTGCGATATTTTTAATACTAACTGCGGCTTGGTGTCACTCAAAACATGTAGTTGAGGTAGATTTCTTCCCCCCCCCCCCCCCCCCCCCTGTTTTTGTTCGTTCAAATGAGGACCAGCAGACACTAACTCTTGCTTTTGTAATGCCCTAGGCCCCGCCTTAAGGCAGTACTCCAATGTCAATACCATTTTTATAGCTATGGCTGTCCAACAGCACTAATGTCTTTTATACACTTCTTTTACTAATCTCTTACCCAAGTGGTGGCTTATACTGCGGGGGTGAAAGTCTCTGGACAGTATGTGTAGATTTTGGACTAGAATCGCGATGTAAACGAATTGTGGCCTTATTTCTCTTGCACACATGAAAGAACTAACGTTCAACTTTCACATCGACAAGTATGGTCCGAGTTTCCTGGTTGATGTGAAAGTTATGTGCTTTGATTGCAGTTTGTGTAGTCCACACACTTGTCCCCGATATTACATAGGGGCAAATTAGGCGCCTTTACAAAGGCAGTTTCTTTGGCGCCCACTACCTTCCCCATAAATAAGCTACAGTGTTTCTTGTGAACAGCTGGCTGCATTTATAAATACCATTATTTTTTTTGTAATTTGTTGTGCGTCTTTGAGAAATCCATGACATACATGCGCAGCTGGTTGCCAGAATTGTGCAGCCATATTTCGGTAACTAACATCCATGCTGCATGCTGCCGGTAATACATCAGGAGCTTGTGGTTGTCAGCTTTTTGTGTTTTGTGTGACTATAAGCCTTGCTATTGTAATGTCACATATAGTGCTGTGGGTAAACAAATAACTTTACTTTTAACTTTACTTTTAACTCTTGTAGAAGCATGAACACTGCGCAATCGCTGCGGCGGGCTATGCTTCCACATTGGGCTTTAGCCACATGTCAAATGTCTATCTTTATTCTGCTGCAGCAGCTTGCATGTTATCAGATAAGTTACTTCGTCGCAGCTGCTCTAAGGAGACGCTTTCTAGACGCTTGTAGCCTAGATGTTGATGTCGATATACCCCCGACACGCCCAGGGAATGTCTTCGGTAGAGGGCACATGGAAACCAGCGAAATGTGCAGTTTACAGAACAAAAAGGTAACTATTTTAAATGATGTTATTATTGATCACTTCTTTTCAGAGCAGGAACAATGACTTTAGAAATCTGCCTGTTAAACCGCTCAAAATGCAGGTTTCTGCCGCCAATGCATACCTGTGTAATACTGCAATGCTCTGGCTGTGCTTTATGTTCATATACAGCATCCTTTATGCTTAGTTTCTCTGCATGTGCACTCCATGTCTTGGGCATTGCTGAGGGCGCATAGCAGCAAGCATAACATGCCATGTTTGGTCAGAGTGGCATGTTCAAAAAGACGACATAAAAACATTAAAATACTGAATGCCAGGTTCTGGTCAAACTACGTTTGTATCTTTTGTTATTCTGCATGGGTTTTGCTGCAGTTATATGACCTTTCTATATAGTATGTGACAGTTCTGAATGGAGATGCATGCGTACAGTGCCACCTGGAAAAAGCAATTGAGAGAAACTGGCAGTTGCCCTTGGAGATGTGTAATCAAAGTTCAGCACAGATAACTTGAATTTCATTTTCCCTTCTATTGCAGGAGGAGCCCAGCCTGCTCTTTCCATCTTAGGCCTGAAAGACCAGCAACAGCTGATCGAGCAAATGCACAGGATAGTAACTGCTTCTGGAATCCTGGCCTGCGGAGGCCGCCCACAGAGAACTCGATCATCTCCTCGCTAATTCCGAAATATTAGGTTTCAATAAATACCTTTTCCTCCACCACCTCCCCAAGGGAAGAGCTGTCACGGGCAAGGATAATTAAAAAAAAATTATTCAAGCAGATTCTTAATACTCCAGTTGGCCTGCATTTTACCATGCCATTCCTTAACATCGATATTTTTTTAGTGTAGACTATTTATGCATGCAGTTTTTGCAATAAAGCAAAAAAAAAAAGCTTTTTTACAACCTCGCATGCTGGTATGCCTATGCACTTAGCATGTTTTCAGGAATGGCGCATTTGTGTAAAGCTCAGCTAGCATATGTGCCTCTTTGATGGAAGTTTTAATTGCACACTACTGTTCAGTGCTTTGTGTGTGAAAGTAAAGCAGACAACAGGAAACTTGAACCTGTTGCATATTCTATTGTCTGCTTTACTTTCACGACAAAGGCATTGAGCACTAGTATGTGACTGAAATTTCCATGGCACATGCTTGCTGAGCTTTACACGAATGTTATTGGCAAGTTTTTACACCAATAGCGGGCCCTGCAAGCATGTTCCGGGAAACGTCCGAATGTCCGCCTCCGGCTGCCCGTCGGACGTCCGTGGGACGCGATCCGGATCCACGAACGATAGTCCGACGGACGTCCGCTGTACGTATATCGAACATAACCGGACTTCCGTCGGATGTCCGAAGGTCCGAAAAAGGACGTCCGTTGGTCGACCGTCGGACGTCGATGGCCGTCTGGATCTGTGCAGTGCAGTTGTACTTGACACGAGCTATTAAAAACTACATGACGATGCTGTAGCAAGTTGAATTTTTATTCACAGGTATGTAATTAATACTAATTTTAATTGCCTGCAATCAGTCCAGTGCAGTTGCACAAGTCCGGCAACATTTGCCTATATTTATCATCCGTCATTGATCCCTTGCAAATACAAGCTGCTTCGACATCCTGCAGTACAGCTGCAGCGTCACAACTGTTTTTCTGTGCATATCACTCAGCTTTGCCTCCGACAGGCTTGAAAACCACAGCTCGCTCATGCGTAATCACAAGATATTGCTTGCATTTTCAGACGTAGCAATAATAGAAGAAACGTTCGTCCTCGATGCGGCACCAGCTCGGCGAATGCCACGGAGCGCCTGAAGCGAGAAAGGCGATTATTCTGTAGCAGCCAGCTATCTCGGCTCTTGATATGTTCGTTTGTCAGCGCTGTTCACGTCCTGACACTGCTTCTTGCTTCGAGGTGGAATTGTTTCACAAGCAGATATTTTCCTTTCGTTCCTCCGTTTAAGTGTTTTAACTGAGAGCTAGGCTGGACACCCCGGAAGCAGCGTCGGTATAGCACCGGGAGATATAACGACTTCAATTGCTTCAACCCTCGATTACATGAACGTAGTCGCACAATATGAGGTGTGCTTCAGAACGGTGCTCACGCACTGCTGATAGTTCGAGACTCTCATCGTCCCTTCGCATGTTTCGCGTAGTTCCGCTCAAACTTTTCTCCCAACTCGTCGTCTCCTAGTGCGGAAAAAACAATGCTTTTGGCGCGCCCGGACCCGCCGGTGCGCCAGCCTGAAGCAAAACAGTGGGAATCAGTTCTTTTCGCCACAGCTTCGTTAAATTCCTTGTCACTGGTGCTACATAGTTTCTGCTCACTGCTATCACTACTTAACAGCAATATACGAAGGCTAAAGTGCAATTAATTTCGTGACAGCGCGCGCGTAAAGCGAGAAAAATTCCACACCGCATTGCTATGTACTGCTAACGCGCGCGCCGGAGGCTAGGAGAATAAAGGGGCGAGACTAAAACCCGCCATGAATAGGGTTTTTTCGGCTAAAAGTTTGTCCCTAGATTTCCCCAAACGCATTGAACGCCATGTTTTTACAAAGTACCTAAATGCTGACTATTATGTGCCTAGTTGAGTCTGAATTTGTCCCCAGATTCGTGGCGGGCTGGCGGGCTTTTCGGCTCTTTCCTCGTTGTCGCCGACGGCGTCCAGAGCTTTTGGATTGACGAGCTCTGGACGACGGTGTCGTCGGCGCATTCGGGCAGTGTTTGTAAAGTCTCTCAGTTTATTGGCGTGGGTTTGCTGCAGCGGAGGTAGTGCAACGCACCCTTAACATTAAACCATTCAACTGCAAAAGTCGGACGTTCGATTCATGGGTACCGAGCAAATTTGCGATGTCTGCGTCAACGATCTGACATCGGCCGTCGCTTCTCATGTAAGCCATTGTCATTGCTGTTGTGTTTTGACATAGTGCGCCGAGTGCAGCGGTAGGTGGGTGTCGTGTCCATTTTTGTCCTCGAAATCAATGCGGGAGATGTCATTCAGCAGTGAATTAAGCTAAACAGCAACCTGGTACTTAATTGTTTTTGAGCTTGCAGATATGACAGATCGAAATTAGCGTGCAATTTGTCAATTACTTATATCTCTGTGGCATGGATGCCACCTTCTAGCTTTGGAAAGCAATCTGGAGACGGTGCGAAACTCATGTGTTTTATCAGAACATGTATTGATATATAAGCAGTATAAAAAAATGACTTTGGAAGGAATGAAATTCTTTCCAACAAAGCTTTGCGCAAATACATTTTTTTTTTCTAACAGGAACTTGCAACAATGCTACACGACAACGTAGGCACTATACTGTGTCAGCTTGCTGCTTATCTGATTCTAATTTAAGATGATTAGCATTAGCAGCATTTGTTGTTTTAGTGGTTATTTTATTACATATACAAAAGGAAAGAAAAGATGTTTGCCAGCCCCGGTATCTGATATCTGAAGCACCTGAACAGGGGCGGTGGAATTGAAGGGATAGCGAGGAAGGGGTAGAGGAAATCAAAGAGGTGAACGATAGGGAGAAAGGACAGGGTAGGTAAAAATAAAAAAAATATATATACACTATGACACAATATACAGTAGTTCGCTTGAGGCCAAGAGTAACGAATGCAGCGAGCTGCCAAAATGCGGCCAGGGTAGCTTGCTTAACTTCCTTCAGGTCACTTGCAGCTGCCTTGTTACTGTATACGTGTTAGTAGACTATAAACTTGGACTGATATCTCATTATGCAATGCTGCTTGGTAGAGCACTCACTTCATTTCAGTGTTTACATGTGTCTATGCCATTTCTTGTTTTTACTGTCAGCAGTCTTGGAGACACAGCCGCTCGTTTATTCTGGACAACTTTCGCATCCTTGGCTCCCTACATATACAGTACATATGCAGTACTGAATATATGTGTATTATATTCAGTATTTTCATTTTATTTTTCAGTGCATGAGTATTGTTTCTGCTATGAATAGCAATTTGTTAAGTGACTGAAAAACATTTATAGCAGCAATTAAAACATATGAGTGTCAGTCTGTGAGGCCACATTGTTGCCATTGTCTTTGGTATCGTCTGGACATGCCACACCCTATACCCAATGAATTACCTGTATAGTCATTCCACCAAACTGAAATTGAATCTGGGTTGCAATACACACTTATACGCTATAATACCCCAGCACTCAACCCAACACTACGTCTCGTAACTGCCACACTTGTTGGCTGCTTACTGCACCGAGCTACTCCAGCACTTACTGTTAGCACTACACACCCATATTTATTTATTTATTTGTTTATTTATTTCAAATACCCTAAGGGCCTTTGCGGGCATTACATAGGGAGGGATTCATCAAATAAACACAAATAATTTACATTACAAGCAAAGAAAAAGCTGTAAGCAGAAATAGGTGCACAAAAAACCATGAACAATTTATGCAGTGACATCTAGATGCTAGAATCCAAGAAAGAAGACATCTAGAATGGGAGCAGTTAGGGATAAGAGTAGATGGAGAATACCTCAGTAATCTGCGATTCGCTGATGACATTGCCTTGCTAAGTAACTCAGGGGATGAATTGCAAAGAATGATGACCTAGACAGGAAAAGTAAAAAAGTAGGCTTGAAAATCAATATGCAGAAGACTAAGGTAATGTTTAATAGCCTATGGAAGGAAAAACAGTTTACGTTAGGTAGCGAAGTACTGCAAGTAGTAGGCGAATATATCTATTTAGGACAGGTAGTAACAGCAGATCCGGACCATGAAAAGGAAATAACAAGGAGAATAAGACTGGGATGGAGCACATTTGGCAAGTACTCCCAGATTATGACTAGCAGTTTATCGGTATCGCTCAAGAGGAAAGCATACAACAGCTGCATCTTACCTGTACTTACCTATGGGACTGAAACGTGGAAGCTAACAAAGAGGGTTCTACTAAAGTTGAGGACAACGCAGAGGGCTATGGAAAGAAAAATGGCAGGGATAACGTTAAGAGATAGGAAGCGTGCAGAGTGGGTCAGAGAAATAACTCAAGTCACTGACATTCTAACGGAAATCAAGAAGAAGAAATGGGCAGGACATGTAGCGCTAGGAAAGGATAAGTGATGGTCGCTTAGGGCAACAAACTGGATTCCAAGGGGAGGAAAGCGTAGCAGGGGGCGGCAGAAAATTAGGTGGGTGGATGAGATTAAGAAGTTTGCAGGGGTCAAGTGGATGCAGCTCGCACAGGACCGGGTTAATTGGAGGAATATGGGAGAGGCCTTTGCCCTGCAGTGGGTATAGTCAGGCTGAGGATGATGATGATGATCTAGATGCTTAAATTAGCATTACCTCATAGTATAGACATCCGCTCACTTGTCCTTGTTGTCATCCATGGCTTGGGCTTGCAACCTCCGACTGCTTGCGCCTTCACACCCTCGTAGGATAGTCGTGCATGGCGTGTGAGTGCCGTAGATATAAACCAGTATCCTTCAATGCTCTTACCTCACCCAGTATTATTGAGCACTAGACTGGCTTCAGCATTTTGCGCTGCCCTAGCTTAAGCATCTGTTGCGAAATTAAATATTAGCAGCCACATTCTCCTGATGTTATTCTTGCTTTAAATGGACATCAGCATACAGAACAACAGAATGATGATGGGAAATCGTATTTCCACAGATACAACACAAATGGAGTATTAGGCCTCAGGAAAGCTTTAGATAAATATTTAACTTGATCTCAAACAGTTCAGGCCTGCCATAGTCAAGCCCCCACTTCGCTAAAAAAAGAAAAGCAAACAAACGGCAACTGCATGCTAAAATGCAAATGCATATGGATACATTGACGTCATTTGAGAGGCTACACATTTCACATTTATGCGACGCAATCGTGCGCAGCCACTGTCACTTCCTTGATACTGTCCAGACCTGTACGTGCTCATTGTGCCTTACGTTCCCTATTCCTGTGAACTGTTTCAAAGCTTTCTCCTTGTCAGCGGCTTGTGTCACCTCCTTCCCACGCTTACAACCACTTTTGCCCTTGCATGCAACATGCTTGATTCCATGATCTTGAAAAGGCTATAACAAGTTCCTGCATGCACATGGAAGCAAATTTGTAAATATGTTGTAAGGCACAATGCTTTGGTGTTATACTGCTACACTTGTCTGTTTATTTGTTTATCTGTTATGTCTGGGCAAGTTCTGTTATGTCTTTTTTTTTTTTTCCTACTGTTATATGTGCTTGGTTTTTCCATAACCACTTCTCTTGATGTCATACGACTCGAGATGCTTGGGGCATTAAACCCCATAAACCAGTTACCAACCAACCGTCTCTTGGCACTAGCCTGATTTCTTTTATTCCGCAGTTTTTCAGTGGCAAGAAAGCATGCTGTCATCAGTCTCTCCTTCCTCCATCCTTTTGATCGCTATGTGGTTATTTCTTTCCCTGTATCATATAAGGGGGACACTCTCCTATGTATAGATAAATCAGCAACCGTGCGGTACCCGCTTATTGCAACATTCTTAACAAAACATATTCACTGCAGCTTAAATGTGGTGCTGTCATTATATCATATCATAAGTAGAACAGGCCTCTCGGCACCCCTGCTCCTGACCTGAAGCTCCGGATTCTACACGGCCCCGACGTGAAGCAACTTTGCTGTGCTGCCTGTGGGTTGGTGTAGCGTTCACAAATTCTCATTCGTTTGTGATAGGTATGGCTAAGCCCTGCATGTGCAACCTCTGGGTCTGACGAGACTATAGGCCACATTCTTTGCGAGTGGACCACATACAATGCGGAAAGACAGTTTCTCTGCCCTGCACTAGAGTGTCTATATGGACACCCGCTGACAGAAATCAAGATTATATGCCATTGGCTGCGGCGATCGTCTGCGGTGAAGACCTCCCAGGCACTGCTCTGCTTCATGAAAACCACGGGTCTGATCGGTAGACTGTTATTTTGCTGCGATGCGACGTGATATGGCTGTGATGTGACAGTACTGATTTCATATTTCTGTAACTTTCTTTTACACATCACTTTTATATCCACTTACCCCCTTCCCCCAGTGCAGAGCAGCAAACCGGTTTCTTCTTCGGTTAACCTCCCTGCCTTTCCTCCTCTTCCAACACCCCTGCCTATAGTTACACTCAGAACTTGCCTGTGCAATGAACCTAAACCTGAAATTGCAAATCAAGATGTGGTGAAAAGCAACATAAAGTACTGCAGTTCATGGTCAAGACTTTTATAGAGACTCCAATTATAGTTTGATTCAACGGCAAATATCCGAAGGCTGTTTGCTATGCAGCACGCACGGTGTGGATGTTCTTGATTGCATACAGCTTCCAAATTTATTAAACTGTCACCACATAGAAACGAAAAATTGCGTCATTCCAAGCATTTAGTCGAGTATCGAGCACACTGTGATACGTTCATGTTCTCCTTCTTTCCCCTGGCGGTCCGCGAATGGAATGGTTTAGCCGATGAAGTGGTTAATTGCTCATCACTAGATGGGTTCAGTTCACGGCTGGCAATTGTTCCTTGAGTACCCTATATATGTGTAGCCTGACCTCTGTACAAATATAGTGAAACATGTGTCTTCAGCGTGATTATATTGTATCATATCCTTCTTTTCCATTTCTTGTTCCACACTGCCATATAGAATTATATAAAAATTAGACAAGTGTGGATTGTCAGTATTCCTGTCATTTGCAGTTTCTATATTATGCCCCTAACCTGCAACAGCCTCCAAAAGGAGGCTAGCAGTATGTATGAAATAAAATAAACCAGTTTAGAAAGCTTGTGCCTTTCCTTGCTTTTTGAACGGAACACAAGTTCTCGGGCCATACAGGATCTGCAACTGCTATGGAGGGTCGCACGGACAAGCTAGGCGCTGCCCGATCAGTTCATGTTTCATTGTCAGTATATTTTATGTATATACTAAGGGATACCCCCCTTTTTTTTTTCTTTCTCACTGTAGCCAAGGCCAGACAGGAAAGGAAAGAGGACAGGCCATGGTCCTCTTGCCTTGTGGAAGGCGAGGGGACGGGTGAAAGGGATAAATTGAAGATAAAGTGTAAGGTCACTAGAGGTGAGTTGGCTCCTTTTCCAGGGCTAGGGAACAGTGGCCTATCTTACCTTTTCTGCCTAGTCTTGGCCACACTGCCATAAGTTGTCTCCGAGTGTAATTGAAGTCGAAAATTACTATTAGTGGGATTTGTTTTTATGCTATGTATGGCGTAAATTTTTTTCGTAGCTAAACTGAATCTCCCTTTCATGCCTGGCGTCTGCCTATAAACTCGTCGAATTTGCGCCTAATTTAAGCGAAAAACGCCACCCTTCCGCGCAAATTAAATTTTCAAAATTCGCGGCCATTATCATCATTATCGTTTTTGTAGCGTCTCGCGCCATCTGTTGTGTATGTACACCAAAAAGAGAAAAATAAAACATTCAAGATGGCTGCCTTCATGTTTTGCGCTGAGACGCATAAGTGACCGTCTTTTTTGAAGATTTCTCGTCCTGAAGGTTTACCCATAACCAAGTTTCACGGTACTCGCTAATAAATAACACGTCCCACATCCAAGGTGCTGCTTTTTCTTGCAGGTAAGGACATAAGACGTCAAAGGGCCGCCGCACGTCCTCGCGACGGCGCGATTGTTCCCGCTATACGCGATGTTGCGTTTTGTTGCGCCGGTTGTTTTGTGCTTTATGAAAGTTATATCTTTGTGCTTAGGTTCAGAAGTGTGCACCTAAGTGCTTGAGGAATGGGTGACGCCGGGACTAAGGAGGTTGAATCAGGACAAAAAATGTAGGCTTTTCTCTGGCTGTCCAAACTCTATTCTGATCTGCTTGCCGCTGTTTTTGCCCGAATTCCGTCGCTTTTAATATACTTTATTAACCTTTTTTCCTCGCCCAGCACATTGATGAGCACTGCGGCTACGTAGGGCCCATCGCGCGGTATTCGAGGGAACTGCTCTTGATGGCATAGAATGCCACCACGGTAGGGAAGATTTCTCCTTTGGCTACTACTCTTGTCTGCACCCCTCGCTCTGTTGATGACATTCGAAATGCCACCACATTTTCATTTACCTTATGGAATGAAAAACGCAAGCGGTTTAACTACTACCGAGGCACTTTTTTGTGCGACTTTTATGCTTCTGAGTGTTCTTTGCTAGAAGCTCTCCGGCACCGATGCTTGCTGCTTGTGCTAGTGGAACAGTAGAAGTAGTGGTGGTCACGGTTTACATTGCTTGAAAGCAGTTTGTCTAGTGAACACTTCGCAGACTTGCAGCTTGTGTCAGCAATACGGCTATTTAATGCAGCAAAATAGAAAAATATTAATGCCATTGTTATGAGGCGAGCCATTGCACCACCCCGGTGGGGAAAATTTTCAAAAAGGGCTTCACAAGTTTGGATCGACCGGCGGGAAGAGCGCCGGCCCGCGTGTCGTGCAAGATTGGATAAACGCTGTAGCTGCGACTTAATGAAGGCTTGTTATCTAGTGGTTGCATAGCGTTTGACCCAACAGTCAGACAGATGACTCCACAGGCTGAGAATATTTAGTCAGCCATTTCTTTTCCTGTCCTGTGTACGTACCCTCTCTCTATTTTGTAATGTTGGTAATTTCCTACACCTAGAATAAAGCAGCTTGTGCTCTGCCCTGTGAACCATTTAACATCTCCTATTCTAGACCTGCTCAGCACGAGTGCCAATGCTTTTTTGTGGATAGTGCACCAATCAGGCCAAGAATACTTTACTGCCAAACAGTGTCATAAGCTTGAGCTTATTGAAGGCACTGTGCAACTGAAAAAAGCCATTTAGCAATCGCCATTCCTTGCAACTTTCAGGCACCAGGGTGTTTCTGAAATGCAAATTTATTGAAGAACCCTGGCTAGTTTTGGTCAAGCTTGGTTGCGGGCTAGAGTGCATCATTTTAAATGATGCACATTAGCCAGCTGGCAAACTTGCACTGCAATAATTTGCACAATGCTAACAAATTAGGAACAGCCCAACAGCTTGAGTAAGCTTGAAGCATGCAATAAAAATGGATTCCTCACAGTTAAGCAAGGTGCGAAACTTCTGATTATCGGTTTTCAGATGGGCATCTTATGCTCAACAGCTGTGCAGGAAACATGGATTTCATGTTTGGCGAAAGGAATTTTGGCTTTGTACACATCTTTGAATGAAGCTGAGCATTGGGCTTTTCAAACTGCATCATTTCATTTTTTGCATGTGCAGCTTTGTGGCCAAGCTTTACCTTAGCTTTGGAAACAGGTGCCGGCTTTGTCACTGCAGCCTCCTTGCACACAGCGCAGGTTGTGCACAAATGTTGCTTGTTTGCAAGGCAAAATCTTGTAGAAAATGTTTCTACACCTGAACTTAAGCCTACAGGTACACCAGCTGGGAAAACTTTTCATGC
The DNA here is from genome assembly GCF_055883805.1 of Amblyomma maculatum. Lineage (NCBI taxonomy): Eukaryota > Metazoa > Arthropoda > Arachnida > Ixodida > Ixodidae > Amblyomma > Amblyomma maculatum. Next base: position 189,155,333 of record NC_139344.1, read on the forward strand.
CGTGGATCTGTTTTCAGCCATGTTCACTTGTACCCTGCTGCGGTGGCTCAGTGATAAGAGAGCTTGATTGCTGATCCCAAAGATACAGGTTTACTCTCAGCTGCGGTGGCAGCTGATGGAGGCGAAATGCAAGGCGGCTTTGTACTTTGCGATGTCAGTGCACATAAAAAACCCAGGTGGTCAGAATTTTCTGGAGCTGTCCACTACAGCATCCCTCATAGCCAATAGACATTAAACCCCATAAACCGAACAGAACACTTGTCAACTGTAAACTTCCATGAGGAGAAAACAATCTATGCAGCTCAAAAGCAGGCCCTGTGGCTGCATACAGTTCACCAAAATGTACATGCGAAATTAATTGCAAAATAAAGTACAATCCCTTTGTGCACGTTACATAAGGCATTGCAATCCAAGGAAAGCACAGATGGTGGAGGTAGGTGCAGCGTATGTCGTTATCAAAAGGCAGTATTTCTGTGCATATGAGCAAAGTATATGGGGTTTTATTTCCGGGCTGTTGGAGGGCCACAATTTTAGCCTCTTGGGAACCTTTATTGTGCACTACTAATACTGCTGCATATCATACGGGCATTTTCGCATATTGCCTCTATTGAAGCAGCATCACTTTTTTAGGTAAAAGTGAATATTCTAGTGTCTCATTGCAGGTCTGCAATAATCATTGTAAAAATGGTGAGAATCTTTCAGACGACTGTGTACAAACTTGACTAACTACACATAACTTTCTGCATCCACAAAACCATATGCTGGCTTAGTCCTTTATCTCAGAGCTTCATTTGTCATTGGCAATTGTGCCAGTATTGCCAGTGACAAGTGGCACTTGTCCAACCTGCTCTTACATTGCTTGCACTGCCAATGAAAAAGGAATAGATTTGGTAAATACATTGACTGCATTTTCAACTCTACAGAGCCATAGTTATCCATGGAAAAAAATGCGCATTTCAGTCTTTAGCACACATTTTTGGCATGACAAAAGTCATTTTATGATAGTGCCACACACAAAGAGTGCCGGTGGCACCTCAAAAAAAAAAGATCTCTTTCGTAAAGTAGTTCAGACAGCAGCTTCGCTGACAATCTAGAATTTGTACCCGACAGTTACTCGACCCCGTTTGCGATGTGCATAAACTGGTAAAAAAAGAAAAGATGGCGAAGTGACAGCATGCTTACTAATGAAGGAAACTTTTTAGAATTAGAATGGTATGAAAAACATTACAACTAAACCTGGCGATGTTAGTATGTTTTTCGGGAGCTAATTTGGCGGTTACAGGGTTAACGTGCAGCTAACTTCATATAATTAGCATCAATTAAATGCTGTGTATCTTGGGGACCATCATTAACAATATCATGCATGTGAGCCATCACATGCTTGAGTTCATTAAACATACAAAATACGTAGGCACCTTTTATTCAGATAGCATTTGTATACAAAATCAAAAGCACCATGGCAATGTCAGAAGCAGCTTAGGCATATAAGCACAGCCTATTTTGAACATGATGTGGAACAGGTTCCTTAGCCCTCATATTTTTCAAAGTCGGCTAACAAACAGATGTGCATTTGCAAAAACCTGCATGGTATGCAGATGAGCCATTCCTGCCACTAACAAAATGAGCCACTTCACAGATTTCCATATGGTCCTTCCAGGCTTTGAACTCTGCAAAAAGAAAGATTTTCCAAGTTGTCAAAAGTGAGTCTCAAAAAAAGACAGTAAGAAACAGAACTCTTGTAGACTGGAAAATACAAAATACAAAAAAAAAAGTACAGGTATTGCCAACACCAGCAAATTGCATAAGTAAACTGCATATGTTGACATCAATTTTTGGAAGCAGATTTCAGAGGCTAGGCTACACTGCCATGCAGTCAGCCATAACTACTGCTAGATGAATGTCAACATATCCAAAATGAGCTAGATAACTTGTCAAGTTGTCTTTTGTGTGCCTTTATAGACGCTCTGGCTAGGCTCAAACATGGCAAATAGACTTGTCCTCCGCACTCACCGGTTCTTCACGATGCCTGTCACTGGCAAGGCCTAAAGCTTTTCCCATTGGTTCATTGACTCGAACGAGAACATCTTCGGTGTAACTCCGCCTGGTTGGGTACTTGAAACAAAAGTTAAAGAAACACCATCACCAACCAAATTTTTTATTAGAACCAGACGTTTCGGGTCCAACTCGGTCCCTTCCTCAGGGGCGACTAAAGTTTGAGGCCCGCAGTAGCAGGCACACGTGGCGAAGTCCAATTGTGTAGCAGAGCCAGGGTAGCGTCCCCGGATTCCAGTTCACTGCTGCAGCTGTCAGCCGGATGGATGAACCGAAAAAAGACGTGACAACTTTTGAAAGGATTGGTCTCCACATCAAGTATGTTCACCTCGTCAAAGGCGATTTTGTGGTCGGCGCATTCGCAGTGCTCGGCGAGGGGGGTTGCTTTTCGAGTTCAATTGCCGGGCGTCATTTTTGTGCTGCAATATGCGCCGACAGAGATTTTTTGTTTCGCCGATATACGAGGCAGAGCACTCTGAGCACTAGAGATTTTATAAATAATGCCTGGTTATTTTTCTCTGGGAATACGATCTTTTGGTAGCGGCAGAAAATGGCAGACTGTTGAGGTAGGTTTGTGCGACATACAGACGTGTTTGCGCAGGATGCGTGCAAGCGCCTCACTGGTGCCCGCCACGTATGGGAGCACAATGCGAGGGCGCTTTGTCGTGTCCGTGCTGACTGACCCTCTTGTCCTGCTAGCTCGACGGCAGGAAGCACATCGGAATGAAGGCGCGTGTACAGCCATTCTTCTTCAGATCGGCTAAACATAGGCCGCTGCCTGCTACTGCGGGCCTCGAACTTTAGTCGCCCCTGAGGAAGGGACCGAGTTGGTCGCGAAACGTTGGGTTCTAATAAATAATCTGGTTGGTGATAGTGTTTCTTAAACTAGTGGTTCATCACACCGATTAACAAGCTAATGGCAGAAGGAGCACAGGTAACTTCTTCAAGAGCCTACATATGCTCTTTGCAACCATGTGTTCTTATCCCATCAATTACTATCAGCCAAAAAGAACTCAGTACTCTGTTTGACAGCATTATCTGCACACTGGATTCACTTTCAGAGTTTATTTTGTTCAACAAGGTGGCCAATCACGACAAAGGCACTGGTCATCAAACAACAGAAAGCCCAGTGCTCAGTTTAAAGGCAACAAGGAAACAGAGGTAAACCTGCCAAGTACAATGATCAAGAACAATGTAGAAGCAGTGTTGTGTTGTGGCAATTATTCGAGGTAAATCTCTGTGCATCATCATTGTACAACAAAAAAGAGTAAAAGCTGCGTCCAGGTGGCGTAAAGTGTGAAAAAAAAAAAAAAAAAAAAGCTTTGCGGTATGACTTCCCCCTCAAAGAAGCATCGGCCCAATGCTCTACATTGAATAGAAAGGTAGGCAAAAATAAACATCAAGCAAAATATAAACAGTGTCCATCAGTTATAATAGGGATAGGCACACAACATACAATTTCTGGACATGTATCACCCCTGGGGTGCTGTCAGCAGCATCTGGGGACAATTCCATAGCCCATTTCATCTAAATGAGTGAACTTGATTTGCGGAAACAGCAGCATAAAATTTATGGTTTTCATTAAATCCACGATGGCGATTCAGCATCCAAACCTAGAGTCTGTCTCCTGGCTTGAAATTTTCATTGTCATTGTAGGTTACGTTAGGCATTGGTGCCTTGCTGGCTTTTTATGCGCAGCTGGGCGAGTCGTCGGGCTGCTTCTGCACGTTGAAGGTAGGCAGTGACACTGAGGCTGTCCTTTTCCGTTACATGTGGCATCAGCATGACATCGAGTGCTGTATTAAGGCGAAAGCCTTTAAAGGGAAACTGCACCGGTTGTAGATCTTGATGAGTTTCAAGGAATCAAATGATTACAGCTTCCAGGTTAAGCATGCAAGATATCTTCGCGCTAGCATTTCAAACAATGGCGCAAATAGCGATTTAAACCGCTTCAGCTATCGAGCTTCTCCTCACCACACAGCGACGCGTGGGGGGCACATAATGACATCATTGACGGCACCGGTATGTTTCCCGCATAGAATGGCTTGCTTGGAAGAAGTAAAAACAAGGCTACCAAAATTGAAGGCCCAGAAACATTGTTTGATGGCATCAAAAAAGGCACCGCATGATGTGGGCGAAGGTAACGAAAAGAAAAAATATTACCGTCCGTGATGTCATCATTGAGCCTCTACGCAGTCCTTCAGTGCTGTGAGGAGAAGCTCGAATTGTAATCGTTGATTACTTCATCAGTTTTAAAGACAGCACAATTACCGACAGCTTCATCATCATCATCATCAGCCTGATTATACCCACTGCAGGGCGAAGGCCTCTCCCATATTTCTCCACTTAACCCGGTTCTGTGCTAGCTGCATCCACTTTACCCCTGCAAACTTCTTAATCTCATCCGCCCACCTAACCTTCTGCCGGCCCCTGCTACGCTTTCCTTCCCTTGGAATCCAGTTTGTTACCCTCAGCGACCATCGTTTATCCTTATGTTACCCTCAGCGACCATCGGTTACTGACAGCTTATGGAGAGTCAAATTCTTGAATGTCGCAGAATTCTCGAAAAATGATGCAGCTGCGCTTTAATGGCTCATACTGTCGGCGTTCGTTCGGTCACAATATAGCTTTCAATCAAATTACATCACCTGAAACCGAAACTAATGTCACTGGAAAGATAAAAATCCTGCATTTACCGGGAATCGAACCTGCATTCCTCGCATCGCCAGCCTAAGCTTTAACCAACTGCGCCACGCCCGGGATCGTGAACTACACATTAATCTCGTCTACAGTGATTTGGTTTGGTTTGGTTTGCGGGGTTTAACATCCTAAACTGACTCAGGCTATGATAGATGCCGTAGTGGAGGACTCCGGAAATTTTGACCACCTGGGGTTCTTTAACGTGCACTGACATTGCATAGAACACAGGCAGCCTTGCTTTCGTCTCCATCGAAAAGCCGCTTTCGTCTCCATTTTGCCGCCGAAGCCCGGTTACGATCCCGCATTCTTGGAAACAGTAGTCGAGCGCCGTAACCACGGCGCCACCCCGGCAGGCTCTTGTCTATCGTGAGGATGAGTTAAAACACACATCATAATTCTCCTTGTCTGCATGATGCTGATGCGGCCACTCCCCTTTGTAGCGAGGGATCACAGAGTTCTTCATTAGGCTAATATATAAAGGAGTAGAAAAAGAACAAAAACTCTACCAACTGCTGTGCATTGGTCAAAAGTCCAGAAAAAAGAAAAGGGGAAGGAAAAGAAGGGTGGAGTCCTTCAACAATCTGCTCGTTTACGCCACCAGTCAAGGCGGTGCTTTGTCACCTCTACTGTCCTACACAGGGTGTGCTCTTTGGGTGGTGACATAGACTGCAGACCAAGTGCTGTCGAAAGAGTCTCCATCAGTGCTGATATCGCAGTTGTAGGGGGGGAAAGCCACAGTTTCGGGCACTCGATCACAACATGCTGTATGGTTCTATTGGCTGCGTCGCACTTGGAGCACTTGTGCGCAGAAAACCACTCCGTGCCTCGCAGAGTAACCCGCTGCCGTCCGCTGTCTCGTGTGTTATAGATGTTCTCATTAGCGATCGTGTGTTTTGTGCTGGAGTCCACCGCCAGGGATGACTTCGCCCGTGCTTCGCTGTGCCATCTCTTCATTTCTGCTTCTCAAACCTGGTTATGGATCTGCTCTCTCCACGCAAGCTGGAATATCTCCAACAGGCCGGCTTGTGTTGTGTTGTGTTGTGTTGGGTTTTATGGCGCATAAGCAACTAAGGCTATCATGCGCCAAGAGCGAGGTTAATGTATGTTCTGGTTGCAAAAGAGGAAATGGATATGTTTAATCTATAGTTTATTTAAAAAGTTTCCTTCTTCTAGGAAACTGAGAACAGAGGCTAGGTTTACAAGTGCTCTTTCTCCTAAAAGCAAGGTGGGATGAAATGGGATGTTATGATTGTAAAATATAGTAAAATGTTTTCTCCGTAGTGTCTCAAGTTTTGAGCATGTAATTAGAATGTGGTTTACAGTGAGTATCTCGTCGCATTCTTCACAGGTCGGTTTGTTATGTTTCATTAGCAGAAAGTTATGTGTAAGATGAGTATGTCCAATACGAAGACGGCATACTATCACTTCCATAAAACGTTGTTGATGTGTGCTCGATTTCCATTCTCCTAGTACAGGCTTTATGAGACGCAACTTATTATTTTCTTGGTTGTTCCATCTGGACTGCCATTTATTGATCTGTTTATGTTTTATTAATTTCAAGCAATCACTATGTGGTATGTTTACTTTCTGAATCAATTTGTTGTGGGCAAGTGCAGCACATTTGTCTGCTCTTTCATTGCCGTCAATGCCTACGTGACTAGGGACCCAACAGAACACTATGTTGTGTCCTTGTGTCGTGATCATTTTTACATTATGTATTATGTCACCGATTAGAGGCATGGCAGCATTCCTGTGATTTAAAGCCATCAGTACACTCAACGAATCGGTGTAGATGACACTGTTCCCAATGCTTTCATTCACTATTTTTTCTACAGCTGTCAGGATAGCATAGGATTCAGCTGTAAAGATTGATGCGCACTGAGGAAGCCTAATTATTTGTTGCCAGTTCTCTTCAACTACGGCACAGCCAACATAAGTAGAAGTTTTTGATCCATCTGTATAAAACTCTGTATAATTACTGTACTTTTCTTTTATTGTGCGAAATTCTTGTATTATATGCTCTTTAGGAGTTTGGCTTTTGTTGAAGTGTGTTAGAGTGAGATCACAGACATTTGGAAGTTTGTACCATGGGGGTAGGGGGCTGTTTTTTGGTGCAGTGTCGGGCAAGGTGTCCAGAATTTCTAACTCACTGCAAATGTTTTCGAAACGCATTATCAGTGGCCTCGTCGCTTGTGGTTTATTTGTGAAAATTACTCGTGAGCGGCATGTTGAGACTATTGGATAGCAGAGGTGTTTTTTCTGTGACCTTATTCTAAGGACATAAGCACATGTAAGTGAAGCCCTTCTATCTTTCAGCGGAGGCTCATTCGTCTCTGCATACAGACTATCAACAGGGGAACAGGCCGGCTTGTGGAATTCCGTACTCCTCTGTCAACCTTCGCGTTCAAAGCATCCATCTGGTGTTGGAGCACTTGAGTACGATGTACTTGTATACCTCGCTGGACCATCTATGGTAAAGTGGTCAGCCGGCGCTGCAAGGCAAGCTTGACGGTTGTCTCACATGCGACGATAGTAGCGCTGACAATAAAGCTGCAATTAGTGATAATGACAATGAGAGCAAACGTGATGCACCGTGTGCACCAGCAACGCTCAGCCTTTCGCACTTCTGCAGTGTAGATTCCACAGTGCTCTTGGAATTTTCGGGCTCCCTGCCATACACAAGGTGGAATGGAGTTGACCTGCTTCTCCGCTCCTAGCCGGCAGCAACAGCGTGGCGGGCTACTGTGCTGACATTAAAGCGAGAAACTAGTTACATTGGCTTAACTTTCAGGCTGACTGACTGCTAATGCATGCAAGGAGGACAATGCCACGGACAACGAGAAGTGGGGTTTTTACACGACGGATATTATGATGTGCTTCTCGCTTTCTACAACGATAATTAGTCTGAAGAAGCCTTTGGCCCTTTGCTTCGGCGTTGCGAGTCAGGTAGTCAGTTGCTACTATTATCCACTTGTTGCTAGATGTCAATGTCGGGAAATGACCTAGTAAGTCCATGCCGATCTGTTGGAATGGCCTCGCAAGTGATTGGTTTGGTTGTATATCCTGCAGTCTTGTTAGCAGTGTTCGGTGGCGTTAGCAGTCGCAGCAACTCCTGACATAGTGCGTGACATTAGCAGATAGACGAGACCAATATGGGCCCATATTATTCAACCTGAATGCGAATGAGAGTAAAATAAAGTTTAGACGCCCAGCTGTGGGCTCATCATGAGGGGCCTGTAGGATTTCATCGAGAAGGCCCACAGGGACAAGTAAGTAGGCGGTCAGGGTGCGAACGCCATTATAAAGTGCAAGGGAGGCTAGTCCACGTTTGAACACTCTAAGCGGCAAGGATGACTTTCCTTCAAGGTAGTCGAAGTCTGAGTGCTGAAGTTGCGTGAAGTAGGCTCCAAAATAGCATCGTTATTGTCTTCTTCCAGCACTTTTGGACAGGGGTTTGTGAAAAGCAGTACCATGTGTGCGTGGCCAAAATAGGTGTTTAGAGCAGCTAAATGGAGCAGAAAGCAGGACAGACGTTCTGAAACAGCTAGGGAGCAGAAATGTTAATGTTTTATAGCAGAAATATTGGCTTTTTGAAGAAACTTCAGAGCACGTGGTCAATTAAATCTCCAATAAGTCATAAAGGCCTTTCTACCCTTCTTGGCAGCAGAAATTGTGCTGCTTACAAACAGGCCCGCTGTGTTCCGAAGATGTTTTTTACTGCGGACTGACTGTAACCAACATGTGACCAGCGTGCAGTTTAAAGGCCCATTCACGATTGAGGATTGCAAAGGGTGTGCGATTAAGGAACCGCTCAGATTGACCGATGTTCACACTTGTAAAGGCAAACCGTGGGTCGCTTTCCCAAACTGGCCTCGTTCAGAATGAGACTTGTCGACCTTGACTGCTCATCAAAACAGAAGCCGGATGTAAACCGAACATCGACTCATATCAACTGTGTTGCTGATTGGTAACCGATTTAAGATCAGGAAGGAAACGTTGGACATGTGCCTTTTCATATATAGGAGCGTTTGTTGCTAAACAAGCTAACTCTCAAAACGTAAGAATAATGTGCTTCAGATTGTATGTTTAAATAATGCAGCATGAGCACATCTATTTTAGCCTTCTCGACAATCTCTAGACAAGACAATCCCAAAACAAGTCCAAGGATCGCTAAGGTTGCACACTATAGTGAAGGCTTGCCAAAGTAAAAAAAATATGGGAATGAAATATTTTTGCTGAAGAAAGAAAAAGGCTCTCAGTGACCACAATCCATGGCATGCATGCAAGAGTGCCGCAGTCACCATGAATAGCAGAAAACATGGGGATGATATTGCCGGGAAACCTTCAAAACTGTATTTGTTTTTTAACAGCCGCCGGCATACAGGCATATCACTCTGATTCTGGATCGCGTATCAGTTCCGTAATCTTTGTTTGTTAATGCTTGATGTCGTGAGTCACACCTTTATCAGTTTTGTTGTAGCGCAAGATGCACAGAGATCTGTCTCGAAGGTTCCGGCCACTCGGGTGTCTTTCCACAATGTTCCAGCCCGTGCTGGTAGCTGTTTGCGACGTTATCTAGATTGTTCTGTGCAGCCTTTAAATTGATCGTTGACGAGTGTGACGAGCATTCTTTGTTCGACGATCGACGAGCACGTTTCTATCGCCGCCGCCGAGTTGCTTAGTTCTTTTGCGGGCGCAAGTCAGCCCAAATAATGAGTTTCTTTAGTGCAATTATCGACCCTTCATTTGTGTCGTCGACCTCGTCACCACTACGCGACATCTGGTGGTGGTGCTGCCTTTGATCCTTCAAGCGAAGACCCAAGCCGTGTTGCTGTCACCCTGGAAGACCAGCCTACAGGTCACCGAGCCAGCCGCCGACTTCAAGGCCTACAACCCGAACACGGTCTGCTGCCTGACCCCATTCGATCTCGGAAGGCATCGACGCTGACAATGGCCCAGCCTACAGCACCGGTTGTTTTCGTCCAACCCCGTGAGGCCCCCTGCTTCCATGGACGACCGGATGAGGATGCTGGAGACTGGATGGACCTTTTCGACCGTGTGACAGAATTCAACGGCTGGAACGACGCTGTGAAACTCAGGCAGGTCTACTTTGTTCTTCAAGGACATGCCCGAGTTTGGTTCGAGAATCATGAGGCAGCTATGAAGGATTGGGACATTTTCAAGGAAGCGTTTTTGACTGCCTTTTCAAGCGTCGTCCGAAAGGAAAGAGCCCAGGCCCTCCTTCAGTCAAGACTTCAACTTCCTAACGAGCCTGTCCTGGCGTACGTTGAAGAGATGAAGCGCCTCTTTCGCTACGCCGACCCTAACATGACTGAAGGTGAGAGAGTCAAATTTTTAATGCGAGGCGTCAAAGAATCGCTTTTTGCAAATCTGTACACCCGGATGCGCCACTACGAGCGACCACTTCAGCCAGACTATTCAAGCCACCACCCCAGCACATCTGCATGCGGAAAGAACGTTCGGGACCTCATCCGGGAGATCGTGCGAGAGGAGCTCCGCCGATTGATGCCATCATCGCAACAACCCCAGGTGGCGACGCTCGCGGACGTCGTCCGTGAAGAAGTCCAGCAGGCGCTGGGCGTTCCTCAAGCGACGGCTGCGGCTGTTCCAGCACAAGAGGCAACAGCAATGAACTACGCTGGTGCATTACGTCGCCCTGCGCCCCGACGTGATGACTTTCCGAGCCCGAACACACCCTCCTGGTGTGTTCAGGCGACATTTATCATCCTTCACGTTAAGCAATGGCCTCCTCGTGAAGAAGAACTTCGCACCCAACAAGACCGCGCAGCTTCTCGTAATGCCTAAAACCCTTCGGCAAGAAATTCTGCAGGCGTTGCACGATGAGCCCACAGCAGGCCACCTCGGATTTGCGCGCACGTTGCGTCGAATCCAGGAGTATTAACTGGCCGCGACTGCCTGCCGAAGTTGCCCACTATGTGAAGACGTATTGTGAGTGCCAACGACGCAAGACGCCACCGATCAGACCAGCAGGACTACTAAACCCAATTCCGCCCCCAATCCTTCCCTTTCAACAAATTAGGATGGATCTCCTCGGCCCCTTTCCATCTTCGTCTATGGGTAGCAAGTGGATCATCGTGGCCACTGACTACCTTACCCGTTACGCCGAAGCAAGAGCACTACCAAATGGTACCGCGGCAGAAGTCGCCAAATTTTTTGTCGAACAAATTCTCTTGCGACACGGCGTCCCAGAAGTGCTCATCACGGACAGGGGAACGGCGTTTACGGCAGAGTTGACGCAAGCCATCCTGGAATACAGTCACACAAGCCATCGACGAACAACTGCGTATCATCCCCAGACCAATGGCCTTACGGAGCGCCTGAACAAAACGATCGCGGACATGATCGCTATGCACGTCGACGCTGAACACAAGACCTGGGACGCCATCTTGCCGTACGTGATCTTCGCGTATAACACGGCAGTCCAGGAGTTGACCAGAGCGACCCCGTTTAAGCTTGTGTACGGCAGGGAGCCCACGACGACGCTCGACGCAATGCTGCCGCACGTAACCAGCGAAGACAACCTTGACGTCGCCGCCTACCTGCAGCGTGCAGAGGAAGCCCGACGACTCGCACGGCTGCGTATTAAAGACCAACAGCGCACCGACAGCCGACGATACAATTTACTACGACGCCACGCGGAGTACAAACCAGGAGACCAAGTGTGGGTTTGGACACCAATTCGCCGTCGCGGATTAAGCGAAAAGTTGTTGCGTCGATACTTTGGGCCGTACAAAATAATTCGCCGCGTCGGACCACTAGACTATGAAGTCATTCCCGACGGAACCTCAGCATCACAACGGCGATGCGAACGCCCAGAAATTGTACATGTTGTACGACTGAAGCCATATTACGCGCGTTAAAGAATCTGTGGTGTTTAAACTTTGCAGTGTTTAAGTTTCTTTGTTTTGGAACATCGAGGCGATGTTTTTTTTAAGGGGGGAGTAATGCCGCGAAACCTTCAAAACTGTATTTGTTGTTTTTTAACAGCCGCCGGCATACAGGCATATCACTCTGATTCTGGACCGCGTATCAGTTCCGTAATCTTTGTTTGTTAATGCTCGATGTCGCGAGTCACACCTTTATCAGTTTTGTTGTAGCGCAAGATGCACAGAGATCTGTCTCGAAGGTTCCGGCCACTCGGGTGTCTTTCCACAATGTTCCAGCCCGTGCTGGTAGCTGTTTGCGACGTTATCTAGATTGTTCTGTGCAGCCTTTAAATTGAGCGTTGACGAGTGTGACGAGCATTCTTTGTTCAACGATCGACGAGCACGTTTGTTCCTATCGCCGCCGCCGAGTTGCTTAGTTCTTTTGCGGGCGCAAGTCAGCCCAAATAAAGAGTTTCTTTAGTGCAATCATCGACCCCTCATTTGTGTCGTCGACCTCGTCACCACTACGTGACAATATCGTGTGACGTCAGCGCCCAAGGTTGCCAAACCATAAAGCTGCTTTCGCTATTAATAATAAAAATTTATTTTAAACTATCCACTGTACTGAAATCTCAAATTTCAAGGATTTATAATCAACGTGAATGGAGTGAAATGCAATAATCAGTTTATGCTCAAATTTTAGCTGTCATGACCCCTTTCATCATCATCATCAGCCTGATTATACCCACTGCAGGGCGAAGGCCTCTCCCATATTTCTCCACTTAACCCGGTTCTGTGCTAGCTGCATCCACTTGACCCCTGCGAACTTCTTAATCTCATCCGCCCACCTAACTTTCTGCCGCCCCCTGCTACGCTTTCCTTCCCTTGGAATCCAGTTTGTTACCCTCAGCGACCATCGGTTATCCTCTCTTCGCAATACATGTCCTGCCCATGTCCATTTCTTCTCCTTAATTTCCACTAGAATGTCGGTAACTTGAGTTATTTCTCTGACCCACTCTGCACGCTTTCTATCTCTTAATGTTACCCCTACCATTTTTCGTTCCATAGCCCTCTGGGTTGTCCTCAACTTAAGTAGAACTCTCTTGGTTAGCCTCCACGTTTCAGCCCCATAGGTGAGTACAGGCAAGATGCAACTGTTGTATACTTTCCTCTTGAGCGATACCGGTAAGCTGCTAGTCATAATCTGCGAGTGCTTGCCAAATGCGCTCCATCCCAATGTTATTCTTGTTATTTCCTTTTCATGGTCCGGATCTGCGGTTACTACCTGTCCTAAGTAGACATATTCGCCTACTACTTCCAATATTTCGCTACCTAATGTAAACTGCTGTTCCGTCCCGAGGCTGTTGAACATTACCCTAGTCTTCTGCATATTGATTTTCAAGCCTACCTTTCTACTTTTTCTGTCTAGGTCATCAATCATTATTTGCAGTTCATCCCCTGAGTTGCTTAGCAAGGCAATGTCATCAGCAAATCGCAGATTACTGAGTTATTCTCCATCTACCCTTATCCCTAACTGTTCCCATTCCAAGTCTCTGAATACTTCCTCTAAACAAGCCGTGAATAGTACTGGGGAGATTGTGTCTCCTTGCCTAACACCTTTCTTTATGGGAATTTTGTTACTTTCTTTATGCAGAACTATGGTTGCTGTGCAGCCACTATATATATCTTCCAGCACTTTCACGTACGGCTCGTCTACCCCCTGATTTCGCAATGCCTGCATCAATGACCCCTTTAAGTGAATATAAATAGTTCAAGCATATGGTACCAACCTAAGAAACACTACAGGATTATATGAAAATGTCACTGAACTACGAGCACGTGAATGAATTAAGCTGCTAAATTTGAAAATACACAAGATGCGGGCAGAGTCATTAAATAGAGCCCTAGAACATAATTTTTTCCAACTCCTCACCTTCAGGTGCATTATCTGCTCTGGTTTAGAGCTCTGCTGTTAGTCTTCACATAAAAACAGAACCTCATCTGGACGTAGAACTTCTCTATGCGAAGAGTAATTTTTCTGTCATGGGCAGAATATCCAGGCTCGGGAACCTCTGGGCTTTTCAAAAACATCGCAATATTATGAATGCTGCTTGTCTTAATCTCAATTATTGAAATGAAATAATTTAAGAAAATCGAAATTTCCAGCGTGTTTACGAGCTTTGCAAGCTCTGCAGACGTATAAAGAAGACCTTGGTGGTCAAAATTTGAGATGAATTCGTTTTCTTTTTTTTTTTTGCACACATAATTTGCTCAAAATTAGATACAGAATAAGTACTGCATTTTGATTTGTGCCTGAACTTTCGAGCCACATATCTTGCAATATACCGGGTGCAATGTTGGCTTCAGGCAGAGAATATCTCCAGCAAATATATATATATATTCACCAAACTTTAGGAGATATTTCTCTTACTGTTTATTTTCACATTACTCAATGAATGTGCCACTTGTAGCAGTAACCAATTCAATTCGGCTTCGGAAATGGCTGCGTGCACGGATCAGGTGGTTCTTAGAGGTACTGCCCATTGAGTTCGCAGTGGCGACCTTCAGTTTTTTGTATTATGTGGCCTTTTGTCGGCTTCTCTCTCAACGACGCCGAGTGGATTCAAATCTGGACAACTAGGAGGCCACAAGTTGGGAGTGATGTGGTTATTGGAAGTTGTTGGCTAGCCACTCGTGGATGACGCAGGCGGTGTGGGCGAGAGCCGAATGTTGCTGAAAGACACAAGGTTTTCCTTTCGAAACAGTATCAGTCCAGGGCTTCACAACGGTGGCAAGCACCTCTGCGTAGTCGGCAGCATTAACGCGGAGTCCTTCTGCAAAACAGTGTGGCAGCATGACATCACCCTTGTTGCTGACGGCTGCTGACACCATCACAGACAGAAATTTTGTGTGCAACGCTGTCGGCACCTCATTAGCGCTTCCGTAAAGCTATCTTTCATTATGGCAATTAGCTTTTTGGTCTTGATCGAAATTCTTTTCATCTGAAAGAAAAAAATGAGCGTTCCAGGCTCTTCAGCTTGCCTAGCAAGCGCTTGGACCAGAGCAGAAGATTCTCCTGAGCTTTACCAGAAAAGAATTGCGCCCTCCTCATGACACAGAAATGGTACCTCACGTCCTCGTGCACAGCAAGCCTGACAGCCGATTCTGCGACATTGAGCTCCTTTGCAATGGCCCGCATTGACTTCTCTGGGTTGTCACTCACGATGACTTGCAGCCTCTGAAGAAAATCAGGTGTTCTGACGACGTCTGACCGCTGACTGTGCTTTTTCCTTTTCGCCACAGATGCCACGTCACCGTCACAGCACATCAGTTCTGTCCGCACTTTGTTAACGAAACACTTCGCTACATTCAGAAAGTTGGCAATTTCCAAGTCGCTGTGGCGCGCGGCCAGTGCGATGAGGACTGCATGGCGTTTCATTTCCTGCGTCAACTTGTACGCTTCCATTATTCAATAAAACTGAGCAGTATAAATGATAAGGGGTCAACCAACAAGAAGCCGCATGCCTAGATACATATGCTGAGCCTGCTGGTGGCTATGCACCCAGTGAGCTACGAGACTGCTATAACTGTGCCTAGTGACGGGCAATCAAAGTAGCTTCAACGTCCTCGAGCCTTGCCTCGTGAAGCAAGTGGTCAAATTCATAATTCGCAAAGAACACGCAGTGAGCAAAAAAAAAAAAAAGAGAAATTACAGGCTCTCAATTTGTGTTTAAGTTTTCAGGTGCAATCAAATCCATTCACTACAACCCATCATGCTTCGAAAATCTTAATGAAAAGCATGGGTAAAAAATTGTTCAGAGTGCAATACGAAAGACCTGCAGTAGACCTGCAAGTAGTGCTAAAGGTACACTGAAAGAAAAAGTAGGCTTGCAGCTATGGTATACTGGCTCCTAATCACAAAAACACCACTTTCACTGAAAACAAGGCTCTTATAAGGTAGAAAAAAGAGAACAGAAATGCAGGCATTGCAGAAATACAGAAATCACAAATGCATGCACAATGACATGCAAGGGATCCCGTTGCATGTTTGAATTGTTAACTTTTGTTTCAAAAATGGCAAAAGGACAGGCTAAATATTGGAAGCCAAAAATAAATTTGTGCTTGGCAGTGCCATAGGCAGTCAGTTTCGTTTTGGTATGTTTTGGTTCTTTGAAGTCACAGCTATGCATTTGGCATGCCCACATGGTTTCATTTTTAATATACATGCTTTGGTTTACAAGTGCGGAGCAGCAGAGTTTTCCTCTGATGAAGTTCATGCCTCAGTAAGCGCTTCTCTATTGAAAAATCTGGTATGAAATGCACACAGGATTAAGTTATAACTTACTGGGCAGAATAAACCTGCACAGACCCGAGTGGAGCTGGGAAAGAAAAGAAAGGCTGGAAAAAGTAAGATTTAAAAAGGCATGGGTGCTTAAGTAAAAAAATTTAGTCTCGAACGGGATTTAATCCTAAGTCCTTTGGAGTTTTAACTGAATGTCTTAGCCATTGTGCCACACGAACAGCTGAGACCTCTCGCATTACATTACTTGTGTAGTGCAATTGCATTTTTTACACATATTTTTCACTCACCGCTAAACAATTGCATCCCAAGAGTGCTGAATGCTTTTGCTGGCTGTTAATAGTGTCACCGATGTCTCATATCTATGATAAGCATAGGAGTTTGCCAAACTATCTCGTAATATTTCTATTTCTCTATTTTCTGCTGTCCCAGCGTGCATGCACAGACCTTACTGGCACATCGGTTTGCCATCTGCAGGGCAGCGACGCTAGAGTACACCACATAAGGTGTAGACACGCAAGGAAGCATTGAACGAAAGGGAGCTCAGTTGGTTCATATTAAGAAATACAATTGTGAAGGAAACGAAATAAATTGAGCAAAACAGGCCCTGTGTACCCCTTTTTTCTTTTAACTTTCTGCCACAATGCATTGTTCACCCCTTGCTGCTATTCAAAAAAGACCGTCTGTAGCAGTCTTTACTCGTCACTCGTGATGGTAGCTCGGCAATGTCAGTGGCCGCATCCATAGCTTCGCTAGCTACAAACTTTGCCGCCACGTCGGCGCTCGTACATTCTATCCTGTTAGTCAAGTGACCTCAACTCTAAAAAGCGCCGCATGCTCTGTGGGTGCCAAGGTCAAGATTCACTGCGAGAACTTTGCAGTCAAGCTCAGGATCTATGCCTGGTGCAAACAAATAGACTGCTTTGACGAACTGCAGCTTTAATTTCAGCTGCTGCTAGATTGCACTGCTCGCTATGCATCAAGAATCATGGAGTCTATGTTTACACCATCATTTGCGTCATTTTCCCAAGTCTAAATCCCTCAGAAGGAAAACAGACCTCTTCAACTTCAAATCGAAATATCTCGGCAATAAATGTCTTGCTGCCGGACAAGTGACAAAAAAGTCACGAAACACTGCACTATTGGATTCTGGCAACAAAAAATATTGTGATGGGTCCCATACTGCAGAAAATCTGGCATCCATGAAAAATTATGGGCGTGTATCTAGCAAGTGGCAGGAAGGTGACGCAGCACTGCAATTACTGTCGGTAGGTTGTGTGACATCACAAGGCCACATGACATGACCAAGTCAGCAGGTGCTGCCACACAGGGTGCTTTTTATGGTATCAAGTTAAAAAGGAAAACAAAGAGACCATCGCTTGAAGCAATTACGTGCCACTATTTGTTTCTTGCAGGTGTATCCGTGACAAAGGTTTGTGCATGCAGGGCTACCTGGAATCACTTGAGGCAAATCCTTGAAGCCTTTGTTATGAAATATTAAAACTTTTAGGGGTTCAGCTCTCTTTGAACCAAGTCAAGAGCATTAGCCATCGGCCGGTGCCGCATTTGTAGCTGCCGCTTCAGTCTTGGCTTGATTCCGCATTTGGTAAGCTTCTCGGCAATAGGCTAGTCTGGCTTCTCGTTCGATGTCTTGGCAACCTGTCTGGCATGGTTGCAGTCTCTGTCTTTGGCACAAGTAGATTCCTCTACACCACACTGCCTCCTTTTGTCATGCCGCCTGGTGAATTCGCCCAACACTATGCTCGCGGTCTCGACTGCACTTACCCAGAAATGTTTTAAAGCAACGAACAGAATATGGGTGCACAAAACACAGACAAAAGAACATGTTGGTGCCGCTGCAAATGAATGAACAACGAAATAGCTATTAGAAATGACAGCAGTGCCCACTCTGCTGGCAGAAATCTTGAGCAAAAATTTCTCGTCAATTGGCCCTAATTGGCTATACAAGGCCATGCAACATTTTCCCATGAAAATAGCAGTGACTGAAATTTTTCATACTTTCACAATCATCTTTTAGCAAATAATGACCTCCTTTTGTTTCGCACTACATGCGCCATAGTGTCAGTAAATAAATTGCAATGCTGTTTGTACAGCAAGCGACTGCAGGCAAGGGACACGTCTGGGTGATATTTTTGAGGTAGTCGTGTAAGCCAGATATCACCCAAGTTTCCAAGGCAAAAAAGTTATGGCATGTAATTTCTTCCTAACAAAGATTACCAAAGTACTGCCTGCTGAGAACTTATTCTCGGCAAATAATTTCAAGTGTTTGGAGCAGAGCATGAATTCGGGCAGCCCGAAAACCTGGGCCGGGCTGGAAAATTGCCGTTTTTATGGGTCTGGACCTGGCTCGGGCTTGACATGCAGGCCTGGGCTCGCAGCTTGCAGTGGTGGAACCAGGCCAGGCTGGGTAAAGCTGTGTATGGCTTCTTTTGGAGATGGAATTCCAGCACTAAAATCATTCCAGTGGTTTATGAATAAACCACTACTAGTACATATGTTGACAGAGAATGAGAGAACGCTCGTTTGTAAACAGAGTTTAATCAGTGCCGCTCGGTGTTTTGTCCAAGTAATTTAGTATGAACATGCCGGGCTGCATTCAATGACACAAGTGAAAAAAGTTAAAAAGGAAAGGCTCAAAACTCGATAGCGAACTGTACTACAATGGAGGTGTTATGAAGTGCTGTAACCTGTCATGCATGACACAGCCCGTTTGCATACGCACGTGCCTACTGAAGTACTCAACACTATCAGCTTAGGATTTCTCGGCAATCAGTGAGCAAGAGGGTAGCTTCTAACCTTTGTGTTACCGCTAACGGCTGGACATTTGAAGCCTCATAACAGCCCCTGGACAAGGACCTTCAATTGACTGCTCGGCAGGCAGCCATCTGTTCATAAAAATTCTGACTGTCTGCTTTGCCCCCCCCCCCCCCCCCCCAAAGAATGTCTCTACGCTACAATAAATGCTTTAGGATAAGAGCTTATTGCTTTAGGAATCTTTACATATCCAATAACATATACATGCACAATAAACAGACACTACCGCTTTTCGTCTCCACAGAGATATGGCAATGTGGCTGTGATTTCTTCAATGAATATGTAAATTTTGGTTTTTTCTGCCCTTGCCCACTCATGTTCCTGGGGCAAAGTTGCCAGGGGCAGTCTTTTTGTAGGTGATTAAGCAAAGAACTTGCACCAAGAGCCAATTGCTTATAAGGAGTCATAGTTAAATGCCCGTAATCCATACCTTTTAAATGTACATTGTGCTAGATAGCTTTACATAAAATGTCTTCTCAAAATATTCTTCACCGAGCCTTTGCTTCTGTAGGTGCTTTAACTGTGTCCTTCTCTACCAAGAATATTTTGCAAGGTTTGTCTCTCATCTTGATTTATTGTTATGTGCTAGTTAAGCAATACATTTTTAAGGCGTCTGCTCAGACTTACTTTGCAGGTTTGGCACGGGTCCTGTCGTGGAAGCGCAGGCCGGGTCCGGGCCATGTAATCATTGCCGATGGGCTTGGAACCATGGGCCCGGGATGGTCTTCAAATGTGGGCCAGGGAAGGGGCAGGAAAACCCAACCCGTGCAGGGCTCTATTAAGGAGTGTAAGAAACTAAAGGTACAGGAAAAAAAAAAATCACACACACATAATGGGAGTTCAGTAGCGGGTTCATTACTTCGAAGCACCGCTACGTGGTCTCCGTGCTACAATGGAGTTGTCTAAACGGTATTTACGTTATCATTTCTGTTGTCTCAACAGAGCTTATCCTTTTGTCGTACCCGACGCAAACTAGGTAAAATTTCATCAAGGGTACGCAGAATATCATCCATATAGCTGCCGCTTTTGGCTGTAAAAGGTTCAGTGCTAGTTTCGAGCTTTTGGTGCTCAATATGTATCACTAGTTTCAAGCTAGTGATGCTCGAGCGATATCATAGGCAAGTACTTCACCCGGATGTGATCAAAACGAACAGCGTATGGAGAATCGGGGCCAAGAACGAAAAAAGCATAAAATGAGCTTCGTCGCCCTAAGCAGCTAATCACTGACGAGTGCCGTGAGTATCTGGTTGATAGAAGACAATGCATCAAGCGCCAGTTAGCAGCATCATAAGACAGTGCAGTGCTCGCCTTCAACCGTGCTAAATTGGCGCGTGCTGTAAGTGCATACCTTGGCACAAATCCCTGCAGTATGTGACAAATAAGAACGGTAAGCGGACAGCATATAAACACGAACATTGCACGCAAAAGGGGCAGCTAAAATTTGAACATGGCGGCACCTTCGTTGGCGTGCTTTGTCCACAACTAAACAAATCTTTTCACAGACCGGGCACTAACCTTTCTGTACCGAAGCCGCAGCAGATGTGCCAGGGTTGTTCATGGCGCGCACACCAGTCAGTTCGATCGCACCCGTCCGTGCAACAGGCACAGTCTCGTTTACTACAACAAAAGCCACGGCACCAAACCGCCGCCGCGTCACCGGCGGCACCCCCAAGCAGGGTGGGTGGTGGGTGGCGGGCAATGAGCGGTGGCCCGCCGGCACGCCGTGCCCCCAACTAGGGACAATCTGACCTAGGGATTGCTAGGGATTCAGGGCGGCTGTCCAGCAAAAATCCAGGCAACACTGGCATTATTCATGGCGAGTTTTAGCCGCTCCCGAATAAAGCCCCTCTATCCTTAGGAGAAGGCGCAGCGGCGCCCCTGCCGGCCGTCAGTGTCAACTCGCTTCACTCCAGCTGGCCCCAGCCGCCGCCGGTCGCGCCACTAGAAAGTATTCTAGTTCACTGTAATTCCGTGGTTTCGGCTGATGGCAATGGCAATCACCGAGGACTGGAGATCACCGTGCTGGAGATCAATCGATCATGTGTGGAGAACACGTAAGGTAGAGGAAAAAAAATCAAGGCATTTAAAGTTAAAACCAACGTATGGTTAAGACCAGCTGACTGGAAAAGGAAACCAACAGCATGGACAAGACGGCTAGCATAGAAAAAATAATTTCTATTTTTGTTGTATGCCGGCCTTAGAAAATGTAACCAGGCAACGGGATTTGTTTCCTAGACGTGTAGTGAATTTATGACAACTTGCAAGTGTTTACTTGGCAAACGCGGCCAACCTTGGTCGCCTTGGCGTCATAGAGTTCCGTCGTTCCGTTCCTTACACTAGGAAACTCTATGCTTGGCGTCGAAACAAAGCTCCCACTATCATCATCGGGCCGCGCAAACGCTCAAGCTACTCGAGCGCACTGATTGGCAGGAACTTTCTTGGCGCGTTCTTTTTGTGTGTTGGTTGTGTTTGTGCTGGTCGAGCGGCGGTTTTTTTTTCAGGCCTTCAGGATTAGAATTTTTAGGCTGATTGTGGACACCTTCTTTGAGAATGTCGGAGTGGGACTTCGACTGTCCCAAGTATGTTGATTTGCCGAAAGCCAGCGACGGAGAAAATGACTGTGCTCCAGAAAACTATTTCGGTTTGTTATATATTTCTTCCTCTGTGTTTCAGTATTTGTCGAGTGCTGTGCATGCAATGCTGGAACTTTATGGACTGATCGTTTCGCGAAATCCATTTTTATTCGAATGTGCACAGGTGACGGAATAGTACATACTTCGTTCGCTGTGCAGTATTTTCTATCTGGTAAGTCTGTAGTTCAGCTAGTTGTTGAATAGCAAACGCGACAGTTACAGATCACGTTCTTACGCGCTGTTTTCTGTCATGTTTTTTAACCGGTTTGCGATTTTGGTTTCTTGCAGACAACCGAAAAGAAGATGGCGTATTCAGGTGTGTAGACGGAAATGAGGCGTGTCTTCCCTGTACGCATGCATCTGGAGTGTCAGGGCGCGGTATGAAATGGCGGGCCTTTGTGGTCGAGCGTTTTGGAGGTAATCGTGAAGCGGACAAGGGGCTGAAATGGAGCTGGCTGGTTACGAATCTAGGGGATATGTTTGTGTTTGTCCTTCAACAACACCCCGCTTTGCATTTACACTAGACAAGCTGGGGGACAAAATTGCAGCATAGAGTTTATGCATAGTGAATGTCTGATTAAGTGCAGTCGACTGGACATGTTCTCTTATAAAGGTAACAGTGAAGCACAAAAAAGACTAAACGAGGATGAGAAACACCGCACAAAATTGATAGGCTCACTTGGCAAGCTTGACACCTCAAGGTTCATTCTTTTACAGTCTTTTTGTCGCATGTATCGCAAACTACCCTTCCCTAGTTGCTTCCATTTTCAATTGTCTTGACCATGTGAATTGAGATCCTTTAAGCTTTAAACTGTGAAGTTCTCAGCAGCTGATAAGAAATACAAGAACCCTACTGCCTGAACTACTGTTCCCTTCTAGAAACTGATGCTAACACACAGATGATATTTGCCAAGTATGGCTCCCTTAGTGGACTGGTCAGAGCAATATGATTTGAGTGACGACCTGTGCAAACAATGGAGATTCTGCCTACTCCCCTTTACCCCCATCCATGGCCATGAGCCTTCCTATTCAATAAAGGACGTTCAATCAATTACAAGAATAGCAAGGAAAGTGCCAGGTTAATGTGGTGCTTATCCCGCATGTTTTCTCTCTTACCTTTTCAACGTGCGCGCTGCCTTTTTGCCAGGTTCATAGACAGCTTTCCTTTTTTTTTTTTGTTTTCCTACGCGTCACATCCTTTGCCTCACAGCTGTGACTTCTCCTCACAGCTGATGTGGTGGTAAAGCCATCTCAAGGAAGTGCCAATTTATCGTTTTCTTTGAGAAGATAAAAATTTGCCTTGCAATCCTGTGTTGCATGCATTCAGGGATGTTATTTTGTGGGAAGTGTGTCACTGGCCGGATGCACTTTACTATAACAGTTCTTTATTAAAAATGTCTTTACTATAAACAAAAAAATATGTCGTCTATTGAAGACGAACTGAGACTGCAGTTGCACTTTACTATATTATCCGAATTTTCACGGTATTCTTTTCTATATTGGGGCTCTGCTGTACTAGGTTTGAACCTAAGTACCCTGGTCAGTAGGTAGGCGAGTGCCATACCACTGAGTCTCCATGGTAGGCTCATCCTGTCGGCCTGTGCTTGTGTTTTCTGTTTGTGCTGATTGGCTGAGTGAGTGTAATAACCCCCTCCCCCTCTTTTGCTTTATTTGCTGCACACTGTTAGGTAGATGTGTCGGGATCGATGAAATTGAGTGGTTTTCTTTGCTCAGAAGGATGACCAGAAGCGTGACGGCAGCGCTTGGCATTATGGCAGCATATGCTTCACGAGAAGTCCCAAGCAGTTCTGTAGTGAAGCCACTGTCAGATGCCTCAGCTGCGTCAACTCCTGCAGACTGCCCTCCTGCCAGAGCCTCCACCTTGCCATTCAAAGAGAATTGCCACCCTGAAGAAAAAAAGCCTACATACGAGCAGACGGTGAGCATCAGCCAGCTGAGGCATGCAACTTATCAATCGTGTATCAACACCTTATGTACTTCGTGCTCTGTATTCATAGTGTGCAACGCCTGAGAAGCCATGCCATTTCCTTGCATGACTACCATATTTATCTATCTAGTGAATCTAATGCAACCTCTAGTCCAAGCCGACACTCGAAAAATGAGAGCCAGGAAAAAAACTTCCTCGAGTGTAAGCCGAGTGAAAGGTGAAAAAAAAAAATCGAGGAAGTGGCAATTACGAAATGACAAAATGACATTTATTTTCCATGAATCTGCTCCTACCCGCTTGTCATCATAGTCTCTGATCTCTCTGTCTATTCCATCAAGTGCATTCGAAATGCAGCACATTCTTATCGAACATGCGGTCAAAGCTCCTGGCATGCCATTTCAGGCTGGAGTAATCAAGCTTGCTACTGCTACTAGTGACACGGGCTATATTGAAAATGCTTGTTGGGTTTAGCTGGTGTGTTTGAGTGAACCATCTACACAATAATTTCGCAGCTATTCTTTAGAAGGCTGGTTGATGCAGGCATCAGTAGGCTGCAGCTGGCTTGTAATTGTGCCACGTATGATCTACTAGCTTTGGCGAGCTCATCTTTCGCTCTGTAGGTCGGGTCACCATGTTTGCGAATTAGGGACAAAGAGGGAGGCGGGCGGGTGGCTTTTAACTTTACGCGTATCGATGGAAATAATTAAGTGCGGACTGTTGCGAAGTCCTTAAAGAATAAAATCCTTGTGCCCATGGCTCACAGACTTGCAAGCGCCTTTCATATTCAGCATGCAGGCTGCCAGGTCACGTGGCAGGAGGCAGTTTAACGACTTGTGGTATTCCTGCGTGAAGTCAGAGCCACGCCGTCATGTACTTTGGCTATACGGCTAAAAGTACTAATGAATGTAATGCTGCCTTCTGATGAAGTTTGATTTTGATGGACTTGATCACGATCGGAAGTGCCCGTGTGACAGCGGTATAATACAACAGGAATTTGTGCTACACCAGTTAACATGTACCTACCACAACATACTTGACGAGTTTGTGTTCAGTGAAATTTATATATATACATCTAGGTCTTTTTCTTCCTGTTGTCTTCTTCTTTCTTCAGACTTCTGGGTTTACAGATATTTGAGAGAGATCAATGGCAAACTATTTATAAGCAATAAATATGTTCAAGGTATTTATGATTTGCAATGCACAATCTTTCTGGCCATCCCCACGGACCCTCTCTGTGGCTGCTCGAGCATGGGGTCTGCTCACCTAGGTCCACACAGTTTAAAGGCAAACTGCAATTGAACTTTCTGGCTGCCTCACGAACTCTGAGCGTCTACTCAAGCGTGGGCACTGTCCGCCTAGCGCCAGACAAGTTAGCCATTTGCAGTGGTCAAACTTTCTGGCCGCCCCGCACGTATTGCGCAGCTACTAGAACATGGGGACCCCACCTAGCTCCATACAAGTTGACAATGAAAAACAGGTGGTGCTGATAGGCAAATATCTCCCACCCTCTCCGCACATAAAAGTAAATGATATTAACTAGAGCTCTCCATGACATCAGTTTGCAGATTTCAAATTCGTCAAAAGTGATTTCAGGGGTTTTTCAGTCTCCGTTGTATTTTCCATCCGATTATATAACATCGCGTAGCCCGCAACTATGCGTAAGGCAGACGCGATCAAACTGAGTCAAATCAAAGCAAACTAGATGCCAATCTCCAACATGAGAGAATTTGAAACCTCCACTGCTCTCAATGGCCTTAGTAGTCGTTCAGTTGCCATGCCCCAGCCGTTCACTGGACACGCTAGAAGAATGCTGTACATTTCTGCGCAGTGAAAAATGTCTTGTTTTCTGTGCTATTCGCAGACAATTTCCACAAAAAATGATGAGACGCATAAAAAAAAAAAACGCCGGTTCGAACCTTACAGTACGGCACTTAACTTCTTGAGCACAGATACTGTTTTATGAGGAACATGTGATGACAAATTGATAAATGTAGTTGTATGCATTAAGCTACTATTCTGAAATGCCTCTTCTCAGTAGAGTAAAACCATATCAGCCACTTTACAGTCTGCATTGTGAATACTGTGTAAGTGTATTGGGTATAATGCTCACCACTTGCAAATACCTTTAGCTGCTTTTGTTAACAGAGGTCGAGTCACTTCAATTTGGTCTGAGATAATAAAACAGTAGTTGCAAATTAAGGCCAACTAATGAATACTGGAGCTGTTTTGATGAAATTTCGAAGATTTCTAGCTGTATATGCTTGCCACTAATACATATCTCTTCACATAAGGCATAGCTATCCAGTCTCGTGTAATATTATTTATTCTGTGACGAGGGCTAATAAAGTAGAACACCACTATAATAAACTCCGATATAATAAAGTGAAACTCGAGTCCTTTCTCGCCTTCCATAGATGACTGTACAACGCAAGTGGTGCTCGCACCATTAATGCTTGCTGCGGACGCCAGAAGGAGTATGTACAATGTCGTAGCATATTGATTCCAATATACTACTGCAATGACATCCACTGCTAGCAAAGTTTGGCCACTTTGTCAGATTTGAAGCATATAGTAGTAAAATGAGTGAATCTGGCAGTTGCAATTACCATTGCAAAATTTTAGTATCCAGTGTGCCACAAAGGGTAGCAAATATTCAAACAAAGGTCCACTACTTGCATTCTCACTATGACTAAGTTGTTTTTCTACTTCCATCAATGAAGGAAATGTACAGGAACATGTACACTCACTGTGTAAGAGACTTTGTGTAACTGTGCCTTTTACACACAGCAGTTTTTGTTTTTAGTTTCCTGTAGCCTGCCTATTGTGCCTGTGCCTTTTTTTGGATTTATGGGTCCCTCATTGAGGTGGAATTGTGTTAAGGGAGGTCCCTTTTAATCATGTACTCAAGATTTTGGTAAAAAATTGGCAGATGATTATGATACTTAGTACTTAGTCAGAGGAAATGTTTGAATTAACAGAAAGTTCTAATTCCCCTCAGGGGGGCATCTGTTAAAGCAGGTTTTTGGTGTGCTATGCGACATCATGGACCCTGAGCACCCACGATTAGTTTTGCATGGGAGTGCTGTGTTTGAGGAAAAGGGGATCCTAGTGGTTGAGACGATGCTGAGTGCTTACACTGTTAAGGCCCCTCGGCGGAGGCAGCACACACCCCTTTGGCCCCAGCGTCCTGCAAATGGCACCTCTGGACTGACCCGATGGGGGGAAATTGACAGTCGCCTTCTCTTGTCCTCCTCTGCATCTTTACTTTTGTGAAAACTCTTCTGTGTTTTCCTTCCTTCTTGTTTTTTGAAGCGAAAGCTTCACTACACCAGGTAGTTAGTCTTCAGCGTGGTGCCGGTTTTCACCTTAAAGTGGCCTTGACGGCCTTTCCTTTCTTGTAAACCAGTTTATAATGGATGCGAAACCATCACTACGCTAGGTATAGCAGGTCTTCATGTGACACTAAATTTGCCCTTTAGATGACCTTGACCTAATTAAGTGTGGGTGTTCATGATTTCGCGATGTTCACCCAAATGTATACTGCCCCTTCCTTTCCCCAAAACCAGACTTAAACGGAGAGGCAGCCCTGGGTTGCGCAGTGTGACCTTGAACAACCTTGAAGGTCAAGGACAGATACTGTACCTTTCCTTTCTTATAAACATATGTACAATATACAAGAAAAAAATATGAAAACATGATCTTGACCAGGTTAGGTGTAGGTCTCCACAATCCATGACGTCCACTCAGAAGTATAAGGCTCTTTCCTTGCCCCAAAACCTAATTTGAATAAAAATGATGAAAAAACTGTGGATTGAAAAGCGGGTGTTGAAGAGGCTATCGCTGCAACACTCACAGCTTAAACCCCCGCAATTTTTCCCCATTTCCCCCTTTTTTTATCGGCAAGGGTTAATTTTGTGTGTCTAACTACCCTGAGTTACGCCATATTGGGTTATAGTTAGGGTGTACAGCTATCGTGGGCAGGACTTGCATATCAATTGGTGCCCCATTCCGTTGTTGGACTCCATGGTGAGTGGCTGGCACTGTAGCCGAAAAAACACAATTTTTTTATGGCTCTTCTTTCCCCACAAAAAGATCGCCTTAAAGGAACCCTGAAGAGAAAAATGAAATAGGCTTGCATCTATAGAATGCCAGTTCCTGGTTACAAAAAAAACACTCTTACTGAAAACAGAGCTGTTATAAGGCAGTAAAGAGGAAGAAGAGGAATACAGGTATCGCTGCCACAGCCGAAACGGCCGAGACTCGCAAAACAAATCGCGCCACGCTAGAGATCCCGGAAGCTGACAAATACGAATTATGTTGCCCGTTTGAATGCGGTAGTAGGTTTTGTCTCGAATGTGATAAAAACATAAACGACGGCGAAAGGACAACGCAAATGTTGCAAGGCAAATATAAAAATATAATTGGCAGCGCCACAGGCGTCCACTTCAGTTTCCGTTATGTTCCGGCTCAGGCACTTCGTGCGTGCTCGGATAGTTTTGTTTTGGACCTGCGGCGCCTGAAATATGAGCTCGGAGCAGCAGATGCGCCTACCCTAAGTGCGTATCGAATGAAGATCATGACTCAGCACACACCTGCAAAGCATTCTCTGCTCCCCATGCCAGCAATCATGGAGTCTCCTCTTGCGTCATAGTGTGCGTAATCCTACTCTACTACGTAGTAGAAGAAAACAGTTTGAATTCGACCGGCGGGAATAAAAAAAAAACCTCAACTTCTTTCGCAATATCTCAGCAATAATTCGATTTTTTGCTGCCGGATATGCGACGACAGTGTCACCAAATGCTGTTTATTAGATTTTGATAGCATATTTAGGTATCTTTAGTGTCCCTTTAAGCAGAAATCCTTTAACCTTCTGACAGTGTGCGCAAAGCGAAGCCCTTGACAAAACTGGGAAAAACTGTCATTTTCTCTTAGTTTTCATCTCAAATGCATATAGCTGTCATGCTGATAAAGTTACTGTAATGCAAACCGTTTTTGGAAGTTATTTTGAGCCCATTCGGTAATTTGAACTTTAGGTTAATTTGAACGTGTTTACTGCTCCATTGGAGGTGAAATTAAATAGAACTTACTGTAGCTGTGAACAGAAAAATGTGTTTGTCATTTAACGTCGTCAACTTGTTCCGAAATGCTCATAAAAAGCCCTTAAATTGCTTCAAACATGCTTCAAAATCAGACCTTTGCTGCTCCCATGCCTGCTCCACAAAACTAGAGCCTGCTTCCATCCCTGTAAGCTTCATAGTGTTATTTAGTACTTGAATACATACTTTTTTGGTTCTACTGGTTTTGGGATCTCTTTGGTATTGTAGGTATGATGAAGTAACTTCACACATGCTTACTATTAGTTTAGCATCAACATGTTGCCAACCAAATGGTTCCTAAAGTGCTTTTGTATTACCTGCTCATCATTATGCACCTAGGCTCTTGCTTTTTGTTCTGGCATCATACATATTCCAATGAAGTGACTGTCTGTTGTGCATTTCATGCATTTCAAAACTTTCAGCCTCTTTATTATACATGCACAGGTTGAACATCAGAGAAGGAGGCAGCCTCTTCGAGCACATAATGCCAATGGTTCACACTGCCGCACACCACAGACCGAACCTGTCATTTCTGTAGCAACAAAAACGCCTGATACTCTCATGACTGTAAAGAAGCCTGCCATTGTCTCTACAACAAAGAAGCGCCCGATTGCCTCAGTAGCAAAGAAGCCTCTCCATGCCACATCAGCAAATATCCTTCCCACTGCTTCAGCAGCAAAGAAACCTCCTCATGCCTCAGCGGCGAGGAAGCCTCCCACTGCCTCAACAGCGAAAAAGATTCTCACTGCCTCAGCAGCAAGGAAGCCTCCTTATAATGCAACTGCAAAGAAGCCTTCCACAGTTTCAGCAGCAAAGAAGTCTCCCCGTGTCCTGACAGCGAGGAAGCCTTTCACTGCCCCAACAACGAGGAAGCCTCCCACTGCAGCAAGGAAGCCTCCTTATGGCGCATCTGCAAAGAAGCCTCCCACTGCTTCAGCAGCAAAGAAGTCTCCCCATGCCTCATCAGTGAGGAAGCCTCCCATTGCCTCGACAGTAAAGAAGCCCCCCATTACCTTGGCAGGGAGGAAGCCTCCCACTGCCTCGGCAACAAGGAAGCCTCCTTATGACGCATCTGCAAAGAAGCTTCCCACTGCTTCAGCAGCAAAGAAGTCTCCCCATGCCTCGACAGCGAGGAAGTCTCCCCATGCCTCGACAGCGAGGAAGTCTCCCCATGCCTCGACAGCGAGGAAGTCTCCCCATGCCTCGACAGCGAGGAAGTCTCCCCATGCCTCGACAGCGAGGAAGCCTCCCATTGCCTCGACAGCGAGGAAGCCTCCCATTGCCTCGACAGCGAGGAAGCCTCCCATTGCCTCGACAGCGAGGAAGCCTCCCATTGCCTCGACAGCGAGGAAGCCTTCCACTTCCTCAATAGCAAGGAAGCCTCCCACTGCCTCAACAGCAAGGAAGTGTCCCACTGCCATGGCAGTGAAGAAGCCTGCTGCTGCTGCCTCAAGAACAAAGCCTGCAAGAAAACCAGCTGCTTCTTCAAAAATGAGGGAGCCTGGTCCTGCTCCAGCTGCTATGTGCCAGAGTTTGGCTGAATTTGTGGGAAAGTTTCAAACCAGGACACCAATAAGGTTTCGAAGGAATTTTATTGCTGAAGGTAAGTGGCATGCTGCACACAGTTTTTTTTTGTTTGTTTTTTTCCTTGAAGTATGTTTTTTAAAATATGCATAAAATTCACCTCAAGAATGAAGCAACAATCTTTCAAAGGAGGCCTTTACCTGAGTGGCATCAATATTTGGGATGACATCATGGTCAGCCACCTTGCACTTGCCGGCCACGTGCTAGGGGCAGTGACAGGTGCATAGAAGTTGGCCATTATGTCGTTATAATGGGCCAACTCATTGGTTGGAGGGCTTTCTTTGAGGGGATAGTTGCAATAAATATCATTGATCAGTTTCAACAGTCCTTAGTTCTGCCAGCTTTCTTACCTCTTTCACGTTGCAAAAATCTTTTCTCTTTTTCAATGTAATTTTATGGTGGGACTGCTAGATTCCTGCTAATCTGCTGACCATCCTGGTTAGCTCAGTCGGTAGAGTGACTGCCCCAGATAGGCGGTAGTCCTGAGTTCGATCCCCGGATCAGGACGAATTTTTATTTAGCTATGAAGTTTTTGAGAAAGCTGTATAACTTTCCCTTGTAGTCGTATGGCTGAGCTTGGGGGGATGTCAATGAGTAATTACTCCCTTATTACAAATCTACCTTGGTGGATTCTCCTAAATATTTGACCATCAATACACATACCATACAAAGATGATCGCGAAAACCCCAAGTACGAGAACGCTTCTCAGGTGGACATGTCGTGTGCCTGTGTGCGGTGCTAAATGTGAGCAGGCGCGAGCACGGTTTATAGTATTTGGCAGCTCGTGCCATGTCATTCCTCGTCTGAACTGTAAGCGACCTACTGGTTTTAGCACAGCCAGAGGATCATGTGGCTTCTGTGATTTACCATAGCGAATATGCTGCTCGTCTCCTTATGGTGCGTGAAAATCTCCGATCAAGCGTTCTGGCATGAGAAGGGAGTGGCCCAATACTGGCACATGAAGGTTCATGGCACTATTCGATGCCTGTTGCAGGGTTACATTGGACACGAAAATGTGGAGCGTGTATAATGCGAAATGTAGTGCAAATAAATACTTTTGTTGATATTTCCTTGCTCGCATTATACACAGATGAAAACTTTATTTTCGCTTTTGCTGTCCCGAAATTACAGCTTGCTTTATATGCAGGTCCTTATTGTACGGGGGTTTTTATGGTACAGTCAAACCCACTTGTAGCAATATTGAATTGCCATGGAAATATTATTGTTATAACCTATAATTATTATAACTGGGTTAGGCCGAAAAACAAAGAAAACATTGTAAACTGTACATTTAATGAGGACGAGGTAGCTTACACTTTTAATTCATAGCTGGAAGAAATCTGTATGCATTTTCTGTTTCGCGGCAATCTGGCCAACATCTTTCTATAGGGCATTCAACTGCTGAACATAGTACAGTGGAAGGCTCTTGGCAAAAAATTACAAGAGTTCAACGCTGCTGAACCAAATATTGAGCGAAAGCATTAGCTGCGGGTGACTGAGCGTTCTTCTTTTTCTTCTTCCTGAGCCCACATATAAAGCCCTGCTTTAACCAAGCCATATGATTGTGCCTTAGTGGCCTATAGAGATATTGTGAATGCCAGGGTCCTAGCAGGTTGATTCTGACATAACCGTCCCATGTGAAATGAGAGACCCAAGTTGGCAGCTCCTGCCAACTGAGCCGCGGCTCCGACCGCGCCACGCCGACCGCTTAAGTTGGCAGCCCATCTCTCTCTTTTGTGTCACGTGGGGTGTGATGTTACAGCGTCACGTGGGTAAGACTTGGCTACCGCCGCGCTACGCCAACCGCTTGAGTTGGTAGCCCAGCTCTCACCCTAGTGTCACGTGGGGTGACGTCACAGCGTCACGTGGGTGAGACGTGGTTACCGCCGCACTACGCTGAAAGCTCGAAACCTAGAGTAGTATTGCTTTCGCAATAAAACAAAGTCCCGCTGGGAGTCAATCATTCTCAAAGCCTCTTGATGAGACGCAACCTACACAGGTTCTGGTTCACCGTCGTCGTCGCTACTGTAACCGTCTTCTGCGCCAGTGACTGCTGCAACAATAACCTCGTCTGTCAGCTCTTCATCTGTCGCGACTGTATCGTTGGCATGTAAAAATTCCTCAAGTCCTGACGCGTCACCGTCACTACCACTTACTGTGGACCAAAGTTCGATCATCGCTGTGTCGGCAGGAGCTTTTCGACCTTCCGCATCGCTAGCATCTCTAGCGAAGTCCGCTTTCCTGGAGCGTTACATGATGGTGGAGGAGATTACTTCTGCCCATGTTCCAAAAATAAACTGCATTGCCATCAGGAGCGAGATCAAGTCTGGCGTTAGTCGGTGTTCTCGAACAAAAATGTTGAGGTTCAGCGCGAGCCTGCTCAAAACATGTTGGCGATACAGTGCCTTGAAGCAAGCAATCACGCCTGCATTCATAGGCTGCAAGCCTGCAGTGGTATTAGGTGGAAGGG
The DNA here is from genome assembly GCF_055883805.1 of Amblyomma maculatum. Lineage (NCBI taxonomy): Eukaryota > Metazoa > Arthropoda > Arachnida > Ixodida > Ixodidae > Amblyomma > Amblyomma maculatum. Next base: position 189,187,860 of record NC_139344.1, read on the forward strand.
AAAAAAACTTCCACATGCGAGAGCTTCTGAGCTGTTCGGTGTGCAGTGCAATTGTCGAGCACCAGTGACACCTTCCTGCCTTCGCGCTGCATCCGACGATCAAACTCGTGGAACTAGTCACTCGTGTAAAAGTACACGTGTCACCCATGCTTTCTCGTTACGATAGTAGCTAACCGGATCTTCGCGGCACCACGAAAACTGCGGGGATTCTTAGATTTCCCTATGAAGAAGGCAGGGCACTTGTCGCTGCCGTCCATGTTGGCACACAAAAAAACGGTGACGTGCAATTTGCTTTGCTTGCCTCCCTTACAGGGATCGCTTTTGACAGCGTGCGTCTTCGACGGTAGCATGTGGAAAAACAGCCCAGTCTCATCACCATTGTACAAGTCCCTGTCTGCGTATGCTTCTCAGATGCAGAGCAGTGCTTCAAGCCACTTCTGTCTAGCGTAGACATTGAGCGATCCTGCCTCGCCCACGACTGCCTTGTAGACGATTTCATGTCTCTCCTTGAACCGTTGAATACAACCATCACCAGGCTGAAAATCGGTGTACGAGAAGTATGCGATGTTCTTTGCCTTCTGTGCTAAAATCGAGCCACTAATCAGCAGGTTTGCTGTACGAGCATTCAAAAACCACTGGTAGAGCACCTGTTCTACGTCTTTGTAGGCCCCGTGTCGAACCCTTTTTTGGCCGTCTATTGCATGGACAGCGCTGGCATCACTTTCATTCTCAATCTTGAGTGAATTGCGGATGATTGTCAATACTGTCGGTTGCATCAGGCCGTACTTGCGCACCAAACTGAACATTTTTACGCAGTCTTTGTGCTCACATACAATGCTCCTCTTAACTTCTAGTGGTACAGTCGAACCTCGCTATAACGAACATGGACATAGCAAATTATCCAATACAATGAAATAAAGTTAAAGTTTGGTTGGTCTATGGTTTATTTCTATGGAAGTTCTTTCTGTATAACGAAAGAAAAATTTCAATATTTGACACTAGATTGGTTATACCGAAGCAATTCTTCTACATTAAAACAACAAAAATGCCTAAAGGAGCCTGAAAAATCGTCAAAAACGCAATTTTTCAATGAGTTAAATCGGCCGCCGGTCGGCGCAGAAGTTTGCTTAAATCACCTGCGCTTTCGCGTGCCGAGTCGTTTACCGGCGGCAGTAATAACTACCGCCAACGGCTTATCGTCTTCAAGATTTCACCCCCGCGCGCGGTGATCTCTGAGGTCATGAACGCCATGGTGCCATGGTCAGACTCAAGCGGCACCGCAGTGTTTAAATCGCCCGCGCGTTCTCGTGCCGCGCCATCTAGCGGCGGTGACAAAAACTATTGCCAACGGCCCATGGCCTTCGAGATCACACCTCCACGTGCGGTGATCTTGGAGGTCATGAGCGGCCATGCAACGGCTGACAGGCATGCCATCACCATTGCCTCGTCATGGCGTGAGCCCCTGCCGCGCGTTAGCCACTGTGACCGACCCGTGCGCGTGCGCTACACTCCCTGAGTCCTTTGGCTTCGTCGCGCAAATTGTGCACGGAGACAACATGGCAAATTGGCATTCATTTTTGCTCCCGGGATTTTGCGCTTGTACCCAGTTTTTAATTAAAAAATTGCGCGTTTTCGCTTTGTGTTGTCCATATTAGTACACATTTTGTTTTGTTTTATTACCAAACTTATTTACAGAAATTTGGGCGTGCACTTTTATAACGAGTATCAGATATAACGAACAAATTTTCATGCCCCGTATACTTCGTTATAACAAGGTTCGACTGTATTGCCGTTCGCTGCCGCTTCTGCGGCGATTGCGTCGCGCTTCCTAAAGGGGAGCCTCCACTGCTGTTCACGGAAAATCCAGGGCCAACAAGGTCATGGAAACGACGATGGCACACACCCGCCGGGGTTACGCAGTGGTTACGGCGCTCGACTACTGTTCCCAAGGATGCAGGATCGAATCCCGGCCTCGGCAGCCACTTTTCGATGGAGGCGAAAAGCAAGTCGCCCTTGCGCTGTGTGATGTCAGTGCACGTTAAAGAATCCCAGGTGGTCGAAATTTCCCGAGTCCTTCACTACGGCGTCTCTCATAGCCTGCGTCGCTTTGGGACGTTAAACCTCACAAACCATACCAACTGACGATGGTACACTAGGAGAACCACGGTAGAAAGACATGTGCTTGAACACTGCTGCATGCCTGCCACAAAACGTGCAACCATGAAGTGGGGGCCTGGACAAAGCAAATAGGGGAGGATAGTGCAAACCACGGTCAGCGCACTCTCAGAATGAACTGCTCCACCGTGCAGAGGCAGAGGGGAGCGCTCAAAGCTCTCCCTCAGAACGACAGTGCCTAGCAGCGCCTTACGCCTGCCCTCCTCTTCGACGTGAGGAAGCGCTCCGTTTTCCCTCGCATCTCCTTACCAATGCATTGGCTCGAGGCGCTCTGTCCCGACTTTTTTTTTTTGTCTGCTGCATCGGCGTTGCCGGTGTCTTTGCGTACGCACATGCTTTTGTGGTCGCCACATTTCGGCGTTTTTGTTGACCTTCAGTGACCATATTTGATTGTTAGACCAATAATGTAATATGACACCATTGTAATAAGCAGTTTATTTTACCATAGAACACATGGCAAATCTGTCGGTGCAGTGGCTGCCCATTGTTATATCCGATATATTGCTAAAACCATTGTTATAAGTGAGCTTGACTGTATATCATGTTCAAGCATTTTGAACAATGTTTTTGGTTGGAGGCATGTTTGTTTATAGCCCTGCGCTTAGAATTTCTTCTGCAGAAACTCTGGAGAATGACATTTTCCTTGCAACACACGTAGCTGTGACTGCAGCAAACTCTTCCCAGTGAGCACATAGTTATGGTCTTCTTGCCATAGCCAAGTGCACAAAAAATTCAAGACAGTGGACCAGTGCACTGATCTGCAACTTCAGTTGAAGAGAATGCACGGTGCAGTCCTGTTCACTCCCTATTCAGTTGCCGATTATAAACGGCTGTTGTTCTTGGTGACATAGTTAAGTTACTAAATGGTCTTTGTCTGACGAGACAAATTAATAGGGATGTGCGACTATTGAAATTTTTGAGTATGAATCAAATATGAGTATGGGAAGAAAATGTCTGAATATCCAATATTTGATCAGTTAAGTGGAGACCGGGTTAAGTGGAGAAATACGGGAGAGGCCTTCGCCCTGCAGTGGGTATAATCAGGCTGATGATGATGATGATGATGATGAAGCATTGTATGTCTTGTTTATTTTAGAATAGAGGCTTTACAAAAGTTAGCGCCATCTAGTGAAAGAAACAGAAACTGTGCTCGGCGGCCATGTTTTGTTCAGTCCGCCCGCGCCTCCCATCGAGTACGCTGTCAACGTGCGCCTTGGTAGAACCCGTGCATGCACCGAAAGGTGCATTGGAATGCTCACAAGCGATTGTTTGATTTTTTAACATCACTGCAGTCGCTGTTAGCTCCAAGCTCTATTCGGAATGATGCCAGCATGTTGTTGCGTGCCCTTCTGCAGCCAGCGCACCGTCGTAGACGCGCACGGAATCAAGGTGTACGCGTGTATGTGACCGTTCGTTTGCAGTCCTAATTGGCTTTACAAGGGCCACTTGCATCATGTAAAGCATTACTGCACATCCTTCTGACTGGGAGCTAGCTCACAGAATGTGCTATCACCTAAAACAGCAAGGTTGTTTTGCGTGCTATGGAGCCTAGTGAACTTGAAGGATACGCTTATGTTGCGATGGAGGACACGGGAGAAGGAGCAATGCATGTATAACGAACGCTATTGTGCAAATACGTTCTTTTAAACATTTTGTACGTAGGTTGCATTTACCATTGTGTATTGGATTTAAGACACGGGCATGATTACCGAAACTACTTTTCACAGTCGTACGAAATGGTAGCGCTTGGTGCAGAGAGCAATACGGTTGTCTAGTGCGCCCGAGGTGCGTGTTTCACGCTGCAAAAGCAAGCGGCTGCCAAACCCGCGGCGTCTAGAAAACCAGGAAAAGATGGCATCCCGCTAGTGTGTTGTAACATGCTCACGTGCAGCCCGTTTCGACCGGTCCACGTCCAGAGCGCGCAGCTCAGGTTTTATACCTGCCAGCGCGGCCGATAAAATAACGAAGCGTGCGCTTCACTTTTGTGTGTTTTTTTCGAGTCACCCGATGGTTCGCTAATTCACAGCTACCTGAAATTTACTGTAATTTTTAAATAAGTCGATTTCTTGTTTATTCCCTCTGTCAGAAAGTAAACATTTGAAGCCGTAATCTCATATGAAAGCGCTGACATTGGAAGCTTCGAGGAACTCTGAGAAGGAGGAACTCGGCTGAAACGAAAAGAAATTTGAAAAGTCAACTCACATTACTGCGAAGTGTCTGTGCTTGGTGCAACTGGCTGTGTTCATAAAATCAGATTTATATTATATCATATCGTTATAGAAAAATTAGGAGGTCACTTAAGCTCCGCCATTAAAGGTATAACGCGACAGTGTCTCTCTCATACACACACATGCACAATGTTTTCTTTCTTCACGTGTTATAGTTTAGCTCTTTTATTTATTTATTTTATTTACCAAATTACTGCAGGCTCTAACTGGGCCCTAGCAGGAGGGGCGAAAAGAATACATATTTCTATGTTATGTATGCTATGTTATATTTCTATCATTTCTTTATTTGACGTTTTATATTTTTATACACCAATACGCATGCGTCAGCAACAGTCGGCTTTCCATTCTGAGCAATTTGACACTTTTGAACACATTCTTCAATTATTTAAATAAATTAATCAATTACATATTCTAAATTTTCTTCCTTAGCATCACCAAACACTGGTTTTTCATTCTGACACCTTTAAACCCTCACTTTCCAACTTTTCCTGTTTTTTCGTTTCTTTATTTCATCAATTGATCAATTAATTACAAAGATTTTATTAACTCGTCATCGCCTATTGCACACCAATCAATATTCAATCACTGGAAGCACAAATTACCATGGCACTTTTTTTTACGCAGCCCCCGATTATTTCAGAGACCCGTGCCAACTACTGCGTCGACGGCATGGGAAGGAAAGTGCTAAGCGCCAGTCCAACTTACGTCAAATTACGCACGATCCTTTTATCATAAAATAAAATGCATCCTCGCTCATTTCACTAACCAAGTAGCTTCCAGTGGGATGAGCGACGGTGATTGCGCAAACCAAGCAAACAAACTCGCGATGATCTCTCATAGGCGTTTAAGTAAACAGCAAAGGCGCACAGACAAAAAAATCCACATTACAGAACTCTGGATACTGTACCTGGATAGGGATGACGCTGCGGATTGCCGAGAGGCCCATGCACGACTCGTAGAGCAATTTGTAAATGCGCTCGGCAGCGCGGCCGGTGGGCTCCGCCACGTCTCGGCTGTCAAAATACACTTCTAGGCGTCGCTAACAGAAACCGCCAGGGACCGAAGAGAGGTCCAAGCACAGCACACTAGGTTAAAATGTGAAAAGCGCAAACAGAACGGCGAGCGCTGACGGACGGACACGAAGCGAACGGATGGAGCGAACAAAATATGGCGGCCAGCGCGGGATCAGCATGCCGCTCACGGTTGCCAGACATACTTTTGCAAACCCTCTATTCACATTGTATTTGTCAATAAAATCAAACTAGAATTTCACTTCATCATGATGGTGCAGTAATTAGGGTGCTTGACTACTGTGCCCAAGGATGCCGGATCGAATCCTGGTCGCGGCAGCTGCTTCTTGATTGAGGTGAAAAGCAAGGTGCCCATGTGGTTGAAAACCCCAGGTGGTTGAAATTTCCGGAGCCGTCCACTTCGGCGTCTCTCATAGGCTGAGTTGCTTTGTGACGTTAAGCCTCCCAAACCAAACCAAACTAGAGTTTCACAGAAGTGTACACTCTGCTGTAAAATCCTGTATAAAATTTATACAGGATTCCATAAAATGAATGGTTTTTGACACAGAAAGGACCTGCATGAAACCAGATGGAGCTGTTATATTGTTGCTGAATACAGTAAACTCGTTGGTTCTGCCTTCAAGGGACCAGACAACGTTTGAATTAACTGAAAGCTCCAGTTATTGAATGGGACTTAAAAATATGCGAAAACCATTTGTGTCACAGTAATTTTAGTTGATGGACACCTGCACGATGGTTTTCTGCATTTTTGAGATGAAACCAAAGTGAGAGCAGTGTTTCTTCTCGATTTCATCAATTGCTTCGCTTTGTGCACACTGTTGGGAAGGCCCTCTTCACAAAATGGCCCAATTATGTTTTGAAGATGCTTCACTGTGCAGTCCACATGGTCAAGCATTGCTGTGAAGTGCGCAGTGCAGTCAAACTATGGCGAGTTCGAAAATTTTCGGTGTATTTGGTAACATCCAGATATTCGAAAAATTCCGGATATCAATTTCTCGAATATGAATCGAAAAGCAACCATATTCGGTTCGCATTTAAAATTTCAAATAGTCATACACATGCATACACGAGGAATAAACACTACAGCAACACAACACGCGACCGACCATGGCGTGGGGTGGGTGCCTCAGTGAGTGCGCTTGCCCACGCGCGCATCGGGCCAGCCTAGGTGGGTGGGGGTAAGTTGTGGCGCCACGGAGAGCAGCAGCGCTCCGGTGAACTAAACAAGCAACAACAAATCAGAGGCTATTAGCCTCATAGGCATTGGCGACAAAGAATACACTGCGCTCGAAGGGCCGTCTGGCATACTCTGACAGTGTGCTGATGGTATATGTCAATTTGATCGCAGACAATGACTTCCAGGTATTTGTACTTCGTGCCTATGTTCACAGGTTCCCCACAAAGCGACAGACTCATGTTATCTCTGGTGCCAGCCAGTTGTACAACTATTGATTTCAGAGTGCTGAAATGAAGCCCCAGATGGTGCTGACCAAGACGATAGCTCACAAACTCTCGAGATGAAACAGCAGATTCATCGGGATTTCCAGCAGGGTTTCAAGATTGAAAGCCTCACAAAAAATACTGGCATTCGCACTCTCGAATTTTTAATAATCATCAAGCCTGGAGATGTCCTGTAGTTCGTACATTCCGTGGTTGGTTTTGTGCATGCAAAAAAGGACTACCTCCAGCCTACGCGCTACTGGTAGCGATGCTCACAGCGATTGTCAAGCGGCACCTGCTGCTGAAGCGAGTGCTAATTTCCGACTTTTTTAAGCATGCTTAGGTTATTTTGTGGCTATTTATGTATCCTGTAATAAAATATTCAGTGCTCGCTGGCAAATGGGAAAGCCTGCATGCATGAGAAAATAGGTGGGCGTGCTTTCTTTTTTTTGCCAGTCTAGATACAATGCTAATCAGTTAAAGCGATCGGATTTTCCAGTTTTCTCAACATCGTTATAAGTGGACTGCACTGTACGTCAATGACAGCGCAGGGGTTAAACTACGTGCTACCACTAGCAGTGGCTGCTATCTCGTTGCAGTGTGAGCAATCCGTCAGAGCACTAGTCTTTCTTCTGCCATCGCTCTGAACGCGACAGTTGGCATCCTTTGATCTCGGCACCTATGACCAGGCATGGATAGATAGGAGGCTATGACACAACTGACATACCAAAGTAGTCAATGCTGTTCACAGAATGAGAAAAAAAAAGTCTTCATTGTCCACAGTAAGCTTTGCCATAGCAACAAAACACACTACCCAGCCAGCCACTGGCAGCCAACTAAAATCAAGCCATTTCCAGAGAGCGCGACCCGCAAAGTTGCCTTACGCGCTAACAAAAGACTAACCCTTCTTCTGCCTGGGTAGCTTTTGTGCCTGTCATCAAAAAGACCCTCGTGTTAGCAAATTGTAACACCTTTAATGCAATTTTTTTTTTACATGATTGGGCACTTCGTTGTAGTCTGTGTTTGATGCCATAATCTTTTTATGGGACAGTTTAGGAAGATAGAGTATATCACAGTGGCATAGATACTATCATCAACTTCATTACAATAAAAAGTTTAACTTGTGTATATAATAACCAGTTATCCCACTAAGTAACTAAAAAGGTGACAAAAAAATTCAACAAAAGCTTCTCAGTTGGGTTAATTTCACATTTAAATAAAAAGTGCTCGGAAGAGCACTGAACCCAGCTGGCATTCATACAGTCACTCATATGTTGCATAAGGTCTTGTCTAACTTCTCTGTAATTTATAACTTTTCTGGAAGTCCAAAAACAAAACTATGGCTGGGACAAGCACTAAGTTTTTTCATCAGTTATGTCAAGTCAGCTCTGTTATTGTCTATGACGCCTCGGTGGACATGAGCTATCGCCATGTTACAAAAGCATTCCCCCCTCATCAAACTCCGAAGCCGCGTCTTCAGACTTCTTAAGGCTCTTAAGGATTGTTCTGCTTCACATGAAATTGACATTGCATTGTCAGTATAATCTACCATGGTCTCCACTTCCTTAAAATACTACTAGTGATTTGATTTGTGTATTTTTCTGAGTATTTTCGCGATGGCCTCCATAGACTATAGACAGGGATAGTCTTTGTGTAGTAAGAGTCATCATCATCATCATCAGCCTGATTATACCCACTGCAGGGCGAAGGCCTCTCCCATATTTCTCCACTTAACCCGGTTCTGTGCTAGCTGCATCCACTTGACCCCTGCGAACTTCTTAATCTCATCCGCCCACCTAACTTTCTGCCGCCCCCTGCTACGCTTTCCTTCCCTTGGAATCCAGTTTGTTACCCTCAGTGACCATCGGTTATCCTCTCTTCGCACTACATGTCCTGCCCATGTCCATTTCTTCTTTTTAATTTGTAGTAAGAGTACCTGATCCATTACTTTGCCAGGATTGACTGTTCTGTAGAGGCAGGTTTTGTCTCTGCTGGCTTTCGGAGGCTCTTTTTTCAAAAGCAAGCTTTCAAGTGCTTATTATGATGTAGTATCCTTCGCAGCAGAGCCAAATCATCTTTCGATTCCATATTGACAATTGAAAAAAGAAAAAAAAAAATTAACCAAAAGTGTGCCTGAGTAATTCAAATCTCTTTCTTGGGATCTTGAGAGCTTGGGCATTATAAATCTAATATCTCTGCTCAAAGGGGAGCTCTCTCGCTATTTGAAAATGATTCTATATTTCTCACTGCTGTGCGAAGTGTCCTCACCTCGAAGCCAGAACGCCTGTTAATCAACTCCTCGACCTGCAAGCCTAATTAACCTTTTGATTGTCGAATATTCAAAAAAAAAAAAATCACCCCCAGTGTCAGATTTTTTTAAACACTATGCGTTTAGCGCAGTACCTGTACTGCAAAAACAATGCGGGACGGAATGCGTCCATAGTACCCGTACAGCAAAAACAGTCGGAGGGTTAAACCCTCAGCCCGCAACAATGTGCTTACAATGTGCTTGTGAGTGGAACAGGTTGCGCTTGTGCTAAAGCCATTGCTTTTAATGTTGCTTCCCCTGCCATTGTAAAAAATGGTATTCAGTACTGCTTTTATAACCCCATATTTTTTTTTTATTATTATATCCAGCTTGAGCAGGTGTTGCTGTTGCGATCCAGGGGTTGCATTTTTTGCCTCCTGCAGCTTTTTCAGCTGCTACACAGATTCTGTTTAGTGGCTTTTTTTTTCTTTTTTTTTTTTTTCTGCAAATGAGATGTATCGTCGTCAAAAGCAAATGGCTTGTGGCTTGCGTGGGCCCGACCAATTGTGCACTAATCCGAGCTAATCGTTAAAAATTGATAGAGGTATGTGGTAGTGTCCCTATCAAAGTGGTGGCGAGTAACGCCAAGCCCTGTCTAGGTACCAGCCAGTGCAGACTATTAGCACCGAGCGTAAAATTAATTTGTAGCTTCCATCAAATGTGGAGCCTGCATTTTGTCTATTAAGCATTCGAGTTCAGCAGTTGTGCTATTTCTGCAGCATTTAACAAGCAGCACTTTGTCACTATATATTCCCAGCCTCCTTGTTGTTTCATTTTTTGGCTCATAGGAGGGAGGGCATGGGTCCAAGATGGTTGCAAAGATATTCGAAATTTATCGATTGGACCGGCAGTTTTAAGAGACTGAAAATAATGGCAGTCAACATCACTTTGAGTGTTTTACTTATTTCCTATTTTAAATAAAGATGACCAGCTGAAATGAGGTACCTAGCTTTATCCATACCTCCAAGGCGAGAGTTTGCACCTGTTAGCACCTGTCTCGCGCACTGGTAAAATGTTCGCCAGGTCCGAACAAGGGAAAGTCCGGAGGGGTTTACGTGGTGCTGATTCTCAAACACACAAAGTCTAAGGGCCAAACTTTAGAAGGCTCCCTACCTCAGTAAGGATGCCTTAAGAAGGGTGTGCCCTCCTTCAGTCAGTTTTTAAATACGCCCTAAATAAAAGCGTTTAGTGATGTGCATTTAAAAATTCTCTGAAGTCAGGTCACCACTCTTGAGGCATCCTCACTAAGGTAAGTAAAGGAGCTTTCTAAAGTTGGGTCCTAAGTCTCAATCATTGATTGATTGACCCAATGCCAGAAAAACATAGGTCCGAGGCTAAATTCATGGCATGCTCTTTGGTCGTTGGCAGATTTAGAGATGCAAAATTTCAGGTAATATTGAATGGCTTGGAAATTTTGTAAAACGTGAAATGCATACCTAGAACAGCTTAGATTTATTCACTGAGCAGCACAAATATCAATAATGGCTTAGCTTTATCAGATCATTCATAAGCTAGCCTTAAGCCACATATCCAGTGCATGTGATATGCACAAATTGCACCAGTAGCACCGGCTGCTTGTGGGTTGCTGGTGTTGTCTGCGACTAACACCACTACCTTGTCGCTTTCAAGCGTTTCTGTCACTGCACATCTCGCCTGCAACATACACCACAGTGGACGATCCTTGCCCTGTTTCAACTAATCAGTAGATAACGATCTTGTTGTAGTCACAACCAATTCACGAGTTGCTCACTTTGAACATTAATCCATTCTTTTGTCAGAAGTGTCCAACATATTTTTCAAGGTCTTCACTTGCATGCACATTGAGTCGTGGAAAGCTTTACTCTGGATGTATTGAGAATCTTGAGCGGACACAGCATCAGTTTGGCTTTGCACCTCTGGAGTAATACAGTCCAGGAAAGCCCCCTTGATTTTTTTCAATAGTGAGTGCTGCTCTTTGCCTCTGCAAAGTACTGGCTTGTTTGACTTGATGACTGCGCTCATGTGCTGTGTACCCTCTCATAATCTAAAGGGTATCCCCCTCCCTCCACGATTTGCACCACTGATGGAGTGGTTGCGAAATCCTCCTGTAGTAGTGTAGTGCTTTGGAGATTTCCATATAGAGAAGCTCCTGAATACTGCCATAATATGGTTGTCCTTTTGGTAAATTGATCAGAAGGGCTGCCATATTAGGATGGGCTTCTACTCGTTCTTCTGTCCATCAAACACATCATTATTTACAAATGCAGCCGCACAAAGATATTAGCACCACTGTCTACCATTGTCATTTGATGTGGGAAGCTTAAATAAAATGGTCAGGGAAAACCTAAAAGATCACTGTCACGTTAAAGGTATACTGAATAAAGAAATTGCCACCGAGAATTCTAGCTTAAATGGTAGCTGTCGCATTGAGGGGGACCAAAACAACACACTATGAGCGGAAAGTAAGTATTTTAATCAATATTTCTCAAATCACCGCACCTAGTGGCCTCCTGTGAAAGCTCTGACAAAACCGGATATCACGTCACTTTTACCCGCCGGATATCACGTCATGCCTTCCTAGCCACCCCCATCGCGAGCGATCGCACCCGCCAAAGGCATCCGCTCATTTTTCCCTTCCTCCATGGCACTCACAAGACGCACAGGCGGACATTTTCTTTTTTCTTTTTTTAATGAAGTTGAACGCACTCTAAAACTCCTTCTCGTGTTCCTACGGGACAGTGGACTCAGCTTTCAGCCACGCTGCGCATTATTCATCCTTCCATATGCGCCCTTCGCACGCGTCCCCATCGACCTTCCTCATCAGCAGCATTCCACACTTTGCGTGCGCAAAGCTCGCAGAAAGAGCATATACAGGAACACTAGCATAAAGCCTTGTGCATCTCCCGCACAGGCCCTATCACTCGCACGCCAAGAACAACGCGCTCTCTCAAACAGCGAGCATCTTGCCCCCTCACCCCGGCTTCCTGCATCACTTGCGCAGGCCCTCTCTCAGGTGCGATGGCGGCGGCAGAGGGGCCGCGGGGCCACGACGTTGCTGAGGGTAAATTTGATGTCGTATATGTCGGGAACGCGCTGCCTGGGGTCCAGCGGCCGCTCAGTAAATGTCAAAAATAAAGCCATCCGTGCAAAACTAACCCAAATTATGTGTCTGTACTAGTGTAATCATGTCTTCTCATGTAATGCATTCATGTAATGCAATTGTGGTGTTTTCTCAATATTTTTGGATATTTATTCAGTATACCTTTAATAGTGGGCAACTGGACGGTTGGCCAGTGCTGAAATTATGATTATACGAGCCAACTTGCTCATCGTTGCACTCTCTGTACGTGGGAGGGGGTGGAGTGAGCAACTTTTTCTTGCGCATGCGAAAGAACAGATTCGGGCTGCTGACTGGCAGTAGGGGCCATGCCTGATTAGTTGTTGGCCGGAGGCATGAGGCGTACTCAAATTCAGTGGCAACATAATTTACTTACCTACACACAAAAAAGGAAAAATTACAAAGCACAGTAGCAATATAACAAAGGTGCGATGTAAGTATCAAACAGAATGATAACGCAGGGAAACTATTAGCATTAAGCGGGAAACAACAGGGAAATGACTCTACAGCTTTACTAGTGGGAAGGACTACAGCACTAAAGAGCAAGACAAGTAACCAAAGAGCGAAGAGATAGAGAATAGTTAAAGGGAGTGGCAGGAAACTGTCGCTGATGTGGGGCGGTCTGAAAGCAAGGTCCAATCGCAAGGAGTTACGGATGCCTGCTGCGGAGCCGAGGTAATGTCGTGGGCACAGGTGATCTGGGGCCACGGATTCTCCGGGCCGCCGTCACTGCATTCACTGTGGCAGACTCCCGCCTAAGGCTTGCTTGTCGACCACTGCCCTGGCTCACTTCGCACACCCCTACGCACGCACCAGTTTCTCCAAGCTAACTGGCACACGTTTTTGTTGCCGCCGCCTTGTGGTAAAGCCCACTGTAAACTGAGACCAGAGCCTCAAAAACGTAAACATGCACCCGCAAACCCCGTGGGCATCCTGACAGGAGGAAGTCTTATATTATCTCTCCGTGTAACCGACAGTTGCGGCAGCCCGCGTTTGAAACCAGGCAGCCGGGTCCGAGTTCCCCTCCCTCAAGGTCAAATCACATTATTACTACAAAAGCAGCTTTCCAGGCAAAACCAGCAGGAAACAGATGAGGAACACGGTCAAACAACTCAGCTCCACCACACCTGGGCCCCCACTGCCTCAAAAGTGAAGAAAGGAACAGGGCAGGCACAAACATTGGGGCAATTTGATTGTATGAAAATTTCATTTTGAAGGCACCCTTTCTTAATCCTGGTCTTTTGGTTTTTCTTTCACAGAATAAACATTGCAGAATTAAGGGATGTCCTGAACGTGGCTGATATATTGTGTTTTACCTTAGTGTGTCCTTGATATGTGGGCCTTTGTTTACACAGCCAGTTCGGTTTGCTCAAAATTAACTAAGTACTTGATATTTTTATTTGCCAGGTGGACAGCGCCGAAACATGGAACCTAGAAAGCCCACAATTCCAGTTACCCCAAATCTGATGACAAGATTGCGATCACGGGCAGCTTGTGGAAAAGACCAAGAGGAGCAGTAAAATAAATCTTTCAAATTTTAATTTTTACTCGATGCTGCATGCAGAACAAAATTGCAAAGAAAGGAAGTAGGGAGTTCTGGCATGTGATATAATTTTACATAGAACAATTCCTTTAGCACTTTCTGCAATATGTTATGTAAGCTTTTGTGAAGAGCTTCCAAGAAATTTCGCAGCAGGCACCTTGTTCAATTGCAAGCCACTTGTTTCTCTTGATGTCAAGGCATGCAACAATTGTAAAATTGTCAATCTACCTAAAGTAAAATTTCAATTATACAATATCGAAGGTTTCTCTTGAGAAACAGGAAAAGTTCATATTCCTGTTTCTGTAGTGGCAGCTTCAGTGTCTCAAGTTCTGCTATAAGTGTGATGATTTTGCTTTGATTGCATTCCTCGATCTCATGAGAAGCAAACGGAATTGATTTTAATGGGTTGCCTGCAGTGAAGTTTCTTGCAAGTTCTTTGCAAAAGAACACAGCATATTGCATATTGTGCAAACTATTCCTTTACGTAAAATTAACTGGCATATTTAAAATCGATTTACAAGAATATGTGTTCCCTGAGACTTCCGCGACAGTAACTTCACTAATTAAGCTTTGTAAGACCCAACTACTTCTTTAAAAATACTGGATGTTTAGCCTCCTAAACTTGTGGCTTTTATCATTTAGATGTTATTCTAGACGTTTGCAGTAGACATGACGATATAAATGGCATGTATTTTACCGAAATTGCAGTAGAACCATATGAATTGATACCTGCTGTATAATGTAAAATATATAAAATATACGGGTTAATCAGGTTTCCAGTTACTTTAGTCATTGTCATTAGTCATTTAGTCCAGTTACACTGCCATTGCACCAAGCAAAGCTTTGTTATGCTTGGGGTCAGTTCCTATGTTAGGAGCTAGTTTGTGTTTGTCTTGGTCACCATGCCACTGTTGGTTGCTCAAAATACTAATTCTAGCCTTTTGTCATTCATTGATGCTTTTATACTCCGTTGCTCTTGCCCAGTTAAACTTTAAGGACCACGTGCATAATGGCTTACAATAGGAGCAGTTGTCAGTTGAAAAGGAGCAATAAGAAGAGTTTGTGTGTGGTATATGCTGGGAATCTAGAGCTGGCACCATGCACTTTGCTTTGAGGAGTCTGGCACGTAAACGCTTCATGTTGGCATCGATGCAGTATGCTGGAGTCTGTCAAACGCATTGATCATGTATTTAATTACAGAGTAGCTGGCATAACACCAGTGTGCCATGCGCTAAGGCAGTGTCATCATAGTCTGCATAAGTGTGCAAGAAGTACTCAAGAGTCTGGTTATGCATTGCACTACTATTTGCGGGCTGACATGCCAATTATAAGCAACACAATACAGCATTATTGGTTGTACTTAGGCACACCCAACTTTGTCGCAAACTCCAGCATTCCCATACAGCATCGTGTATCAAATCTAGTGCAGGCTGGGGGCTTGAATTATTAGGTAAAATTTGCAGTCAAAGTATAGTACTGCAGACATTCCAGGAGTTATCCAAAATTTTCAGTTAATCGATACTGAAGTCTCAAGGTTTTATTGTAAATGCTTTAGTGATCACTGTTATTAAGCACTTCATTCTTGATCTTGTTTTTCTTCTCTCCAGTATATGCTGAAATAAACGACCAACAAACTTTCAGATCAACGCTTTCTTATCAGTGATATGCAAAGCATGCCTCTCTCTATGTTATTGGATACTGAGTGAAAAACTGTGCATAAGTACTCCTCTGTATGTTTTGTTTGTGTAGTGTTGATGTCAGCAAACCAAAGAAAAGAAAAGTAACTTCTGCTCAAGACGTGCCTTCGGCAACAGAACCAGCATCATCTATGAAGCCAGAATCCAGATCCATGGTTTCCATGCTCTTATTGGAGTCGCTGTCAACTAAATCTCTCAAGATTTCTGTTGTGAGCTTTTTTCTCTGCTGTCTTTATTTGTGTCTAGACAGCTGGATGTTTTGTTCATGTCAGCATTGTCACTTTTTTAATACCATCAGATTTTTTTTTTTTTATGCTGTTCCATATGGTGATGCTCTTAATTACTCACAAAGGGCAATGAATGTAGAACTGCACATGGCACTAGGAACGAACTGCCTCTCCTGTCTATTCATCTCTTTGTTTCCTTTTTATTTTTCCATATAATTCTTCTGGATGAAGAGAATTACTTCATTTTCCTGACTTTTTTCTGTTCTGCTATGTACCTGTTTGCTTTTACATCTTCAACTTATCCGCACATGTCCTCATTAATGGCTGTAAACAGCATGTCATGGCTCTGAAACATTCTGACTTCACTTTCAGCATTGTAGCCATACTTTTTCTACATGCTTCTTTCGTACCTCACTTTCTTAGGAAAAGTTGAAACTACCTAGGATAACAGTTGCCAGGTCTCCTGCATTTGCACTTAAGATGCGAAGTGAAACTTGGAAGCAAAGGAAAGAGAAGAATGCTCTGCGCCAGGTGAGTTCTACTTTTTATGCATTCTTTTGGTGTATGTTTATTGTAGGAGTTGGTTTATACATTTTGAGCCTAGTAGGGCCCCCTTGACTGCAAAATCATTGTGCTGGGTGGATATGCTCCTCTAAAACTTTTTTTTAATATTAATGCTACGACTTATAGAGCCAGAGCCGGATCTCCTGTTTTCAAATCTGCTTTCATTCTGATATTGCTCAATGCTTTCCACTTATAAAGGCCATGCATAAGTGAAAAACTGTGCATGCTTGTGCAGCTGCTGTACATGTTAGTAACGCGATAGAGCGGTGCAAAATCACGTACTCTCTTATGTGGAGTACACTCAGAGCCATCTTGTGGCTGAAGTCCGTACAAGGCCAACAATTGAGGCAGCCAGGAAAGGAACATAAAATAACAGAGGTGCACGGGAATAGGGAAAATAAAATAAGAAAAAAAAAATAGGTTATTGTTACTGACAGAGAGGTAAAGAAAAAAAACTTGAGGGAGCTGGCTTTCGCCCTTATTGTTCTCGTCTATTGCAGTCAGTAGTGTGTCAGGTTCATGAGGGATGTGATTGTTGACACAAGCATCTCGAGACGTTTATTCTACTCTTGCCTTGTTATCCTGTTCCTAGCTTTGAGCCTGGTGAGGCGCTGCAACTTGGAAGTGGAAGGGCTCTCCAAGAGTTGCCTTAGCCAAGAATTCTATGGGTGGCTGCAGAAACAAAATTAAAAAGAAATTGTATGCTTAAGCTCCACTTTTGAGGGTATGACATGACGCGATAGTTTTAATGGGTCCTGTCGGCAGCTTTCCTTGTGGATCTTTTTTCGCGTACATGCAGTTTCTGCTCATTTAATCACTAAATCCTTAAATTATACCTCATGAACACTTATTTGCTCACAGTTCTAAGCTACTTCATTATTCAGCTACCGCATGTAGGTAATCACCTGACATAAATATAAAGCCTCGCTTTAACTAAAACGTATGAACATGCCTGCGTGGCCTAGGAATAGTATGCCTGACTTCAGATCGGAGAGCCCTTGAAGGTTGATTTCTATCCCACCCTCCAGCATCAAGTGAGCAGCCAGAGTTCACAGCTCCTTCCAACTTTTTCGGTGGTGCAGTGATTACGACGCTCGACTACTGTGGCCAAGGGCGTGGGGTCGAATTCCGGCTGCAGCGGCCACTTTTCAGTGGAGGCGAAGAGTAAGGTTGTGCGATGTCAGTACGTGTTGAAGAACCCTGGGTGGTTGGAATTTCTGGAGCCCTCCACTACGGCGTTTCTCATAGCCTGAGTCGCTTTAGGATGTTAAAAACCCCATAAACAAACCATAAGCCAACCTTCCAATTTTGTGATATCATGTGGTCAGATTACATCTCACAACCCATCGAGAAATCAATGCTCGGCCATATCACCTTCCCACTACTGCCTGCCAGAGCCGTGCCTGTGATTTTTCACTCACATTGCCAACAATGCTTGATTTTCTGCAGAACGGAGTCTGTAATGCTCCCATGTAAAAAACCAGTGTATATGGATTTTGCAGCATCTGCTGTCCTTCAGTGTTATGGGTGTTGTGGAGCCATCAGAATGTTGGGAGGCTCGACATTGGCATCAACTAGGCCATGTCTTTTTTATTGACGAGCATCAAGCTGGTCGGCGACTTAGCAAGGCTGGTATGTGACACAATGGGGGCTGCAACTTTTCATTGTGTTGTGACTTGCTGGTTCTCGAAGATACTCTCTAGAATGCACAAATTTTGAATAATTAATTTCAGATGCAGTTTAATTATTTCAAATATTTGCCATACTAATCAAATGTTCAGAAATCCTGAAATTTCTTACTCATTTAAACTTGTGACCACCGTCTCGGCGATATGTTGGCGCTCACTGGTTGCACCTCACACTTGTGACGTCATTTAACTTTCTGTTCTGTCATGACTGGAATGACTGCTTGGAATGTCTGTCATGGAATGACTTCCAGCACACTACAATAAACAAAGCTTACGTGTGGTACTCCTAAGGCTTTTGTAAGAACCAATCCTTTTGTGCCACGCCGACAGCTTGAAAACCTACCGCAGTGTAGCTTTTGCTACAAAAACAATTCCAGGAACAAAAGCCATGATCCAGTATTCTCAACCACGTCTCATGCTGTGTGACTTCCGTATATACACTGTACAGCATAGTTTCATTTTCACGCCTTTGGTTTGCGACATCATATGGGTCCGTCTTGCGACTTGCAGTGTTGTGAAACCGTTACTCTGGGGCTAAGAACTTTGTCTCGTTGAGATCAGTGCGTTAAAAACTGCATTCCAAAGATCTCGCCAGGAGCATGTAAAAGGTGGATGCACTTGTGTTGTGCAAGGGACCAATCTGCATTTTCTTAAGTGACTCATTTGTTTTGCCAGCACTGTGGCACCCCTTGAGCCATCACTAAGGGTGAACTCGGTCTGAGGTCACTGGTGAAGGTGTCAGAAAAGCAAGATAAAAGAGCAGAGATGTCCGGCCATGAGGAAGAGAAAGACAGACGTAGGAATGCAAAATCAGACACACTCTGCAACAAAGAGATAGAAAAAAAGAGAGAAACAAAATAAAAACAAATCAGAAGCAAAATGCAATACAGCTTAGAGGTATGAAGGCTACCGAACCATCTATTCAGTAGGTCTTCTATCAAGAGACCTTTATTCTATGACGCTACAGTTTGGCTGCGCTCTAGGCTTTCTAGACTTGTCCAGGCTTGCTGCTTATCGTACATCACTTTATTGTGGTATAACGCCACTGGAATTTTGGTTGTGCTTCCAACACAGTTATCTCAGTATTCAAAGTAACTACAAATTTCTGAGAAAGCTTTACAGCTTTGTTTTGTAGCTGTATGGCTGCACTTAGGTGGATGCAAATGAGTAATTCCTCTCTTATTACAAGTTCTACTGCACCTTGGGAGTTTGCCGTAAACTTCGGACTAACACACTTCCCACTTCGGGTTTCTGATCAATTTGCTCTCGCCCTACCATCTGTTAGCCTTCCTGGTTAGCTCAGTTCATGTAGCGATTGCCCTGGATAGGCGGTGGTCCCGGGTTCAAACCTAGGACCAGGACAAATTTTTCCTTAACTATGAAGTTTCTGAGAAAGCTCTATAGGTTTCTTTTGTGGCCGTATGGCTGCACTTAGGTGGATGCTGCCAATGAGTAATCACTTGCTTATTACAAATTCTACTCCACCTTGTGGGCTTCCCCTAAACTTTCGACTAGTATTAGTCACGCTAGCAATGGGTCTCAATCATGAGAACAAGCATTTAGGCATCTTTTGGAAGTGATTTAAAATATATATATATTGAATGCTTGTTGTGTCGAATAATTGGCTGTGAGTGTCCTTGCATACAGAGGAAGCCCACAGCGGGCCTTTTATATCCTGAGATTTTGGTGTCTTAACCCATTTAGGACCACCTTGAAATGACAAGAAAATTTGTTTATTTTGTGAAATGTTTGAACTTTGTCAGGTCAGGTGCAGCTTTATTAAGCATAATTATGCCAAAACTTTATTACTATGTGCACTCAAAGCTGCACTGGATTACATGAAAAATTTATTGTGTGGACTTTTAACCCCTTCACCGTTCTTTTATATCAACGAAATTCTTAACAAAACTGCTTATTTTTTTTCTTGCTGATTTCGGTTATTATGCTGCCATACGTAAAAGACGTTTATGTGGTAGACAAAAACGAAGTTAACAGGTCAGTGCTGCCATCTGTCGAGCAAAATGCCATCTAAGCCACAAACGAGCGCTGCTCGTTCGAAACGCTGAAGGGAAGAACCTATTCAGCGAGGACGAGCTATAGTCGTCCAAAACGGTTTGGGGACGGCTTTGCAGGGACGAGCGCAGCTCGTCTGAAACGGTTAAGGGGTTAATGATCGCAATAAAAAAGCCTTAGTCAGAACACAAGCACGTTTTCTGTTCTAGGACAGTAATAATGCAGGTCGTCAAAGGACAGAAGGCCCACGTCGTAACCAGTGTCGGGAAATTATGGACAGCCAGAAAAGGGCAATTCAGCAGAAGGAAGCTGCAGCAGTGAAGCAGGTAGGAGCATTCATCCTGTACTGTAGAGCTTATTCTACATTGGTTTGGAGCGTTAATCATTTTTGTTTGAACTTCCATCATTGTGCTCATCAGGCAGCAGTCCTGCGCCGTCGGAGCCTGTCACAGCAATTTTTGGACAGGCAGAGAAGGACATTGCAACGTAAGAAGCCTACAGTAGAAGCTACTACAACAGTTAAGCAGGTAGGACCACACTGTGCACTAGGAGGATGTGTTTTAGCCGTTACCATATAGTCAGTTTTTTTTTAAACAGAACTCTTTGTTTGTTTTGTTCGTGTAAGGTTTAAGAGCATTGCCCAGGTGTGGAACTGCTGCTCCATTTAGCTCCAAATGGCTTTGCCTGCTCCACAGTGCATTATTGCACCAAATCTTCCTCCAATTGGCTGCCTCGACGTTTTGCCGTCACTTTAGTGAAACACTAGACTTTTGCTAGATTTTGCAGCATAGTGCAGAAATTAAAAATTAATTCCTGATGAGCATTTTTTTCTCTATTGTTTGGGCAGAGAGTGGCAGTAAATCTCTAATACCTTTAGAACTAATTGCCCTAGAAGATAATTTTTTGCATATTTGAAATCAGTAGAAAAAACTGAATAATTCTGCGAGGTTTCATAAAATTTGGGCAATAAATAACAAAACCAATTTTAAGACCCATGTCCCCCCTGAAGTAAACGAGCTGAAGGAATAAAAGGTTACCCCTCTGTGCTGTCTATCTTCCCTGAAGGCAGTTCTGACCAATGCCTAGGAATTTATCAGCACACGCATAGGATCAAAAAAGATATGCACAAGATAGAGTGGAAATATGCTTCTTGTTGATCTGAACTCCAAGCTAATGGCGGTGCTTGAATTGCTTGGATCTGTCAAGTGAAAATGGGCAAAAGCTTTTAGTCATATTTGTCATTATGTTATGATATGCCCAAGCAAGCATTCCGTTTGCTGCTAGCCTGTTCTGAATTGTTGCTCAGGTTAGCTGTGCTATTTTAAACATCTCTACATGTTTTATCCATTCTCTTGCCTGGTCGAAGATCAGTGCATAGTCAGCAAGGCATTGAACCTTGAATAAAAAGGGATCAAATCAGTTCTCTCTCTTTGTTTTTTTTAAGGGATAGAAAATTGCAATTATTCAAGCTGTTTCACCCTAGAAACATGTTCTAAACCATCAGAATTTTAGAATGCTCTGCAACTCCTCGCTTTATTGCTCTAAATCTGCTCCAAAATGGCATTATTACTGCTCCCTGAGCTGCTCCAAATTGCTTGAGCCTGCTTCCACCCCAATTGCCCTCTGTATGTCTAACTGTGCCTTTCATCACGAGTGCCTTGACTGAACAGTGCAGTAATTTGAGGGATAAAGGGAATGCTGCACTTGCTCTTTCATGGTAATCGGAACTTTTCTAATAGTGAGTCGAATAACCTTTTGTTTGATTCACATTCGAAGTAAGAAATTATTCTGAATACTAAAATATGTTTTGATGCATTTGTGTAGCTTAGGAATACAGTTAAAACACGATTTAGCGAAGTGATGAGCAGGCTCGTATTAGCTCGTAAAATTAAGAAAGGGATATTTTGGTTGTTCAAAATTTAAAATTGTATTGTTAAACCTCTATGTAACGAACCTCCGTGCATCGAATTTCTTGATGTTATGAAGTTTTTCAGTTCCATTGAAGTGTGTGTATTTGAAAGCTCCATGTAATGAACATGTTGCGGCAATTGACCTTGGTGTAACGAACTCGCTATGCTGGCTGTTTCTTAGCTAATGGTGAATTACTAGAAACTTGGTAGAACCGTGCAAGTTTGAGGATGATGAAACATGAACTGACACGAGAGGAGCGTCTACTGTCGCAATGAGCTGCCACTGTTGATACAATGCGCCACGTTTCAGTGCCAACAGCGCATTTACGTAGCAAATAAAACACTGCATATTGTCATGGAAATTTTTTCAGCTACTTTGAAAAGGTAGTGTGTCATCCAGGCTTTGGTGTTCAAGGTGTACTTCATGAAAATCGTGCGATATGCTTGGGAAAAGAAGAAACAAACCACCTATTTTTTTTTTTCGTGGAAACGTTGAACCCTATGGGTACCTGTTCGGGAATTAAAATGTGGTTGTTAGATCTGAAGCAGAGTAAAATTGGGCTTTATTAGATGAGTGTTGATTGTAATTCGAGCAGAAAAAGAAAATTTTCTACCGGTGTTTTGAAAATAGCCCATTTTGACGCCTCACACGTACTGGCTCATTCTGTCAGCAGTTGAACACAGATATATCAAACTCAAAGGGACTGCAAAATTTGCTTGTTTAAAGAGAAGTGTTCCTAAACAAAGATATGTGGCCACGCTGGGTGTAGGCAAATATGTTATATGACAACAGTCAATAAAATAAATTTCAAGGGAGCAAAAATTAAAATAAAATAAATTCAGACAGGATTTTGGCACTATAAATAGACTGAGAGCGAGAAACCAGCTCGTTACCCTACTTGAAAATGGCTTCGGTTTAGTTTTATTTTCCACCATCTTGTCTCATCCTCTTCACTGCATCTCTTATCTTAGCTTTCCGTCTTATTTCGTCCAGTTGGAAGGTGGCAAGCAGTGTAGCAGATGTCTCTTTGATAGCAGTCCATCTGCTGCATAGCTGTTATTATCTCCATGATCAGGCATGCACTTTTCCATTTACTGCAGGCATTGCACGTAGCCCATATGCTGGGCCATCTTTGTGCTACGATAATATGTACTGGAACACCATGTTGGCTGAAATGCGGTCCTGAGTTCATGCATGCACGCTTTTTTGTCTGGCATTATTTCAAGAGTAACCCCCATATTCTTGATTGGGGTTACTCTTGAAATAATGCGCTACAGGGAACTAGACGCTGCAGTCGCCTTCTAGCCTCGGCGTTCCAGCCCTAACAGACAACTGTGATCTCCAACCCGCGGTGCGAGAAGTCGCCAATGTGGTGGGTTCGGGCCAGAGGGGACAAACACCGAGTTACATACTCAAACAGGCTTTATTATGCCCGAGTACACGGCAAGACACAACACTCAAATGCAACTGCCATAGCGAGCGAACACCAAAGTGTTACGGTAAGCGCATGCGAAAGGGGGTGAGGAATGTTCTGCTCACCATGCGTGGCTTCGCGCTCACTGCCCATGGTGGTAGGTGCATACGATGGCCAAGCGACTCGGTGATGGCGGTGGTCTCCCTGGTGGAAAACAGAACCGCGCCCGTGTGCAATCAACCGCCGAAAGTCCCAAGAAAATAGCGAGAAGCATGCTTGTCTCAGACCGTGGAGAGAAGGTCTCCGGGTTATGCTGGGCGAAAAAAGGGAAACCCGCGGCAGTGTCGCTGCAGGAGACTGAGAGGCAGTGAGGGGGGTGCCCTCCTCGCCCATCCTCCCCAGCAGCGCATGCATAAACTCGCGTTATGCGCGGTCATTTTAATGGGACAGGGGATTCATGTGTATACCCACAAATGTTCGCGACTCTTTCATATTCTGAAATCACTTTGCAAACATGGAGGTGCTTTCAAAACAGGCCGCCTTGCTTTGAAGTCGAGGCATCATTTTTACTGTGTTTTTTGGCACTTTCATTGGTCATAAACAATCCACCGGGTATTAGTTCGGTCTCCTGTTACCTGCAGCAGCATCCATTAGTGTTAAATTCCTTTTGTTTTATTTTGGGTGACAATTTTGCCTTTCTCAGGCCTAAGCAAAAAAGTCGGTTAGTTGGCAAAAATGGTTTGTCCAGAGAACCAGATGGTGCCGCTCGGCTGAAGTTGCCACTGTGGCTTCGTTTGCATACCTTAAACTAAAGGTGTGGGTCTGACAAACAACGTAATCTCACTCAAAAAGCCATTCTGAAATTTCGGAATGTACTTTCAAGGTCTGCTATGTAGACAACGCCCATTTACACTCTCTTGCAACCATATCTGCATATGTCACAACCGGACAGTGCGCTGATGACGCAGTGGGGAGGTGCATGCATGACTAAAGAAGGCTCTTAGCTTCCACACTGCTGCAAGTAAGTGTTGAGATAAATTTATGCATGCAGTCATATTATGCAGTCAAATTTTTCAGACCAAAGAAGGGCCAGTCACTCTTGTAAAGTCCGTTTGTGAAAATCTAATGCAGCACGGCTGACAGTGAATACAATTTCTAGGCGCAATCTGACTGCTCAAATGAGTGCTGGAGCTGCTGTGTTTGCAATTCACCATTCTGTTCAGTTGTGCAACATGGTGACCCCAGCACTCTCTTGTTGTTTTAAAAAGTTGGAGAGGGCTTGCCCAAAATTTTGCACACTCCATGCAAAATTGCTATGGCTAACACAAGAGCCTGGTCATGACTGGCCTGTCTAACAAGGATATATTGGTGAGCTGATTGATTGCCTCTGCTTCTGGGAAACGTTGATGCACATAAAATGGGACTCAAATGGCTGACATAAAGGAAAAATATGAGAGGTTTTAATATCAAGGAGATTAAAAGTATAAAAAAAAAAAAAAAAAAGAAACTGAAAACCTACACATCAGCACATTTGAGCAACTGTGCTCGTAAATGTATGCAAAGCGTCTGCTTTTCAAGTTAACATTGTAGTATGATATTTATTCTCAGTGTCTCCTTTTTTAGGTTTGGTTTAATTTTGAGGTTTAACATCTCAAAGCAGCTAGGGTGAGACGCAGTAGTGGAGGACTTTGGAAACTTCGACCACCTGGTGTTCTTGAATGTGCACTGACATCGTACAGCACACGGGCACCTGGCTTTTCGCCTCCATTCGATCCCATATCCTTAGGCACAGAAGTCGCGCGCTCTAACAACTGCACTACTGCAGCGGGCGGTGTCTCCTTTTTAATTACACAGCATAATACTTACAATGGCACAGCACAGCTAGTCAGTTCTGTGTCAGTAATGGCAATCTGAATGGAAGTATAAAATAAAAAAAAAAGAAACTGCAAATCTACACATCAGCACATTTGAGCAACTGTGCTCGTAAATGTATGCAAAGCGTCTGCTTTTCAAGTTAACATTGTAGTATGATATTTATTCTCAGTGTCTCCTTTTTTAGGTTTGGTTTAATTTTGAGGTTTAACATCTCAAAACAGCTAAGGTGAGACGCAGTAGTGGAGGACTTTGGAAACTTCGACCACCTAGTGTTCTTGAATGTGCACTGACATCGTACAGCACATGGGCACCTGGCTTTTTGCCTCCATTCGATCCCATATCCTTAGGCACAGAAGTTGCGCGCTCTAACAACTGCACTACTGCAGCGGGCGGTGTCTCCTTTTTAATTACACAGCATAATACTTACAATTGCACAGCACAGGTAGTCAGTTCTGTGTCAGTAATGACAATCTGAATGGTTTTAGCACTCTTTGCATTGCATACTGACTTTTCCAGCATTGTTTGTCAACTGAAAATATTTGGAAACTAAAAAACCTCATGCTTCAGGGTTTCAAAATCAATTTTTGCTGAAAAACACGCAAGATTGAAAATGTTAGGGCTGCAAAAATATCTCTGAATTTCAATTTTTCAGTTGCATCACTGATAAAGCTATATTTTGTTACCCTTTATTCTGTGCTCCACAGGCTGGTTCTAATTGCTTTCATTACATTTTGCAGGTCGAGCCGCCAAAGTTTCGAGCACAACCAGCTCCTGACCCCAAGCGTGTCTTCCGCCCGCGGGGCTCATCAGCACAAGCAACAAAACCTAGGCCTTTCAGGCTAGCTTCTGTTGAGAGGCATGAGAAATGCCAAGAGGAATTTAGACGAAAGGTATGTGCCGCTTTTTGGTGAGAAAGCAGTTTCTCTAGGTAGATTTAGTCTCTGAATACAGATGAGTTATTTTAATGGTGTTTTACATTTTAATATGCTTGTATACTGGACCTGTGTATTTGAGTCAAAAATATTATATTTCATCATACTGAAATTGTTTTCTGCAGTCAATATTTTGTACCGCTACGCATTTCAAATTGGCACAAGCTTCATTTGTAGTAGAAGTAGTAGCAGTAGCACTCTAGTTCATTTCATACATCAGGTGCAACGCTGTCAAGGCTAGAGCCATGGAGGAAAAAAAAAATCTTTGGGGGAGCACGACATCACAAGTGCAGCCTCCGGAGACCAACCTCCTCTGATGCCGCTGCCTTCTCTCTCTTTTGTGCAATGTATCTTGGGAAGTTTGCCAACATAGTTGCCGGACGGTACACAGTGTTTTTTAGTGTTTTTGGATACCCCAGCAGAAAGCCTACTGGAGTTTTCTGCTGAAATTTGCACTGTTGTGCATCTTGTCATAACACATCAGTTGCTTTGTTTACAAATGCTGCGTTTTACTCCATGGTTATAGGCACGCTGGTAAGAACTGCAGGTAGATTCTAGTGGAAAGCAGCACGAGAAAACGGGACGCACGAAAAAGACACAACACAGGCGCTGACTCACAACTAATTTTATTAAAAGAAAACGGTCTTTAAATGCTTTCGTTTGCAGGAAACACCAAAATAAAAGAAGAAAACCAGTACTGCTTATCACACATGGCGGTGACAAGGCACACACACCATCGCCCTGGTGCATGCCCAAAACACAGTTAGATGTCTTAACATGATAAATAGAAGGTTTCGTTATTGTTGAGAGTGATAAAAGGGCATGTGATAAACTTGCATGGGCAAAGAAGGATGATAACCCAAAATGTAAAAAACAAGAAGGTTGTGGAAATGCCATACACTCATGGTATAGCGCATGGTTTAAAGAACGTTGCTGGGACGTACATTGACCTTGTTTTTTCAGCACAGAGGAAACTTCATGCTGTATGCAGGCTAGTGGAGATAAAAGCAAAGGCAAAAATCTATAAAAGATGTATGGTTGCCAGATCAATCATCAGATTTTCTTTGTACCATGCAGTGCGGGGGTGGTGTACAGGATACCTTGTACTTGCGGAGCCCTTTAAATAGGCCAGACACTGACTATGAGTTTTGAGTGGGCATTACAATATCCGTTTTAATGATTCTTCATCTAATCTTGGCCGCACTGCATGAAAGGCACATTTACTCCCCTTTTTTCTTACAACATCGCCCTTGCCAAAGATAAAGACCAGTTAACATGTAAAATTAAAGAGGCATTTCATATTCCCAATAACAATGATGCGTGCATTAGTGATCTTTGTATCACTCTCAACGATAAAGAAATTATCTATTTATCCGGTGAAGACATTTAACTGTCTTTCGCTCATGCACCACGACGATGGTAAGGAAAGCATTTAAAGACCGTTTCTTCTAATAAAATTCAGTTGCGACTGAGCGCTTGTGTTGTGTCTTTCTTCGTGTGTCCCGTTTTCCCACACTTTTTTCCACTATGAGTCGATAGCAGCTCGCTCAAATCGCAGCCTTAATTAACTGCAGGTAGCCTTTTCATCTATGGGTCCTTCAGGAAGACCACTAATTCGAGCTATTGTTGCATGCCTGGGAAACTGGCTGCAACAGTACATGATGGATATTGAGGTCTGCAATTCCTAAATGAAACAGGCGATCTTTGCCTCAAACAGTACATGCATATGCCCTGAATCGTCTAGCTTGCAGCGTCATGTTTCTAGCGCAGCCGTTGTGTAGTAGAGCCATTCCTCTATGAGTGTAGCGTGCAAAACAACAACCGAAATCATCTACCGCCCACTGCTTGCCATATCACATGACGGCCCATTTCCCATGATGCTTTCCACTATATTTTTTATAACCAGGCTGCAACCATTTCCCACGGCTCTCCCTCCTAGTTTTTCCACCATGGCTAGAGCTCTTGTTTGCGCCGCTTGTGTCTGCAACGAAAAACAATGCTTTGTTTGTGGTGAGTAAAAAATAATAATGCTTTGCATGCAGGCTCAATACAATGCATTTGTCATCAGCTTGACTAAAGTGTTCGAATTTCTGGAAAAACGACCAAAATCTGAATTTATATTTTGCCTTTGTCATCCTAGTTACCACAGATGATCTCTGCATGGAGAGTAGGGTCCATATTCCGAGTTTGTATTGGCAGCAACTTCGAGGTCACTTGTTCGTGTACTGATGTCGTGGCACGCTGTTATGATGTCATTGGCTGCGGTGTCACTTTGAAGTCTGGGCGCATGATCGTCGAGGATGTCATAAGGAGCGCTGGTAGAAAAGCAGCGTCGTCATGACGAGTCGTCGGCTGCGGAGGATCTTCATTTTTCCGCCGTACAGCAAACTCACCTCCAAAGGTTGCTGTCTTCATTTTCCCCTATAGGGGCTAGGGGACTTTACTTGCACGTAACTGCAGCCCGGCGACAGGAATCGTGCGCTGAACGGTGATGGGGATCGGTATTGGCTGGTTGACGAAGCATACTCTGCCCTGCTTAGGCCTTGCCCTGGGTGTTCACCAGGGCAAGGCCGTGGTGTGTCAATAGCAAAGCCGCTCAGGCCAATCCATCTGTACGGTCAGTGGCATAGAATGTTGCCAGTTTCCCCGCAGTGGAAGCATAGTGGGCGGTTGTTCGTTGTCCTCCAGGTGTTACATTTCCTGGGACTTGAATAATGCTCATATGCTGCGGCGGCATAGTTGAAGGTTGTTTTTTCAACCGCGTTTGTCGCTGTTGGCGTTGCACCGAGCGCCTGCTGCAGTTCTTCTCGGACTATGACTGAGAGGGGTGCTACTTGTGGCTGTTCTGATGATTGTAGCAACCGACGCAGTTCTTCTTGGACCTCAGATATAAGGTCCCGAAGCCTGTCACCGCTCGCAGATGTGCTGCTGTGGCTTGCGCTGGCCGGTTGAAGTGGTCGATTGTAATGGCGCATCCAAGTGTCCATTATATTCTCGATGGTTGACGGTTCGCTTTCACATTCTGCCACTGTTTTGGACGGACTTCTTACAAGTCCGGTAAAAAGCGACTCTTTAACCCCTTAAGTGTTTCTTTTTCTTTCTTTTTTTTTTTTTTTTTTTCAGACCAAAAGTGCTAATTGTTTTTATTACTGATTTTGAATGATATTGTAATAAAAATCAACTACTCTATGTCACCAGAACAACTGCACCACTGGACCACATTAAGTCAGATTAGCATAATGAAGTTTACTTGACAATGCTGCATGCAAAACCAGCTGCTTGCTGGTAATACCAGTAAAAAACCACTTAATAAATACAACATAAACATCTTAGTATCTACTTCGCTAGAAGAAGATGACGAAGAAAAACTTCTTTTTCGGGCTGACGGACCAGCTGAACATTCGTCGCCGCCACCGGGTGCCATGTTTTCACTCAACAACCATGCTCCTCATGAAGAAAAAAACAGAATCATTAAGCAAATGCTTTCATCTGGTGTAGAAAAACAAAATTATCAAGCAGGTGCTTCCATCTGGTGGCAGAAACCAAAAAGAAGCTGCGGACGAGTGCTTCTTGCCCTGGACACACAGGAGGAGAATTTGTTCAGGGAGAACGAGCTGGGCTTGTCCAAAACACTTTGGGGACGGCTTTGCTTGGACGAGCTGAGCTCATCCGAAACATTTAAGGTGTTAACACCTTGCATCAGAAGGTTCACTTTCTCCTCTTTGGTCATGTTAGGGTCGGCTATAGAGGCGCTTCATTTCATCAACATAAGCCAGGATGGACTCATTGGGGAGTTGAATTCTTGATTGAAGGTGTTCCATGAAGGCGGTACTGCGCTAAAAAACAGACAAAAGAAGAGGTGGTGGACAGGACTTGCGCAGACTCACTGAGTTGTGAGTCTGCGCACCTCCTGTCCATCACCTTTATTTTTGTCCGTGTGTTTTTTAGTGCAGTACCCCACTCGTGGAAAAGATGAACGTTAACCAACTAGCCCAGATTACCGCTCTACTACAGAGATGTAAGGAATTTACAGGGTCGCAGCGGAGCACCAGAACAAAACCACCAATGTGGCAGGCTTCTCGAACCAAACAACCCATGCTGTGTGTGCGCACTGAGCACGCACCGTTCAATTTTATTTTCTTCTTTCACCGGCTGGGAACGTCAATGTTAGCGCCTCCGCTTTACAGCGTCGCTGTGCGCTGCAGGGCCTCTCGCCTGGACGGAACGGCGAAATGTATGTGCCGACGGGGCAGAGAGGGGTGTGCCTCGGTGGCAGGCAGGTCAGCAGATAAGCCAGCAACATCCAAGGGGAGGTCCTGGGGAGGTGTCTCCATGTATGTGGGTTTGAGGCGATCCACGGAGACTATCTCTTCTCGACCATCCAGCAGGATAGTTGCCGGCTTTGTCATCCCACGATGCAGGATGCTTCATCCCACAAGGGGTGCGGTTAAGTATCCTCAATATGTGGAGGTCCAGTGTCTTCAAAAAGCAGAGGAAATAAGTGGATGCAAAGGAGAGAAGGATGCGTAGGCATTAGAACGATGCAATACCATCCTGGAGTAAAACGAAAGGACCAGTGACGTGCACAAGCGGTATCCGAAACGGCATGACTGGTCAATGTACGCACTTGATGGCAGTGGCTGGATGATGTGAATGTAGGGAAGCAAAACTAAAACTGTGCTGCTGGGCTATATTTTGACAATGGAGGACTTCCAATTTTCATTGCACCTGCCATAGTGCACTTGCCTAGGGTGAGCGGCCCCTCTGCTCCATGCGAATCAGGTTTGGGAGGCCTATTTGAACCATCGTTGGCTTCACAGGTCATACCTCGTCATGCCCTCCTGTCAAAATTAGCAAGCATCCGATGCCATAAACTTATATGGGCTCTGACCCAGATCACATATCTAGTTCAAATTATCTGAATTTTTCAAATTGAAGGAGGTCGAATTAATGATTTTATTGTACAATATCCAAAAGAACTTGAGGTAATATAGGCCAGTTGTGTGCGTATAACTGCCAAAACAGTGGATGGTCGATGACAGCACTGACTGTGCACTGGTAGTAGCTTTGGAGCACTCATCATGCTCTTTTAGGCTGTCCTTTTTCTCACATTACGAGTCTGTAGATCAATTTACTTTGACTTTCACCTGCAACAAATATCGCTCATACGGCGGTCCTTGGCCAGCAGGATCATAGCTAGAAACACATTTTTCATTTTTGTCAACTTCTTTATTATTATAACCATTAGGTGTTTCTCAGTGTTTATCAGTTAAATCTGAAAAGTCCACCCCTAAGTTAGTTATACAAGCCAGCACTAAATAGCACGACGGACGGGACTAAAGAAAGAGGGACAATACTATGAAGGACAAATAACTTTCATCACCAAGCCCATCAGTGTAGTGATGACGTTCTATTTGAAGCCACTTTGTGCTACTTGTGGTTGGACAGTATAGATACAGCCTTGTTCAGTTTTAACGCTTTCTCCTAGATGTGCAGATATGACCCCATCTCCAACGCCATTTTTGCAGGCCAAGCTGTTGGAGACTGAGCGTGTGAAGATGGTGCAGTTTGTTGCTAAGCCAGCTCCTGCGTTTTTAAAAGGTGAGTGACAAAAATTACTGTCTTTTCAATATGAAGCTGTCTCGTTATAGTAAAACCTCACTAATTTTGATTTAATGGGAGCAAGAAAAATGTGTGAATTATTTCAAAGGGTGAATTAATGAATAGCATCCAGAAAATTAAAATGCAATAAATGCATTTGGTGAAAATGAAGGGTGTATAAATATTTGAAACTTGCAATAGGGTTTGTTTAGTATTAACTATTAGTTTTGCTTCACATAGCATTTTTACTATTTGAGCATCCCATACAATTAGAATTACCAGTTTATTGTTCATTAAAACTTGCTGCCAAACATAATGTTTTCAAATGACAGTATCTTGCACAGGTCATATCGGTTAACTTGCTCATTCCTTATAGAATCGACTACCAGCATATAGCAAAGGCCTATGCGCAATAATGCTAGGCTCTGCCTGACTTTCATCGAAAGCCACAGCTGCTGGCTTGCAGATTGGAAAATGAAGTCCTGTACCACTCTGTGGTTGACTAAATCGTGCTGGGATTTGCAGTTGGCAACGGGCCATAAAACCAACTGGCAGTGATGTTCTCATTTTAGATCATTACGATAGGAGAGGCGCAAGCACGGCAGCACTGGCTGTGGCGACCGACCATGCTGGAGAAACGCAAACTCGTGTCTTCACTCTGTACCTCCCAATAAGTTGCTTTTGCCCATGCTAGAATGGTTTTCGTGAAACTGGTATCGTGGAATCCGCAGCTTCATCATAATCACTATCATGGAGGAAAAAAAACTAGGAGGGAGTGTGATGTCATATGCACGGCCTCCGCTAGCTGTCCTCCTCTAATGCTAATACTGTTTCCTTCTCACCATCGGGGTCCTTGCGCACACTGAATCTCTGGAATTCTAGCATAGCTTCAAGACTGAAAACCAGCCCTGTATGCGGTGTTTTCTGGAGCATGCGAAGCCGAAGCTGGGTCAGAGCTGTTGCATACTGCTTGCTATGTCACGTGATGGCCAATTTCCCATGATGCTCATATTTTTTATGACGTGCTTCAGTGATGTTTCATGATGCTCCCTCCATGTTTTTTCCTTCATTGACAATCGGTCATGCAGCCAATCAAGGCCAAATCAAGCCAAAAATTTTATGTTTGCTGTTGCAGTTTTGTATGTTTACGGTTAGATATGCCACATAGGTGTGGTGCATGCTAAAGTCAAAATTATCATGTGTTTAAAGTCATGGTGCTCTCATAGCCCAAGAAATGTTTGCAGAAGTTTTTGCGCTTATACTGCTGAATTTCTGTGGCTCGTGTGCGAATGGTTTGTATTTTGCAAATGGGTACAGAAATCTCATTGTGACCATTTGCCGGCCAATTTGTCAGTTTTGCAAATGGCCAGTGGGCCAGAGGTCAGAGATGAAATTATTATTTTTTTTTTCCTTTAAGAACTTATGGTGTCCACTGGTCCAAGCACATGCCATTTGCAAAAATGTGTTTTCATTTCATAATGACACGGTGCAGTCTTTGTCTTCGCTCTGCACTGATCACAAGCGTGTGTCTCCTCAAGGCGAAGAAACCGAAGTTCTTCCTTTGAGGCGCTGGTCCTGCCCAGTTTGCTGCTGCTCTGTGCACTGTGACTTCTGTGTCCTGCGGTGACTTCTGACCAGACTTTTACTTCATGACAATATATAAAAGGTCTCAGTCAAACCTTGACGCATATCTTCAGGAAGAAAAGACTGAAATTGTCTCATAATCCTGCTTCTACCGACGTTTCCTACCCTGCCCAAAAGGCCGCCACCTGAAAGAGAAGACTCAAGGCGTGGTTTACAAGATCCTCTGCTCTGTATGCATGGATTCTTACATTGCCAAAGTTAAGAACTTCCCAAAATAATGAAAGAGCGCAGCGAACATCAGACAAACGAACAGCGACCATAGCACGGTGATTGATCTTTGCAAACCATTCGACCACAAGATTGCCTTCGAAAAAATATTTATGCATGCTTATACCGTCTATGCGGGAAAACGTAAACTGGTCCCGAGGATCCCTACCCCCCTTTACATCCACGGGTTACATTGTCACTTGGTGGATGGCTAATCGAGGGATTAAAAAGGCAAGCTGCAATTCTCCCGAGGTCGTCACACCTGATGAAGGAACTGAGTAGGTTCTGTAATGTAATGTTTTTTCTTTTTGGTTAACGTTCCTGTTAATCTTAGGTTGTATTCCTTTCTGAACCAAGCAGACTTCTGTTGAATGTGTTCCCCCCCCGGCATTTTGGAAGCTGAAGCTGACGCTAATATATCGGGAACCGTGGCCATGGAAGTAAAAAATCTGTTATGTGTAACAACTCACCTGCCGAAGCAACTAGCCCCGAAAAAAATGGATGGCACTCTAGCACCGCGCCTATCCCCAGCCGTCGCTGGCGAAGTAGCATGAACTGTGGGGGTGCTAAGCCACGACGAGTAGAAAGGCTGCAGTGGTGTGCATTGAAGGTGTCGGGCATGAGCCTACCTGGAGTCGCCGCTGGTGCAGATCTTGGTGGTAGTAGCAAATACTCAAGTGAGAACCTTAAGGACAGAAGTGGAGGAGGGTTCCATGTGAACAGCATTTGAACATGGGTCAGTCTGTCCTTTGAGAAAGGAGAAATAATTTCAGAAGTGGCCGCGTTTATGCAACTCTGTCTGTCGAATTGGAGACACCCCGCTGCAACCGAAAGGGAATCGAGTTAACAGTCCCGAACCCGGCTACGGAGATCGGGTCCTTCGGGGCCCAGTGTGGCAACGCAAACCAGCTCGGAGACGCCGATGGGAGCCCCTGGAAGAGTTTTCTTTTCTCTGTAAGGAGATAACGTCCCTGGAATGGGTTCACCCCGAGGTAGGGACGGTGGCTTCGTAGAGCAGTGCGGCTCTTGCGCTGTCTGGTGCGTTCCTGTCGGCCCTTGAAAATCCCAGTGAGGGAGTGTGATTTTCATGCTGGACCATACCCACATCCGCAGCTGTCCAGTTGTGGCAATTATGTAGGCATGTGCAAAGACATT
Organism: Amblyomma maculatum; assembly: GCF_055883805.1. Classification (NCBI taxonomy): domain Eukaryota; kingdom Metazoa; phylum Arthropoda; class Arachnida; order Ixodida; family Ixodidae; genus Amblyomma; species Amblyomma maculatum. The sequence goes on from NC_139344.1 coordinate 189,222,610, forward strand.
TTGAGTTCAAAGCTAATATGAATCTCTATGTTCTTGTTGAAATAATTTTAAAATGAAGCATATAGTGTGCGAGTTGTGACTGGAAACGTGGTACTTAAAACAAGAAGCATTTCATTAGAGCACAGTAGCATGCGCCGAAAGGTGTAGTGACCTTAAAAAAGAATCACTGTGCAGCAAAAAAAAAAGTGGCTTCAAAAATTGTGAGCTTCATTGTTTTCTGCATTTCATTTTCAAACAATAATACAAGGCAGCTACAAGCTTTTGTCGTGTCCACACCACCTCCTGTCTCCAATTCCAGGCTGTGTGACGCGGCCGTGAATGCAGCGTGCAAAGTGAGAACAATGTTTTTCGAGCAGTGACGCTTGCGAAGAGCAAGAGAGGAGAACCCACTGGAAGGGAGACAAAACTAGCACAACTGGCTGCAGCCTTCCCCAAAGTCAAGCCACAGCAGATGTTCCCGTTTCCTTGTTTTTAGTGCAATTGCACGCTCTTCTTTGTAGGACTCCTGGATGCCACTGAAGAGCTTCTTATTAACTAAGTGGTAATAGTGAGGAATAATAAGCCATCCTGGCTAACCCAGTCTGCCCGATTGCCTCCATATAATTCCAAGATGGCACTGTCGTGGCATCTAAGGGTTGGTAGTTTGTGATGGTGACATCCGAGTTTATGTTGGAACGAAAAAATGATTGCCACAGCACTGCTAGCGTATGTTTCAGGGGTAAAAAATGGAACTTTTGAACCTCATAAGATTAAAATTTCTGTCACAAATAGGTTCATGTGCCTCTGAGGTGTCCAATGGTTTCTTAGTCGAGTTTTAAGTATTGTTAAGACCATATTATGGGAGGTCGAGAAATCTGTCGGCTACTGCAGTGTTAAACCTTTGCCATGAAATTCTTCATGTATGGTTCATTTTTAACAAAAAATTTTCAACAGATCTTGTAATTAGTTGTGGTCAAATTTTTAGCTGGTTGTGAAACTTGATTCTACTAGCAACCTGTAATTAGCACAAACGTCTAAATAACTTTTTCTCCCTCTTTTCACAAGGGCGCAGGAAGAGTGCTAACGGAGCAGAGCCAGCCACATCAGGCCATGTTAGCCGACCACGTCGCCGATGAAAAAAAAATGAAGTTCTTGTATTCTTTTACACTTGACAACTTGCATGAGACTTCACGATAAAGTGGATGCCAGTAATAAAGGGCAACTCATACAAATGTCTGAATTTCTCAATGGGCTTGTTGTTTTGTAATCATCCTAATGTAGTACTACTGTGGTAGTCGCTCAATGCATGCTGGATCGTTTTTTTTTTTTGCCTTTGTTTGTGCCACTAGTTTTGCAGCCTACATTTTCCGTGTAATCAGTTGTTTGATCTCATCAAAGTATGTACTTCAGTATACATTGCAGTGCATAAACTAAAATGCGTATGCAATAAAATCATTTGCTGGATTAAAATTACTTGCAGTAATCCTCTGATCATGCCGGTTGCGTCTGTCGCGCCATCTTTAGTGCATTGAATCAAAACGAATAAGGGCGCATTTAAAGACCGCACTACCCGTCGCTTCTGTGGCGCAATGGATTAACACCATGTACAGGGTGATCCACTTCTAGCTATAACATGGTCACTGCTTTCAAAGCAGCATTGCGTCGGATGCAGGCGCTTATCGAAACACGACATATGCACAGTGGGACGCGGAGGTGATGCTTCGCATGGCTTGCCGCCTAGCTTTATGGAATGGCCGGGTCGTACGCAATGATGCTTTGAAAGCAGTGGCCGTGTTATAGCTAGAAGTGGATCACCCTGTACCTGATTGTAGGACATATGTTCGATTCCTGTAGGTACAATTTTTTATTTTTTTAAATTCACAAGATTCAAATAAATTACGACCATATTTCCTGGGGTATGTTCCTCTTTAGGTTGCATAATACCATATTTTTTGTTCTTAACTGCACCAAAACCAGCTGCGAACGCAGCCAGGATGTGATGGTATGACAACGATTACACTATTCAATTACCTTCACCGTAATCAGTTCCTGTCTTCAGTGAGTGTATGTTACCTTTAGGTTGCGTTCAGAGACAGCTCTCAGCAACAATCGCCTTTTAACATTTTTTTACGGATTTACGCTGCAGCAATTTTTTAAGTTAGCTTATTCAACGTCGCACAGATGGCGCAACGGACGCCACCGATGTATTACGCTCTTTACAGTAAGTGATTTTGATCTATAAAACTATTCTATTAATATTGCATTTCAGTTTCCGTACTGCGCTTCATGCTCGAACAAAACGTAAGGTTAATTTATTTTTGAGTGGCGCACCTGGCACTTCCGTTGCTGCAGTTCTCAGGGAATGGCAGTATGCGGTCATCTGATGGCTTGGTCGAATATTTAGGGTAATCCCCCAAGGTGGAGTAGATTTGTATAAAGGGAGTAATTACTCATTGACATCCACCCAAGTGCAGTCATACCGCTACAAAGGAAAGCTCTACAGCTTTCTCAGAAACTTCGTAGTTAAAGAAGCTACAAGTTGTATATCGTTGGATCGCTTATACAGAGTAGAACAGCACTGGACTAGTTGCACATCTCACCTTTTTAATTATTTAGCTAATCTTAATTATGACATGCAGTTCAGTGAAATTGTACTCGGCGTAAGCTATCCATCGATATACGACTTGTAGCCAAAGCATATATTTATTTATTCACAATTATCTAATTAGCAGTAATTAATTAGGACCTAAAATAAGCACAGTGCAATTATACTCGACATATGCTATCTTATGACATATGACTCGATGTCGCATAAAATCCAGTTTATTAGCAGTTCATTAATTCACTATGTTTGACTTGTAATTAATGCAGTGCTGTTATACTCGCTCGCTCAAGCAACTATGTAATACTAACGTTGCTACGGCTTCACTCAAAGGTCTGAAATCGATGTTGAGCTGAGACTTCTGCACTAAGTAGAGCAGGAAAAAAAGCCAATACTTGGATATCATCGAAATGTTTAAAAATCCAGGTGGTTGAAATCGATTTCGAGACGTCCAATACGGCTCACCTGATGGTCCAAAGCATTGCATCAGACCTTAAAAATCCTTTAAGCACTTGAAACACACTGGCGATCCGCCTTTTTCACAAGATGTGGCGCTCTCTGGGAGTGGTTGAAAATTCGTCTGCTACTGGTTGAAAAAACGTTCTTGGGAGATGCAGCCGCCAGCGAAATAACGGCATGTGTTCTTGACAGCTACCGCCATCTATCACATACGCCTGTCACAAACTACACATGACCTCCGAGATAAGCTACGGCTGCGCCAATCACAGAGGCCAAGAAATGCTTATGTGCAGCTTGGGTTGGTGGTTTGTTTTCAACCAGGGGAGAGGCGTGCATGCGCAAAGCGGCCTTGTGAAAAAGGCGGATGCCCGCGAACAGCGCTTCCAAGCGCTTGGCAGGCCACTTTTTGCCCACCACAAGATAGCCGTTTCGAACTTCACCCCATCCCATTGGCCGGTATAGGGGACTTCCACTCCAGCAAGCAGTTTTTTTATATCCTCCTTGATGGAACCTCATAGCTATTGACACAGCTGATTACCCCACTATCACATTGCCCTCTTAAGGTGCGTTAAAGGTGAGAAATGGTTTGACTAATGGACTTTGCAAACTCCCAAAATATGGGCAGCCCGACCCAAAAATCGCATTGACCCTCGTTCAGAACAGACTAGCCGAAACCCAAAATTCAAGTGGCCTATGCATTCAGCAGGTTTAACGCAATGGCACTGGTTGGCACAGAATTTTCACCACTAGTGATGTCATGAGCTCCAGACCCATAGGTTTTCGCTCCCTTGCTGACAAAAAAAAAATTGTACTTGGTTACTTCAGACAAATAATGATCGAAAGGTTGCACGTCAGCTATTGGCAATACACGAGGTTTTGTTACAGTGTGTACAATATGTTTTGGTGTCCTGGTTTCAGCTACTGTATAATTCTTTTCCTCATTACTTTAAAAAACTATTCATCAGAACTAAGATTCGTAGGTGTATGAAGAATACAGTCGTGCCCTGCTATTATGACCCCCGCTAATATGGACAACCTGAATTATGGACAGTTTTTCTGGGGACGAAAATTTTTCAATGTATTTATGCCTCAATATGGAAACTCGCTGTCTGGACAATGGACAGAGGAAGAATGCACACAGCCCACTTGGGCCCATGTATTTTTGTCTCGTTAATATGGACATCGTTTGAAAAAAAAAAAAAAAAAGTAGGGGAGTCCGAACGAAAGTTACAGAAGAGCGAAAGGAACGTACACAGCAAACCGAGGGTCAGCTAAGAAAGACCCCGAATGGAGGGAACAGGGAACTTCTGGATGCAGCAGCAGCGCCCCGAGAGGCTGCAGTCGAGAAAACGGCAACATGTGGTCACAATAAATTCTGCTGAACGTAAACAGAGGCGCCGGTAAAAGCTTAAGAAAGAAAGAAGAAACAAGCGCCTAAAGTGGCAGCGGGAATTGAAGTTTTTCTTTCCCAAAGCACAATGTGTGTTCCAAGAAGCCGTTAACACTTTTAGGTCAGAGTTGACACACTCACGAAGTAGAGCGACAAAAAAAAATAAAAAGGTGACGACACCCTTCCTTCTCATGCGCCTTTGTTGCACACATGCACATTCTCATGCACATTTTGTACCCCAGGCGGTCTGCATGTCGGCTTTACTTTGAGTCAACGATGCGGCCTTGACAAAGTCTGAGCTCTTCGTAGTCGGCTAGCCATTGTTCTAATCTGTACTTCAGCTTATAGTGTTTTTTTAATAGAAACACATTCAAACGGTGCAGGAAAGGGCTGTTCGATAGCTCTCTGCATAGCATGCCAACTTGACTCCCTCGTTTCCTTATAGAAACAGTACAAGGCAAAAACAGAGAATCAGAAAAACGGAAAGGCAGGGAGGTTAACTAGGCAAAAAGAGTGCAAAGAATTGGGAGCCTGTAACCCTCAACATTACTTTTGGCATGGCGGGAGTAAATCAATGGTAAAAGAACGCAGCTGAACGTAGGCGTGAAGCGACCTGTGAATACAGGCGGCAAAAGCCATCTCGGTCAATCCAAGGCGTGACGGACTGGACCCAAGTTAAACTACAGGCCTCAACCTTGCCAGGTCGACGGTAGCATCGATACTACAGGACTCCCGATAAATAGCTCAATGTCGGCATCGCAGCGTCAGCCACAGTCAGACTGCGCAGCACAGTTCAAAGAAATGGAGTCAGCCTTGTTACTGTGGTTCGGGAATGTGCGCGCGAATGGTGCTGTTGTGAGCGACGAAATGCTTCAAGAGAAGGTTCGCTGCCTCAGCAACATTATGGGTACGTACCGTTCCTTCTCGTCAGTCTTGATAGGTTTTAGCCAATTACTTATGGAATATTTTGTTCAGTAAAACAGGGTGATCTTTACCGAAAAAAATTATTCTACGCTCTGTCTAGGCATTACTGACTTCAGCTACTCAAGAAGATGGTTGAGGTCGACGGATTCATGGAGCAGGAGGTAGCATCGACAGCTCGGCTGTTTTTAATTACAATTCTAATTACAAAAGCAGTCATTAATTACAATTTCTTTCTCAATAAAATACTTTTCGTTTTTATTTATGACTCATTATTATGGACGACTCTTTTTTTAGACAGTTTTTGTCGGAAACCAAAGTGTCCACATTAACGAGGCACGACTGTATAGGATAGCCAACTTGAAATCTTAAAAACTCCTCCAAAGTCTCCTTTCAACTAAATATTGATAGAACTTATGTGTGCTCTGTTTCAAGCACAAAAATGAAAGCTGAAATGGAATGTCTAACCTCAGAGGCAATGAAGTATATGCATGGTCATGATCAGTTCTTGCAACTGCTGCCTCCAAATTTATCTTGAGCAAGACAAGCATCAATTTCATGATTGAACTACTGCACATCCTTCTATAGAGTGGTTAGTCTTCTTCCATGCCATCTGGGTCCAATTAATAACCATAATTCTGCAAAGGTTTTATGACTCAGCACTACTCCAAGCTTGTAACCAAATATTTAAAACAAGCTATTGAAGAAAAAATTGCATAAGAAATTCAGTAGCACCTTGATACTTGGCATTTGTAGTGTGCCATGAGAAAAAAAGGCCAAAGAAACCAATGCGGATCTTCGTTCAGTGCTAATTAACAGTGCATTGCCAAACGACAGTGCATTTTTAAAATTGTAAAGGTCACAGCACATTTTTTCCTATTTTATTTTATTATACATAACACTTGGGCTGAAAAGGTTTTGTAACATACAACCAAAAACCAAACCAAAGCTTTATGGGCATCAATCAATAAAAAGGACAAAGAGTTACAGGGTGCAGGGCCTCTGGAAATATGCCGTCAGGTGGTTCATATTTTACAAACAGTCTGTGTAAATATAAAAGACAGACATGCAAAATTGCATAAGGTTTGCAATACAGTGAAAGACATTTTGTCCCACCAAGTTTGGAAGTGTCTACACAATAAGCACCAATAACAACACAATGGAAAGCAGCACTCCAGAGCATTTTGGAAAGGGCTACATGCAGCCACATCATGCAGTTCCACCAAATACATTAATTACTGATGTGATGAAAACTAGGGTAAAGACTGTGAATATCTTGCAGCGGAAAAACAAGGCACGAGCCAAGAAAGAACACACTCGAAGTTCTGCTGCAGCAAAAGCTGATAGGAAAAAAAAAAAAAAACAGACCTGTACATTACATAACAGTGTTGTTTCCATAGGATACTAAAAAGCACAAAGTGAATATAGATACAAATACAAAACTTCTCTGTCTTGTTTGATCAAAGTCCCTTTCCCATTATTTCAATGGGAGAAAAAAAAAAACTGTGCCCTATCACCATGCCTAAAGTTCACAAAAACAACACATGCAACAAGTTTCCATCACAAAGAACTAATAGCGGCAATGAAAAAAAAGGAAGCATTGCTTTGTTCCAAACAGTTTCACTTCCAAGAGAATCACAAGAGCTATCACAACACGAGTGGGAATGTAATGCACAGAAGAAGATTAACATGACACATATTAAAGCCAACTACCATGGGCAAAACATCCGCAGCCTTGTTAAGAAACTGTATCCAAACATAATGCACACCTTATATGAGCATCCACAACCAAAAGTGGCCAACAGGTCATAAACAACCCAACAATAGTACAAGGTAATAGCAGCAAACCGTTGGAATAACATTTTAGAAGAAACAACAAAGCAAAAGCTTTGTGTATTTGCTTTAAAAGGGAACAAGTCAATTGCAGCACAAAGGCAAAAGAACACAGGCTCTATAACGTACTGAAATATCAAGTAGCCAGAAATATATAGTATAAAAAAAAAAGGAAAACAGTAAGAAGTGCTGAACCTAGAAGAAATTAAATGTAGACCCTTGGTACCCTTCTGTGGCATGAGTAAAATTGTCACCTGACTTTAGAGCTATGCAAAAATTAATGTGCAGTGAAGAAAATGGATCCAAAAGCACAGGCTGTAAAAAAACTGTCCTCGTACAATGGAGCTGAGTAACGTCAAAAACGTGCATGACGTTGCTTGTTTTTGGTTAGTGGGAGCGACTATGAAAACAAAATCAGCACTGGTGGTGCTCAGCATCAGGTTTAAGTAGTAAGAATTAGACACGGACAGAAGACTTCAACAAATTAAAATTAAGTGTACAAGTACAGCATGCGTAGTACTTATACAATAATGCCTCAAACAAAACACATACTAAACAAAAAAGCTGTTGACTACTTGTGCAAAAGACGCTACAAGCAGACACCTAGAGTCCTTCACAAAAAGTTTTCATTGGAAACCAGTAGAAAATAGGGTAGAGTGTAATAAGCAGTAACAACTGCAGCATAAAAGCACAACAAAAAAGAAATCATGGATGCTAACAAAACAGTGGCCATGGTATATAAGCTGCACGCACACAGTCACACATAGTCACAATCCTGCAAGCAGAAGTAGACAACACTGCCAGACCCTACCATCTATGCTGCCTACACTCTGAAATCCTTGGCGCCATCTGGACATACTGCAGGAATGTATTTGGTGCAGTTGTGACGCCAACAGATAACTGCATATGTACATACAACTACTTAAGCTAGGCTTAAATAATGCTGGAAATCTCGTACAGCGCTCATGCAAAATAAACAAGAATTTAGGGATTTGTCTTAATTAGCAAAAAGAAAAAACAAGCTGTCATTTTTATTGGTGCCTCTGTAAATGCCCTATTGCACTGTGTCTTCACAATTAAGAACTTCCAAGAGGCTTTATGCAGCAAAAGCTTATTTACAAAGTTTTGTATCAGAATGAAGAAGAAGAATGAAAACGGAACTGTGAACATGCAAACTGAAGAGAAAAGAAAAAAAAAAGGTAGTGAGGAGGAGGACATTCACTGCTACAATGTATAGAAAGGTAAAAGAATGCTGGCTTGGAAATGCCCAAAATAAATGATCTAACAAACCTGGTGTTTGGGAAGGAAGTGCAGATAAATACAAATGAAAGTTTGTTTTTGTGGTGCGCATGCTTGTATTTAGTAGACAGAATACCTTTTTTGCATTCTCCCTTCAATATAATTGGAAAGAGAATTTGATGGTTTGGAATGTCCTCTTTTATACAGCCACAAAGTTCACCTTGGGTAATGCAAACAATGGAGTCTTCACGAAAGTCTTCGCTTATTCCTTATGCAGCCATACTGCATGAAAAAACGAAAGGACAAAACCTGGTGGCTTAATATCTTGCTAAATAAAAAAAAGAAAAAAGAGAAGGTTATAATATATGAAAAAGTACAGTGTATTTACCTAAGCACCTATTGTCAACTGCAATCAAGCTTCATACCAAACAGGCTTTAAATGAACGTCTAAAATTTTGGCGGTTTTGTAAAAACAGGCATCAGAAAAATACAGTCCAGTTACCCACACGTCGGTGCATATGGCAGAAAAACTGGCTCCACTAAACTATACCAGTTACACCTGTATGACTACTTAAAGCTGCTGCTTTTAACAGCAATGTTCAAAAAGCTAGACAGCTTGTGTAAATCAGGTGCATGTCCAGTGGCAAGAGCGGGGTTCCTAAACATTTCCATAAAACTGCTCAGCTCCTCTGACCATGGTTTCCCAAGGCTAATGTAGACTTAAAACCACCTACAAGAGAGAAAGGATAAAGAGTCACTGGTATTCTACATTCATGACTTTGTGTCGTGTTGAGCAGAGGCACTGGCCCCAGGGCCCATAACTCGCATGCACACAAATATATATGTATATATAAAAAATCATATTTGCCCTGTTTCTACAAACAAAAAAGATTGCTTTCACACACAACTACATCAGGTGTTGAAGTAAAATCCCAGTTATGTACAACTTTTCACAGGTAACTGTCATGTGAGAACAGGTTTAAGTATTTCTATAAAAGCAAGGGCTCAAATCCTAGCATTTTTATCTTTCTCGCTAATAAACACATGACTACTGTAAAAAGGATGCTCCAACATGCAAACTAAAAAACCCTAAAGATCTTGTTACAATCATTTTGCATGTAAAGGATAACTGATTTAGTAATTATTGCAACAGCATAGTTAGACAAATACATGGAATAACTCACCAGTACTGTCAAACACGGTTTGATATTGTACATACATCCTTTTGACACACTGAAACACATTGAAGACCATATGACAAGAAGCGCACATTAGCAAAGGGAAAAAAAAAACACTCTTCTTGTCACAACTTCACCAGCACCCAATCAATCAGACGTCGACAATGTCATCAGAAGGTGGAGCTGAAGGCACGACTTCCAGCTCTCCTTCCACCTTCTCTTTGGCCCCAGATGAGGCAGCCATGCCTGATGCCCGCAGCGACGAACCCGCAAAAAAGGCAGCCCTGCTGGCAGCAGTGGATGCTGAAGACGATGCTAGGGATGCATCTGGGGAATCTTTACTGTACACCGTTGCTCGTTTCCATGAAGCTCCTTCAGAAGCTGGAAGAAAAAAATGCACCAACCAGTTCTCAGAAGGTCCATTATTCCTGACAGCCCTATCCAAGTCCAAGGAACATACAAAGCAAAGATAATTAAAAAGGGGTTTATTTAAATCACAAAGCAAGCTTTCATACAGGCATGGCTGAAAGCTAGACACGCCACCTCTTCCAGCTGAGATGCCCCTCAGAAGACTATCAACACAAATAAGAAGCAAAGCTGAATATTACCTAGAGAAGAATTTTCCATTCTGCCAACTAAATAAAAAAACTGCAATGAGCTAGAATAGCGACTTTTATCTGTTTTTATTACAAAATGCAAAATGCATTTTCATCCATTGCAGTGCTTCAGTGGTTATAAGTTTTCCTGCTAAGCATGGTTTCATGGGTTCATTTTCGGCTCTGGTAGCCATATTTCAACAAGAGTTGTTGTCGGGCTAGTTGGCTTGAATCATGTAATGCCATTAAGGCTATGCGCAAAAAAGACAACACAAAAAATAGAGGCAATGACAGGACGAGCGCAAACTAACAACTAGTTTATTAGTTGTTAGTTTGCGCTCGTCCTGTCGTTGCCTCTGTTTTTTGTGTTGTCTTTTTTGCGCATAGCCTTAATGGCATTACATGAGCCATATTTCAACTGGGGTGAAATGTTAAAGACATCAGCATACTGAGATTTAAGGGCACACTAAAGAACCCCAGGTGGTTAGTCTCTCAATATAAAGCCTCCCACCATGAAATGCCTCACAGCCCAATGTTCCTTTGCATCCATATATTTATCCAGCAAAATTTATGCTCTGCCTCAACTGATATACACCCCCAGGGCTAGTTGTTTGCTGGAATTGGACACAGTGGCTAGTGCACAAGTAAGACGCACAAGAAGGTAGGTAGGGGGACTGGATATACGCTATCTTCCCTGTCCGAATGACATATACCAAGCATGAAAAGTGGTAAAATTGATATGTGCAATAAGGTTATCAATAACACTGATAATCCACTATTTTTACCCACCAAACGTTTTATCAAAGAGAACATGAAACCCTTTTGGCCAGTCAAGAGGAACTCGCCAAGGTCATTCTAGAGCCTGAAGAGTGATCGTTACAAAATTTTATTTAGATGTGCCACAACAGCAGAGAAATTCAAGGCACAATATTTATCTTTTGTTGTTTCCAAATTATCTCCTCAACTCTGCCTTCAGCTGCACCTCTGGGAGTATTGCTTCACCTCACAAGGTGGAAAAGTTGGCAGCAAAGCAAAGGAGCACTTGGTGCTCATGGGATGCTCTGAGAGCATAAATTAGAAGAAAAAGCCATTACAAGAGCACTGTACACGATGTAGAAGTGTCTAATTAAGCAAGGTATTGATAACACTGTAGGCTGTCTGCTGATCGTATTAACGCTTCTATGCAACATGTTGCAGAAGCTTTCATGCTAGGCTTAGGCCCATTAGACTTAGCAACAGCAATTAGGCTTAGGAGAGTGTAATTATCGAAACCGAAAATCGGCAAAATGTATCGCGCCAGGCTAAGTCGTTTACATGCAGTCGTTTTCAGGATTGGTGTACATATTCAAACGCAGGTTATTAACCCTTAAAGAAGCAGAATCATCTTCCCTCTTCTTGCAAGGTCTCGATATGGAAATATGGAAATGCCAAAAGTGTTTCATTTCCCATTTCCTTTAGAAACTATGTCTGGCATTAGAGATGCGTCATATTATAGTAAACTCAAATTCAAACCTCAGCAGACCGTAGACTTCTGTTTGAATTACTAGATGTGCTAGGGTTCAAAACCAAATGTGGTTTGCTTTATGGATACATATATCTAGGCATACAAATAGTACTTCATGTTTATGGGAAATTAAGCGTTATTATTCAATGGACGGCAGATAACTGATTAGAAAGTAGAACAGTTCCTGCATGAAGGCCGCCACTTGCAGATCTCCAAAGGTCCTGGAATGCTTCATTCTGATCTTGCCTTCCCACCACAAGGGCGAAACTCGAGTTAGCAGTGCCTGTCCATTCGACCATGTCATGTGGTTGCACTCTCGAATTCACCTTTGAGGTGGGAAGGTGAGATCAAAATCCAGCTGTTAGGTTAGTAGCCCACAGTGCTAACGACTTACAGGCCACTCGATCCTCCACCTCTCTAGTCTTGCGCATCCATCAGCGCACCCCGCAGTGACAAAACGACCATCATTTTAGTGCTGTGTGCAGAAGTGTATGCTACTGAGGTGACAATGGTTAGCCAGTGGCAAAGGCTTTCAGGGTTTTGAAGAAGGATGTAGCTGACTCCTGTTTGGAGGCGCGCCGTGCGAGGTAGAACAGATGCCCCAGAAACAGACAGGGAAGAGGGTGCGGCTGCTACTGAACTTGCAGTCCCAGCTACGCACTCACTGTTTGGAGAAGTGCTCTTCCATGCTGGTCCAAGGGGCTGTAGAAGTGTTTAATGGTTTTGTGAAATGTGCACGATGCTCGCATATAAACAACCTCGTTACCACTGGTGCACCATTGGCCCATTGAATTTAAGCTAAAATTAGAGCTAAGCCTCTAAGAAGCCGAATTCTGATTGCTTAGTAGAATGGTCAGTAGAATCCTGGGCAAATGGATTTGAGAGGATGTTTTAGCATAAAGGGGGAGGCACGCCAATTCTCGACCGCGTCTGGTCGACCTTTTTGAACTAACCACCTTGCTGTCCAACCGGTAACGCGTTACCGGACGAGCGGGTGAAGAAGCCAAGCACTCTTCAAATGATGCTGATCCAATGTTCCCCTGGCCATCTTAATTCCAGCCTTCCTGGTCCCTTTGATCTCGAGTTGGACATGCTACCCCTAGGCCATGCAAGCATGTTCGTACGGCTTGGTTAAATTGGGGATTTATATCTATGGCAGGTAATCTTTCACATAATGAGGTATCTTATGACTGTATGCTAATGAATACGCGCGGGATAAATGAGGCACAAGAAACTGAGCGAGTAGCAAAGGGAATGGACACAAACGAGGGTCCGCAAGAGGAGCCGCAAAATGGGAGCCACTAACATTGTCATGTTACGCCCTTAAAGGCAGAGTTCAAGTGTCCCCAATTTTTATTTTCTTCGCCTTTCTGATTAAATACCTTTCATCTATTAAATAATTTTACTAATTTCCTACAAACATCACACATGAAAAAAGTACTGTGCTTGCCTCGGTTTCTCCCCCCCCCCCCCCCCCCCTCCCCTAAACTTTTACTTATTGCAAAAGCATGAAGCCTGTTCCTAAGGCAACACAACACAACACAAGTAAGAAAAAGAAAACATTTTCATTTCCAGCATGAGCGAAAGAAAGAATTAAGGAGATGCCGTTATGTCACATTTTGTTGCATCACGCCTGTCATAGACAGACATGAAAGCTTCACTCCACCAGTTGGTCACAAGTCTGCAGCGTTTCAGTATGTTTGCACATACAACTCTAGTGCTGCGACTAAGCAGACAATCTTGCGCTGCACCAGGCCGCCACCAACTGTTGCGGGCTTTTAAAACCGCTTGCGACAGCATGCTGAATGACCTAAGCTCCCAACAGTAAAGAGCAGCCCTCACTGTAGGCCTCCAAACCTCATGACATCCGCAAAATGCAAAGACTGCATAAAAATGCGAGTTCCCAACTCTAACTAGCCAGTTTTGTCAACAAAACAGTCAACATAACTGTCAATATGGGCGATGTAGGCGATCCATGAGAGGAAGCTTGACCAAGGAATCTGAGTAGACCTTGTGAAAGCGTGTGATCTCGGCTACAATTTTGTTATGCAGCTCAGATAGTGAGAGCCTCTCTCATGCTTTCCTTCCTCCATGCTCTCCACGAAGTCCCAGGTGTATATAGACATTCAAGCAGCGTATGCAATGTTTTGATGTTCAAAGTGACATTCTGACCTTGGTCAACATTTCTGAGAGTAGCCCACGATCCACAAAACAAACCAAACCAGCTGCGCTGTTTTACAGTGACAGCTGCTTGCTCATATTGTTCTCTTCAGCCAACAAGAGCACATGACGGCTCGCATGGTTGCCTGACACCATTAACAGACCGCAGCTCTGCTTGGTTTCATATTCAGTGAAAGTATCCACTCTATGGCAGTCAACATGATGCACCACGCAGCAGAGCAGGCGACGATACACAGGAGAGGCACACAGTACACACACAATACACACATACATAAACAAGGATAATGCTGCACTGACAACTGATTAATTGAACACAAACATCCCCTTCCTTCTCCACTTCTAAGCACACACACCACTTCCAACATCATTCAAGGAAGAGGATGTTGGTGTTCAATTAATCAGTTGTCAGTGCAGCATTGTCCTTGTTTTTTGTATGTGTGCCTCTCCTGTGTGTAGTCGCCTACTCTGCTATGTGGTGCATCATGTCGTCTGACCAACTAGCTCGACTTTCTACTGTACTATGGCAGTCGCCCCAAGGTGCAAAACTCAAGAAAATATTAGGTGGTGGCATTTATACTTTTAGCCATCAATAAAGATATTTAGATATCCTCAATTTATTCAGAAAATACTTCGAGGGCTGTAAACAAATGCACAGCACCAGTCGGGGAGCTCCTCGGCTCTGCGGAAAATCTGGACTGAGGTGATATTTTGAAGAGATTTCGAGTTAAAAAAGCCTAACTGCACTACTCTCACCGCCCCATCTTGCTTGATGCTGCTTCTAAAATTGCCAGTGTTAGCTTCACGTAGGCAAAAAGAGTAGAACAGAAAGGTTTCATGAATGCGAGACAATTTGTGCTACTGAAAAACAAAAATGCCGAAGCAACAAAGTTTGCGATATAACGAAGCTTTTTCGGAATGTATGACTTCGTTATATTTAGACTCAACTGTAATATGTTTTAATGTTTAATGCCCATGAGAATGCTATCAAGGAGATTCCACTGTAGTTGGTATATTTGGTTTTAAACCACCTAAGCAGCTGAGGGGCTATCATGCGCCAAACACAGAGTTGGAGGGATGCTTCAACTAGGTGAACACACTTTTACTGTACAAAGTTCAAACTTACATTTATTGCTGTTGTCCAAAGAGTCTGCTTCATCTGGCGTCCTAGCTCTTGTCCTCAGGCCTTCATCACCTGAAAATTCCCCTTCAAGGCACCATACCAGAAAAGACAGGTCAAGTGTTATGTATACACAAAAGAGATCACTAAAAGGATTTTAATTTTTAAGGTCTCACACTACATTTGCTACAATGTATGGCATTTGTTTTACAAAAGGCTTTTGATGATAAGGATGAAACAATGCTAGAATGATGGGGTAAGAGAGTGAGACAGACACTAGCGCTGACTATAGTAACCAAATGATTTTATTGCTACAAGTCAGGTAGCACATAAAGAAACAAGACAAGCATTCAAAACAACAAAAAAAAAAATGTTAAAAGCACAACCACACAACCAGGTTGAAATTATTCAATATCAATGGCTAGGATACACACATTCTCGTATGAAGAAAGTGGTATCAATGGACAGCTGATGCACATGTTACTTGGTTTTTGTATACTGTAGGCCTTGTAAATGAGCTGCAAAGTCTCCTCTGTATACCGGGAAATGGTAGTGGTCCGATTGACAACCACTTGACAATTTCCGCAATCTGCACAACATATGGCTAGATAGTTTCCCTATAGTTTCTCTATCTTTGGCATGTTCACACAGTTGATTGCCGATGCAGAGTTCCATCTCATCAATGTAAAAACGGGTGCATGACGTCGGAATGTTATGTACAACACCAACACAATCAACAAACTAGTCTAGCGCTTTTTTTCTTGCAGCCTTTTTTCCTCATTCTTCTTTGACAAAACTAGGTTATGTGCTTTTTACGTTTTATTTACTGTATTGCTTGTCTTGTTTCTTTATCTACTGCCTCACTTGTAGCAGTAATATCAATTGGTTGCTAGTAAGTGCAAGTGTGTGTGTAGCTTTCTTGTCCTGCCGTCTTAGCGCCGTTTCTTCCTTACCGTCAACATGTACTGACCAGCCTACGATCAACCCCTTTTGGAATACAATTTTTATATGAAGCAAAACTCTAGCTTAGAATTTTTGAATGATAGATTTGCAAGTTATTGCATGGCTGGTTGGCTTTTTTGGTAGGGGTGTGCAAATATTGAAAACTTTGAATAGTTTTCTACAGTATTCACTATTCAATTTGATTTGCACTGTACCCTCAGTATTCAAACTACTTCTGAATAGTTCAAAAAGTGAAAGTGCAGTTTGTGAACCTCCTAAACATCGAGAAATTACGAATTTGAAATTAACCTAAATTGGCAGCAAAATGTCGCGGCTTACAAGCAGCAGCAGCATCTTACACTTGTTAACTGGCTTAACTTGCTCTTTCCTTAAAGAAGCAACTGCCAGCACATGGCAAAAGAGCACATGGTAAGTGCTGACAGCCTCGACTGAAGCACGCTTGCAGGTTGTAAAATGAAGCGCAGCACTACGTGGAACGTGTCTAGCCACAATACAGTTGACACCTGGCTGTGAGCAGAGCTGGCACCAGTCATCAAATTCTTGTTTTAAGTCACCGAATGCACGTGTATGGAAGCGATCCGGCTTGTGGAAAACGGCGCAGCGGGACAAAGCTGCAGCTCATATGTGCTGCGGTGACTTTTTTCGAACTGACCACTTTGATCATTTTCAACCCCACATCAATGCACCATGTGGAAACATTAGCTGCTGCCTAACATTGCTTTTTATTGCCTGCTGCATACTGCTTGAGCATTTTGCACGAATTCAATGCTGACAGCAATTTTTTTTTTTTTATCACTGCCATGTAGGAAATTTAAGTTGGCTGCTGTGAATGACTAACCTGACAAACGGGATTCCATAGGGCCAACCATGGATTTGGGCCGTGGCTTTGGCGCCACAGGTGGTGGTGGGCGACCACTTTTTAGGGCTGTGACTGTCTTGGGTGAACTGCCTGGGGTACTGAACTGCGGGGATGAGGGAACATTCTCAGATGGGCTGGTGCAGGTCTTCTCTCGAGGGTAATATTCAGTAGGAGAGCGCAGGGATTCAGCCAGCCCTGTTGGCTTTAGTCGAACAGCAGGAAAAGGGCCTGTATCCTTGGGTGACTCAATGGGACCAGGGCCTCTGTCCTCGGAGACCTATAGGTGAAGTGTAGCCACACAGCAGACTTAATATTTTGTTAAGGGATTAAGGAAGGGTGAAAACAGTATTTCTCCTCACTCAGTAATACCAAATTACAGTGCAGCTGTTTTAAGCAACATTACTAGAACCAGCTTTAGTTTGAACCAGTTGATGGCTACTTTTAAAAACCATCTGTGTGCACCAATTTTAATTAAAACCAGTATTTCTATAGGGAGCTTGCATGAAGCGATTCATGCTGAGTAATACGCCCTGTTGTCATTGGCAGCAGATGACATGCAGCGCAGCTAGGCTTCAGCCAAGAAAACATGCGGCTATTCGTGCACTGCCCTACGTGCGTGCAAGATGTCAGCAGATTCCCGAGGAACATATGCGTTGATGCTGTGCCCGAAAGATCGGGTTCACTATGAAGAAAAGGCACAGCAGTGCAGTGTAGACCTGTTCATGGTACACACGAATCACGGCACTATGGGTCTGGACTTATGGCCCCCCGTCGACATCGCAGACATTAATAATTCTAGTTCTAGCAACTCTTTGCTACTTGCCCGGATCGGCGTCGATATCATGTCTGTTGGCCCGTACGAACCATTAGTGTCGGCGTCGCTCAGAGGGATCGTTTGCCTTCTCACACTCGAGCAGGTATATTTTGGGATTGTGAAGATATCCTAATCAGTCTGTCCGATTGCACCAGCATCGTCTACGTGCATTTTACGCCGCCATGTAAACCCGGCTGTGCTGAAATGCGGTGCCGCCTCGTCTGCTGACGATGACAACATGGCAGACTACCCAGCATGCGTCACTGCATGAAAGCTCCATATATGTTGTTCAAGAAGCTTCGAGAGCAAGCTTTGCAATTCAATGACGTTTGCCCTGCAACATTTGGCAGTGCATGAATGAAGTGACTGGAATAGTGAAATACAACAATAGTGGTATGAGGAACTGCCAATCATGAAATTTTGCAAAGTCATTAGGGGTTACTCCGAGTTGTTTAAGTAATATTGACTTAACATTGCGTTTCAAAATGAAATGAGCATGCATGCATATTAATCAATGGCCAATTTTAATGTGCAGCTGTACTTAGTACTTGTGTGCCGTGTACGGAATGTGTGTACAAAATGTGTCCGCAGTGGCTGTGTACCTTACGCCGAGTAAGATTGCACCGGGCTAATTGCAGGTGTTTATTTATTACTGCTAAGTCAGTTAACTGTGATCAAATTTGAACGTTATGTTATGGCATCATCACAGATAGCTGGATAGCTTGCACAGAGCACAAACACAATACAATAATTGCAGGTCTTATTTAGTAACCATTAATTCCTTAACTGTGATTACCAACTGAACTTTAGCCTACAACAAAAGGTCTCGACGAGTAGGATAAAAAAATCAAATACTAAAACATGCAAAAACCATGTGAAACTTAGTGTTAACTAAGCTAATGCTCGTCTTACTTGGTTAAAAAGATACGGAACAGAAGCGTGACAGCAGTACTTACAGCTTACATATTCATAGCATGTAATGAGACTCAAGTGCCCCACTAGTTTATTTTTTTTCATTTACATATTCGCGTAAGCCAGACATACTTCCGTATGTCCGCGCTGCTTCGTTTCACTAAAACGACCGCCATAGCTTAGTGGTGATAATTATTGGGCTGGCTAAGAACAAGGCAGACAGCTAGTTGCTTTCTTCAGACAGTTGTTTAATTCCAGCCAGCAACTGCGTTAAAGATCTCGAAAGAATGCTTCAGGGTATGGCATGCTGCAAGCACACACGTGCTGACTGGTCCAGACACAACCAGCATGCCAGCCACCATCCATGTAGCATGTGGCATCAGCTGCCGCCCTCCAAATCGAGCGAACTAAGCACGATAAGTTACACAAGAATCAAGCATGCACAGTGGTGCTGCACAGAACCAGGTCCTGGCAGTGGACTGCAGATCGCGCTATGCCATAAGTCTGTAATATGTGTCGAGTGCATAATGGTTGCAATAAGAACGGAAGTAGAAGGGTAGAGGGGCGCTCTCTCGTGCCAAGGAAGGGGGGGGGGGGGGGGGCACACTAGGAGGCATTTTAACTTTAGAATTAGAATTCACAGAAACCCAGATAGAAGGCGAGCTAGTATACTTAAAAGAAAACTGAAAACCCAGTATAATGAAATAGAATGAATGCATTCTGTAAAGCAGAAAATTTTTCCACTGGTGCCTCAGCAAGAATGATCAGAGAGAATGCAAAATGCTGTATTTACAAAGCAAACTGACTGGCACTTTGTAAATATCTCCCATGAATTTGTACAGTCGAAAAACACAAGAGCGCTGCTTCCCTTTCGCATTCTCGGGCTCTCCAGGGAACCGTTGACAGCCGTACACTTATAAAATGCAGAAAATATACATGTGCACAAAACAAACATTGACAGAGCTGCACACGTACGCTGCCTTCTGGTTCTGGAGAACATATGCTGCCAGGAAATTTGGTATTGCATTTCGCTGTAAACCGATTAGCGCAACAACTTGGAGACTGATGGAAGCAAGGGCAAAAGCAGACAAGCACACTGTGTACGTCTTTCTTTCTCTTCCAGTTGTCATGCCGAATTCTTCACACAGTGCATTGCCTTGTTTTCTTGTTTCAAAATTTTTGGAAAGTAATGGGCCCGGCAGTGCGGACCGGGCCTTTTAGCGTGCACTTTAGCTACTGACTGACTGTACATTGTACCACGGAGAGGGGCCTTCAAGCACGAAAGGAACTTCTCTTACACATGGACATGCGCATGCTTTCAAAATTAACTTGTAGGCAGGCAAAATAAAGCAATTTGTTTCCTATTCTTCTCGCTACCGTTATGAGGTGCAGTAGCAACTTTGCATACCACGCTGCCCCCGTGAATGGAATCTGTTACTCAACACGGCAAACTATGAGGAAGAAGAAAATTAAAACAAAATAAATATATTAAATTTATAATACACCCGGAGCCACCAGACTCCATGGCATCAAGTCATTGCTTCAAATTCTCGCGCGTGCCACTGAAACCCCTGCAGCCGCTGGAAAATAGGTGGCACGCTGTGGCCTGGTTCAACTACAGCACCGAGTGGAGCTCCAGAGTTTTTAAACTGAAGCTGGTTCTAGTATTGTTGGTTTTAAGCTCAAAGGACTAATTACCATACTCAATAAACATAACAATACACACATCACCCACACAGAAACATTGTGCTTGCGCTGCCAAGTCAGGAACAGAAACAGAGTTGACATAAACAAGAGCTAGCTGTAAAAGCAGCTTTAATATAGGAATTTGCTCAAAAAATATATATTTACAACAAAACTCCAACACTAAAATGCAGAAATTGCCTACAACAGATTCGGTGCAATACAGTCGAACCCGGTTATATCGAACCCGGATATATCGAATTTTGGTTATATCGAACTCGCCGAGTATCCCCTTGAAAATCCCATGTAAAAGTATAGGAAAGCTGCGTCATATATCGAACTTAATTTCACCGGTCGTTCGATATATCAAACTCCGCACCACGCACTGGAAAGTGTGCCTTCCCCAAAGACGATCGCATCACCCTTGGCCGTTTGCCGCGTGACGTTTTCAAGCCACGTGTGGAAGGAATGAGAGGGGACAGTTTGGTGGCGGCTGGTCTGGGCAGCGCCGTGCCCATTCCCCAAAGGCGCGCGCATCTGCAGTTATCGTTTCTCGCGCGCCAACACATGACGTTTGCAAGCCATGTGCGTGGGTGTGCCCATTCTTTTGCCGAGCTATCTCTCTCTTTCAGCACTCGCTAGCTACGCATGCACCAAGCCAGCTCAGCCCGTTTTCAGACAGGCGTCGGACGCTTTCTCAAGCGTGCTGCGAACCCTCTGCGTGCGGCGGCTGACGTGGTTATGGCATAGCTATGGTGCCTGCGGACGTTAAAAAGCAGCAGCTCTCTGTTTTTATTTATTTATTATTCTTTTTTGCGAGTCATCCTTTCTTATCGTTGTGCTGTTCGGACGTTAAAAAGCGGCAGTTTCTTTTTTTTTTTTTTTTTTTTTTTTTTGCGGGAGTCGTTTATTCTTGCATGTATGAATTAACGAAAACACGCGGTCAGCTGCTACGGTCATGACGCCCGCCCCAAGCGCGGCGTGATAAATCGAACCAGGCTTGTGCAATCAAGCCACCACGGGCACTCTGCCAAGTTCGCTCCCTGCCACCGCAGGAGCTATAAGAAGATAAACGCGCCCTGACCTTTCGCTGCCGTTATCGCTGCGCAGCATCTTGGCACGCTGCCAAGAAATGAGCTGTGGATGAGACCACCGAAACGGAGTGACGTGCGCCATCGACATGCAAGGGAAAAAGCGAAAACGCTGGCGATTTCTGCCGCGGCGACACAGAAATCTTGTTTTGAACTGCTGCATTGGGGTGGCTCGAGCAGCGAGAGGGTTCCAACAAGCTTGTGCGAGCTGGCCTTAGCGCATATTTTTTTTTTTTTCAAATTCTTGGTGCAAAAGTGGAGGGTGGGTTCATTATGTGAGTGGGTTGATTACGCGACAAATACGATATCGTTTTTTTTGCATCGTAAGTGCCGTCACAAGCCGATTTCAGTATATCGAATTATCGATATATCGAACTATTTTGCGATCCCATTCGAGTTCAATATATCCTGGTTCGACTGTATAGCATTACCAAGTGCCATAACCAAACTGCATTTTTTTTTTTAATTTCTCAAACGTTGGGAGGCTGAACTACTACATAAAGCATGAACTAATCTGTGAGTAAATAGAGAGAACTGTCATTACATTCAAGTAAATAAACGAGCTCTGTAGAGGCATACATTTCCTTTTGATGAAGCACCTCCAGAGGTACGTTTCCCTTGCAATGCCTTCATTTCTGCCAGTATCACTGACCCAGGCCCCACACCAAACTTCTCCATTCCAGAAACCCTTGTTGTTTCTGACACTCTGATTTCAGTGACCATCTCTGCAAACAGACAAAAAGAAAAGTGAAGAAAGTAAGACACCAAACCTTATAATAATAGACCCAATTTAATTCATGCGATTACTACAAACTTTCCCCATAAAACTGTGCAATGAGGCGATGTACTAGGAAAAGAAGACTGCAATGATAAACTAAGAAAGAATGGACACAAAAACGTCTCGCTTTCAGACAAAAGACAATTAGTCCTGCCGCAGTGGCTCAGTGCTTAGCGCTTTGTCCTGTCACTGTCCAGTTCATACTATTTCGTGCAGTTTAACACATCAATAAGCAGCATGTATAACCAACTAGGCCCAGTTCTCGCTCTCTTGTCAGTGGTTAAAGTGCTTGACTACTGAGCCAATCAGGGTTTAATCCTGGCTGTCATGGCTGTATTTCAATGGAGGTGAAACACAAGGCACCCATGTGCTGTGTGATGCCAGTGCACATTAAAGAGCCACAGGTAATATGAATTATAGTAAACCCTCACTACAGCAGCCCTCCTTGCCTGGGTCACTCTGGAACACTATTTTCTCCCAAAACAGACCAAACCAAAAGATAATTATTGCAACCAATATAGTGACAGCACAAAGAAGAAAAACAAATCAAATTTATGCAAACGTAATCAGAGCCCACGCTTTTGTTAATAGCTTTTAGGATAAACTAACCTCCATTTTCCTTCTCATGGACATCTATGTCATGCCTTGATTTCACAGATGTGTAAGCAGACATGGAAGAAGACATGATGCTACTGGCTGTGTCTTTTGATTCCTGTTTTGATTTCTGAACGACCACAGATTCTGATGATGACGATGACGTTCGGCTGAACAAGCTGCTGATGCCCTTCATGAAGCTGCGCTTTTCAGTGTCCTTGGTGTCTGGAGGGGACTTTTCCAGGGGCTTCGATTCAGTAATAAGGATGGAACTGCTGGCAGACGTGCTGCTGTCACTCTTCAACCTGAGCATAACAAACACAAAGGTTCTGGACAAACAAGAAGAGACCACAACCAATGTGAACATGCATGCACTCAAAAGGCTACAAAATGTACCAAAACCGATAGCAATGGTCAACATAACACAGTGAAACAGCACGTTATGGGCAGCTTTAGAAACAAGCTTAATAAGCACAAATGTCTAAGACACTGACGTATGAATAGCTAGTTTCAGTTTCCCTACCCAGCATCTTCAGAGTCTGGAGAAAGCGTAGGTGTTGAGGTAGATGGATGCCGCTTGAAGAAGCAGTCGAGACCTTCAGCAAGGGGTGGTTCCCGGCATTCCGGGGCCTGCAGGCACGGTCGCGTTGGTGCATGTGTCTTTGGCCGCTTGGGCCTTGCCTTGCCCAGGTGCTCCAGTTTCTCAGATGTTGGAGACAAGTTTGGCAGGCTATCTGCTGCACAGCCAGAACACATTTATGCTCACAGGGCTGCCTATAAGCTCAACACACATGGCTTGTATAAGGAAACCTAAAGAAGAATGTGTAAGCAACACATAAAGACCCACTTTTGTAAATCAGAGCTTCACTGCCCCTGCCAGTAGAAAAGAGCAATCATTACATTAAACACGTCACTTGTTTACAAACACTGATATAAATTGGTGCCTGACCTGGGAAAGGAAAAGAAAATCCTACTTTAGACGCATTTTAAAATAGTGAATGACAAAAATGTCTCCACCTCTGAAAACCACATAGCACATATATAGCTCTTCAAAGCCACTGAGGGCGTGGCGAATACTATGCTCTAAGCATTACTGAAAAAAGTAGTGCAATGTGGATTTTCATGTGCATGGCAGGCAGCAGTAAGTGTTAAGTGAGATCACTGAAGCTGCAGTTGATTTTTAGATAATGCAACAACTACAGTAAATTTCTCACAGCTGATGTTCTGTACATGCGTACACAAATGCACATGCCAGTTTCCCATGCAACAATTTCCATATTTACGCAACTGGGGAGAGTGCTGGCATAGCCATGGATGAGTTTTAATGGGCTTTTCATTCTCATGAAACTCAATCGCAGCCGTGGTGCAATTGCTTTCCTTCAAACCAATGGGGAGATTCATGGTATTGTGTCAGGTGTATTCACATGGGTGCCGGCAGCAAAAGAAAAAAACTGGCAAACATGCGCAACTCTGCATGTTTCCGGGTGTATGTTACATGTGAAAGTACTCGCAGCAACATGTTATTGTGCCACATTTTTTTGTTATAGCCGCACCATGTAGAAGTATCCTCCCAAATAGTACTTGTTTGCTTTTTGTGCTTAGTACAAAAAGTTGAACAACACTTCACCATTACAAACAAGTAAGAAAAGTATGACATGACAAGCGTTACAAGGCAAAAACACTGCTGAATTATCTTTGTTCTGTAAGTGTAAGTAATAGTATGTTCAGATATTGATTTGCTGGCAGAATGACTCCTAAATTGGTTATCAGAGGCACATTTAAAGACAAAACATGACAAGGCTGCCACACACACACACAAAAAAAAAGCACCTTCACCAGCAATGCAAGCAGGATGCCAGGCAAAGACGTCCAGAGCAATGGATGAGAGGACAGCAACTTCAGCTACAATGAAACTGATACGCTGATTCCATTTTTATCATATTTCCTCGGCAGTTCCTGAAGACAACGCACAGGCTGTGGTGCACCCACTACCCACTTTCTTGGAAGGTGCCTTGCGTATCAACTTTACTGCACCACAAACTCTGCAGTAAGTAATTTCGACAAGAATCAGCAGAGTGATACTCAAAGTTCCTTCACAGTGGAAGAAAACCAGTCGACTGATTCAAACCCTTAATTTGCAGACACATTTTAGTATTGATTTAGGTAAGTAGTCCACGAGAGTGCTTGCTATATACTAACATGGTGATTGAAGCACACTTTCACAATTGGCACATGCCACTTTCGTTCTAAGTTTCTTAAACTGATGCAGCCCTTTAAGCTGCTCCTGTTAAGAGAAAATTCTTAGAAAAAGCTCCAAATGTCATTCATAGTAGTTTGTGGGTGTCTACAAATTTCGCTATGACAGTGGCTAATCGGTTAGGGCACTCAGCTAATGAGCTGGAGTATCAGAGTTTGAATCCATCCGCGGCAGCAGTGTTTGGATGGAGGTGAAACACAAAAGGCGCCCATATGCTGTGTGATATCAGCGCCAGTTAAAAATCCCCAGGTCATAAAAATTATTCCACAGCCCTCTACTACAGCACCTTAATTATTCCCTCTGTTTTTGTTTTCCTGCTCCTTTCCTCAAGCGACTAAAGTTTCAACCTGGAAAAGAGACAGTTACTGTGCCTTTCATTTCCTCAAAATCAATCTTCACTTTAGCTGAGTGCTAGAGCAAGGCAGCATTAATTATAGGTGTGAGAACAAGGCTATATGCTGCAACCCCTCAGCACTACACAAAGCTGTACTAAACAAGATGCTGATACAGAGGTTCTTTCGGTGGTCCCTAGCAAATTTTGTGCCATCTATTACCTTTACCACACCTCATGGCATGAAACACGTAACTCCTAGATTATACTGGCAAAATTTGTGCTGGGTGAAAGCGGTCCTTGCAAAAACACACTATAACACCCACTCTTCACTGTGTTTACATAATCAGAATTTAATTCATCTGTTTTATCTACAGCAATTAGGCTCTTCAATGATCTCCCTGACAGCATACCTTCTTTACCTCATCCTAAAAAGTTCAAACAGCACCTACCTAAGCACTTATCACCTTAGTAATGCTCCAAATGTTGTACCACATATTCAATTGCTTCTAATATTGTTTTCTGATATAACATTGTTTCAGTTGCACCTGGTTAGCTCTTTTTCGCATATTAACGTTTCTCTCTTTCATTGTATTTTCTATTTTTGAGTTCAGTTTCATTTTTACCCTGGTTTAGGATAACCTTGTGTCCCTTTCATGTATTTGTCTTCTAGTGTGTCAGTTGTACCGTTATAGTAGTTTATTATTTCTGCATATTCCTTTTTACACACACCCACCTCACCCGATGCTGTTCTGGGCCTGTGAGGTACAAAAAAATAAAGAATAAATAAATAGATAAATAAATAAATAAAGATAACTTTATTATAAATGACAACTTATTATTCATGAGCTCGAAATTTTGCAAAGCAAGAGTGGCTTCACCATTGATACTCAGCTGTTACCTGGGAGGTGAGTAAGCTTTTGAACACTGTACACAGAAACACAGCTACATCGTGCCGCACAAGACTGAGTATAAAAGGAAGTCATCAGTAGACAGAAAATAACCTCTTCTAAAAAAATGTCTCCTAGAGACATTTTTCAAAGTAATTACTCCCTTCTTTAAAAATGCATCGGGAACAACACAGAATCAGACTCGAAGTTGCAAAAAGACCTAATGATTTTTGTACTCTTGCTTTCTTCTATACACTTCACAAAGGAGACAGGAGTTGGAGAGAGTTTTATTTGTTTAAGTAATGAAACTTTACGCAAATTATTTGTGAAGCCAAATTTTTGTGAGCTGTATGCATTTTTCAAGGAATCAGGGGCTTGCAAAAAATAAAGTTGATTATGATGCGGTTTTTTTGCTATCATTTACTTATTTATGTGGAAACTCGCGTCTTCTATTATGGCAGCACTAGTGGCCATTTTTTTTCCCTAAACATGAGTTCACTATGGGTGTCCACAAGTGGTCAACTGTGCCTTGGCATTTCCTATTGTGAGCACATGGCACAGGAACATGCGAGCACATGGCAAATAGCCTTGAAACCAACGTGGGGTGATACGCTGCAGCTGCTGTAGAAAACAAAGTGGAAAGAGTGCTATAGCTCCGCTTATTATTTATTAAGCATCACTTGCGTTTCAGTCACGCAGAGCTAAATAAAATTTGTATCAAGCATATTGACAGAAATGAAAGTTATTAAAAGTGCAGCCTCAGCCTGCCATATATATTTAGGGCCCTTCACTTTCATCTTTCATTTTTTTTCCCCAAAAATTCTGGAGATGAAAATTAGGACACATTTCATAACCTTTCAAAATGGGTTCAAATAGACCTATTCAGAAGGAGTTCCATTATTCGGGGCTTTCAGTGTCATTTTTTCTTGGAGTGAAAGACTATAATACGCACTTCCCTTTGTGT
Source organism: Amblyomma maculatum (assembly GCF_055883805.1). Taxonomy (NCBI): domain Eukaryota; kingdom Metazoa; phylum Arthropoda; class Arachnida; order Ixodida; family Ixodidae; genus Amblyomma; species Amblyomma maculatum. Next base: position 189,249,745 of record NC_139344.1, read on the forward strand.
GGGACAAAAATGCTACATGTTTTGCCCACCACATTCAGCATGTTGAAATGGCTGATTGCACTAAAGAACTTAGGCACATTAGATGTTTTCTGTTTCTCAGTTTTGACAATGATTTTGTTTCGTATATCACAATTTCCTATGCAGCACTTTTGCATCCATGCAAGTATCGTCTGCTTTTCTGCATTGAGAGAACTTTCAATGTCACACAAACCCTTACAAACTCTTAAAAGTCCTGCAGCAGGACGTAATTAGTGTTGGTAACATTTGATACTGAAGTTTGTGTGGGCAATTGAAAAGAAATAAAAATAATGTTGCCCTGTGATGACAATGAGATATCTGGTCACTACTTGTCTCGGTCTCCCACTTTCAAAACGCATTTTTAAAAATTTAGCTGTGTCATGAAATATAAAAATTAGAAAATTCTTAAAATTCCATGTTAACTGAAAACGTGCCCTGTGGAAGAGCACAACATATTCAATTATTTTCATGCCGTTGCCTCCGGGTTTGTGCACTGGAAAACTATGTACTCTAGATGATGCAGTTTTGAGCAAAAAAAAAAATGGTTTCAATCTGTTCGGGGTGGAGAAGTCACGCGAAACCTGGTTTAATCCAAAACAGAAGGGGCCTATATAAAAGTTGCTTAAACATATATTTTGCTCCTTTTCTCATTGCAACTTACTTTCTGATCCTTTTGGTAGAAGGTCAGGAATGTCATCAGCTGCAATTCCTTCCACACTATCTGCGAAGCAGAGTTGATGAAAATCAATCCACACCACAAGAAGCAGTACAGCACAGAAAAAGGAGGACGTAGGTTAACTGCCACCAATAAATGCCTCATGATAATATGAGCATGCTGCCATAGATAACATCAGCAGTCAGAATAAGAAGTATCTGCAAATGCATGCTGAAATGCATCAGTGCTGCAGCAAGTGCCAAAACACCTGGTGTCAAGACCAATGCAATGCGCACGACATGGCAGTGCATTTTCTGTTCTACACTGTACCTACAATACCTGCATGGTGAACGACGGCTTAGATTACTTAGGGAGCGGCCATACATCAAGCATGGCTTGGTTGCACTGCATCATTACGTGGTCTGCAACACCACTGGGGCAGGAGACAATGATATCATTTAGAACAGCTCAAACGCTGTCACCATGACATACCAGAACAATGCTGACCCATGCCCGATGCATCAGGGCAAAATAATCAAGCGTTGTGCACACTACTAGATCACAAAGTTCATACATTACACCCTAAGCTGAGATGTTAGGTGGCACCCCAATACAGTTGATCATTTGTTTGCACAGGAGCCCTTGACTTCACACATGACAGAAGGTGCTTCACCATTTCACGATGTACGGAAAACTATTTCTGCATGAGTAGTATGACACATGAAAGTAAAGCTGCGTGGTGTATAAGTGTGCGCGCATGTGTTCTGCATGAACATTTTGCACAATGCAGACCGTGCATTCTTGTGATTCGTGTTCTTCATACTGACCTCAAGAGCCTGGTGATAGATGCGCAGCTGTATTGCCAAGAATGGTGAGCTGGGCTAGGCGGCAAGGATCCATTACAGGAGGAAATACAGCGAACAAGGTAAGATGAAGTAAAAAGTAGCAACACACACAATGCTAAATTAGCAGACGTTTGTCTGTGTGTGTTGCTTCTTGCTTTGTCCCCGCTTGTGCACTGTATTGCTTTCTGTGACCTCTCATGTTGGCTGGACAGTGCTCACCATAACCAATGGCTAAAGACAAAAAGCAACGAACCAAAACAGAGCCACATGGGTTGAAGCACAGCGAAATAAAAAACAAAGAACAAAACAAAACACTTGAGTGCTACTGCCTGGCACTCAGGAGCATAGCTCTGTATTTTCACCACACGCGCATCACACACACTTGCAGCCACACAGAACAGCCTGCCAACAGGAGCCAAGGCTTCACAATGAGAAACGTCACTCACCCACAACAGACTGTGGCCTCAATTTTCTGCAGTTAATGCTTTTCCGCTTGATTGGAAGCTTCGGTGTTGCCTGCAAGACAAAGCAGAAAATGAATTTTTGGCCTACATTCTAGGAATTTCAAAGAAAAGCTCGATAAGTAAACAAGCAATAGCAACCCACACTGCACTGAAGCCTACGAAGAAGATACTGTAACAAAAATGGTTATATGTCTTGAAACCCCTGCCTTACTTCAGTTGCTACCAAAACATCTCTCCGTGGCTGATTTCTGGTGTGGCTGTTGCTCAAATCAGTAAAGAAATCCTTTGCTACCTCAAACTAGTCTACACAATTCACTAGCATTATCACAATTTTGGTCTCAGCAGAATTCTGACTTATGCTTGTGCCAGATTCCTCTTAGACACAAGCTTCCTTCATGCTTTAGGCCTTTCTACTTCCTCCACATCAGTTTGGATGCCACATATTTATGCTCATGCTGCCTTGCCTATGGGTCTTTGGGCAACTCTAATGAAGGGCCCTTGTTTCATAGAAGAGCCTAGCAGTGCTCCTTCAACTATTTTGCAGACCTAATTCTCCATAACAGTTTTCCTATCCTTTCATCTCAAACCTCATTATTCCACAGTTATTACACCAAATCTCATGGTACACCTCTTCGTCATGTACAAATGTTGGGATCTGCCCTCAACACAAGCTATTTCACATTTGGTATCTGCCACTTAGAGTTTTTCTATTCTTCCCTTCCTGTTCTTACATTTAAAATGGAAGCATTCATGACTCTTAAGTTAAATATTTCTGCATCATAACTTTCTACAAACATATTTGAGAAGTGTGTGATGAGAGGCTAGTTGGTAAGGCATTGTGAAGACATAAAACATATGTTTCACTTTTGCAATACAGTAACCAATAAACTGCATTCTACTACACTGCTTCTTTTCATCTTTGCAAATTCAACACCTTTAAAGAATTTTTTTTCCTCTTCTTATATAAACACTGTCACAAATGTACTCCTTGATTAGACTGGGCAAAAGAAATTACCAGCTAAGCACCAATTATTAAAAGGACTAAAATTAAAAGCTTGCAGAAGCATAATACCCTAGCCTTTAGGCAAAAAGTGAAACATTGTTGATAAACAGCTGCTAACAATCAGTTGAGGTTGAATTTTGAGGCAGTCACGAACAGCATATTTTTTTTCATACTTACAAGGTTCAACCAAGCCAACTGCTGCAGTGTGAAGTAAAAGGAAGTCGACAAATAACAGTTGAGAGCATTACGCAAGTGCTACAAATAAGCACAAGTAAAATGCCACAAACAGGTCTTATGATAACAGTACAATAGTATCACAGTTTTTACATGACACAACTTGTAAATAGGATGTTTCATCCAAGACTGTCAGCAATTTTAAAAAAATGGGCTTTTTATTTAGGAAATGCTTTTCTGGCACATCACTGTCAGCAGTGCAGTGCATCAGAATACACCTGAGATGTACTATCAGGCTAGTTAACTAGTACTGAAAAATAAACTTCTATCTATTATTGTCAGGCTCCTTATTATCTTAGAGGTGTGTGGCCCACAGCAAGTAATATACGTATCACCTTTTAGAATTTCGGAAGTGCTGATGATATAAATATTACAGTAGGCTCCCCTGTAAGATCAAACTGAAGGGACCAGAAAATTTATTTGTTCTTAACAGAAGTGCCCCTAACAACAACAAAAGAAATGGTGGGACACTTAAGCCCTGCCTTTAAGGACACGACAGTGTTATTGGCTACCGTTTGCTGGCTACCACATCATATAAAAGATTACCTGACATAGATATAATGCCCCGCTTTTAACCAAGCCGAACAAACATCCCTGTATGGCCTAGAGCGTGCGTCTAACCCGGGATTTAAAAACTTCTTGCATTCTGATCTCACCTTCCTATCTCAGAGGTGGCAGCACCAGCCAACTGAGTCATGTCATAAGTTCCTTTGACATCACACAATCCCATGACTAGTCAGTGCATGGCCATGGCAGCTACCAACAACCACCTGCCAGAGACTTGCCAGCGATTTTTTGCCCTCGATAGTGATGCTGACAATGCTGCTGCCAGATTTTATTCAAAACAGGGCCTTTAATGCTATCACGTTTAAAAATATGTGAGCATGCTAGGTGCATTACGTGAGAGAGAATGATCGCAAATAGAGCATTTATTGCATAATGGTTTGGTTTGGTTTGTGGGGTTTAATGTCCCAAAGCGACTCAGGCTATGAGAGACGCCGTAGTGGAGGACTCCGGAAATTTGGACCACCTGGGGTTCCTTACCATGCACTGACATCGATTTATTGCACAATGCATGAAGTGAGCTGAAGGCAGAGCACAAAACCAGCTCATACTGTTGTACATGAAAATGGCATGGGCCTAATTTTCTTCTTTTGCCATCCCTTCTTTTTCACCATATCTTGCAGTGCCTGGTACTGCTGTTTTTCTTTTTCTAACTTTTTCTTTCCATCACACTGCTCCAAGCATTTTAAGATACCCAGCCAGGAAACCATGCACCTCTTTTGTATCTCGTGTCTTCTAATAGCATAGATGTTACTAACGTCACCAGCAGGCACACCATGCGACTTACAGTAAGTTGTAGGAATTGTACATGATGCCGGTATCTGGATCTGTTATATTGTGTTGAAAAGCAATGCCTTAAGTCAACAAACAGGTACACTTTGCACGTACGCACCTTTTAGTCACAGCATATCATGCACATATGATGTCAAGATGTGACCATGTCAGGTCTCTGCCAGCGCAGGCACAATGGTGGCCTCCCTTTCCCCTTCAAAAAGTGTGCTTACGCAAGACAGCACCCCCGCAGTTCTCTACAATGGTGCACTGAAGCCATCTTGTAAGGTTGCACTCGCTTGTACAGAACCATGTACATTTTTTTTTTTCTTGACAGTGCGGCGCAGAACCCCATTGAGTGCTGCTGCGTATGGCAATCACTGCAAAAGTTGACCTTAATAGAAGAACATACAAAATAGTTCGTATCGAGCAGAATGTCTATGGGGAATCAATCAATGGTCTCACACCTTTCACCTCATGTGAACCTCCAAATATGTCATCCGAATTCGTCTTAGCAGGAGTATACTATACTTGCAGTGCTCTCTGTGGATAATGAGCCAAACAGTAATAGGTAAAAGTTTACTATTCAATATTAGTTAGCCAGCTTCTGCTAGCACACGCATGTCAATTGTATTCTGATGCACTACACAGCTGACAACTTATGGCGAAAAAAGTGCCAACTCAAAAAGGCTATTTTTAAATATTGCTGAAACAGCCTATACGATAGAGTTTTAGTGTACCGCGATCCGTTAAAGTGATCAGTCACCGCGCTTTCCATTGTGCATGCCCAGGTCCCCTTGATGCCAACAGATGGCGCCGCATACTGGCAGTCAGCACACACATCTGCCGTGTTGGGGCCATTCAGTGTGTGCGCACTGGTCGCGCACGATAAAGGATCACGGTGATGAATCGCGTATCACGCTGTACTAAATTTTTCTAGTGATAACAAAGCCAGCAAATCCGACTTATTTACAGTTCAAAACATTCAGTGCTTATCATTATAAAGTAAGAAGTAGCCACAAATTTTCATCCCATGCCTTCAAATTAGGTCAGAACTTTTTGACCATTACTAATTGTTTAGAAGTGTTCACTGAACTTTTCAGTTAATACACATATGCATATGTTTAAAAAAAAAGTAAATAAAGGTTATTAGAATTCAATAATGCAGATGGCACATGTCTAAGTATAAAAAAAGACACCTTCAAGACCCAGAGTAACGGCAGAAAAGTGCAATGCAGAGAGTGGCTATAGTTTTTAAGAAAGTTAGCAAGTTATTAATAGGTGATGCAATCAAAAACATGTTAAACTCAGCTACTTCATGAATTACATAAATTTGAACACCGCACGCATCTTCTTTTTTAGAAGAGAAACATATAAAGCAGCTCAGACAGCCAGTTCCACTCAAAAGCGACAAAGTGCAGCTTCCAAGACAGTAGTAAATGTGTATATTTCGATTGCCTTTTGTCAATTTCTTCAAAACTAATGATTCTGATAAAAATCTATTAATGCTGCACATACTCCAGTAGATGCAAGATCACTTGATCTGCAACTGTTCTCAGATAGCAGCCTCATAGGAGCATGAGATAGTGAGAAAGCTAAACAAATGCTCTAGATTTTAATCATGTTCAAAAATATTCTTCTCTGTAGCATTGTTAAACATCGAACTGAAAGCCTTTCAGAGTTTCTACTCAAGTGATTTGATACTACCGCAAGCAACAAATCAAGTACTGAATCAAAACAGTTTGCTAAACAATGTTACCATTTTTCATTAGATTAAGTACTTTCAACAAGTCTTTTGATATATCTTTCAAACCTTTCAACCATTGGTCATTAGATTTTAAGTGTTTTCCAGTAAAGGTTCTCTGTACAATCAGATATAGTATGTCCGTATGCCCCAACTCCAAGTCATGGAAAAAAAAAAAAGATATATATATATATATATATATATATATATATATATATATATATTTAAGAGTGAAGTTTCGAGATAAGAAAAGCAGCCAGAATTTACAATGCTAATCATATCTTATATTTATTTAAGTCTTTTTGTTACATTTTAGTTGAACACAAACTCCACTATAGAAGAGTGCAACTGAGCTATGTAGCAGCATGGCAACACACAAAATACAGTAAATTCTTGCTAATTCATCCTTCAAATGACCCCAAGAAAATGTTAGATTTAACCAAAAGTTTGAGTTATAAAATGGGCCCAAAAAAGAACTGAGAGCTGTTTGCATCCCAGTAATTTTTTGTAATGAACCCTTGTATGGTAAATTTGTCTGCTTTTGAGATGAAACCAAAGTGACAACGATGTTTTTTCCCCGTTCCTTTAAGTGCTTTACTTTTGCACACACTGTCGGGAATGCTCAAAAGCTCCAAGATCGTAAAGGCCTCTGCTACTGTTTTCGCACTGTGACGCACTAGCAGTGGTGCCTTTTCACAAAACAGCCCCATCGCGTTTTCAGGATTTTTCACCAGTGTTGGAGCATCGCGGTGAAGCACGCAGTGCAGTGAAACAGCATATCCAACGTGCAGTTTTAGTGATTTCAGTGCACCGGAAGCAGCATGTAGATGCACGGGGGAGGATAAATGCACAGGCATTAGATCAGTGTTGTGGCATTCCAAAAAAATTAAATAAAAGATCACACGACAGGCAGCGTCCGACTGGCCAGCCCATGCACCCAATTGCAGCTGCGGGATGCCGTGACGCTAAAGGCGAAGCTGAAACTATACGACTGAAATGAGGAACGCCTGATTCATGCCTGCACTGCTTTTCTGTGCAATTGAGGTTCATGGAGGTCTACTTCGGCAATAGCTGGCTGTGCGGATGATGCCTAGACGCAATCCACTGTCCGAATTAACCGGAGAAAGCCTGCCCATTGTTCGAATTAACGACCGTCCGACACCATAGATTTACATGAGCGTCAGCCAGGACCACGTCTCTAGGTCGAATTTCCGAATTAACGAGAGTTGAATTAAAGATATTTCAAAGTATAACCAATAATGAGAAGCGCACGAGCTGTAAGCATTCAGTCGCGCTGGTAATGTGACAGCAGCAGCAGGTGTGGAGTGTCAGAGGCACCTACTTATTCACACATGGACTTCTTTCAGTCTGCATTGCTGCTAGACTGGGAAATCAATGAAGCCCTTGCATATCCAGGTTTCAAATGTAGGATCAGCAGTGACATGTACAGTACAGTCCACTGGTAAATGGAACAGAAGATCGCTTGGCCTTAACACTTTGAAAAGTGCTGCCGCCAACCACTTACAAGAATCATCATCATCATCATCATCATCATCATCATCATCAGCCTGATTATACCCACTGCAGGGCGAAGGCCTCTCCCATATTTCTCCACTTAACCCGGTTCTGTGCTAGCTGCATCCACTTGACCCCTGCGAACTTCTTAATCTCATCCGCCCACCTAACTTTCTGCCACCCCCTGCTATGCTTTCCTTCCCTTGGAATCCAGTTTGTTACCCTCAGCGACCATCGGTTATCCTCTCTTCGCACTACATGTCCTGCCCATGTCCATTTCTTCTTCTTAATTTCTGCTAGAATGTCGGTAACTTGAGTTATTTCTCTGACCCACTCTGCACGCTTTCTTTCTCTTAATGTTACCCCTACCATTTTTCGTTCCATAGCCCTCTGGGTTGTCCTCAACTTAAGTAGAACTTTCTTGGTTAGCCTCCACGTTTCAGCCCCATAGGTGGTACAGGCAAGATGCAACTGTTGTATACTTTCCTCTTGAGCGATACCGGTAAGCTGCTAGTCATAATCTGCGAGTGCTTGCCAAATGCGCTCCATCCCAATCTTATTCTTCTTGTTATTTCCTTTTCATGGTCCGGATCTGCGGTTACTACCTGTCCTAAGTAGACATATTCGCCTACTACTTCCAGTATTTCGCTACCTAATGTAAACTGCTGTTCCTTCCCGAGGCTGTTGAACATTACCTTAGTCTTCTGCATATTGATTTTCAAGCCTACCTTTCTACTTTTTCTGTCTAGGTCATCAATCATTATTTGCAGTTCATCCCCCGAGTTGCTTAGCAAGGCAATGTCATCAGCAAATCGCAGATTACTGAGGTATTCTCCATCTACCCTATCCCTAACTGCTCCCATTCCAAGTCTCTGAATACTTCCTCTAAACAAGCTGTGAATAGTACTGGGGAGATTGCGTCTCCTTGCCTAACACCTTCCTTTATGGTGTACCTAAATACCTTATACATATAAGGTATTTACTAAGGTAATCACTAATAGAATCAGGACAACCTTAGACTGCAATCAAGCAAAGGATCAAGCAGGGTTTCGGAAACAGTACTCTACTATCGATCATATCCATACCATCAATCAGGTGATATAAAAATGCTTACAAGAATGGACGGCACCAAGTGCATGCTCGGGAAGCGCTGTCGGCCGTGCTTCATGCGCATGCACCATGTGCGATTGTTTGTCGCTGCCTCTCTCAGGAGTGCTATGTAAAAAGTGGCAGCAATGCGGCCTCATGTTCCCTTTAACAATGGACTGTACTGTACAAGAACCACATGAAGTACAGAACAGTGCTTGCTGATTGGTGCAGACTTGCACACTGGCTCACAGCATAGTTCCTGGAGCAACCATGCAAACTGCTGGCAATGATTCCATCCCCAAATTTTTACAGGCCAGGTTTCAGGACACGTGAATTTTGCCATAAAAGCCTTTTGAAACAGAAGTGACTAACAGATGGAGCCTGTGTGAGTTTACTGTGGGGCTAGAGAAACTTGACTGATATTTGAATATATGCAATTCAAGTTATCAAGACATAACAGTGGAGCATGGTTTTCATTTCAGACTTTGTTTACAAATATATGGCAGTGTTCAGATAAGAACGGTAATAGAGGTCCCATGAACGTTTTTTTTTCCAATGAAATTTTTATATGTTATAGACGAATGTGTTGACACAAAGGAATGAACCTTAGTTTTGCACGATACGCTTTACGTTTTCCAGAAAAGGATTGTATGTCAACAAGTGGAAAACAGTGATTTTGCCATTTCAAAAAATTGCAAGTTTGAAGCCCTCCTGCTTATGCATTAAAACTGTGTTATACATCATTTTTTTACTCAATAATGCAACTTTTCATTTCAGAAAGGCTATAAGCAATGTTTTTTGTTGGCACAGTTTTTTTACGAAAAAAATCACAAACATTGCTTCAGGAACGGCACTGCAAACATTTGATTTTCAGCCCTACATTCTAGCACGGTGCAGTAAGGTGTTGCCACTTAAGGCTTTTTTGCTGTACTACGCCGGTTATGTTCTTTATTTCAGGCAAAATCTGTGCCTCTAGACTAGTAGGTTTTTTCTCCACACCACTTCAAATTTGGCCGAATTTCTAAAACATCAAAATCAAGGTTGTCCATTTTTTTGTTTTTGAATCTTGGCCTGCTACTAGTCTAGAGGCACAAGTTCGGACGAATTAAAGAACATAACCTTTATAGTACAGAAAAATAGACAGCAGCAGCAACACCTTAATGCACTGTGCCAGAATGAATAACTAAAAAATTGACTTTTTTGCAGTGCGTCCCCATTCCTGGAAGAATATACTGTGGCAACATATAATGTTCTTTGTTTTTCCAAAAGTAAAAGTTGACTAGATTTACTGCGCAAAAAATCATGCATGACAGAATTTCAGTGCGCAAACAGCAGGGCAAAACGGTGTTTTCTACCTCTCGTGATATTTACGATTTTTTTCCAGGAAAACTAGAGCGTATCCAGCAAAGCTAAGGCTCGTTGTGTCGAGGAATTTGCCCGTCAATTATAAAAATTTCATTGAAAACAAAAAATGGTCACGGGACCTTGATTAGGTTATCGTTCGTATATGAAAACACCCACATGTTTTCATTTTGTGGCTGCATCTATGAGAGAATTATTACTCAAAGCCCATCACGAATGCTGCTTAACTTTGCACGTAGCTGACAGGGTGAGAAACAACTCGGCTGCATCATACAATAAACTGATATAAATATTACTGTTTAAATGGATTGCTCTGCATTCCAAACTGGAACTGGCAGCTAGATGACTATACTATACCTGCTTCACGTGGCAGTGTGAAAGTCAAAGGGCAAACACAAAAAGTGTAACACAGCTATGGAGGTGAAAATTATTACTCATGACATGCACAAACACAAACGTGTGCATACGCATGCGCGAGTGTGTGTACGTGCATGTATGTGCACTCATGTGTAAAGACTGTGAAAAGTGACAGCAGGCAAGCTGTCTGGGCTTGCTGGGCTAGTTGGTGTGACATTGTGTTTAACCATATTGTGTTTAACCATAAGCGCCTGTTCCGTTCGTCTTTCTGTGTGGTTCGTCAAATATTTCCTTTGGTTAAACACAAAGGCAAGCTGTTACTTTCACATTTACACCCAACTGTCAAAATTAGGAATGCAGTATTAAGTAAAAAAAAATTTTTTCATCAAAGCTGTGCCATGCATTTAGGAATAGATTTATGCAACCTAACTGCCATTTTGCTAATTACATAGTGCACCTTAAATTGTCAAGTCGCATGATTTGGATTTGAATAAATAAATGTATTAGATGAAGTCGCCCTACACAAAAAACTTTTAACAGTCGGTGGTACTGCCGGCTTAAAGGCGGTACAGCTCAAGCTTCAAAGGAAGCTTCGCAGCTGCAGCAATGAGAAAAGTGATCTTGCAACGTCCATCACATAAAATGTAGCTGCTGCCATGGACATTTTCTGAGTGCCAATTGTGATTTTGTTGCAAACCCTCCTTTCCGAGTACAGCTACTGTGACTGCGAGTAGAATCAAGCAAACAACTAGGTTTCAGTAGCACAACCCCTTTACCCTTCTACTATACTACTATACTAGCCATTTTGACAACAAACAGGCAGATCCATTTTGTAGTCAACACTGCAGCAGCCACATTGATGCATCTTTCACTTTCAAGGGCAGTGCAATTGCATGCTCACTGACCAGCTACAGTCAAATGACCTGATCAAGACAATATTCAGAAGGAAAATAATGAAAGGTATTAGTACACCCAGAAAAGCATGGCCACCACTTGAGCCTTTGGCAGACCAAATAAATCAAAAACCAATTTAACCAGGGTGAATTCAATAAAGTCAACTTATATTGCCCACGGCTTAATATATGGGATCAATAAACCACCTAGAAAGCAAAGAAACATTCATATGCATAAAATTTTGAGATAGGCACAGTGCTCTGCTGCAACACGCTTTTCATCCATTGTGTAAAAGCACAATTCAAACTTTTTAGGTTTAAGAAAGAAAACTAACAACAGAACTGCAGTGTCCAAGATGCAAAAAAAAAAAGTTGAATGCAAAATGATATTGAACAGCACATCTGTAAAAAGCGAGCACAGATATGCAGGAGACTTGGTGAAATATGTGAGCTAATAAGCAGGCTGCTACTAAGTGCCAAATGAAATAGGAAGAAAACTGAAACATGAACAGAAAAACTAAAGAACCTTGGCTGAGGTGAACTGAACACTTGCTCAGCTGAATGCCACTTTGAAGGCACAAAGACTGTGCACTAAAAGTGTTAAAGGACCTCCTCTTAGCTTCCTCTAATGCAGCTAATATTTCTGCATTCTTGTTCAATTTGTCCTGCTCATTCTTCATTTGAAACTTGAGGTACAAAGCAAGTAGTATCTAAAACTAACTAATATATAAAACGTAGTCTTGGACCGCTTTCCGAATTTCGGGAAGCACTAGATAGATCTTCAAGAAGAAACCGTGCTGTCCTAGAGCGTTCTCTTTCAAACGACGCTCGTACATGTTTGCGAGGTGTTCGGCAACCTGGGCTAACACAATCACCGACAGCGTTTTGTGTGCACTGCCTCCCATCTGAATCGAGATGTTCAAGGCACCTCTGCTATCATAAAATAAAAACACCTTCAGAAAGTAAAAAATTCACCGCTATCCGCACTGCCAGCTGGAATCAAACTGCTTATATTATCCACAACTTAAACAAGAAGATTCCAAGGGCAGGCTGGCAGCATTCACAGGTCAAAAGCATCTTGGCAGACACATCTTACAAGCTTAGCACACGAACACTCAAAAAGGATTTTGTGGACAAAAGACAGCAAGCAGGACAGAACCACCGCACACAGAGCAAGTAGAAATAAAAGGATCAGGAATATGCAAGAGTATTGTGGGCACTGTAACTGAGCTATTAAGAAGGAGAAAAAAACAATAAGATGTGGCAAGCAGAAGAGAGAGAGAAATAAAGCACCTGTGGTCAAGACGCTCCGCCACCAAAGCGGCCAGACCTGGGCAAATCCCTTTGGTCCACCTTTAAAGACAAGCCATTAGAGGCGTCTCCATCAAGGGCCACGTGCTGAACGTACCCAAAGTTGACCACCATCACATAACATACAAAGAGGGCAGCTCAGTGCTCACAAAAGCTGCCCCTGATGAGGCTTTTTTCTACTGGAGCAAAAGCAAAAAGCACACTTACCAGCGGCGAGTCGGAGCTTTCACTGACACTATCCTGGTCACAGTGGGTCTCCCCACTGTGACTATCTGGTCGCAAACCACTACGCAGAACATCTGGAGTCGAGCTACGCTGGCGATTGAGTTTATCCACCTGCATTTGAGAAGTTTATTAACTCACACTACATAAGGGAAGGTGCTTGCAGAGTTTCCCAAGACCCAATTTCCTTCCCAAGCTTGTGACAATACAGCCTACCAAAATGTGTTTTGCATACAATGCTACATTAGGAAAATGAGATATTTAAAAACAAACCTATAACAAAACTGACTCACATTAGACTAATCTAACCAAAGCATTTCTCCATTTAGCGAGAAACTGTGCGACATTTACAAAGCAATATACAGTAGAACCCCTTTATAGTAAAGTCACTGGGACCTGTAAAAATCTTTACTACATCAGGGTCTTTACTATGCTGTTGGTGATAACATGGTTCTGAAGATGCTGTCTGGCAGTTAAATAGGCACTTACTAAAAGCTTCTTATTGTTGCTTAATGAAAAAAAAAAACTGAAATACCTTCCATCTCACTCTTATCATCTCTTCGTACAATTTTGTTCTGTTATAAGAATTTTCTACATCTTGTGGAAGTACCTCTTATGCATGAGGACGTGGCTACGAATGCAACCAAGTTTGATTTCATGTGAAAACCAAAGCCTTGCATGAACATGGTGTCATTTGTTGCCATTTCTGTCATTTAAAAAGCAATAAATGCGCGTGGCAGTCAAGTGCTGCAAGGCCGCACACGCTGCACTTCCACTTCTTGCCTCCGCTGCCTCATGCTTCGTGCTGCACAGTGCTGTGAATGTTTGCTCGTTTCTTCCCCTTCCCTATTTCTTGCCGCACTTTTACTATCCTTTACTTTCTACTGGCCCGGTATGTTTACTAAAAGCTGAACTTACCAAATCACGATGACTGCGGGGCAAGCTTTCAATCACTTCATCCACAATTCGGTCAGACACATGAGCAGCTATTGTCAGATTAATTTCACTGCAAGAAAAAGGAATAAAGTGAAGACAGATATCAAAAGAAGACAGCCATAGCTATAAAATTCAAGACAAAAGTTAAAAGGTACTCGTAGAGATTAAAAACAATATGACAATCACAGTGACAGAAAAACAAGTGGAAAAACATAATTTGCAACAGGAGCATTTTTAATAAACACTTTTGTCCCAGCAGTTAAGCAGGTGAACTAAAATAACGAAGTATATACGCACATACTGTTTTAGAAGTAATTTCTATAAGGCTTTTTCAGTGCATTTTATAAGTTATCAGATACAAAAATTTCACTGCAGCCTGATAACATTGAAGTACAACCTTGGAATTTTAAATAATATATTGTTTCATAAGCGTCAACTAGTTGATGGTGCTTGAAAGAGGAGAGGCTAAGGTTTTTGGATGTGCACAAAGCAACCTTCCAGTTCGAGTATCAGCAGCCATGTTCTCTTTAAATGATACACGCCTTTTCATTGATGCCGTCGCCCTTGTGGACAGCTGGACACACTAAACGATATGGTTATTACACTTTTTGCTCATAGAGCATTTTATTCCGGCATACTGTGCCAACGCCACCAATGAAAGAACACCAGCGGTCCTCACTAAGCACTGTGTCCTGACAGCATAGCAGGTGAAAGTGCCACCCATAGATCATTTTGGGAGTTGTTGAGCTACAAACTATTAAAAGCAGTCACCTGATTCCCATAATTACCTACCCTATTGTTAAATAATTATATACACTTATGGTATGGCTTTGGGGTTTAATGTCCCAAAGCGACTCAGGCTATGAGAGATGTCATAACGGAGGGCTCCAAAAATTTCGACCACCTGGGGTTTTTTTTAACGTGCACTGACATCGCACAGCACACGGGCGCCTTGCTCTTCGCCTCTATCAAAAAGGGCCGCGGTGGCCAAGATTCGATCCCAAATCCTTGGGCAAAGAAGTCAAGTGCCCTAACCACTGCACCACCATAGTGGGGCGCCTGATTTTTATTTGAGAGCGTTTATATGAAGGAATGCAAATTTTTTTTGTCAGAAGTTGATCCTTAAAATTTGGGTTCGCGTTTTATAAAGGATGATTTCATTCAGATAAATGGTGGGATCAGCTTGCAGCTCTTGTTTAAGTCCTAAAATGAAGCCCAAGTTCTTTATAGGAAAGCTGAAACAATTTTCAAATTGCATAAAGTTCGGTGGTTGGAAAAAAGGGATTTTGTTTTTTATATCTGTCATTTTTACTGAATTCTGTCGATAAGAAAAGCCGAAATTGCTTGTTAAAAACGCACCACGATCATGCCCACGTCACTGCCCCGCCGAGGCACCAAAAAGGGGAACAGGAGAACGTAACGTCGATCTCGGAATGCCGGCCAGCTGGCTAGGCCGGTCGCGTGTTTTGCACGCTTGCTTTGCTCCATCCCGTGCTTTAGTGATTGAAGGATTAGCACAATCTGCTGCTGGTGCAGTTTGTTTTCTCCATCTGCGCTGAAGGTTCCGCATGTTCAAAGATCTCATGAGGTCAACCGATAAGCAGCTGTTGCGGAGTGGCGCACTGTGCGCTTCGATGCCCTTCGACTAGTGAGCCTCTTTTGCTCAGTTGTAAAATAAACGTTGTTCGATATCCAAAAATTACTTTCCTCGTGTCATTAAAAAACAAATATTTTTGTGAGTGCGTGAAGCGAATAGTGGCTATCGGCGCGGCTTTCCGTTGTATGAACATCAATGGTCCAGGCAACATGGTGCTTTATAGTTTCCAGAGAATAAGACTTTTTCGGCGCAATGAGTCTCTGTCATAAAAAGAAAACATTTTTTGCCTTTGGAATCAGCTGTGTTCTGCACTGATGGTTTTCGTGCTGATGACGATAATCGAACCTTGGCAGTGAGTGCAGCCACTTGGGATTCCAATTAAACCACTGCAACTGAAGTTTGATGCCATTCTGTAATTGTTCCCACACCTAATTAGGTTAGTACCATTGTTGCACGGCTGGCTTCACTGTCGTCACGCTTAACCGAGGATAATGAACTTAAAACGCGATAGTTAGGTACAGCAAACAAAATGCATGATCAGTAGAACGAAGCTGCATTTGCAATAGTCATTTATAATGCAGTGTCTGGAATGCTGTGCTGCTCGAGCGGCAACAGCACACTCAAGCATCGTCCGAACGCTGCACTGCATGCACATGCAGTGCCGGCTGCACCTTCCGCAAGCTGCACGTGGGCCCCTTGCACTAGAGTCAAGAAAGCGTGCTCGAATTTATTGTTATCTTAAATAATAAGCCCAGAAATAACGGCATGTCAATTAAGTGGCAAAATTAACCCTTAATGAGGAATGTTGACCTGTACCGAGATGCTGGTAGGAGTAATAACTGCAATACAAGAAAGTTTCCCTTCACAGCTGTGTAGCGGCAGTCGCCGGTGCGTAGCGGCTCATCCGATCTCCTCGTATACTTAGCTCCTCTGCGAAGGTGGTGCCGTAATTATTCATATCTTCATTTCATTGTGAGTAGGCAGTTCTATGAGTAGCCCATTTACTACAGCGCTGCTCAATCTCCAAGCGTCGTCTGCTGTGGCGCCGATGCGAAATAACATAGGCTTAGCGAAGACCAGAGAGTGCGCTTGGCCAGAGCGTCCTTCTGCCGCGCTCGCTGCCGGCCCCGTTCGGTAAGCTCGCTTCATCTGGCACTGCAGGTGCTGCAAACCAGGTGCTGCAAACTTGTCTGACTTCATGATGCGGCTGAAGTCAAGCCATTTTCAGCGTTGCGTTGAACAACGCACCGCACAAACTAAGCTACAAAGACTTAACGGGCAGCAGCTGCAGTATGCCTGTGTTTGTCGTTGCACCATTGGGCAATACTCAAAGGTTGTATAAACGCGTTGTGGACAAGGATTGCACCTACACAATGCTTATTCCATTTGTTGCTACTGAAACGGGATTTAGTTGTGCAAAGGGCAGTTGTTAAAGCGAGCTAGCTCGTGCGCTATTCGCACCAGGGGGGGGGGGGGATTTCAGACTCTTGCAAATATGCTGACTTCGCTGTAGACGTACTCCATAGCGTCTTCCTAGCGCCATTTTTTTTAACTGTTGTTTGGTCGAATGCGCACGGTAAGTATTCAAGGTGTTTTACATTGTTCAAATAATCAATAACATTTTTAATCAAGCTTTCAAGTCATTTGAAGCAACCAGTACGCAGCAATGCCACCGGCGTCGGCCTGGCATACCAAGCATGACATCACGATGGGCCCTGCCAATTACGGACAACAGCAGCGTTTGCTTGGAAGGTGCTCATGCTCGTTTTCTTGTAAAAACTGCCGTTTGCGTTCAAATCTGCCATTTTTAAGTATGATAGTCTTGTTCAGCAGACAAAAAACTATAAAATACTGCTCAGAACTCATTTTTTGTGAAAAATGTTTCAGCTTACCTTTAAGAACCTATGCAAACCCTTAAAAAAAAAGGAAGAGAATGACATATTATGACAATTACCTGATGCGGTTAAGAATGTCAGTACCCGCTTGGTCCAGTATAGCGCGCTGTAGCACTTCTTGGGGGAAATGCTGCCGGCTTCGGCAGATGTCTTCAATCTCCTTTCGAACTTTCTAATAAGTGAAAAACAAGTTTAGCTGAAGTAAATCTACCTGTCATTATTTGCAAGCAGGCATTTTACAATGATTAAAAAGCCACACTGCAAAAGCAAAAGGGTGTGTACATAATATTTTATCCCTCAGGAGAACAGAGCCTACTACACATTACGGCTAAGTGTAGAGTATGTTGCTCGTGCAGAATTCTACTGCAATGCAGCAAACACTGGCAAGTGCGCCAAAGAAGGCACTGTGCCATGAAATCGTACAATTTAAGCAATTAAAAGTGAACTCTAAATTTTTGTTTAATTTGTCACAGAAATAGAAAGTTTAACCAACATGTAAGAACTTTAACATGACACATGTAATTTGTCATGTTAAAGTCACAAATTTTCCACGGGTAACAATGGTTCCGAAAACCACAAGATGGCACTCACAGAAAGAAAGTGATGAATTCACAAATGCTTTCTTCCCCCTCCCTCCGCCTTGCACCCAGCATTGTCGTCGAAGTCGTGGCAGATGCTGCTCATGTTCTGTTTTCAATCCGATCGCATACTCTTTGTAAGCCAACCTCGTCAACTACAAAATGTAACGTTAGTGCCCCCACTTCAAATGGCAACAACAAACAAATAGCTAAGCTAGTCCATCCGAACGAATCCGTTTAAATTTAAGATGGTGGCTGCGACGACCACGAAGAGCCTGCTGGTTGCGACAGCGATACCCAGTTGAGTCCATATCATGCAGAAAAAGCAAGCTCTTGGCTGAAAATGATCTCCACAATAATGTTGCTGCCTGTTTTAATCCAAAAAATCGAACTTTAGGACTCCACAGAGCAAAAAATATTGGTCGTGCAAAATTACACGCTCCTTGGGGTGTGTGACGGTTCCTGAATGAAGACCAAAATATTGCACAAGTCCAAATTATTGGAGTCCAAAAATATCAGTACACTATACTTATTCACTGCCAGTGATATCTGAGCAGAAAAATATGCAATGTTTGCTTTAACAAATTCAGGCTCATCAATGAGTCACGCAGCACAATCCAGGCATTCTACATCAAATATTCATATCTTTCTTGCTGTGTGACAGCAATATGCTTGAGCAAACGTGTAAATATGTATTTTCAAATTATCTGACATATGGCGGTACAAGTAAACCTAGTGGCTATATTTCTTCTGCAATGCATAAGCACCTAGCAACAAGTGCAGTGACCACGCATGAATTTCACGGCTGCAATATGCCTGGTTATAAAGTCGGCTGCTATCAGGAGTCGATGCAACAACTGTTCCAGCTATGTGCTTGAGTCTTGTATGTGGCCTCTGCCCCCCAATGCAAAATAGACTTCACCAATGACAGAAATATTACAGTCAGTGGTGAGCCAGTGCATGTGGTAATGCTATCATAAACTTGGGGACCTTTTTATTTTTATCCTGTGACTGGTCACTTGCTGCTTTCATCTGATACTGCCATCACATTGACATCACACCAAATTAAAAAGACAAATGAATGATAGATCGTTAAAATATACGGTCCCAGGTATGACACTGTCCTTATCAGTACATGGCGCAATGTGAATCGCACGACTTTCAGCGACAGAATACAAGCTGAAAGTAGACTGCAGAATGTATGAACAAAAGTGTTATGTCACGCTGCACCCGAGAGGAACAACTGGTGGCCAACCAATGGGCCAACATGCACATTAACCAAAGCTTCGAAAATGAACACCGCAGTGAGCATATTAACCCTCATTGATCAGAAGGCCAAAGCTGTAAGTTTTTTGGTGTATATAAAACTTGCATGATAGTAACGGTAATAAGCATAAACTGCCTGTACACCTAGAACTGTGCATTATGAAAAATACTGCTTTCACTGCTATTAAACCTTCGTGTAACACAATATACTCTCATCATATCATTATGAAGACAATAATTACATGACAACATGAAACCAGTCTATGCAATGGTTCAAGTGGGAAAAAAATGTTAGCAAAATAGAGAAGAAAATTACAAATGACATGAAAAAGCTACATTTTATGGTCAGCAGAAAGCATTCATAAAATGTTGTTTGACTAGTAGGAAAAGCACAATTACGCAGTTATTTTTGACACCATTACATTACAATAATGCAAATTTTTATAGTGTGTGGGAATTCAACATTTCCCTCGCCCGCACGACGCGGCGAACACCCTCTCTCTCTCTCGGGGAGCCCTCATCTTTCCCCTCTGGCCTCTTTCCTCCGGTGCTGTGGCGGAGAGCGCAGGGGTGAGAGAACGGCCTCTCCTTCCCCTCCCCTCTCATCTCAGCGGACAGCTTCACCCAGAGAGACGACGCCGTAGCGCGCGGATGCTGCTCTGACACCGAGGAAGAACATTGGGCGTTCCCAATAAACAACTTGGCCCGCTGGCTATGTTTGCCTCGGTGTGTCGTTCTTCACGGCCACCGCTGTGGTCAGAGCTAGCGGTATGGCCTCGGTTCTCAGAGCGGAGCCGCAGCCCCGTGAGAATCCCCACAAGTGCAAGCAGCTTTACCAAGCCCCTCAAGTCAAGCCTCTGGGTAATCCAACAACACAGATGGCGCTATGCTAGAGCATCACTAGGATGAAGTTAGAACTAAGAGAAAGGGTTGTGCCTTATGCAACATGATGTCACAACGATGCTATATAGGT
This sequence comes from Amblyomma maculatum, assembly GCF_055883805.1. Lineage (NCBI taxonomy): Eukaryota > Metazoa > Arthropoda > Arachnida > Ixodida > Ixodidae > Amblyomma > Amblyomma maculatum. Next base: position 189,270,037 of record NC_139344.1, read on the forward strand.
ATATAAAAAGAAAACAAGCACAAAGAAGCTCTTGCATATTATTATGCTCAACAGCGAGAAAGTCATCATCACCACCTTGCTGTGCATGCAGATGCCTGGTTGGCGCCAAAACAGGATTGAGCATTGGTTTTGAATGAACGATGCTGAAAGCAGCATAGCACGCAGGGAAATTGCTTGCAATGAAAATTTATGCACTATACAGAGAAGCTGGTTTTATATTATCCTGGCTTCAAATAAAACACTGCATAAAAAAGTAGGCCCCCCAAAACAAATGCTATTGCAGCAGTATGTAGCAAATATGCACAAAATAAATCTGAAATCCAGAGCAAAAGGCAAATGTATCCTGTTCTAACAAATGCACTAACTCACTGCAGCAATGTCTGAATGCAACATGCATGAAGGTTTCAGGCACCAGCAGCATTACATACCTCATCAGACATTATAGTTGGACATTGGTCTTCAATGCACTTTAACATATTTGAAGCAGTACCCTGGAATTTAGAAGAAAGAAAGAAAGAAATAGCATACATGTTGAATGCAGCAAACCAAAGAAGACAGATTCGTATTTTCTTCTCTGGCCACACTAAGTTAGTGAAGAGAGTAATTACAATCGTATACTTATTAATGTCCCTCAAGAAACACTTTAAGTATAAAGCCTTAAATTTCTAAGTATGGATGTTGTTTCTGCATACATGAGCAAAACAGTCAAGCAAACGAAGATATTATGAATTATTAAACTCTTCTTGAACAACTTTAACAAACACGTAATTTCTTTATACAGTAAAAGCTCGTTAATACGAACTTCACGGGACCGGGCAAAAAGTCCGAATTATCCGATGTTCGAATTATCGAATGGCCTCGAAACAACTGACAAGAACCATCTGCATTACTGTAAATCTACCCTATTTACTCACGTAAACAACCCACTTTCATAATGAACCCGCCCACCCGCAATTTTCACCTTAGAATTCGAAAAAAAAAAAAAAAAAAAAAAAAAAACCCTTTAGCAGTTAAAGTGTCCCTCCCTTTTGCGTCATCATGGTCCACAACATTTTTTGGCAGTGCGCCAAGATGCTGTACGGCGATAACATAGTGATGTGTTTTTCTTTTGATGTTGGCTCTAACAAGGGAGAAAGCGAACTTGACAGGGTGCCAGCGCTTGTCCGGTTGTCATTTTCAATACGTTCGCATTATCATGCCATAGGCGATTGGGGCAGGCACTGTCTACTACCAGGCACGAGTTGACGGCCGACAGATGAAAGCGTGAACGACTCTCGCAAAAAAGAAAAAAAAAAAAAGCGTAACCCATAGCGCCCATCCGAAGTCATAGCTTCTTGTGGGCGTTTGCTGGGACCGCACCGACAGTGCTTATGCGCATTTCCGAATTAACAGGGCTCGAATTAAAGAGTATTTAATTGCGAGTTTCGGAGGTTGCACGGAAGAGAGATTAGGCAGCCGCGGCCGCCAGCCCCTGCCCTCCGGCGTCACCGCGCCGGTCATGGCGCCATCTAGGCTTCACTCACTCATTCATGGTTCTATCCGGTTTCATCTTCTGTCCCCGTTTTGGAAGCACGCAGCCTCTACCTACGCCACTCTTTCTCTAAGGCATTTTCTTTTTTTTTTCTTTTTGCCACGTGCTGTGCGTCAAGCCGCCCATACGAGGCGGCACGTACTTCAAATTATCCATTGCGGAACTGGCTCGCGTTTGAATTAGCGGGCTTTTTTGTACACAGATCTCTGTGGAGCTTGGCCGCACCAAGTAGTGTAGTTCGAATTATCGAGGTTCGAATTAACGAGCTTTCACTGTATATTGAATGCAGTTCACTATGAAACAAACACATCGAACTAAAAACATCAAGCAATGCTTGTTCGGATTGCAGGCTGCAGATGTCGCTGCAGTACAGAAGGGAAGTCATGGTGCGGCAAGCATTTGCACTTTATAGAGCTTACATCCTGCATTTGCCAGCAGCACTGCAGAAGATACAATGACATGGATGGTTGTTAACCTGGTGGTCAACACTAGTTCGTGCCTTCTGGATCAGTCTACAGTACCATGGAAGCAGCAGTGTGGATGGCTGCAGACAAGTACAGTCAAACCTCGATATAACGAACACGCATACACCGAATTATTGAATATATCAAACTTTTCCGAAATATTTTTGTCAAACACATGTATTTTTACCTTCCCATAGCGAACTTGGTTCGGCATAAAACAGATATTACGAACTTCGCGACGCCAAGCACTACCTTACTTTAATACCAGGAGGTAGGTTTCGTTGCACTACATGTGTGTTGTGCGACGTAGCAACGTTCAGAACTACCTCGCAGGCGCTGACAGCGCCACAGATGCCACGATGGCATTGGGAGTTGAGAGCCAAAGAAATCCATGGCCTCTGAGATCACCCCCGCGCGCAGAGGTAATCTCAGAGGCCATGAGAAATTGTTCGCATTTCACAATCGCTGACAGCACCGCTTCAGCAGCAGCGGAAGCGGCGCGATCGAATGTTGCTTTTGCATTTTTGGTTTTTGCGTCTTTTGCGTTTTTCCGTTTTAGTGTTAGCAGCGGCGTGGCCGTCGTAGCGTTCGGCGGAGGCTGCCGTCGGTCGTCGTGTCAAGTGTGGTGCGCGGGTGTGCATAGTGCTGTGATGGCGGTGAACGTGAAAAAAAGAGCAGCACTGACATTAAAGACCAAGCTCAAGATAAAATCAGGGCCTTCAAGACAGTTTACAAGAGGAGACTGATTGACACTCTTTTCGTGAAGCTTCTTATGAAGCAGGACTTGAAGATCGACTTGCTGGGAGCATTAAAGCGGCATGGGACAGCGTGAAAGGTGAAAAGATTGCCAACTGCTTTCAGCACGCAGGTTTTGTTCCAGCAGAGGCCCGTGCATCAAGTGATGACGGGGACGACTCCGACGAAGCAGAAGCAGAGCTCCACGAGCTCGATGAGGCCTGGAACGATTTTGCGCGTTTTGTTGGTGACATGCCTGCAACGATGACTGTAGAGGACTTTGTAGGCGACGACGACATCGAGGCGACCATGGCTGTACTGACGGACGCCGAAATCGCTGTGGAAGTTTCTGAACATCTCGCAGACAAAGCTCAGGCTGACCATGGAGACGATGAGAACCTTCCGACTTCACAAGAAGCGTTCGCTGCATTGGATTTACTGCGCCGCCACTGCAGTGCTATTGAGAGCAGTGGGCTTGCCCTTGTTGAGTGTTTGCAAACTGAGGAACAGAGCGTGATACGAAATGCGATCAACATAAAAAAGCAGGCAGCGATAACGCAGTTCTTTGCGCGTAAATAAATGAACGTGACCCAAGTAGGCACCCTCAGAGTTGCTGTGCCTTCTCCGATTGAATTTTGCTGCTCTTGCATGTATTTTCTACGAAACTTTATATTGCGAATTATGGATAGAGTGAACTATTTTCTTATTTTTTAGCTGTTCATTATAACGAGGTTTCACTGTAGCTACAGTAGAATCTTGGTGATACGAATCCGGTTGATACGAATTTCGGGATGATACGAATTCGCGAAATTCCCCGGCCAAAGGCATTGCGTACAATATGCAAAATTTCAGATGGTCCGAACACTCTCCCACACCCCAACAGATGATACAATGCGCGAACTGCGGCCGCAACCTTGAGCACTACGCACCGCCCGCGCATCGTTGACTCCGCGATCGCCAGCTGCGCTGTACGTACACATCACAAGCAGTTTGCGGTGATGCGTGGTCCGCACCTCGCCAACGTTGCAATTTTCATGACGGGCCCACGCCGTGAAAAGCTTTCAGCAGCGCGTGGCCGACAAACCGTAGATGTCGCAACTGCCGTAGCTGGCGGCGGCGTACACGGCAGGTGCGCACGGACTGGACATCACTGGCTCCACAATCGTGATTCGCGACCAGTTTTCGGCGCCATGCGGCCCGCAGGTCGTCATCACCATTAATGCTGTACGCACCGCGAGAAGTACGCGGAGACGGGCAGATCGCATATCGCCGGCAGCACGATCATTTTCCACGCCGCGAAAGGTTTGCAGCGGCGCGCGGCCATGAGTAGTAGTCAAGAGGCCACACATCGTAAACTTCGCGACCGCTAGTCGCGCTGTACGCATCGCGAGCAGTCTGCGGCACCATGTGGCTGGCACGTCGCCATCTCTTGACGTGCTGTACGCGCCGCGAGACGTCCGCGGAGGCACGCGTCCGTGCGTCGCCGACGTCGCGATCACCTGTTGCACTGTGTGCGCCGCGAGTGCCGAGCTGTGACCGCGCGACCGTAATAAACCTTCTTGGACTTAAACAGATCTGCGCGACTGCCTTTCCCATGCTTCTGCATACTTATTTTCGTTTGTTTTTATGATACGAATTTTCGGATGATACCAATTTTTTCGTGACCCCGTGAGATTTGTATCACCGAGGCTTTATTGTATCATGCACTCATGTCAGCTGTCATGAGGGCATGAAAACAGCGATGTTTTTCACTTTGATGTACAGTTTTTTACCTCACATAGAAAAGTCACTTTAGCTGGCGAAGTGCCAGCTAAAGTGACCAACTAATTTATTTTTTTCAGATTCTAAGGGATGAAAGTGAGGGGTGGGTTCAATACATGAGTAAATATGGTATTCCAGAATATGGCTTTAGGAAAATTTGCTTCAATGCTGTATTCGCTTTGTGGCAAACTACGTTAAATGTCTGAAGTAGAAGTTACATTTGTTTGTTAACAATATTCAAGATAAGTTCGATATACCCAACAATTTGTAATATCACTGTTCTTTACATCAAAGTTTGACTGTATATGAGACTACACAAAGTGCAGTGTGAATTTCGCATCCTCAAAGTAAAGAGCCTTGCTTCTCAAACACAGAAATTCTGAAGCTAATACATAACAATGCATGAGAAGGTCATGATCGTCCCGCATGTTCATAATAATAATCAGTTCAGTTCAGTTCAGTCGTTCAGCCGTGTCCGACTCTTCGTGACCCTATGGACCATGTCACGCCACGCTTTCCAGTCTCTCACTATCTTCCTAACATCACATAACTTCATCTGCAGTGCCTCGAGGATGCCATCTAACCATCGCGTTCGCTGCCTACCCCTTCTCCGGCGACCCTCAACCTTTCCCAACATCAAATCTTTCTCCAGCGACTCCTCTCTTCTCATCAGATGACCAAAGTAGCTGAGCTTTAACTTTAGAATTTGACCCTCCAATGAGCAGTCAGGGTTTATGGTCGACAATATCGACTGATTTGATCTTCTGGCAGTCCAAGGAACTCTCAAGAGTCTTCGCCAGCACCACAATTCAAACGCGTCAATTCTTCGGCGGTCAGCCTTTTTCACAGTCCAACTCTCGATCCAAATATGGTTAAGAATTAACGTTCGTAACGTGCCTAACACTGTCAGCATGCAACATGCAGCATCTCCCTCGCCAAAACCTTTCAAGCCTGGACATACACACTGAGCACCGTCACAAACACGTCGTGTACACTTAGATGATAGCCAATGCGAACAAGAACGCCACCTATCACATACTGCGTGTAACATCGTCCAAGTCAAAAAAGCTGAGTAAACTCATGGACCCCCTGACACCCCATATGCAAGCCGTGGGAATAATGCCAGTGGCAGCACTTACGTATTACAAAAATTCCGAGATCATTGTGGAATCTACACTGAAGAAATGTGAAAGCCTAAGCGTTGCTGGTACAGTCGAACCCGGATATATCGAACTCGAAGGGGATCGTGAAATAGTTCGATATATCGATAATTCGATATACAGAAATCTGCCTGTGACGGCATTTACGATGCGAAAAAACGATATCGTATTTGTCGCGTAATCAACCCCCTCGCATAATGAACCCAACCTCCACTTTTGCACCCGAGAATTTAAAAAAAAAAAAAATTGTGTTAAGGCCAACTCACTCACATGCAAGCGACTGAGCGATCTCAGCGACGAGCGGCAGCGACAGAGCGAAAATTTTCAAACTTGTTGGAACTGCGTCCTTCTCGCCGCTCGAGCCACTGCGGCAGCTTCAAAACAAGGTTTCTGTGCCGCCGCAGCGGCAGAAATCGCGAGCATTTTTCTTGCATGTCGATGGCACGCGCCACTCCTCCGTTTCAGTGTCTGATCCACAGCTCATTGGCAGCGTGCCAAGATGCTGCGCAGCGATAAGTCAGGGGGCGTTTATCTTTTGATAGCTCCTGCGGTGGCGGGGAGCGAACTTGGCAGAGTGCCCATGATGGCTTGATTGCACAAGCCTGGTTCGATTTATCACGCCGCGCTTGGGGCGGGCGTCATGATCGCAGCAGCTGACCGCGTGCTTTCGCTGATTCATACATGCAAGGATAAAAAAAAAATAATAATAATAAATAAATAAAATAAACATCACCGCAAAAAAAATAAAAAAAAAATACCTGTTGCTTCTTAACAGAAATCGGCTTGTGATGGCACTTACGATGCGAAAAAACGATACCGTATTTGTCGCGTAATCAACCCACTCGCATAATGAACCCACCCTCCACTTTTGCACCCGAGAATTTGAAAAACAAAAATGCGTAAAGGCCAGCTCGCTCACATGCAAGCGATTGAGCGATCTCAGCGACGAGCGGCAGCGACAGAGCGAAAAATTTCAAACTTGTTGGAACTGCGTCTCTTGCCGCTCGAGCCACCGCGGCAGCTCAAAACAAGGTTTCTGTGTCGCGGCGGCAGAAATCGCGAGCGTTTTCGCTTGTATGTCGATGGCGCGCGTCAGTCCGTTTCGGTCGTCTCATCCACAGCTCATTGGCAGCGTGCCAAGATGCGTCGGGGCGCGTTTATCTCTTGATAGCTCCTGCGGTGGCAGGGAGCGAACTTGGCAGCGTGCCCGTGATGGCTTTACTACACAAGCGAGCCGCGCTTGGGGCGGGCGTCATGATCGCAGCAGCTGACCGCGTGCTTTCGTTGATTCATACATGCAGAATAAACGACTCCCGCAAAAAAAAAAAAAAAGAAAAAAAAAGAAAAAAAAAATCTGCCGCCGTTTAACGTTTAGCGGCACAACGATAAGAAAGGATGACTCTCAAAAAAAAAAAAAAATATGCCGCCGTTTAACGGCCGAGCAGCACAACAATAAGAAAGGATGACTCTCAAAAAAAAAAAAAAGAAAAAAGAAAAGGAAAGAAAAAGAGAGAGCTGCCGCTGCTTAACGTCCGCAGGCGCCACAGCCACGTCAGCCACCGCGCGCAGAGGGTCTGTCTGAAAACGGCTTAGCTGGCTTGGCGCATGTGTAGCGCGTGCTGGAGAGAAATAGCTCGGCAAAAGAATGGTCACACCCACGCACATGGCTTGCAAACGTCATGTGTTGGCGCGCCGGAAACGATAACTGCAGATGCGCGCGCCTTTGCCTTTGGGGAATGGGCGCGGCGCTGCCCAGACCAGCCGGCGCCGAACTGTTCCTTCTCATTCCTTCCGCGCATGGCTTGAAAACGTCACACGGCAAACGGTCAAGGGTGATGCGATCGTCTTTGGGGAAAGCACACTTTCCAGTGCGTGGTTCAGAGTTCGATATATCGAACGACCACTGAAATTAAGTTCGATATATGACGTGGCTTTCCTATACTTTTACATGGGATTTTCAAGGGGATATTCCGTGAGTTCGATATAACCAAAATTCGATATATCCGGGTTCGACTGTATAACGAAGCAAAAATTTCAAAATCTGACGCTAGACCAGTTATATCGAAGCAGTTTTGTTGCATTAAAACGGCAAAAAATGCGTAAAGGAGCTGGAAAAAAACTCAAGAAACGCAATATTTCAATCAATCGAATCATCTGCTGCAGAAGTCTGTTTAAATTGCCCGCGCGATCGTGTGCCACGTCATTTAGCGGCGGCAACAAAAACTGCCGCCAACGGCTTATGGCCTCCGAGATCACACCCCCACATGCGGTGATCTCGGAGGTCATGAACGGCCATGGCTGGACTTGAGCGTCGCCGCCGCCGCTGTTCGAGTCCGATCATGCAACGGCTGACAGGCATGTTACTGGCATGCCACCACCATTGCCTTGTCATGGCGTTATCCCCTGCCATACCTCTGCCACTGCGATCGACCCGTGCGTGCGCGCTACACTTATAGAGTCAGTTGTCTCCATCACACAAATTGTGTGCGGAGGCAACATCCCTTCTTAGAATTCACTTTTGCTCTCCAACACGGAACAAAAAGTGAAATTTCAGGTTTATACCAAGCTTTTAATTAAAAAATTGTGCATTTTCGCACCTTTGTGTTGTTCATATTAGTGCACATTTTATTTTGTTTTATTAGCAAACTTATCTACAGATATTTGGCGCGCATTTTTATAAGAATATCGGACATACCGAACAAATTTTCGCACCCTGTACTAGATCGTTCTAACGAGGTTCAACTGTATCATCCTCATGGTAGACAAGGAGAATTATAATGTGCGTTTCACAATCCTGGGTGTGGCACAGCTGGTTAAAGCGCTAGGCTGGAAATCCAAGGGATGGAGGTTCGAATGAGCATTGCAAAGTTAGAGCGCAAAAAAAAACAGCCACACACAGACAGACTAACGACACAGCACAGTGCTGTGTCGTTAGTCTGTGTGTGGTTGTTTTTCTTGCGCTCTAACTTTATAATGCTCAATATGCACCAACTTTCCCAGGTAGAAGTTATACTGGAGGTTCGATTCCCGGTGGAGATGGGATTTTTACTTTTCTGATGACATCATCATAGCAACATTCGATTGACCGCTATAGTGTGACCAAACGAATGGCGACAGTATGAGCCATTAAAGGCTTTCGCCTTATTGTACTGTAATCTGGCACACTCTGGCAAGATTGGCTATGGTGATGGAACCAAATCTGATTTGACTTCACTTCAAGCATAAGGAAGATAATGTCCTTAAAATCTCTTACGGTTCTTAAGGAAAAACGAACTTAGTGTGACCAATTATTGAGAAGCCATATTTTGTGGCCAGTTTCGCTTTCAGTCAGTACCAGCACAGGGCTCCTGCGTGATGGCACATTTGAGTTTGTGCAGCATCACTGGGGGCCTCCTTGCAAACTTCGCAGATAATAAAAGTCACTCTCTCATCCCTTATCCTGCAGCCTCTGATATCTCATGTTAGGCGAGGTTCAGCTGCTCACACACCTCCACCACATGTCAATAAGCAGCTTCTTAAGTTCCACATCGCAGATTGTTGACTAACTGGCAGAGGAATCAACAATATAATACTCTGCCTGGGAGGCCCACCACATAGTATCAAATGTGGTGCAGATGAAAATGTCGAAGGCACTCAGCAGCTAACATTAAAGATGTATTCAAAATATACATTCCTCTCAATGCCTGCGATTACAACTTGCTGAAAGGCACCTGATGAAGCAAACAAACCTTTCACTGGTGTTCAAAATTTGCACACAACGAGAAAAGAAATCAGCCTCTTCGTTTATATTAGAAATTTCATCTGTTACTTCCAACACTTAAGTGCCAGGCTTTGTACAATTTTCCATTAAGTCAGCCTGGTACACAAGGTCACAAGATGGCTTCCAAGCCACCATTTGGTGTAAATGCTGCAGAACTGCTACTCTCCATCGCAGCTGATAACAAAAGCCAAGAAGAAAATGCACGAGCAGTCCCACCTTAAGGTACGCATTGACTGTCTTCTCCAGCTCATCTACACAGCCTTGCAGCTTTATCTCAATTGGGTTGCCTGCTTCCTCCTGTTGCAGGACGACATCATGTAGACGGGTCAAAAGCTGAAAAGGTAGTAAAAACAAAAACACATCAGACTAAACGCAAGGTATAGACAAGGACACACCTGGGAAATGAACAAGCTTGGATGAAAAAAGGTCACCTTTAAAGAAAGATGAGAAATACTTCTTCCAACAAGGTGCACATGTTTACACGAAAATAGCATTTAGGTTAGAGAACTCTATCTTCCTAATACTATAACCGTACCATGGCTTCTCAATCTTTATCAATACAGTGGATTCTCAATAATTCAAATGTGCCTAAATCAATCATCTAATTAGCTCAAGCTGATGCTTTTAAGACACCAAACACTGAATTTTAAGCATCCAATTTTTTTCAGCACAATGCCTAAAGTGGTCGATTTCACAATGGTTTTGTTAGAAAGATTGTACAAAATTTTTACCGAGAATTCATCAGCGCATGCACCTGCTGTTATGTAGTCTGATGTTGGAAACCATGATGAGCAAGCGCAATCGAGACTACGCGGTGGAAGAAGCCATTTACAGAAAACTAATACGAACCTCACCTGCCAGACACTAATCAGACACATTTAGTATGGAGCAGTGTCCATTTCAGTTTTCACAGCTGAAACCTTTACTACACAGATATGTGCACTTTGTCAACAAAAGCTTTAGTGGACTATGGTTACTGCTTTACGTGAAAAAATTCACAACGTTGTCATGCCATTTAGTGACCAAAGAAAAAAGTTAATTTTTCCTGACAACAGCAGTGTTTCACCACAAGACAGCACTTCAGTTTGTTTTATGCAATTTTTAATGGTAAAGTAAAATTCTTAGATCCTCATTCCTCGCAAATTAGAGCACTGAATTTATAATAAACATATATGTATGTATGTATGTATGTATGTATGTATGTATGTATGTATGTATGTATGTATGTATGTATGTATGTATGTATGTATGTATGCGTGTGTGTAGGGAGGGGGGGGGGGGGGGCGCTTTTGCTGGAGCTCGGTTAAGACGTTTGTGGATAAAAACATTTTAATGACGTTTCGGCTGCTGGACCGGGCTTCGTCAGAAAAAGCGCGAATTCTTAGCAGCGTGGCACACGCACACACACACACACACATCTTGTGGGAATGGACCTTCCATGAGGTCTGTTTTTCGGCATGTATGGTGGAGAGGTGTTCGCTACGTCCTTTAAAGCTCAGTTGCGGGCGTAAAAATATGGCAGCGCAACAGCGCAGTCGCGTGTTCTTTTTTTTATATATATATCTGGCTAGCTTTCATTAAATGCTGCAAGAACAGATCACGGAGGGGGTAAGTTAGGAAAAAAAAAAGAGTATTTAGCTTTTTCTAAACCCTCTTAGAATTCACGCAGTGCGCTTGTGCTTTAAAGAAAATTACTTTTTGTGTTATTTACCTTAACTGAATATCTAATTAGTCGAAGTTTAAAAAACTTACTGGGTTGTGTCACACGACGCCAAACAATATGTATTTGGTTTGATGTGTCTGTGGCGCGTCACGTTTATTTTGGTTAAAATTACAGGAAGCGCCCCGTCTATGTTGAGTACTGGGAGCGTGTTAGGTCATTGATGACCAAACCTTTCTAGGACCGGTTCCTGCTCCGCTGTTGTCCAAAACCTTGGTAGCTTACTCAGCACTACAGATGCAGCGCATTCGCAGTCGCGTCCTGCTTGGCCACTGCGCACAAGGTGAAAAGCTGGAAAGGGCTCTTTGCAGAGGACATTGCCTCTTGCTGGAACTAGCCAGGTTCCTTTGCGGGAAGCGCTACCAGGTAAATGGGGGAAACTTTCCAAGGGGTAGTGGTATGCATTGTGAGCCGAGGATGCCACGGGCGGAAACATGTCCCCAGAGGGCGGTCGCCTCGTCGGAGCTGGCCGTTTGGTGGCGCCGAAAAGGAGCTCTGCAAACTCTTGTCCTGCCCCTCCCCGCGGAGGCCCGACAAGGCACTCGCATTGTTTTCGACTTTCTCGGAAAGATGGCCCCGTATGTGAAGCGAACGAGGTCCCTGACGTATGCTGTTAGCGTTCCCACTTTTTCGGGAGGGTGCCCCTCGTCCCCCTTCTTTGCCAGAGGCGACAGTTCGGGCCTCTGTCGCAGCGCTGAGACCGTTTCTCAACGAGTTCGACCTTTCCGCACGGGCTTCGGCTGTGGAAAAGTGCAGGGTCATTCCTGTCGCCTTGTGAAACGCGGAGGCACCGGAGTTTTTGGTCCCCTAATTGGACCTTGGAGGAACCCGAAAGAGTCCGCCATTATGCGACCACAAAGGACGCGTCGGCGCTCTCTCTGTCAGGGGTGGCGCCCGGTCCCCCATCTGCACAGCGGAACCAGCTGAAGCTGATAAGGTTTGCGTTTTTTTTTTTTCCTGCTGTCCTCAACAACTCTCTTCTCGGGCTTCGAGTCTTCCCCCGGTAGGGCGCGGAATGGAGGGATGGCCCCACTTGCGGGCGTTTGACCTGGCCCAAGAACTGTCAGCCAGTCTTCCAAAGCCGCCTTGTTTGGAAGAAAATTACTTGCTGGCAAGAGTGCAACTTTTTGCGCTTTTCCAGTTATCTTTGGCGGCGGCTGTAACCTAATGGAGGCTAGCTCGAATAGAAAGAAGATCGATAACACCTCCGAAGCGTTCTTCCATTGTCTACTTCCTTTAGCCATTTATACCTGGTGGCACAGGCGAGGCATTTTATTTTTCTATGCTTCTGCTCGTTTAAACGCACTTTTTGTCCTTTCCTTGCCATGGACCGCCCGGGCCCGGTTTGTGCACGCGGTGGTGAGCGGTGATGCCTGTCGCATGCCCTTGGGATCGTTGGAGCTCTGACCTTCCGCTGTTTCAGCATCAAGTCGCTGACTGTTCGTAGCGGGAAAGAAAAAAAGAATGTGGCGTTTTTTGTTTTTTTTTTTTCTCGCAAAATAGACAGTACCGCTTTTATGAGCAGTTTGCCGGACAATCCGCACTTTAGCAGACTTGTAGACCTGTAACCGCAGTTGCCTTCACAGTCCGGAGGCGCCTCCATGTGCTGTGAATGCGTGTTCACGCATGAAATGTTCCAGTGCGTGCGCATGTGTCATCTTTCCATTTGGGCTCTCGTCGTTTCGCCATCGTTCCTGTCTACCATCCAAAAGCTTTTAACTCCATGCATCGCAGGGTTCGGTGACTCGCACCAGGTCTTACGGAAGCGTTGTCAAGAGCTGGAATGCGGAGAAAAATCAGGAAATATCGGGAGTTTCTGCATGCGTGCATGATCAACTTCACTCTTACATCACAGGCACCGTTCGCCTGTTGGAACCGAAACAACATGAGGCGAATGTACAGCATACATTATTCAGCTGGGAAAATTTCACGTTGTGACTCTTGTGTTGTAGTTGTGCCCTGTTCCAATAATAATAGTATTGAAAAAAAAAAAAACGTGCTAAAACATTTTTTTTTTTCACTTCTTCAATACAGAGCTGCTGCCTACGTGGCTAGAGTAACTGCAGTGCACTTTTTTTTTTTTTTAACAATGCAATGTTCGTTTTGTGAAATCACAGCTGTATAGAAAGACTGAAGGGAAAAGGGGGAGGGCTAATGCGCGTGGATGCGTAGTGTTAGAATAATTGGTAATCAATCCTTCCCTTCATAATTATCGTGAAGATTCACATGAGGTGCCACCGGAGAGGCAGAGTTTCTGCGCAAGGAGCACGACAGTTACGATATGCAATATGGGAGTCTGAATTTCTAGCTCCGTTAGCGTAGGAGGGCTGTTCAGAGACAAGCGAGAGAACCCCCCGTGCACATTGTTTCACTTCACATGAGGTCTGACTTCCGGCTGAAGCTAACGCCCGAGGGCGTGAAACGGAACCTGTTCGAGGCCGCCAGCCTAATCTTGAGCTGCTCTCCGTTTCCTCGTTCCCTTCTCCGCGCTCGTCCGTCGAGACACGGAGCAAAGGTCTCTGAGCCCGATGCTCGAGGACAGGCCCTTAGTGGCCCAGCCATTTTGCCGAACACGGTCCCCCGCTCCGCCCCTGTAGCGTAAAAATGGCTGCAGCTGATTTTCGGCGGTGGCCCAGAACCAGGCAAGCTGTTCGCGGCTGGCTTGAAGAGTCAGCAGAGAAGGCCTAGGCGTATGCTGCCATTAATTGCTGTTGTCCTACTGAAAGTAAAAGAAATACGCGTAGTCATGTAAAATGTACCCTCTTTGCCAAAAGTAACAATGCTGCGTGCTCCGATTCTCAAACGTGTAGTAGAGAATTCGTGTCACTTCTGAAACTGTAAATACAGTAATCCCTCGTTATAACGAAATCGTTTTATTCGAAATATCTTCCGGTCCCGACCCAAGTGCATGCATTTTAAGCCGCATTACTCGAAGTGCACGAAGAGCTTGACCCGCTTACAGCGAAGTGGCGAGCGGAGGCGTCGCCGAGCGGCAGCGTCGCTTTTGCTCAATGCGCAGCGGTAACAGCCACTGGCGATGTGTCATGCGACGCCAACGCCTGTCGTTGCCGCTAGCGCATACCGCTCAGCACGGAGCGGGTATCTAAAAACCCAAAAACGGAGCGACAGCAACCAGCAGCAATGCTTTGGCAGTCCTCAGCCGTCGCGCGGCCTGTCAACTCCGGTCGGAATCGTATCGTTGGTATCCCCCGTGATAGAATCTGCACAAAATTGATTTTTTTCTCATGATTTGCGATGCCAGAAAAGCACGGTCTCTTGGATGCTGAAGTGGCCAAAAGACCGCGTTGGCATGGGGTGCGTTCGGTGAGCAAATTTTTACCGCTGGAAAGAGCTCTTCTGGCGCTAGCACAAAAGAAAAAAAAAAAGTCCGTCGTTAGCTTTGTTGCTCTTTTGACGGTGGAAACCGACGGATAGCTTTGCGAAAACACACGAATTCGAGCGTCGCAGGCCGCGAGGCCAGCGAAGCAGCGGCATTTGCGGCGCTACCGCGCTACCCAGCGTCATGCGCACCTCCCCCCAGCTCCCGAAGTGGACTCGCCTAAATTGACGGACAGCTTTCCGAAAACATCGGGGGCGAGGCAGCGTCAGCGGAATAAGCGGCGCTACCGCGCTACCCATGCGCTACCCAGCGTCCCGCGCTAGGGTGCCTCGATGCGCGCCAAGCGCGCGCGCATGGGGAGGCGGGAGACCGCGCGCATCAAGGCACCCTCTCCCGCGCACCTCCCCCCCACCTCCCGAAGTGGCTTCGCCTTCCCTCACCGAGATAGGCATCTGGGAAATGCGCATGCACGTCGACTGTGCGATCCGTTTGAACTGCCTGCTGCCAGTTTTGAGTGCTGTCGCTGTTCCTGCCTCCTCCTCACCTCGCGAGGCCTTCCGTGCTTCATACTTCTCGGAACTCCGGTCGCCTTTCTTCCGTCTGCAGACGCGAAGCCCGCCATTGCCACCGTCATCCCCAGCGTGCTCCGACGAGGACAGCGAGATGACCTGAAGGCATGACCACATTTTGAAGCTTCTGCCGTCTTCGCCCGCCGCTTTCGCGCCGACGGCGCATGCATTTGGATCCGTGCTGCAGGCCACGTGGTTGCGTGTTATTCGGAATGCTACGTTAGTCTTGCCTCGCGTGTGTTCTTGTGGTCTACTGTGACAAATGGCTCCGTCAGTCTCCAGGCGAAAATGTCTGACTTTGGAGCAGAAAGTTCTGCTGATAAAAGAAGTGGAAAAAGGCCGCCGGCAGAAAACTGACATCGCGAAGGAATTTGGCATACTGCCGTCAACTTTATCAACTGTGTTGAAAAATAAGGACGCTGTGCTGGATGGCTTTGAAAAGAGCTTCTCGTCAAAGAGAAAGAGGAATCGTGATTCAAAATATCCGGAAGTGGAGGGTGCACTTCTACAGTGGCTGAAGAACGCCAAGAGCGCAAATCTCCCTGTAAATGGACCTGCACTTACTGCAAAAGCCGAAGCTCTCGCCCTCCAAATGGGGCATAAGGATTTCAAATGCAGCAATGGCTGGCTCGAGCGCTTCAAAAAACGACACGGCGTGACTTCGAAGACGATCGTTGGCGAAAGCGCAGCCGTGAGCCGTGACACTGTAGACGTATGGCGCCAACATCGGCTCCAAGCTCTACTTGAAAAATATGAAGACAAAGACATCTACAACCTTGATGAGGCAGCATTTTTCTACAAAATGCTACCGAATCGCACGTTCACGACCCCTGGCACATCCTCATCCGGAGGAAAACAGAGCAAGGAGCGTGTCACTGTGCTTTTTGGTGCTAATGCAACAGGCGAGGACAAGCTTCCCTTGTTGATACTGGGAAAGGCGGAGAAACCGCGGTGCTTCCGAAATGCAACTGTTCCAAATGAATGCGTCTACAGAAGCAATAAGCGAGCTTGGATGACTGCTGCAATTTTTGAAGACTACGTGCGCCTAATGGATAGACGGTTCAGCGCAAAGAATCGGCAAGTGCTCTTCATAATTGATAATTGTCCGAGCCATGGGAAGATCGACCACCTCAAGGCGATCACTTTGGAATTTTTGCCTGCCAACACTACCGCGGTATTGCAACCGATGGATCAGGGCATCATTGAGACCACCCGGAAGCTGTACCGCAAGGCTCTTTTGCAGCGCATGCTCACAGCGTATGATGCCAGCAAGAGTTACAGCATTGATTTGCTTGGTGCGATCCATTTGCTAAACTTTTCATGGAAAGAACTTGCACCTTCGAAGATCGCCAACTGCTTTGCGCACGCCGGCTTTTCCCGTGCCGCCGTCACCGACCCTGACGATGACCAGCCTGACGATGACCAAACTTGCAGCGATTTGTACGAGGCTGTACATAAAATTGCTGGCGAAGAGGTAGACGGTGACTTCGACACATTCGCGTTGGCTGACGCGGCTGCTCCCGTGGTCGCTCCAGCGACGGACGCGGAAATAATTGACGCTGTTGGTGGCCCCGACGAGGACGAAGAGCCAGCAGACGAAGAGCCACGTGAAGTGCCAACTATGGTGCAGACACGGGAGTACCTACGCCTGCTACGAAATAAGGTTGAATGTATGGGCGGCGACCACGGCCTCGTGCAGAGCTTGTTCAAATTAGAGCAGGGGTTGCTTGCGCTCGGTAAGAACTTCAAGCAACCAAAGCTCACTGCTTTTTTTGCACATGAATAAAGTTTTGATTCACTGAAAATATTTATTTTGACTTGCTTGCAGTTTTGGTGCAATTAAAGCCCGACTGGTCAAGACTTTGTCAAGTGGTCGCGTATATCGAAATACCGCTTATAACGAATTTTTTCGCTGTCCCGCTGATTTCGTTATAACGAGGGATTACTGTATCTGAAAAGTAACGGCGCGCTCCTGTCCTCACTTAACACGTGATCCTCTGGGTATCCTTGTTCGCTTTAGAATAGAAGCGAGAAGCAAAACATGCAGCCTGGTTACTTTTGGCAAGGACGGTACGTGTGCGAAGTGCCCAAAGGCGAGAGGCTGTGACGTGCCACCGGGGCTCTCTATAATGCAAAACAGTGTCATTAACGGTACACTCAGGGGACCTTTACATTTTTACAAAAGGACGCGCGGTTTGGCGAAAAAAATCTGATCTGTCGTTTATACGGCATTCGCTTAAGTGCTCAACTTGCACGCTTGATTTTTCGGTCGCACTCGCGGTCAAGTTAAATTATCCGAGTGTTGGGTTGGGGTGAACGCCGGGCCGCATCGCCATAGCGTTAAATTTTGCCTCATAAGGCTTCGAAACAAAAGTAGATTTGTTAGGCTGCTGATACCCTTGCACCATTCTTAACACTGCCCTGTACAAGATCTTCGTGCTGCCGGTGGCTAACCAAAGATTCCGTTTTCTTTTACTTGGTATTAGATTCTTCACTCCACTCATTTTGCTTAAAGCCGGACAGCAGCGCTAGGTCTTCTACGACCTGAATGAATTAGGCGCTTTCCTGCACCATAAAATCTTTTTTTTTTGGGGGGGGGGGGGGGGGGGAAGGGGGGGGGCATTTCTGCATCGAGGAAAAAAGATCCGCGTGTCGATGGAATTGCATAAACAGGTTTGGGGTGCGACCTGATGCCAGTGAACACCTCCAGCAACGCACTCCCTCACCAGAACAGGAGTTGGCCACCCTGGTGCAGTAATTGGCCGCAAACCTCCTATGATAAGCTCCATAAAACACCGGCCCTCAGTCACCAGCGGCTGCGGAACAACTGACCACGGCGGCGGTCAGACCTGTGACGCAGCAGGGGGTGCTAAGAAAGCCTGGCTCCGCTGGACAGGCCACCATTGGAAACTGACCCTGGCAACGTTTAATGCTAGAACCCTAGCTAGTGAAGCTAGCTTAGCAGTGCTGTTAGAGGAACTAGAGGGCATGAAATGGGATGTCATAGGGCTTAGTGAGGTTAGGAGGCCGAGTGAGGCATATACTGTACTGAAGGATGGGCATGTACTGTGTTATCGAGGCTTACCAGAGAGGCGACAACTAGGAGTAGGTTTCCTTGTCAATAAGCATATAGCGGGTAATATAGATGAATTCTATAGTATTAATGAGAGGGTTGCAGGCATCGTAATTAGGTTTAATAAGCGGTATAAACTGAAGGTTGTACAGGCCTATGTACCTACATGTAGTTATGATGACCAGGCAGTTGAAAGCTTCTATGAAGATGTAGAATCGGCAATGCGAAAAGTAAAGACGCAGTATACTGTACTAATGGGCGATTTCAATGCCAAGGTAGGGAAAAAACAGGCAGGAGACAAGGCAGTAGGTGACTATGGCATTGGTTCTAGGAATAGCAGGGGGGAGTTACTAGTTGAGTTTGCAAAGCGCAATAACTTACGAATCATGAATACCTTCTTCAGCAAACGGAAGAACCGGAAATGGACATGGAAAAGTCCTAACGGAGAGACTAAAAATGAAATCGACTTCATAATGTGTTCAACCCCTGCCATTATGCAAGATGTAGAGGTAATCGGGAAAGTGCGATGCAGTGACCACAGGATGGTGAGGTCCCGAATTAGCCTAAATCTGAAGAAGGAACGCAACAGATTAGTAAGAAAGAAACCCATCAACGAATTAGCGGTGAGGGGGAGGGCAGAAGAGTTCAGGACCTCGCTACAGAATAGGTTTTCAGCTCTAACTGAGGATGGTGACATTACCCTAAAGGCAAGGAACAATAATTTCAGAGATATCATTACTGAGTGCGCGGTAGAAGTAGGCGGTAGGATAGTTAGAGAGGATACCGGCAACCTGTCTAAGGAGACGAAAGATTTGATTAAAAAACGCCAGAGTATGAAAGCTTCCAATCCAACAGACCAGATCCAATTGGCCAAGATATCAAAGCTAATCAATAAGCGCAAGGTGGCCGATATAAGGAAGTATAACATGGAGAAAATTGAGCATGCTGTAAAGAACGGGGGAAGTCTTAAAGCGGTAAAGAAGAAATTGGGCATAGGCAAAAACCAGATGTAAGCGATAAGGGACAAGGCGGGCAACGTCATCACTAATATGGAAAAGATAGTCAAAGTGGCCGAGGAATTCTATACAGATCTCTAGAGTAGCCAAAGTAGTCAGGACCGTAATGAGATTGGCGGTAGGGAAAAACAGTCGGACGTTCCACCAGTGACGTAGGACGAGGTCAAGAAAGCACTAGAAACTATGAAAAGGGGGAAATCAGCTGGAGAGGATCAGATAACTACAGATTTGCTGAAGGACGGGGGGGATATCGAGCTAGAAAAACTGGAAACCCTGTATACGCAGTACCTGGTGTCATCGATGGTACCGGAACCATGGAAGAATGCAAACATTATCCTCATTCACAAGAAAGGGGACTCTAAGGACCTTAAAAATTACAGACCAATCAGCTTACTGTCTGTTACGTATAAGGTATTTACTAAGGTAATCGCTAATAGAATCAGGACAACCTTAGATTGCAATCAAGCAAAGGATCAAGCAGGGTTTCGGAAACGGTACTCTACTATCGATCATATCCATACCATCAATCAGGTGATAGAAAAATGCTCGGAATATAGCCAGCCCTTATACATAGCATTCATTGATTACGAAAAAGCATTTGACTCAGTTGAAACCTCGGCGGTGATGCAGGCATTGCGAAATCAGGGGGTAGACGAGCCGTACGTGAAAGTGCTGGAAGATATATATAGTGGCTGCACAGCAACCATAGTTCTGCATAAAGAAAGTAACAAAATTCCCATAAAGAAGGGTGTTAGGCAAGGAGACACAATCTCCCCAGTACTATTCACAGCTTGTTTAGAGGAAGTATTCAGAGACTTGGAATGGGAGCAGTTAGGGATAAGGGTAGATGGAGAACACCTCAGTAATCTGCGATTTGCTGATGACATTGCCTTGCTAAGCAACTCGGGGGATGAACTGCAAATAATGATTGATGACCTGGACAGGAAAAGTAGAAAGGTAGGCTTGAAAATCAATATGCAGAAGACTAAGGTAATGTTCAACAGCCTCGGGAAGGAACAGCAGTTTACATTAGGTAGTGAAATACTGGAAGTAGTAGGCGAATATGTCTACTTAGGACAGGTAGTAACCGCAGATCCGGACCATGAAAAGGAAATAACAAGAAGAATACGATTGGGATGGAGCGCATTTGGCAAGCACTTGCAGATTATGACTAGCAGCTCACCGGTATCGCTCAAGGGAAAAGTATACAACAGTTGCATCTTGCCTGTACTCACCTATGGGGCTGAAACGTGGAGGCTAACCAAGAGAGTTCTACTTAAGTTGAGGACAACCCAGAGGGCTATGGAACGAAAAATGGTAGGGGTAACATTAAGAGATAGAAAGCGTGCAGAGTGGGTCAGAGAAATAACTCAAGTTACCGACATTCTAGTAGAAATTAAGAAGAAGAAATGGACATGGGCGGGACATGTAGTGCGAAGAGAGGATAACCGATGGTCGCTGAGGGTAACAAACTGGATTCCAAGGGAAGGAAAGCGTAGCAGGGGGCGGCAGAAAGTTAGGTGGGCGGATGAGATTAAGAAGTTCGCAGGGGTCAAGTGGATGCAGCTAGCACAGAACCGGGTTAAGTGGAGAAATATGGGAGAGGCCTTCGCCCTGCAGTGGGTATAATCAGGCTGATGATGATGATGACAGCAAGATCTTTTCATTTTCACTATAGTTTCATGACATTCAAGGCTTGAAAGACCTTACTATTTTGACATAGTTCTGGTACGATATCAATGCCAAGAAATGAGAATTTGTTGGAGAATTGAAGTACACAGCAAAATGCAATTGCAAGTATTTTCACTTCAAAACATGCCCAGTGTCCATTTCTTTATAAATTAAATTTGCTGAATTTTTTGTTTTTCTTTTTCTGATAAAGGGACCTTCAGATAATTCGAACTCCATTTTCCAGTCCCTTCAGGAGCTAAATAATGTGGTTCAACACCACAGGGGAACCACACCTAAATCCATCCCTTTACTGAATGAGGCCTAACGTCGAAGGCCACAACTAGGTACGATTGGCACGATAAGCGATTGTCAAAATAGCACTCAGCAAACCTGATCCACAGGTTGCTGAGTTGACCATGCAGCTCTGATGAGTGCACCAATGACGTGCGATGAAACACATGCAGCTACATCGCCGACAATAGGCAGACTACTTAGTTTCAGTTTTGCTTTTAGGAGCATCGTGCCATTCGTACCGGCTCGCGGCGATATCCTCTATCGGCTGCGCATCAGCCAGCCAACCAATCAAAATTGCATGGCATTTTAGGTGATCATTGCCAGAATTAGGCATTTTCCACGCGTCTATAACATGGTTCGTCCACTACTCCGAAAATTTGCGCCCTTCAAATGCCATTAACCCCTTCAGGCGCTGCGACCACATATGTAGACGCGACCTCAATGTCCCTATATCTTTGCACGGATTGCGAATTTCCACCTTTGAATTTGGCATCCGTAAAATTTGGACCCGCCCTGTCGAGTATGCGGTGCCATCTGTTGTTGCTTCAGCGAAATGTGTTTGTAAACGGCGAGTAAAAATGGACATCACAGCGTTTTATGGCGGGACGAATCAGCAGCTCTAACTTTTGCATGCCTATTTCTAAACCGATGCCTAACAATGTTATTTATTTATTGTAAGGGAATGTAGATGTTGCATGCCAGATTTTATTATCCTAGACATAGAAAAAGTGCTTCAGTGGACATTCAGAGTTTCGTGTCCTGGACATGGCGTCTTAATGCTGAAATTTTTAAAGGGTCTGGATGCTTCGTTATTTCGTGCAGGAACAGTACGTAATATGCTGACCTGCATGCAGGTGTCACAATCTTGAAGGGGCAAAGTATTCTCAGAGGAAAACATTTATTCTTGCTTAATAATTAGTTAGAAAATGCAGAAAATGTTGAAATGTTTTCATTCATGAGGCAGCTTTGAGGCACCATGTCCACATATGTGGACACGAATAAAACAAATATTTTTGCATTATCTTTTATATTCGAATTCTGCCTAGCCTACTGATCATGCATGGTGCAAAAAAAAATTTTTCCTTTCAGAAAATTTTATTGCTGCCTATTTGGGTAAAAATTTTACTGTAGGTTCTCTTTTCCGTCCTGACTTACTGTACAAAAGTTGGGCGCCATGCGACAATCCATTCGCGCACAACACAATATTAAAACATGCAGTTTTCAGGGCTTCAGTTGAGACAATTTCTGCGGGCAACATTGAGTTTCTGACATCGCAAACATTATACCAGTGTTACTGTCCACTTCCCTCGTGATTATGAAATTGTAAGGTTTATATTAAGCTACCTCAGACATTTTATGCAGTGCGTCATGATTTCCATACTATATTTCCACCATCCAATGCACGTACGAGTGTTTTTTGAATCACAAACATTATACCGGCATTACTGTCAACTTCCCTCGTGATTATGAAATTGTAAGGTTTATATTAAGCTACCTCAGACATTTTATGCAGTGCGTCATGATTTCCATACTATATTTCCACCATCCAATGCACGTACGAGTGTTTTTTGAGTCACAAACATTATACCGGCGTTACTGTCAACTTCCCTCGTGATTATGAAATTGTAAGGTTTATATTAAGCTCCCTCAGACATTTTATGCAGTGCGTCATGATTTCCATAGTATATTTCCACTATCCAATGCACGTACGAGCGTTTTTTGAATACCGAGTGTGACGTCACCATTTAGTCAAAAGGGACGTCGTTTCTGGCCGTGAAAGCAGTTTCGGGTTTGATTTGCTGTTGTTCCTTTTTAAAAATAGTCATAAAATTTCGAAAACATTTTTTTGTGTTGGAGTCCGGACACGCCGAGGAATGTAATTTTATCAAAAATACAAAATGATGAAAAAACTACTGGAGCTGCCCTTGAAGCGCGCTATGCGGTGAAGCACCACTTGCAAGGAAGGCTGCTTGTGAGGGCGCATGCTGCTACTGTGTCGCACCATGAAGGATATGTTACCATAAAGCATATCTCACTTAGTCTTGAATCACATGACGGTGCACTTGTGGTAACTGAAATTTCTGGTAATTCAAACAGAAGTCTCGGGTCCCACCTTAAAGTTTGAATAACAGAAGATCTGCTGTATGTGCATATAAAAATTAAGCACAGCTTTTCTTATAAGTGCTTATAGGTTCATAGACGTGACACTTAAATTTCTACACATAAGATTGCTATTAGGGATACAGTGAAACTTCACTTGAACGAACTTCAAGGGACCTTAGGACAATGTTTGTTAAAGTGAAAGTTCGCTGAACTGAAATAAGTGCGTGGAAGCTTTTTCTATTAGCACTAAGAAGCCGTTTTGCGGCAAATATTATACTCGTAATGCAGTCGTCTTTTGCAGCACTTTTGATTTAGGACTGCAGTGGTCTTGGCCTAAGTCACTGTGTGCAAAATCTCGTGAATCTTATCCGGCACAGCGGTCTGCTGGGCAGCAGAGGCATTCATTTCCTCCAACCAGATAATTCCTTCCACAGATTGCAGTTAACCAGCATGCATACGTACGCCTTTCTTAGAGCTAGGAAGCTTTATAGGGCTGAAGTTATGGCTATGGGAGGCTATGACTGTGGATTCAATTAAGCATGCAAAGCCAGCTGTGATTCCACTGGATACAAGCTTCTTTAGATAGCCAGTTAAGCTTAGAGCTAAATGACTGCCAGCTTTCGTCACGCGCTAATAAAATATGTTTCTCAAAATATTCAACAAAAAGTGCACGTTGTTCTGGTTGAAATACTCAGTATCACGTGGGAAACACAGGATGACGTTATAGTAAATGTTCGTAGAACTGAAATGAGCAACAATTGAATTTCGTTAAAATGAAAGGCGCTTGTGTAGCGTTCAATGGAACTTTGGCGGGAGAGTTTAATGAAGTTCGCACAACTGAATACTTCGTTTAAGTGACGTTCATTCAAGTGGTATTTTACTGTATTTTGTATGAAGCTAAGTAAGGCACAGCTCTAAGTAATGTTTTTTCTTATTCAGTGTTCGTGCCATTTCAAACCTTATTCTCTTTTTCCAGCCTTCCCTTTTTTTTCTTCTCTCCCTGCAACCACGGCCTGCAAGTACAGTAGAACCCCTTTATAATAAAGTCACTGGGACCAGCAAAAATCTTTGCTCTATCAGTGTCTTTACTATACTATCAGCTGTTGGTGATGACATGGTCCTGAAGAGGAAAGCTTGAGCTTCCCCTGAAGCTCTGCGCTTGTAAACTGAGGCATGCAAAAGTACATAGCTGTGATTGCGAAGTGCCGAAACCGAAAAATACCAACACAAAACTGGCTGCCTGTGGCATCGCCAAGCACAGATTTTTTTTGCCTTCCAACATTTAGACTGTTTTTTTGCTGTCTTCTCTGCGAGATATAAAAGTGTGCATGTAGTTTTGCAATAAAACTTACTGAACAACTCAGACATGTAACCATAATGCACATTACACAGCCCCCAGGATTCCTTGCATGCAATGTCGCTTGTAATTGCAAGAATGGGCTGTGGCGATATTTGTATTTCTGTTCTCGCTTTTTTCTATTTTATAAGAGCATTGCTTTTAGTATAAGGGGTGTTTTTGTGATTAGGAGCTGATGTTCTATTGATACAAGCCAGCTTTATTATTATCTTCAGTGTACCTTTAAAGCAAAAGGCATTTGTTAATATGCTAACCTGCTTGGCACTGCTTGCATCCTTCAGGTATCCTTCAGCCTTGAGCACTTCCTCGTCACAAGTGACATCTTCCGAAGATGAGGCCTGCGCTGTTCTGATGACATCCTGAAGATGAAGCATCCAGCGGTCCACCATCTGAAGAGCAAATGGGGCAAAAAAGCTAGATAATCAATGATACCCTCAGAGAACAAAAGAAAGAAGCCATCACCTGCTGGGTGGAGCTCAGCAGGAAGCCTTGCTGCAATCTGAACGCCTGGCTGTTGCTATGCTTTTTTGGTGACACGTTACGGTGCAGAAGGTCAGAAATCTGAAACACAACAACCATTAGCAGTTTGTGTCAACACAAAAGTGAACTGCAGCAACTGTACACAAGGACAGACATGATGTGCAACTACGCACCTCTCAAAGATCAAATCAAATAATGGCGCACTCGATTTAACATAACGAATGCTATTGTTCAGAAAATGTGACATATTTTAAAACTGAATAAAATGTCACAAACACACTACAAATGACATGCATGAAAAAAAAGGACGTCCAGTATGATGCCAAAATTTTCATGAAATTATTTCATTTTGAGCAACGGGAGAGTCCCAGTGGCCATTTTTTATTTCTTGGGCATTCTCTATGCACACTTTTCATTGCAAACACAATGAAAATAACAACTATGTCAAAGTATGTAAAAAAAAAAAATGCTTTGAGCTACCACACCACTCTAATCCTTTAATGCGTATAGGCTGCAAATGTGCAACAAGATCTTACTATACGAGATACTGACATGATAGCTGCATTCCATTCCATTCTAATGTATATGGCATTTCACAATCGTTCCACAAGAGAAGCTAGCCATGGCTGTTTTCTGTACAGCTTCAAGAAATTTTCTGAATTTCCTTCTCTTATACTGCTCACTGCAAGACAACAATGTCAATTTCAAGCAATCCACTGAAAATGATATTAAGTGATTATAAAACGCATGACACTGCTGCACATGCCTGTGTGTTGCACTACTTATAAAACTGTAGCGCTGAAAGCACTGCATTACGAGTACTAGTAGCTAATGTCAGAAACATTTACGCTGCTTCTAGACAAAATCAGCACACCAAAATCAAAACCCAACTTGCCCATTACCATTTGAATAATTTACTACATCTGACAACTTCACAACACTTTTACCTTCCATAAAAAACAACGGTCATAAACACAAGTCATACAAAAAGGAACACAAAATGATTTTATAACAATAATACAGTCAAACCTTGTTATATCAAACATGGACATAGAGAGTCATTGGCTAAAACAAAGTAAAAGCAAAGATTGGTTCATCCATGCTTTATTTCTTTGGGAGTTCTATTTGCACAAAGAAACAAACAATTGAAAATCTGATGCTTAATTGGTTATAACAAAGCAGTTTTTTGCATTCACATGACTAGAAATTAATATTTCAATCGTTTTAATAAGTGTGTTTAAATTTGTTGTGCACTCGCACGCTACACAAATATAGGGGCAGCAACAAAAACTAGCATTAATGGCCGGAAGGCATGTGATTGTACCATCACAGCATGTGATCGAACCATCGCTCTGTTATGCCGTGTGCCTCTGCAACCACTTCAACCGACTTTTGCACTGCACTCTTGTGAGAATGTTGCTTCTGAAACGCAATGCAGTTTTGCTTGAAATGCAAATTGAGACCCTCGATACGGTCAAGGGCTGGCACAGAAAAACTAGGTTACCATGAACCTCAGTCTTGCATCTAGCACTGTGTCAACAATCTTGAATGTAAAGCAGAAGATTAAAGACCTTCACACCAAGCTCTCCATGACAAATGGCTGGAAGTGAGCCTTGTCACCACGTCAACAGGCGCTTCTGTATGTTATGTATGAGGACTTCGTCACTTATGACTACTTCGTCGTGGCACTGTGGCACCAAAGCTGACCAACCAAGAAATCATTGATCTGCTGAAGATTGTCGTGATTGCTGTAGATGATGCAAGTACCACCACTGACAGCGAACCGTAATAAGAAAGGCTAGCTCCAAAAAGTGCAAAGGCTGCAGACATCACCACTATTGCACCTTTTTTAAAAAAAGAACTGTTTGTGCATGAGGGCAACATCCCTATGTGTGTGTTATTTTTTGCTCTCCAAAACAGAACACACAAGAACAGAAACACAAGAAACAGAACACACACATTGCAAGAGTTCATGTTTTTGTAAGATTTAATTAAAATCTTCTGCCCTTTGCATTGTCATATTAAAGCCCTTTTTGCTTGGATTTATTAGAAGACTTGTTTGCAGGAATTTGTGGTCGTGCTTATAAAATGAATATCAGAAATAATGAACCAGTTTTCACGCAAAATACAACTTTGTTATAACAATGTTCGACTGTAGGCTACAGAGTCAAAATTTTGTAGCGTGAAGCTGCATTTCGTAAGGTTTAAGGTAGTCTCCTAGGACAGTGAGGCCACGAACGTTAAGCCATAGCAAAAATACTAAGAATGCACCACCCCCCACTGACCGAAACAGCACTGTAGGCTGAAAGTTTGCTGCTTCTGCTTCACCACGCGCTGCCCACACCAATCCATGGGTTGGGAGGCAACAGAGGAATAGCGAGATAGAGACTGTAAATTAGCCGTCTTTGTTCTGCCTAGATGTGGCAATCATGGGGCAGCCTGACCATAGATGGGACGAAAATGTACCAACTCAGCCAAATGTCTGTTCTGCTACTGCAACAGCTGCTTGCATTTACTCACGACGCACTGGAAAGCGAGAAGCGCTCATAGCCTACACAACTGACACTTACACAGTCCACCTCCCATCATGGCCAAAACTGAGAGAACTAGATTCGAGTGCATTTTATCAGCCACTCTCTCAGCCTTCATTGGCAAAGAGGCGTGACCATACTTTTCGCAGAGGGTTGTAACTCCTGCCACCTAGCGTTAGCGACAGCTCATTCATGCGCAGCTTTATCAAAATGGCAGAGACTGGCACAACATTCCCATCACTGCGCACCGCACCATGACGGCTTATCTGCACAGAGTAAAACATCATCTCTGGGCAATCTCCTTGCATGACACGCTGCAAAATATTTTAGGGAAGTTTTCTGTGACACTAATAGCCTCCAAACCAAATGCATTATGAAGCAATCATATGAAAAAGCTATATAACCGCCTGGTCAATCAATACCTAGTTTAAAAAAAAAGCTGCAAAACACACCTAACAATGCTGTACGAACTATGTGGTAATAGTAAAAAAATGCTCGTGGACTCCTGTACCTAGGTGCAGACATATACTGGGTGACGGCGTTCATGACTACACAACCAGAAGAGGCGAGGAACCAAAAACCTCAGTGACCCAAGTCTCCAAACAGTATTAGGAAGCTGCAGCAAAGCACAGAGTACACTTGTGCTTCTGTGCCCAAAACTGTTACAGAATAATCGTTGAAGTCTAATCAAATCACTTTAACTTGGAAGTATGAAGGAAGAGCCACCTATAGATCTATTCAGTTTATGCAGTGAAAGATGCATTTAAGAGAATATAAGTCATAACCAAACAAAAAATTTCATAAAGGAAAAAAAAAATACGCTTTAACATACAAAGCATACTTCACTACGATGATATGGCCACATGGTGAAACACATGAATAATACCGAAATTTCCAGCAGAATGTTGATTTAGCTTGTATTACGCAACTTCCAAAGGATTAAATTGCAAATTCTCATTTCATTACAATTAGAATGCCCAATGCTATGTATATATAAAAAAAGATCTATTCTCTCCCACCATAATATCAAAACACATTTTGGTCAGAGATCACTCGAGTAACACATCGCAGGCTAGTTTCATCTCAAGAAGGCAGAACAGCGCAAGCTACACAGGGACAAGAAAGGAAGATGAGACACACACACACTTATAGATAAAGAATTGCAGTTTTTATCTGGAGCTGGATGATCAGTTTTTTACTTGTGATTTCTTGTGGCAATGACTGTTTATCAGAGCCTGTTGCTCTTATTTTCTTGATGCTGGTACATATTTACCGAAGTGTCTGAAGAAAAAAAAAAAAAAAAAAAACACCTTCGGTTGTAAGTAAGCGCTGTGTGTGTCTTGTCTTTCTTGTCCCTGTGTAGCTTGCGCTGCTCTGCCTTCAGAGATCACTCCTTTGATTACAACAGAACAATACTATTGAGTTAGCTACAAATTTAATGTACAGCTCGGTTCTGTTGATGGCACCTACAAAAATGCATGGGTTTGAAAAATACATGTAAAGCCTAAACATGAAACCAGTGCATGAGGTTCACTTCAATATCATTCTTAGGGCATCAATCTACTTAAAATGCCAGAAGAATCGATCATGCCAAAGCACACCACATAATCAAATTTTGAGCCAAACTAATAAAATGAGAAATCGCTGTCTGGCCCACTGTATATAAATTTCAGCATGTCAGCAGTCCAATTTGAAAACATGTCAGTTTTGAAATGGGCTTAAATCTACAAAAAAAAAGAGAAGGTGATAAAGAGGGGGGGGGGGGGGGGGGGGGACTCATGCTGGACCCCTACGATTCTTTCAGGGGAGAAAAAGTGCTTTTGGAGTATGTCCAGTAAATGCACACTACAGAAATGAGACAATATTTTGTCATAATGTTTCATAGCTGAGGCTTTGAACAGACACAAGCAACAAACTGTAGGACATGCATAAAGACAATATTCCACTTTCAGCTGGCTTGCTTCACCTCTGGGGCAATCCCTAGCTCATAGCTGCCTTTCCAAATTGCAAGAGCCCCGTCCACTAATACGACTGAGACTTTAAGCTCTGGTTTTACAGCACAGGCAAAGATTCATAGTTTCTAACATTCACATAATTTACCACACCTTTTTCCAAGATGCCTCAGTGCGGTCAGGTGCAATTTTCATTGCCAAGGTGATGTCGACAACTGGACAAGGCATGTACCTAAGGGTGAAGTTCCTAAACAGCAAAAAGATATTGATAAATGTGACAGCATGAATTTGCCAACTTTTGCAGATTCAATGCTGGTCTAAAATAACATAAATGTCATGAACTATACACTGCTTACACACACATAAACACCCCAAAAACACACAAGAGTATAATACCAGTCATGCTAGCACCCACATGATTACGAAAATCAGGCCGTTCTTTAAAAGGCACATGATTTGCAGTTACATGGGCTTTTCTAACAAAGGCTCTTAAAAGTGAGATTTTAAGGGTACTAAAAAGATCTACCAATGCTAATGTCACACTGTATAATGAATGGACTCAACAATAACTACCACTGAAAGCAACAAATGTACAGTGGCAATGTTGGTAAAAGCAATGGATATCACAAATGTTTGTAAATTTAAGGAAATGCTGTGCCATACATGCATGCCAAACATTTCCTTATTCACATCAAGTGCTGACTGTGTTACTGTACTGATGTTAATATTCAAATCACTCTGACACTGAGTCATATCACTGGCATCATCGATAGCGTTCTCATATATGACAGACCTGCCCAGGTAAATGTGCTGATGGGTTTGGTCCCAAAGCGACTCAGGCTATGAGAGATGCTGCGCAGAAGGGCTCCAGAAATTTCTACCACCTGGGGTTTTTATTGCGAAAGCAATACTACGACAGCCAAAGCGAGACCTCGGGTGGCCATAGCTACACTGTGAAGAGGCCTCTTTACGGTGTAGCTATGGTCTCCTCATAAAAAAATCAGCCTGCCATGACATTTGAATTCACGTTACCCCTATGCCACGGGCAGGAGCTGCAAACTCAGGTCGCTCTTTTCATATGGGAGGATGACATCAGAATCAGCCTGCCAGAACCATTTGCATTCTCGTTACCCCTACGAAACACAGGCACGTCCATACGGCTTGGTTGAAGCGTGACTTTATATGTGGGCTGGTAGCTTACGCTCTCGTGTCATACCCTTAAAGGATGAGCTAAAGTGTCCCCAATAATGTAGCACCGTACATTAACAGGGCATGATAGGGGAATAATGTAGCAGGCAAAAGAAGCTTCTGCCGTTGCTTTCGCAATTCAAATAGGGTTGATCAGAGGTAAACCACAACTAAATTTTTAATGTGCACTGGCATTGCACAGTACAAGGGATCCTTGCTTTTCGCCTCCATCGAAAAGCCGCCGCCGTAGCTGGGGTTCGACGGTGTGTCCTTGGGTTCAGTAGTCAAGCGCCCTAACCACTGAGCACTGTGGCAGGGTAGGGAACCCAAGCTGGAGTTTGATCTGCGACGCTAGCGCTCGGTTTCTGGCGGAGCGGAGAGGAACCGCAAAACCTACACGCGGTAAAGGGCGCGCAGCGCACGGCTCTCTGTGGAGTCTGCGCAGCCCACTCACAAAGGAGCGCGTGTCAGGAGCACCCGCGCATGCATGTGCAGCAGGAAGAGGAGGATGAGAAGGGGGAACAGTCACGTACAGACGTG
This sequence comes from Amblyomma maculatum, assembly GCF_055883805.1. Lineage (NCBI taxonomy): Eukaryota > Metazoa > Arthropoda > Arachnida > Ixodida > Ixodidae > Amblyomma > Amblyomma maculatum. Next base: position 189,301,282 of record NC_139344.1, read on the forward strand.
CGCAAAGCCAGCGCTTTTCGCCAGTGGTGTTTCTCATTTTTGCTATTTTCAGTTTCCCGGCTGACAGAGAGGCTGGTTGGAAACGTTTTTTTATTGGTGCTTCTGAAAGCAAAAAATTACGATCAACTGATAGACTGTGACCACTGCGTGCCGCTTCAGGTCCTGAAAAACGATCGCCGCGAAACTGTTTTCAAAGAGCGCTTATTGGCAGACTCTAAGGAGAAAAAATAACATGAACGCGGATTTGCTATTTAAAGGCGAGAGGCAAGCAAGCGACAGGTATTTGAGGGACCTGAGGTGGCACCTCTTGTGTTGTTAAGGTGTGGGAGAGTAAGGAATAATGTGGAAACCCCAATGTCCATGTTGTTCGGAGAATGAAGGGTTCAGCCTTCTCGTGGAGAATCATTGATACGCATATACACAGCGACGAGTGCTTCTGGCGCCGGTTAGGAGCTTCCTTTCCCTTTGTGACTTTTGCGGACAGACATTTTAGTCAACCCCCAAAAAAGTCAACGAAACTAAATGTTGCCATCTACGATGACCCATTTGCTTCTGCAGGGTGACAACTACACAGGATGCTACCGGCACCACAGTGCCTGTCTTCGGCACGTTTTTGGCCTTTTCCTTACAATGGCACAAATCACAACACAAGAACAACCCCTTGGTCTTTGCCAACAGCGGCCAGGGGAAGTTCGCTGCTGCGGCGCTGCCGTCCGAAATCAATGACCTATTTACCTTAACGATCACTGGTTCCTAACGATCTGGGTTATTCACCAGAAAACGAGGCATGCCATTCCTGCGGCAGCTTTCTTTCTCTCCACAAGACGAACAGCGAGTCGTCATGACGACTTTCCATGCAAACGGGGACATCTCTCCATAGAAACCTTTGTCTTCTTAGTTCTACAGCTACTCTGAGCAATCTCTACTTCAGTTATCTCCTCTAGCGAGTGCGCAGTTTCGAGCTCCCGAAGCAGGATCCAGTATAAGGATAGAAGGATTGACATATCTGTTGTTTGAGGCCGACTCGGTTCCACAATGGCCGCTGCGGCACCGCAGGGACAAACAGCGGTGCGAGATACTTAAAAAAAAGAAGGGCCGACAACCACCCCATTGCCATTTACTACAAAAGCTTTGCAAAAAAAAAAAACGTGCCATCATTTCTTCCCTCATTCTAGACCTCTCTCTTTTTTTTTTTTTTGCCCCCTTTGTTGGAATGCGACGGTGGCCAGAACGTGGTCCGAGGAGGAGAGCAGCAACCGCACGCACACATAAACCCATGCTGGAATGCAGTGCGGAGCAGACAACATGCATTTCAAAGCAGCATGGAGCAGACAATGCGGCCGCGCTGCGCAGAGGTTTTGCCGAGGTCTCCATGGAGTGCGCTGACGCACAGAGCGGCGCAGTGCCCCCTGGCCCAGGCTGTCTCCCTGTACAGATGGTTTTGACTTGCTTATAATAGCAAAGTTACTCCCCCTTGAAACCATGACAATTAAACTGGAACGATACTTTCACATACTTCGTAAGGCTAAATGCAGTCAAATCTCGTTATTTTGGCCTTCAAGGGATCATGAAAAATTTTACAAGTATTCAATGTTCCCAAAAAAGTACTGGATCATTCCACGCCAACTGATCCAGACTTTGTGCCCGACCATCTCCGATTTGTTTTAAAAATCATGACTTACTGTGCTACTATAATAAAGACTATCCCAGTTTCTTTATGACAAAAAAAAAAGAAATGTTTTCAGCCATGGCCACCATCTTCAGTTTGCAAGCAGTAGTAGCGAAACCTAGTCGCACAAAAACATTTGTAAAAAATTGACTTGCCAATGCATAACCATGGAAATTTATTTGTACAAATAAAAAATATTGTGCTTTCATATCCAGCTACATTGAACTCAACTTGTTTAAGTTTTGCCTAATATGAACCACAAAAGAAGGTAACAAAAAATGGGATTTTAAAAAATTTATCAAATTTTATCTTTTAAGTAGTCACTATCCTACTTCTCCAAGTTATCCAGAAGGCAAAGAACGCTATAAAAATAATGCCAGATATCAAACCACGTAAGGTGTGTCTGTAAAAACATTCTGAATTTGACAAAATTTGCCTTTTTAGGCATGTTCAGCCATTAAATACGAAGTGAGATGGTCCTAGTAAAAACATTAAAGATTGTAAGTTGCACAGTACCCTTCAATGGCGTTTATTTCTGAATGTTTAAAGAGAGTAATTTTTGTTTTTAGCAAGAAAATAATTTTGCGAGTTGAGTCCTCGCATTCAACCACAGCGTTTGTTCCATCCTTGCCCTTCACTGCAAAACGCTTGCCGGCGCCTGCAAATACACAGAACCCGCCCTCCACTGACTGAATCCAAAGGTGCACTATGCCTGGGCGCTGTATCTTTGGCAGCACAAAAACCTCCTTAACGACAGGCACGAATACATGAAATGAAAACGAAGCGCCAGCTTGGCAGGAGATCAGGACCACGGTGTTAGAAGTACTTTAGGTGATACGACGGCGCGCCTCCGCCATGCAACCGCCGCGGAGAAGATTGGGACGAACTTCCCCAGCAAGCCGAGAGGTGGCGCCACACTGAGCCGAGCCGCCGGGCCGGAAGGGCCGGCAGCGTCCGCGCCTGGAGATAGAAATGTTCGACGTTCGCACGTGCGGGTCGTGTCATTTGGTAGCCAGCCTTTGTGTGGTGTTTGACGGTCGTCGGCGCTCTCCTGTTCACGAGAATTGTTACACGCAGAAGCGATAATTCTAAACGACCGTTGTGTCCAGTCTCGCAGTGTTTGAGTAAGTTATGGGAAAGTGACGGCATGGGGAGAAAGTGCTTCGTTCCTCGATGTAACTCCGGTTACAAGATGTGCTCTGAAAAGGTGTCCCTGTTTTCTGCAAGAACAATGACTTACACTGGCCACGCAGACTTTGGAGACGAGGTACAAGCGCCTAACCAATTGGCAGACCATGAACTAATCTTCGCGTTTCGCTCTTTTGGGGAAAATTATTTCCAACCTATCGCAGTCTTCGCAAGCCGTGGGCCAACAAAAGGGACCATATTGGCACAACTTATAATAAAGGCTATCCTTCTACTTGAAGATGCTGGTGCACTTGTTGATGCAATTGTATGTGACGGTGCTGCAACCAGTCGGTCAATGTGGAAACATTTCGGTGCAACAGGAGCTCTAGACGGCGGCAAAAATAGCTTCTTGAACCCTGCATGCAACAACCGCAATGTTTTTGTTTTTTTCGGACGCACCACACCTCATCAAATGTGTACGCAATCGCCTGTTACAATACAAAATGTTTTGCATAAATGGGAGCCGAGTGCTGTGGTCGCATTATGACAAGCTGTATGTAGAGGACACAAAATTTGAAGGCCGACTCAGGGCATGTCCAAAACTCTGTCATTTTCTCATTTGAACCCAACTTTCACAGAAAAGATAGGAGTAAAGCTGGCTACTCAGCTATTTAGTATGAGCATTGCGAACGGCTTGCAGTTTTATTCCAAGCGAGAGATCGAGGGACTCAGAAACGTAGAAAGTACAGCTGAGTTCACAGTCAGAATGAATAATTTGTTTGACGCACTAAATGAGTGGCAGAAAGACGTCAAGGCTGGAAAAATTGATCCCCATAGCTTTTTATCGGACTCAACTGCTGAAGGGCTGCGAGTGACAATTCTTTCAACAATCCAGCTTTCTACACACCCCCTGGAAACATGTGACTTCAAGTATGTCTTGACCGCAAAATTTAATCAGGATGCCCTGGAAAAGTTTTTTGGCGTAATCCGTCATGCAGGTGGCCAAAATGAACACCCCTGCCTGCCAACTTTTCTGCAGCTTTACAATATGCTGTTTATTTACAGTCTCATGAGACCGCCTAAGTACGGGAATTGCCAGTTGGAGGCTCTAAAAAAGAACCACGTCTGCCGAGTCTGTCTGATCTGACAGCCGCATTTTTAGAAGATGCGCCCAGTAAGTCTCGATTGGAAGAGCTTAAGGCAAGACTTGATAGCTATGTGGAGAGCGAAATTGAATGCGAGGCTGTGTTTGAGAATGTCTCCGTGGAAACCAGTGTGACAGACTGCATTGTTTACTATGTGACAGGCTTTCTGACGAGGAAGCTACTGAAAACCACTAGTTGTTCAAAGTTTAGACTAGGCTTAGTGGCCACAGATGATGTGGCAAGAAAGCCTGAAGCAGCTCTCGTTTTATGCAAAACACGTGGAGGGCTTAAACATCCTCACTGTGCGCTCTTCTACTTCATGAAAAAGACAGAAGAAATATTTCAGAAGCACGCTGACAATAAACAAGTGTATGACATAGCCATAAACTATGCACTAGAAAACTTCAATCTATCTTTTCCATGTGCGGAACATAAAAGAGATATAATGGCACAAGTGTTGGACTATTACGTAGGATTGCGAATGCGCCAGTACTGCAAACAGCTCAAGAAAAATGAGCCGAACAAAAGCCAAAACCTTCGAAAACTGTCAAAGCTGGCATAAGCAGTAGTCCGATTTTCTATTGAATGTAATGGGCTCCCATGAGATGATAACCTCATCAAAGTTGAATGTAAGATGAATGCTCCAAGTATCATTATTAGGAAACCAGCCAGCACGCAAGCAAAAGGTCATGAGATGTTCGATACAAACTATTTATTAAAAACCGAGAAAGAAAAATTTCTTAACGCGCGCTGAGCGCCTGCAGTCAACGTTTAAGTTGCTGGGCTGTCCGGCTTTTCCACTCCCAGTACAGACTCCTCACAACCCTCATTTGGATCAAAATATTTTATTGAAAAGCAAGACATGCGTATTTTCACGTCACAAACAAAGCTAAGTGTTCACTGCAAAAAAAAAAAAAATTAACTTCTGCCTTCTGATACATGTCATTCGGCATGCTTGTTCATCCTTATATTATGATGACCCTGCATGCAAATCTTAGTGAAAGATACACATTTTTTGGTGAGGTGTGGTTAAAGATGTGTATTACTTTTACAGTAGGTACAGCTTTGCAGTGTGTCGTGTATATTTTTTTTTCTGCTGTTGCTGTAAATATTTTGTTAAAAATATCGTCACTACTGTATTTGTCCCTATTTAACAAGTGCTATCATTGCTGATTATTGCCCTGCTTCACTGGCGTTTGTCAAAATAAATCATGTGTATCCCAGACTCTGCCAAATTACTTGCCTCATTTCCTCTGCGCTACAGAATCGCATCTGCAGCTTGTCTGCAGCTCGTCTGCAGCTTCACACAAGTACTAGCTTGATATTAAAAATATAGATATATATTGCCTAGCCTCATCAGCCGAGTGGGTGGCATTAGATATGGGAAAAATAAATATTAAAATGGTGAACATAGATTATATTAAATAGCGCTGCGCTGCCCCACAGCACCTAACCATTGCGTCCGCAGTTCGGTACATCGCGATCAACGGCGATTTCGCGCTCAGAACCGCTTATATTTGATTGGCATACACGCTAAGGTGTTTCGCGCTAACAGTGCCATGTAACATTAATGGTATCCGCTTAAGGCGAGTAAATGCATCGTCAGAGTTCACATGATCACCCATAGGGCAGGACGAGAAACAGGCTCGACGACCGGCACGGGAGGCCCTACTCACGCTAGCGCCATCTCGGGGCGGACGACGGAAGTTGGTACAAATGTTTGCCGCCTCCGGAGGCGTCGTCGTATCACCTAAACTACTTCTAACACCGTGATCAGGACACCCAACACTAAATGGAGATGCGGATCAATACTGATGCAGTGACAGTCCTAATCCTGAAACTTCGAGGAGAACTACCAAATGTGGGTGCTGCTTTTGGTCTGAGCTCGAGCAGAGGTACTATGTTTCCTCAAATTAAACAGTAGAGCTGCCCACCGGCCGAGAAGCGCATTTTACAGTCTGAGCGGTGGGGGTAAAAGCCACTCCAAGTGCCATGCTGCGTCTCAGAGAAACGGAGTTGGACCTTTCAACAGCAAACTATAAGGAGCATCCACTTAGATACATCAGCACTGCTGTACAGTGCTTCATATTTTTGACATTGGCTCTAGCATACACTGCAGTAAAGAGCAAGCATGGAGCAATGCTGTGGTTGACTGCAAGAATTCAACAAGTAAAATTAAACTTTCAGAAACAAGTGTCAATTAACTGCACTGAGTAACTTCCTATCTTTCGTATTTCTAGCAGGACCACCCAACTATACAACTGATGGTTCAATATGACTCAAAAAGCAAATTTTCTCATATATTACATTTTTTACTGAAGTGTCTTACATTTTTTCATCTCTGACAATTTTATGAGCCTCCACTTACGTAACCTGTCTGCTAGACAACTTAGGTAAACGGTCAAAATGACTCAAATTTGTTTTTCGAGAAATATTCAGCCATCAATTACGCAGCGAGGAGGCCTCATTAAAAATATAAACAATATTGAGTTAGTATACCATTCAATGACATTTTTTTGTGAAAATTTAAAAGAAATAATTTTTGTTTAACGTGAGAAAATATTTTACTAGCTGAGCCCTTGTGTTCTACCTCAGCGTTGCTCCATGCTTGCTCTCCATTGCAGTGAACACTAGAAGGTGTCAAGGAGGCACATAAACAACACTGCTCCAAATTTTCCAGTTGAAGAGATCTGACTACGTTTCGATTAGACGCAACTTGGCACATTACCTGCACGAAGTTTTCATTTCAACTAATCAGACCGCGCAAAGATTACCCGATAACTCTCCTACTACCATACAGACCAATAAATACGCCTCCTGGCCGAAGGGCAGCTGTTTACACTGAGAAAACTAATCACTCTGCTCGGGCTCAGACTGAAATCGGCGAAAGCATTTAGCTTGCCTCGCAGCTGCGGCATGAGGACCGTCGCTGGAACAGTCTTTATTTGTACCTCCCCTCACCGTGTGAACTACAGTTAAACCTCGTTACAAGAGACACTGTTACAAAAGACACCCGGTTATAAAAGACATTTGAAAATGGTTTGGTTGGCTTTTCTATGTCTGCCATGCTAACAACATTGCATACAAGAGACATGGTTACAAGAGACAGTCGGTTACTAAGGACAACTTTTTCAGGTTCGTGGAGTAAATTCTTCACTAGTATTTAGAAGAGACACAACCCCGGTGTACTCATGCAATGCATCTGGAACGTACCAACTCGTACATGACGCACTTCAGATTCCCTTAGCTAAATTCTTTTCCATATCAGTATCCTTTTTGTTGTGTATGTCAGGAACTGAGGAGTGCTTCCCCATGATTGGAAAGTCAAAATGGCATCGCATTACTGTTACCTACGAAGCAAATCGAAATGCATGAATGACATCCAGCATTTTTAACTCCTCACTGTTAAAATTTGATCACAAGATGAAAGCTTAGAACCCTGATGTCTTTCTCTTTGTGAATCATCTGAGGGTGACGAGCATGTAAGAGTGCATCAAAGGTATTAGAGCAACAGGAAGGCTTGCAAAGTGAAGGGCTTTACCTCCAGAATTTGGGAAGCAATGCACTCTGCACTCACAAAAATACATATACTAGTATGAATAACTTCTTTAAGCTTTCTTGAACAATTCCCTGCTAATGCGTGTGAATGCATTTATATACTGATGTGCAGTAAACTGATCAACACAGTGATTTTTGAATTTTTGCTTACAAGAGACATGTTTTTCGGGTCCCTTGAGTGTCTCTTGTAACGAGGTTTTACTGTATCCTGATCCTCCTGCCATGCTGCCGGTTCATTTTTACTTTTTGCATTCATGCCCTTTAGCAGATTTTTGTGCTGTTGAAGCTGGCAGTAGCCAGGCATAACACACATTTGTATTCAGGCAGTGGAGTGCTGGTTCTGTATATATTTGGAGCCCCGGGAAGTGTGCTGTGATGAAGAACAAGCACAGAAACGCCGTGGTTGCCTGCATGCAAAGACTCAACTAGCAAAATTATTTTCTCCCCTAAAACAAGAACTTCCATAAATAAATACGTCTGAATGGCAGTACTGTGAAACTTACTATATTTCAAATTTTTACTAAAATCACCTCACTACGTATCTGATGGCTGAATATGCATCAAAAATTAATTTTTTTGCAGAGACACCTTAGGTTGTTTGATCCCTTACATATCTTTATAGCCTTCTTTGCCTTCTATACAACTTAGAGAAATAGGCAAAATACTAACTATTGTGTAAGCATATCATTTGATACACCATTTAAATATTTCATGTTCTTGTATTTTCTGAAGTTTATATTTAAAAAAAATTAAAAAAAAAATCAATTTACTGTATGTGGAAGTGCAATGCGCTTTATTTGTTTGAAAAAAGTTCAACAGTTGCATTAGAAAGTTTATTTTTCACCATTTTATTATGTGACTAGGTTTTGATACCACTTGCAAACTTAAGATGGTGGCTAGAAAAAATCTTACCAGAAACAATCTGGGATAATATTCGTCACGGAAATACAATAGGCCATGATTTAAAAAGAAGTGAAAGATGGCGGAGCACAAAGTATGGATCTGTTGGCATAGAATGATCCTCCTGAGAACCATTTGCATCACAGTAATTTTATCTAATGAAAACCTAGAATATGGTTGTCAATATCTGAGATGAACATTAAGTGACAGATACTTTTTGGCGATTTCGTGGAATGCTTTGCGTTGCGGATACTGTCGAGAATGTCGAAAAATTGCTCCAAAGTCATAGATACCTCCGGGCCCTTTTCACAGTGTGACGATACTGGCAGTGCATGAACGGCACTGTCACAATGCGAGGACGGTTCATCTCATGCTTTACCACACGGATCAAGTAGTAAGTCATACTTGAAACACAATGGTTCAGCCTACTCGAAAAGTGTGGATACACGTGAATGCAAGAGAGAGAAATATGCGCTAGCCTTAAAATATGCATCGCCACTCCAAAATTCAGCTAAGAGACTAGTGACACGCAAAGAACTCTCCAAAACAGCAAGATTGGCTGTTGTGCACACGATGGCAGAAGCGAGAGTGCATAAATTTAAGACAAGCAAAAATGAAACTATGCTGTTGTGCTATATTGAGGCAATCGTCATCATGCCTGCCATAGCGTGCACATCTAAGGTGTGCGGGCACAACTGTTCTATACAGTTTAGGTTCGGAGAGGACTAGTTGAATTATCACTGGCTTCTAGTACCTAAATGCGATGTCCCATCCAAATTAGACAGTGCGAGCCCACCCATGTCCAAATGAACGAGTGTCCCAAGCCATAAACTTACATTGCTATTGGCCGTGACTGCACTCTGAGTTCGAATTATCTGAATTTCCGAAATAAGAGGCTCAAAATAATGACATTTTACTGTTGTATATGGTTACCCTAGTAGTAGTCAGCTCTACTTGGGACAACTATGTATGCCAATTAACTCCAGCTTGAGAACTCAAGAGGTTTAGACTGCCAGTGATGTCCCATCCAGCATCTATAGAAATATACTGAAGGCACTGAATGCTTGTTAATTCTGACAGGCTCCTAGAGGAGGGTCACGTTGAGGTGCAACTAATATGCCACGTAAACCTCCAAACATTCCTCCTCAGGCATGAACTGTGCAGACTTTTTGTTTGCGCGAAACAGCAGGTGCAATGGTGATCAGAAGGCCCTCGTTCCTAGGCAAAGAAAAAGTCCAGCCATGTAGTTCCCTTCTATCCACCTAAGAGCCAGCCCACGGCGATGACGACTATGTATCGGCCAGCTAACCATACCCTGCTGCATATTGTTTCAGATGCCAACTGGCACATATCATCAGTCTAATGCTGATGCGTGTTCCACTCACTTCAATCTACATTAATCTCATGGTCTCCCAATGCATCAAACCGATACACTTGTCATGTGGTATTCACTATTGGCCCAGTAAAGCCATTTGGCCTTGACACCTGTGAGAAGATAGGCTGCACCGTTACCATATTGTAGCGTGAAGGAGGACATAAGGCCTAGCCATCATAAAGCAGGTCTGCTTAACGTCTCCGATTGTATTTGAATGGTAAAGCATTAAATGGAACTGCGAAAGGCCATCATCATGACATATTTTTATCTCGAAACCAGCAGATGACCACTGCCAAATTTAAAGGTCCCCAGAAAGGGGTCACCAAGAAGGGTAAACAACGCCATAACACTGATAGTTATTGAACCACCCATCATTCTCCCGCAAAAATTTTCGATCTAGCTTCTGCAACACCAGAGATATCGGCGATTAAAAATGACCCTTCCAATTTTCCCCCTCAACTCGTACGCCGAAGGGAGCCATAAAAAAGCAAAGAATACAAGCAAGTTCAAAGCTCCGCCCAGACATACGTCACTTCGACGAACTTCCGGTTGCCGCGCGCTCGCTCGCTGGCGTACTCGCGCCAACCCGTCCTCGCTCGCACACGCCTGAGGAGTTCGCCAGTTTGCGCAGCGACGGTTAGTGTAACCGCGAACCCGTGGTTATCCTATGTTACACGGCGGACCAAACCATGGTTGCACCACTAACCGCGGTTACCGCAAACCGAGCTTGACGACCTCGGTTTGCGTCCTTAACCGAGGTTATGACGGCGTCTGTTGACGGATAAGCTACTCGTCGGCGCCCGAGTGCGCGAAACGTAGGAGCGGGTCTGCTTCACAAAGTTATTCATTTGCCCACTGTATCACGTTTAAAGATCGATGTATAAATTATGGTGCCGCCCGACGTCTTCGATTACGGCCGACAGCGCAGCGACTGCGTACTGAAGCCTTGTCGTGCCTACAGTATCGTTTGAACGGCTTGTTGCTGAGCAGAACGCCAAAAAATACGCGGCCTTAGCTATGAAAGTACACGAGTTTGCAACGCTTGCAGCACGGGATGCCGCGAGCAGGCTGAGGTACGTTACACAATTACCGCGGGGGTAGAACGTGCGAGCGCGGCGAACGCCGGCGCCGTGCATGACCGTCCCTAGTCGTCGCTAGGCCTATTGTTTCGCTTCGAAGCCGCGGCGGTCGACGCTTTGGAACATGATCAACGCTGTCGTAAATCGTCTACTTATGAAACTGCCTTATAGTGATTCCTATTCTGCCATAGTAAAATAATTATAGGATTAACTCTGCCGACGCATTAATCGCAGAGCTAGTACGAGCAGATCGGATCAGCCGAAATGCAGCAGCGGCAGCTGGCTTGAGCAGAAACTAGCTTGTATCACGGCTATCGCTCTTACCAGCGATTTGCTGCTGGTCAGCGATCCTCACGAGGGCTTCATACTTGATATTCGGCTCAGTATTCCAGACGCCAACAAATTTTAGCACGCTTTATTTCGGACATCGGTGCTAACGATCCGCCGTGTGGTTCGCGAACGGTATGCGGGAGGAGGGGCCACAGCGGCGATGTTTACGGCGGTCAAGGAGGTGCTGCCATCGTGCGGTGCTTGACCGTGCTGTTGACGCCTCGTCGGACGACACTCCGATACTCCTGAAACCACGTTATATAAATAAGATATTTGTAAATGCAGCTTCGTTCTGCCGATCCCTGCGTCGCTTCGGTTGTTGCACTTAATGGGCAATGGCCACCTAACCGATAAAGGCGGCGAGCTGGGTAACAGCCCACACAGAGTTCGAGCAGCGCACGAGCAGACGACTTTCGCAGCTACCGGAAGTGTGTTCGTGACGTCATGGTTGCAGTGACCGCAGCGAATGGCAACTTCTAGCAAGCCTTGCCAGTCAACCGACCCGTGACGTCACGGGATTAGGAAATAGTTCCATGCGACACCGCCAAGCGACATTTCCTGTGCCCGCGAATTTCAAAAAACGCTGTTTTTAAAAATTAATAATAAATCGCTGGCTTTGTTCCAAGGAGTTATACTTTGCGTTAATGCTCAAAAGGATGTGTTCTACACACTGAACACGTTTATCAGTGGTTTCTTGGGGGCCGTTTCCGTGGACCTTTAACACCAGACTAATTTTCCGCAATGCAAGCAGTTTCTCAGTTCTCCGGATGCCAATTCAATAACTCCAACATTCTTTCCAGTCCCTTCAAATCTGAATGAATTATGTTTTACTATTTTGCCAATATGTGCCCCTTGTCACAATGGAAAGCCCTTATATGCTCATTAAGGCTGATCACAATGAAGTACTCACTTTTCAAGTGCGTAAGCAATATCCTGAAAACCCTGAGCAGGCGTAGAATTCCGGTCCCACAGAATGCTTTTCAGTTTAGAGTTGATTTGCAGAGCTTTGGCCAGCGTCTTTGCCCCATTGAGGCCCATGTAGTTGCCACTGGATAAACAGAATAAAAAGATGTAAACAGGCAGCAAAAAGAAGAAAAAAATGGCTGCACACACTGTGTACCTGCTTGTGCATACTCAATGGCTTACAACTAGGAGTGTGCAAATATTCAAAATTTCAAATATGAATCAAATATGTTTGTTATTACTCAATTTGTATTAGTATTTGAAAAACTGATTATTCAGAATTTTCTAAGTAGTACTGAACACACCGAATATTTTCGAATTCACTGCACTGCATGTTTCACTGCAATGCTTGACTGCATGGACTGTATCATGAAGCATCGTCAGAACAGAACGAAGCTGTTCTGTAAAAAGGGACCTTCCCCACAATGTGCACAAAGAATCCCATGACAAAAACCGAGAGAAAAAAACGTAGTTATCACTTTGGTTTCATCTATAATACACACAACCATCGTGCAGGTGTTCACTAGATAAAATTACAGCGATGCAAACAGTTTTTGACAGTTTTTTCAGGCCCATTTGATAATTCGAGCTTTCGGATAATTCTGACATCCTTCTGGTCCCTTGAAGGCCAAATTAATGAGAGTCTACTCCATTCGGCAACTATACCTGGTTTCATGCAGGTCCTTCCTGTACAAAAGTCCAGTATACAAAATCCTGTATAAGATTTATACTGAATTTTTCATAAGGTACACACTAATGTGTAATACAGTAAAAGCCCGTTAATTCGAACTTCATGGGACCAGTAAAAAAAGTTCGAATTATTGAATGGCCTCGAAAAACCTGACAAGGATCATATGCATTCTGTAATATGCATACTATAAACTTATTGTATTTACTCACGTAAAGAACCCACTCGCATAACGAACCCATTTACCCACCCTCTATTTTTGCCTGAGAATCTGTAAAAAAAAAAAAAGTGTCAGCTAGCCATTACGGTGTCCCTCCGTTTCACTAACGTCACAGCCCACAGCGCATTTCTTGGCAGCAAGCCAAGATGCTCCACAGCGATAACATCACAGTGTGTTTACTCTTTGGTGTTAGATCAAAAACTTGGCAGAGTGCCAGCACTCGTCTGGTAGTGAAAACCTCGGTTTCAGCATGTTCGCTTTATCATACCGCAATTGGGGCGGGCACCGTCACTGCCACACAATCATCGGGGTGCCACACAATCAGCACACAAAAGCCGGGGTGTCGTGATCACGGGTGACCACATGGTTTCGTTGATGATTGATGGGTGGGAGAATAGATGACAGTTGCAAAAAAGAAAAAAAAAAAAAGAATTGGGAGTTTGTCCTGCGTAACTATTTGGTTTTTGATTTGGAGACCCGTAGCACCTGTTCGACGTCATAGCCTTTCATAGGCATTGGCTGCAACCGTGCCGACAGATGTATATCTGTATTTCCAAATTAACAGGGCTCGAATTAACGAGTATTTGAAAATTTCGGAGGCTGCACGGAAGAGAGAGCAGGCAGCTGCTGCCGTGGCTGCCAACACCTACCCTCTGGCGCCGCCGGCCTCCGCAACGGTCATGACGCCATTTAGGCTTTACCCACTCTTCCATGGTGTTGATTTCATCTTCTGTCCTCGTTTCGGACGTGCACAGCCTCTAACTATTGTCCTATCGTGGAAGTGTTTGGCCACGTGCTGGGCACCAGGCCACCCAGACGCGGCAGCGCTGTACAAGTACAGTGTTATTTGCAAATACCAAGTGAATTCTGAAATACCCAAGACAAACAATGTTGACTATTTTTAATTCTTTTTTTTTTTCATTGATTAAATATTCGATATTAGAAAGCATTCGCTTCCCATGTTCACATTAGAAAACTTCAATATTCACACACCCCTACTTATACAGTAAAACCTCATTAATCCAAATCGCAAGGGACCAAATCCCTGATTATCGAATTTACCATGAAAACAACAAAAAATGTACTGGGCATACACATAACTTTATTTCATAAAAAACTGCATTATTTTTGTTTGCTTCTTTGTCGCAATTTGTGCGATAATTTCTTTTCAGTCCCATACGCGCACGCTCACTGTCACGCGACCAGATGCAAAATTTCTCAAGTACAGCGAGAGCCTCAGAGGCCTCTTGCACAGAGTGACATCGTGGCAGCGGCTGCTCATAACTTTCCTCATCGGAACAATTTTCATATTCGTCGAGAACTTCCGATAATATGTCTTCATCGGTCGCATGCCAACGAAGGCAGCATCGTCGCCGCTTCACTGGAGTGGCGGTAACGATCGTTGTGGAGCGCAACGGCAGTGGCAAAAGGCCCAGTCCAACAAAGGAACGGCCGCTTATTTGCATAATTCACGCGCTGTCACAGTCGCACCACAAACAATCCGGACAAAGAAATCAGGCATGCAGCCAGCGCAGCCACGGGTCAGCAGTGACAGCCATGTGACAGCAATAAAGTCTCGCCACCCTGACAATGATGGTGATGCAGCTTCTTCCTTTGAAGTGCGTGGTCACCGGTGCCACCTAGTCACTGTTCACATGATTCGCAATCTTTATCACATTTCTTGCCATTCAGCTTCTTTTTTTTGTCACTGTTTTTGCTGAGCAGAGCGCAGGCTGACTTGCCTAGCGTAGGTTTCCCGTTGCCTGCCTGCTGAGGGTGCACATCCATGCTGCATAACACAGTAACGCAGGAAGGTCAGTAGCTCTCAGAGTTCACTGAATTAACCGATGTGTGGGTAAATGCCTCCGAGGTAATGAGCGTTTGCCGCCATTTAACTATACAAAGTTTTGCAGGGACCGCGCAGCGAGTCCGAATTGACCAAATTTCGAATTAATGAGATCCGGATAAACGAGGTTTTACTGTACATGAATACCTTGCAAAAAATAAAAAGTAAAATGACGGCTGCAGTAACAAAATGAATTTCACATGTGTTGTTAACAAGCTGCATAATGCTTCAATTCAAAGCACATACTGAATGTGACAGAGAAAATAATAGCTTACGTTATATCAATTGATGTAAGGCACTGATTGCTGCCAAGTGCATTGATGACAAGACACAGCTCTCCGCGAAGCTTGGAGTCTGCTAATGAAAGATACTCAAGCGAAGAGTCCTTCTCCTGGATTAGCTGCACGACTGCTTCCATCACACGTGTTATGTGCCTGCAAAAATGCAACACACATAGCATTTGCTTTACATTTCAGAATATCCACAATAAATGAAACAGAAAAGGTATAAGCATTATTGAGCAATAAAGATAAGCTAAAAAGCAAGTTTAAAAGCCACAGACATGTAATTGTAGGGGCTAGTTGGAAATGTATACTCATGATCAGATGTTTTTTTTGTGGGGTTTAATGTCCCAAAGCGGCTCAAGCAATGAGAGACGCCGTAGTGGAGGACTCCAAAAATTTCGACCACCTGGGGTTCTTTAACGTGCACTGACATCACACAGCACATGAGCGCCTTGCTTTCAGCCTCCACTGAAAGGTAGCCGCTGCGGCCGGGATTTGATCCCGTATCCTTGGGCACAGAAGTCGAGTGCCCTAACCATTGTACCACTGCAGTGGGTATTCATGGTCAGAGTTATAGCAAAAAGAAAATGAAAGGAAGACAAAAACAAAAACTGCAATGATGAGAAGATGGCAAAAACTGCAGCAGGATCTGTTCATGTCTTGCTTTTGTTATTTTGTGTTATAATCATGATCATAAGCCTAAGACACCATTGCAATAAAAGAGCACCAGTTAAAGAGAAACCTGTGTGCTGCAAGAAATAACTAAAACAATAAAATGTATGCTCCTTTCGAGGCTACAAGCAAGCAAGCAAAAAAAAAAAAAAAAGAGGTGCCCTGGTTTGAAAATCAAATGCAATGCAGATGAATAATCTTTTTAATGATAAACTTCTTTCTTTCTTTTGCACACAAAGTACAAACTTAGGGAAGTTAAGTAAACTGGTTAACAGGACCACCTTTAAAAACTTTGGAATGGTGTCTGGGAACTGGATATGGTTGTTAGCTGAGAGATGTCAACAACCATATCCAGTTCAACAAAGTGCTGAGATGGCAAGCTGCACACAGTTTTTTGATGTAAGGAAGCAGCATAGGTTAGAGCAAACAGTTAAGCTCATAAATGCCAAGGTGCCTCTGATGAACCAGACAATATAGGAGCACCCTAACCAGCAGCAGTTGATGGACCAGGCTCAGTAAAATGAAGGTACACTATGGCCCTTGGTATCTTGCTTATGAACTTCCATATGGTGCATATGCACTGCACACGTCCCTTATTCAAAGAATTCACATCTCCTCAAAGATGCTCTACATTGATTGTGATCCACAAGAAGTTGCATAAGGATAGCCTTTAAGTATTGATCAACAGTTTCCTCCTTACTTTGTCTTCATGTTTGTGAAGTTCCTTCCAATTGAAAGCCGTTTGATGGACTGATTTTTTCCAACAGCAGCCACAATGTTGGCCAAATCTTGATCAAAATCTAAAGAACAGAATGGATATAATGTTAGTAAGCAGTAAGGATGAATGCAGAACGCACATCTATTATGGCTACAAATTATATCTACTGAAAACAAAAGCAAGCACCTGCCCCACAAATATTTTAAACGAAACACTGTTACAAATCATGACTTAAGAACCTTGACACGTCCGCAACTTCTGAAATATAGTGGTCTTATTACTTTAAACTTAACTGCCTCCAAGCTTACATTTTATTCTATTAAACAACTTGGCCCTGTGAAAATGAAGCCCATTTCAATGAGATGAAATTCCTAGTGATTCGATCCTATGAGCAAATTAATGCTTTGTCCCAAAAAGTCACGGAGTTGAACTCCCTCAGCTGACAAATCATGACAGCATAATGGCTCGCCTCTGGTCCAGCAGCAAGTGTCAGCATGACAGTAACCTTAGCAACCAACCACATGACTGCTTTCAACAAATGGTTATCATCGTGCTACTGAAAAATGCAAACATGAGATTTGGTGCACAGTGCATACTCCAAGATCTATTAACAAGACCTATTAGACATTGTTCATCATCATCATCATCATCATTATCACTATCAGCCAGACTATACCGACTGCAGGGCAAAGGCCTCTTCCTTTTCCTTCCAATTAACATAACATGGTCCTATGCTATACTCACTGACAGCTTTTTGTAGTTCTGCAGTGGAAGCTAGGCAGAAAAGGAAAAGCGCCGTGCCTTTGTCACTGTGCCGTAGAGCAGGGGAGTGCAGTGGGGTGAAGGGGGCAGTTAGGGAGACAATGTGCAGCCAGTACGGCCGCAGCCTATTTTCCACGGGACGGGGACAAAAGCCCATCACCTTCCCTTCCTGGCCTTCGCTGTAGAGCCACAGTACATTGTCCATGAGTATAGCTGCATTTATATGGCCGCTAAAATTTCCTAATCTCATCTGCCCATCTAATTTTCTGCTTATTACAGCAATTCAAAGCTCAGTCTCCAATGCGATCTGGTTTTCTACTTGTACAGAATATTTGTCATGTTGCTTCTTGCCGCGCTTTTTTCTCCACCCTTTTCTTTTTTTTCTAGCCACCAGTTACCATAGGGCACTAGTTTATTCCGTGACCATAATCTGATGATGACAGCTGAATGGCACAGATGTGGTGCTACAAATATCAGAAAAAAATACAGATCCCTTGCTTGGTGTGCTGAACAGCAGCACAAGCAAGACAAGACCTAGAGATCATTGACACATCCCCACTGCAGTTATACATTACATGCAGGTCATCACAACAGCCCCTGGCTAGATTAAGTGTAATTAAAAACTTTTCTGCCCCCTTTCAGTCTGAATTATTGAAATTGAAATACAGTAATAAGAATTTATTGTAAGAGATATATAGGGCAGCATTTTCAGTTTTGTCACAAAGCCTTGCCTTCTCCGGTATGATTATTTTGCACAAGATTTTAGCACTCTAATGACACAACATTTAAAGCTTAATGTCCATCTTTCTTTTTTTTTTTCTCAGGTAAAAATATTGAACATTTAATATAGAGGAAATAAGGATGACGATTTGTAATAAGCCATGTTTATTGTTTCCTTTAGGCCATTGTTCTCGTGGTCAAAAAATCAACTAGGTTCCGAACTGACCTCAGTCTCCTATGGCATTTAATGCACTTATTTAAAAAAAAAAAAGAAACTGCCGACAATCACGTGTCCCCTGTATGAACTACGAGAAACAACTGAAGATGTCTAGGGATATGAGTAAGTGCCTGTTACGGCAAACAGGTCACTACAATCAAAAGCAACGACGTCAATTAGTTAACTTTAGTTATCTGATCGCCCAATTTGCAATCTACCCGCACAGACCACCCCAATGTTATCTCTCTCCGTTTTTAGAACAAGTATCTGTGAACAGTAAAAAAAAAGAAAAAAAAAAAAACAAGTATCTCTCTAGATCGACAAAGCCATAAAATTGAAGCGTCTCAGTGGCACTGACTGTTTTCACTGATGTCCAGGCTGTACAAGCAGCGTATTCCTGGCAGGCAAGACTCGAGCACCAGTGCACCTTGAGTCTTGAGGTCATTGCAACTTAAGTCAAGCCAAACCTCAGTGAGAATTTCATTGCACGCCAAACCAAGCAGCATGGCCCTGGAAAAAAATGTGCAGTATTAAAGCAAATAACCAAAAAAGTGAAAATTCAAAATATGACCTAAACCTTGAAAAAAAAAAAACATGCAGCTAGTTATAATGAACCTGGAACCCTGCTCTGACAAGCTGCTGCTAAACTAGATGCCCTAATGGTATAAATGAAACCTAAGGTTCGACCAAAATCTTGTCTACTTGGGTAGTAAGTTGCTTTCAACTCCACCTGACCAGGCAAGATTTCACCCAACTTCAGATATTACCCAGTTACATTAATCACATAGCCAACCTTTCATAATTCGACTCCATCAGTATGTGGACAAAAAGTGCTGATCAGTGTTTCATTTTTTTTTCAGTTGAAGCGGCGTGCTGAGACATGCTCTTTAATAACTGTTCCCTTAATATCAAACAAGTGAATCAAAATTGTATTGCTTATAGAACTTAAATTCCTCTTTCCAAACCTGGTTTAAGGCAAAAGGCTAGAATTTCTAGGCTCAAGGACTGCAGAAATGTTCGCAGGAAATGTTAGCATGAACTGACAGTTAGGAAAAAGAAAGTATCTCCAATGGGAATCAAACCACTTCCCCCCTGATCCCCAGCCGGGCACGCTAACCACTAGGCCATGCTGGGCTCGTGAGAATCCGATCGTAATTCTCCTTGTCTGACATGAGGATAATATAGTAGTGATGACGACGATGATGCAGTCAGTGACAATGATAATAATGATAGTAGTAATGACAATGACTGTTCATTTAGTGATAATGATGACAGTAGTGATGCCGATGATAGGATAACTATGGTGATGCAGTTAGTGTAAACAGTCTGTAAAGTTTCTTTTGCCATTTCTGCTACTTAAGCACAGTATTAAAATTTTTGTAGTTCTAAGCTTGATGCTTTCCTGATCTAAATTTCATGCAAAAGTGAGAAATTATGCATGCTTGTGCAGCTATGGGCCATGGCAGTAAGCATGAAAGGGCAGTGCAAAATCGTTTTTCTTGTCTCTAACACTCCACTGTGTACAAACAAGCAAATTAATGCCTTTTTCTTAAATTTAACTTAATTTTTTTAATTAAGCATTTTGAGAAACGTTTATATCTAGTGTAACATTTTTTTTTTTTTTTTTTTCGGTGGTACATGCCTGAATACATTTTAAAATTCTGAGTTTTAAATTTATCACTTATGGCATTAAAACATTCTACACACTGTAAACCTCTCGAGTGTCCCTGACGTATCCGTACACAATGTTCTCCGCATTTAAAAAGGTGTGCCAGACTGCAAAGCTAGTGCACCTGGGGTCATGCCGACACCTGTAGGATATTCCTAGAAGCTTGTCAGTCAATGGTCACGGATCATGGCCCTTCCTCCTGAGGAGGTGTGGTGACTCAGCTTTAGCGCCACCCACTCTGCTTACGACAGGAATGGAGGCCTCTCTGGGCACAAGCACTTCTACGCTTGCAATTCTTTGTCCAAACCTTCATGAGGGTGGTTCTACCATCTGCTAGCTATAGGTTGGGAGAAGGTTTCTTTTAATCCTTCTCATGTTGTGTTACTTCGGGGCACCAAGTTTAAATGGTGCACTATGCTACCTCACTGCAGGCACGCTCACCGCTATTAGAGGCATGCAAAGTTCATCGGATCCTTCTTTTATCTTTCTCTTTCTTCTAGCGCTAGCAGGCTGCAATTTTTGCTCCATAAGAGCCATTAAAAATGGTCCCCTCTTGTAGGTGCATCACTCCTAAAAAAAAGCCCCACAATCCAACGCTTAAAAGTTATTCAGCACCAAATTTGAGCTTGCAGTAGCGAAAATTCTTAAAGATAACAGCCATAGAGTTACAGGGAGAAGCGAGCCTTAAAACGGTCGAAAATAGTCAAAAATCGATTTCGAGAAAAACCCATTTTTGGAATGTTTATATATCTTTTTGAGCCCCTGCACTCAAATTATTAACGCTGAATTCGATCAGAAACTGCTACAAATTCAGCTTTCAAAACATCATGGCAGCCACAAATGCCCTCAAGAAGAGAAATTTTGTTCGAAATTCCCGCGCGTACCGCGGGCTTTAAAGCTTGCCAATCGCTGCCATCTTGGGCTCGGTTTAAAACTGTTTTCTTTATGTGCAATCTCAAAATGGCTTCGCTTAAGCAGACTGGCTGCGCGCGCCGGTTTTCCGAAGGCCGTTCATCGTCTCTGATTAGCTGTCACACGGCGCGCTTGAAAGCACGCCGTTCCGTGTGTCCCATTGGCTGGTGTGATCGGCGTGTCATTTTTTTTTCTTACTTTCTTTTTGCTGTTTTGAGTTCGCCGTGGCCGTGGCTTCATGCGCGTCTCCGTTTGCACTTGTGTTTTTAAATGCACAGCTTTGTGCAGACTTTGTCCTTGCGATCGAGATGCCAGAACACAGTAGATTGTAATAATGCACGCAAAGAACCTTCAGAACCCCTAAGAAATGGGCGTGGAACAAAAACCAGAAGACGCTGGCCACAAGCGTGCCGTCAGGACCTGAGTTACAGTCGGTGGCAGACTTGTTTGATGTGCAGGGAACATCAACCACGCTGCTCGATGACGACACCGCGGGTTCAAATTACAGCGCGAAATGCATCCCGGATCACGGTAGACTGAGTTGATGCCGCCACCGCATACTACCGCGTGCTACTCTAAGGCGGAAGTCCGTTCTGTCGGGAAAGTACGTGATTCAACACCAGTTTCACCTCGGCAAAATGAGATGTTGGTACCGGGTTCGTGATTGTGGACATGAAAGTGTTAAACAATTTTATCCTGCACACGAAGCGTGGAACCTGCGACGAGATCGCAAGGACGTAAGCGGTCAACCGCCGGAGTGTCACAACGAACCTCAGCTCGCCGACCGCTTTCGTGCTGGCCACTGCTGGAGTGATAATTCCTGCTTTTTGTCTCGTACTACTCTTACGCAGCGCTTTCGCACATTTTATTGAGTACCCAACTCACGTGTGCATTGGTTCTTCTATTGTGACAGCTCAGCCATGCGCTGGCGTCAAAGTAATATATAGCGCCTCTCCTTGGGGGCCACGCTCTCAGCACAAAAAAAAAAAATCTGATAAATAACAAACTTGCTGTGCGCCAGCTTGAAATGCAAATGCACTGCAGAATATACTGAGCCATTTTTCCTGATGACAAAATTTTTGATGGTTTCCCTGATATTTCCCAGATTTTTTCCCGGGGCATGAAATTCCTGAGGGCGAAATTTATGGTTTCCCTAACATTTCCCTGATTTTTCCCGGTGCATGAAATTGCCCTGACCATTCCCGGTTTTCCCAGTTGCTAGACACCCTGGTTATTTCCAGAGAGTGAGAAGCATTGAAGCCGGCCTTTGGAAGAAAAAGCACAGGACCACAAGTTTACACAAGCCTGATTGCAAGTGATGTCCCGGTTGGACCAACACGCACTTGAACATGAGTCAGCTCTGCAGCTTTCAAGGGGCTGCAAGTGACTTAATGATGTTTTTTAATAATTTTACAATCATTTCTGGCTTTGAATGTTTTTTTGTGTGAACAAGAAATTTTTGAGGATGCTCGAACAGTTAACATACTAAAATTAGATTTTTAACTGTTTTTCAATGTGCAACTTACTTGAATAAGAAAATGGCAACAATAAAGCAACAATTCTGCTGAAGCAGAAGAGAAATGGAGGCTACTCCAGCAGCACACCTTCACTGCTTGTGTAAAAAGTCCAGAGAAAAGTGCCTGTGAGAAGTTACTCACTTGAGTGCTTCCATAGGCATACGGACATTTGCCATGTTAAGGTGACGCAGAGCAACAGTGCTAGAAAAGAAGGTCTTGAACGATGGTGGCACCAGTATTTCTTTGCTCTTCTTTGAACTATAAACATTGCGCGACAGGTTCAGCACCTCGAGCTTCTGAGTGCAGCCCCGCAGCAGTGCGCCAAATACCTGGAAATGCAACAAAAATAGCATAATGTATTTCACATACATGCTCCAAAAGCAAGTCTGGATCGTAAGAATCCACCACTTTTTCATGGTTAACAATGCTGTCATCTGTAAAAAAAAAAAAAAAAAAAGTAGGCTGGATATGACAAAATCAAATCACGATGACAGCTTCAATAGAAACCCTATGCTAATTTTGGTTACCACATTAACTCTTTCGGGACCGCGCCATAGGCCATCGTGTAAAAATGCACGATCAAATCGCGCGCGCTCTCAAGCTCAAATATCCGCTCATTGGAACACGTGTCGCCATCTAGTGAGTAGTCTAGTATCTAAACTTTCGGTTTTGGTGTAGTTTGCCTTTTTCACGGCAGGCGGCGACGCGGGAGAGATTTTAATCTTTGGCGCGGCGGCGGCGCAGATTGAGAACCATGGCGTCAACCTCGCGTCAGGCCGCGCAAAGAAAAAAGCGTCAGTCGCGCGATTCAGCCGCTTCTACTGCTTTTTTTTGTCTTGAAGTTAGAAAAGAGGCATTGTATCACATTTTGTATATTCTGAAATATTTTTATTACTCTTTTTTATTTCCGTATTCAAGAATTTCCTTCTTTTTTATGTTTTTTTAAGAAGAAAAGTTATATTTTAAGATTTTTTTGTGATATCATGTATATTTTTAAGGCATCTCAATTTTTTTCTCGTGAAAGTGCGTTCATTTAGCTGCATAACAATATATGTTACAACAAGCTAGCAGAAAATGTCATTGAATAAAAAAATATTTTCCAAGTTGTATCACAATTGCCTTCTTTTCGGGCGGTCCCGAAAGAGTTAAGATACCTCAGCACTGTTTCAACGCTGTATAAAAATAAGCATACTGCTACCAGGAAACAAAAGATACCACCACTGGCAACCAATATTACTGACTAGCAACATATACTATATATTTTACATGTGATACCACATTTTCCGCGTTCACTTCTAGCTGGCTATTACATTAAGCCAGCTAGTTTTATTCTGAAGTAAAAAAAAGTTACTCTATGCTTAACTCCAGGTTCACAAATGCAGGCTTAGCATTTCAAAAACAGTTAAAAAAAGAAAGAAATAAAACTGAAGCTACCACTAATAGCTTAAACTAGCACATTCAGAAACTATGTGCCAACACTACAAAGTAAGAAATGGTACAGTGCCTGTATATTACAGTCGACAAACTTCTGATATAGCATATTAAAAGTATTGAAGGTTTTCAACGCAATTCTAATCACCTTTCATGCAAATTTTTTTATCCTCTTTCATGGTATGCTGGTTCTATGTATTTCTGCAAAAACAAACCTCTTCTTCAGTCTTCATTTTAAATAAGCACATATGCACAACCCATCAGAAAAGCAGCCAAATTAAATAACAATGACTACTGTAGAGTAAAGATCGTACACGATGAGCCATCACAGTATGGTGTGGTTTCAGTGGTTTAATGCCCCAAAGCATCTCAGGCTAAATGGAGTGCTTTGGAAATTTCAACCACCAGGGGTTCTTTAATGTGCACTGACATCGCACAGCACATGGGTGCCTGGCTTTTCACCTCCACCAAAAAACAGGCGCTGTGGCCAGGATTCGATTCCGCATCCTTGGGCACAGTAGTCGAGCGCCCTAACAACCACTGCGCCACCGCAGTGGGTTCCATCACAGTATGATTAGTCCAAAACTATAGCGGTTAAAGGAAAAGTGAGGCCTGAAGCATGCATGAATCGAGGTGTTCTAAAAACCAATACGCACTCCAAGGAACAAAAGAGTCCTGTGAAACCCAGATTGAGAACATTCACTATAGTTATATGCATAGGCCCGTTCCATAAAACGACCCTGCCACGTTTTGAGGATGCTTCACTGCACAGTCCACGCAGTCAAGCACTGCGGTGAAGCATGCAGTGCAGAAAAACTGCGATAAATGTCCGGTGTATTTGACAATTTTCGAATATTTAGAAATCCCAAATATTAGTTTTTCAAAAACGAATATGAATCCAATAACAAACGCATTTGATTCATGTAATCAAGAGTTCGAAGAAACATCGTCTGATCAGGTGGTGGCATAAAAAAAAATATAGGGTCACTGACCAAGTCAAAGTTTAATGAAAACATAAACTTTGACTTGGTCAGCGACCCTATATTTTTCTTTATGCATTTGATTCATATACAAAATTTTGAATGTTCACACCCCTACTACACAATTAAATACACATGGGTATGATACATCCAGGTTCAACTGTAAAGGCACAGTTCATATTGAGATTGACATTTCATTTGATAAAGTAACTATTTTTGGAACTGCATGGGCATTTATGAGTGCTAGATAAGAAATATTATCATGCTACTTACAGTTTCCAGGGCGCATTCAGTGCCAGACAAGTCCAGGTGGACAAGAGAGTTTGGCTGTGCCAAGTAGTTGTATAAGTTCTGAAAAAGAACCACAAATTTTGCCTGACCGCTATACTACAAAGCACATCAAGAATGACAGATGCACTCACATTAATATCATCCTTGAAGACATTGTCACTAAGGTTAAGGTATGTGAGGTTGGAGGGCATAGAACGATTCAAAGAAAGTGCATGAGCAAGTGTGTTAACGCCTTTGGCAGTGATTCCCGTATGGGCAAGGTTGAGGTGGCTGAGTCCCTTGTGCAGCTTCCCCAGTGGCCCACAAAGTTGGCCGACACCTGGAAGCAAAGACCCAACAAAAGAGGCTATAGAAAGGCAGGCAACTCACAAGGCAGAAATGCACAAAGATGTTAGCAGCATACTGACACCAAGCAGCATAAGCAACATCAGATGCAGCAGAAGCAAATGAAAATTGCAAGCACTACACAGTTATTCGCTACAACAATATCAACACACTGCAGAACAAACACAATTACTTTATACTGGACCAGTGAGGTCACTCCCTCTTGCATTTCACAAGCTTAGTTCATCATTTTGGACTGAACTATTAAAAGTGAGCGACAATGCTCAAGAGTCATCCATCTATGACTTCACAAGGAAAAAGAGCAAGGTAGTTTGTACACAGAGTATCAGCTGAAATAATAACCAGTAGCTAAAAATTGTTGGCATTTACAGTTGTCTTCAAAAATTAAGCAAAAGCAATAAACCTAAGCAGCTGAAATTCTTGCTATGGAACAAAATATCCCTAAATCAAGCCATCAATAAATTTTAAATTTTACCAATTCAACAACAATTATGTACCAGCATATTGCTTCACATGAAAATACAGCTGTAGCTCTAAGGCTAGCAAAGCAAATCATGCAAGGCCTTCTAAAGAGCTACATCACAACTGGCCGAGTGAGAAGCGTGAACGCAGTGCACTGCTACACAGAAACAGACCATGCAGACAAGGTGCACAAATATACTACCATGCATATTTAGGAAAAAAAATGTGCTTTCATGACCACTGCTACGCAAGAATCTTGCACTGCATAACACAAGAATCATCAGTAGTCCTTGACCATGGCAGAAGTGGCTTCTTCACCTTGTGACATGAAGTCCAATTTACAAATGCTGCATCAATTCCCTCAAAATACCCCTAAAAGCACTCCAGAGAAGACATTACATTGTGGAGGAAGTGGTGGGGCAGTGAATGGCTACAGCTATATACAATGTCCCCTCTACAGCTTGAGTCAAGCTCTTAAGGAGACACTGAGGACAAACTGAAGGTAGTGAATATTGATAAGATTGACAAAGAGGCTATTTTCACTGAAAATAAGCTTAAGTAAGCCTGCGTCAAAATATTTAATTTAGCATGTATCCTCACTGCAGGTCGTTTTCACAAGCAAACTGCAGTGACAACAATAAAGTTTTTCTCATGCAAATTCTTGAGGCTTGAATATGCACCACTATTCACTTTCAAACGTGTTCGCTGTTCACTTACAAGCCTTGGTTTGAATCAAGTGACAGGAGAAAAAAAGCAACCAATTTTTCTCAGCCCCCAATGCGTCTTTATGCTACTGGACAATCACAAACACAATCAGAAGGAGCCACGAAAATGATTCTCAGTCGGACCGCGAATTGGGAAAAGGTTGTTGGTAATTCAAGACAAAAGATAAGAGAGAGATGCACAACATTGCCGTGACATTAACCGATTATCTTATTCCAACAGAAAAAACTGCATGTCTTGTTATGATGCGAATGCTACAGACATGCGATGTCTGAATTCTTTGTACCGGCCAGTACACTGTCCTCCTACAGAAAAAAAATAATCAGCAAAAGTCAGCTTGGTACCATGTATTTCTCTTTTAATATTTTTCCACTACAATATCAAATGAAACAATGAGGAAGTTGTAGGCAACTGCCATTCAAAACAGCAATGTTTTTTTTAACCGATTTGAGCTGAAGTTTTCATCAACAGAAAAAAAGAATGGCTTGAACAAAAAAAACTGTGTGCACTGTAGTGCAACAGTTCAGATAAATCATTGCCTTTTTAAGCATTAAAGGCATGAGAAAAATACAGAGCACTTCAAACACCTCCCCCCCCAACAAGTTTTTTGGAATGGCAACCTTATTTGCGAAGGCTTTAATACAGGGTGTGCGAATATTCAAATTGTCGAATAGAAACTGAATAAGAATATTGGGAAAAATGGCTTCAAATATCGAATATCTGATCAGTGAAAAAAATATGAAATAAAAAAATTCAAGAGCACTGCAGAGTCTACTTTGGAGTAATGCGAAAGCACGGATGCTGCTGTTGGTTGCTTCTAGTTGCTCAATTCACTTCTTGTTTGCCCATTTTAGTCTTTGGTACTTTCAAAGTGCGCGCCAATCCCTTCCTATGCCCTTTTTCGGCTCTACTTCAGGTTGCGTGACGTCACATCCTCTACCTCACATTAATTTACTTCTTGTTTTACCCATTTTAGTCTTTGGTACTTTCAAATTGAGCGTCAATCCCTTCCTATGCCCTTTTTCGGCTCTACTTCCAGTTGCGTGACGTCACATCCTTGACGGCATATTCACTACAGACACCCCTTTCTCTTTCCACTTTCACTCCCACCTTCCTACCTTCCCTTCAGGCGTGGTTCAGGTGTCCACAGAACAAGTGTAGCAGATACTGCGCCTTTCATTTATTTTGTGAACCAGTTACTCTAATTAATCACCTAATTAACTTATTGGCCTAATTATTTTTTCGGACACAACATTACATCACCCTCTATCGATTGACACCACTCATTAGTCTTTACTATTTCTCACTTACAACTGCAGCGGACACGATTTTGCGGACACGTTCTGCGGACAGAAATCTGTCAACATAGCAAAGTAATGCTTTCGCATTAAAAATGAGCAAGCATTGCTCGCCTTTTTCATTTCAAAATTAACATGGTTTTTGCGAATAAAATTAAATCATAATTTCACAGAAGTGTATACACTACTGAAATATTCAGTATAAATTTTATACAGGGTTCTGCATCATTTTTTTTTTTTTGTACAGAAAGGACCAGCATGAAACCAGATGGAACTGTCATATCACTCCTGAATACAGTAAACTCTCACTAATTCAGCCTTCTAAGGGCTATAAAAAAATGTTCAAACTAACCGAAAGCTCGAATTATCGAATGGACTTAGATACTGCCACAAACCGTTTGCATCACCATAATTTTAGCGAATTTTAATGAAGTAAAATGAATGAGTGCACTTGAGATGTAACTGGTGAGAACAATGTTTTTTTCCAGATTTTGTCAAGTGTTTCACTTTGTGCACGCTGCGGGGAAGGCCCACTTCACAAAATGGCCCCGTTGCTTTTTTTTTTTTTTTTTGAGGATGCTTCACTGCACAGCACTTGAGGTTAAGCATTGCGGTGAAGCCCACTATGCTGAATTTGCAATGTATTCAGTAATTTTCTAATATTCAGAAATCCCAAATATCAGCTTTTCAAATATGAATATGAATAGCCAAACAAGCATATTTATTTCGGATTTGAAATTTCGAATATTCATGCACCCCTACTTTCTTTATGACCTGCATTCAGAGTCCCATGTGCAGTGTGTTCATAGCACAAAAATAAACATTTAAAAAAGAAGGCTGCTGCATTTCTGATAGCAAGTGCCTAACCAAAATTCAAAAATTAGCTGCAATGGAAACATTTCAACTAGTATCAAGCAACTACCAAAAATAATGACACAAATTAATTTGTTACAGATCCCATTTTGTACTAAATTCAAGTTTCATGGGACAAAGTACATGTGTCCTGTACTTACATATGGCTTTCTTTAGTCTGTTTTACTACTCACTGAAAACAATGAAAAATAAATATCTTGCCAAAGCAGCTTGCCAAGTATTAATGCACTATTTGCATATGAATAAAAATGACTGCACCTTTTGCTTGAATAAATGGTCACTAAACAACACTACTATGTAGTGAAACATACCAATAACCTATATAATTCATGACTTCCCAACATGGTTGAAGAGCCATAAATTGCCTTAAGCCAAAATAAACCTGTTGCCTGGTCACATATCAAAACCCTCAGCTAACAATGGATACTAAAAAGGTGAACATCCAAAATATTGTTAAGTTGCTGAGGTGGTACAATGCTTTTGTATGGTTGGTTTGGTTTATGGGGTTTAATGTCCCAAAGAGACCCAGACTATACGAGACGCCCCATGCGGAATGGTCAATGATCCAAGGACCACTACATATCACGGACACAGCAGCATTTTACAGGGACATAAAGAAATATATAACGCTAATATCAGCAAGCAAGCATTTTAGAATAAAAGAAAACATTCAGGACATTACAGTAAAATTAAATTTACAAGTTGACACCACCAACAAGAATGAATAACAAACTTCAATGCACAATTATGACCATGCTTTGTGAGTACTTGACAGCTTGAAGGAACACATTACATGTGTGAAGCCCTGGCTGTCATCGTAGGCCAAAAAGAATTATCACAAAGAACACATAGGAAGAATAACCCTCCCAGCAGTAGAAGGCAAAAGGAGGTGCCCATCACAAATAGTACCAACAATACAGAAAGTAGGCTTGAAACTAGAAAAAAGGGTTATGCCACTGGAGGTGTTCACAAAAGTTGCAATTATGTTTTTCTACCCACACGTTTGCCAAAACCAATGGTCTGTCATGAGTTACCCTTAATTTAAAAATGAATTTAAAGGAGCACTGTTTACAGGTGCGAGGATGAAAAGATAATCACGGCAATAAAGCTCGCTTCCAGACGTCACAGGTTTGGCTCACATGAAGACATCTAACAATATAAAAAGGCACAAAAAAATCTTTTCAGCCTACATTATAAGAATTCTGTGACTGATAATTTGAACTTAACTATACTTTACCAAATAATATTGTTCTGAACAGCTAATTGGCTCGAAATACTCACATTCCTTTAATGTGATAATCTAGATTTCATATTCAAAACATTAATATTGCGAACAGTACTGCATACAAAGATTTATATATGTTGCAATGGCAGTCATAATCATGTGCCGGTCAGAGCAACGTAATTCACTTTCACTACTAAATTTCAAAGTGAGGTTTAGCAGCACATACTGGTGGCACATTGCACATGCCAAAGATTACAGCAGTCCTGCAATTTAAAAGATGAAAAATATGTAACTTGACCATAAAGGTTTCATTTAAACAGCAAGAACAGCTGAAAGTGTCCGATGTCAGTATGCCTACTGAAAATGTTAAATTTATTGTGCATTACCCAGTCACAATGTTTTCTAGTTACTCTACTGTTCCATCCAAGATATGAAGCAAACATCCCATTTTAAAAGCCAATGCGACAATTTTATTTTCAATCTAAGATCAAAAGCCCCTTGCAAATGCTGGGAAACTATAACATGCATGTCTCTCATTCCTTCACATTGCTGCCCTAACTCTGCATTAGTTAAGAATTTGTACAAATTTAAATTCTTGTTTACAAAATGGCCCAGTTGCTGTTTGCAGACTGACTTTTACACTATTACCATAGCAGCACAATAATGAAACTTTTATGGAATGCATGGTTTATGCCTGTCTAATATTACATGAAGGACTGCACAGGCACAATGCACTAGAATTTAATAAAGTTTTTTTAAAGGGACAGAACACTGGAATTAGGTCTTGAATTTTTTTTGCCGCAATGGAAAGATTGATGTCTAAAACATTCGATTCCATAACGGTTTTGGTAGAAACGCTGTAGAAAATTTTAACAGAGAATTTTTCGATCAGTGCATGCCCCCATTTTTATGTAGTCTGATGCTGGAAACCATGAGCAGCGACCGCGATGACTGGTGGTCGACAAAAAAAGATGTACCAAAAACAAATTTCAGTCGCCAGACAGTAATCAGACATTATTTTGTGTAGAATAACGTCTTTTTCAGTTTTCCACTCAATGCTGTTACGGCACAATGCATTCCTCGTCGACGAAAGGTCCTATCATCGTTTCATTCATGGAATTCCAAACGCTGTGGCACCATCTAGTGGCAAACCATGAAAGCATGCCTCTTGTGGTGCAAAAGGAGGGGTGGTTTTTATTAAGGACGCATTGGAGGGAGCACAAAATATAACGAGTTATGACAAGCACTCCTAAAAGAGGAAAATAACAGTGTGCAGTTACGAAAATCAACAATATTTTGCTGGCATGCAGTCACGTGGGGTACCACCCTGAAAGTAATAGGGTTTCTCCGCTAGATAGCGCCTCAGTTATTTTTATGAGATTTTCAATGGCAAATTAAAATTGTAAAGCCTCTTTTCTCGGATATTGCAGTGCTCGATCTGTACTATATGAAGCAAGGTCTTTTCGTCTCCACCATAATCTCCTGACATATTTTGGCCAGTGTTCTATACCTTTAAATGCTTGATGCTTGAAATAATGATCATGCATCCTTATCAAGTTTCATATACTGTCACACTTGTTTGACTTTGCAAAAGATAATGTTAAAGCCTCATACGAGCATTCTTAATGATGTAAGCTTATCAATAAGAATGCACTGCAGATTCTCTGCACCAGACATTTTGTCACTGTTGAATACACAAGTAGTACAGATGCATAACTGAATGTACTATACAGGGACAAAAGTCTACGGGGCACGTGAAGCACAGACGGACCAGATAGCCCTGGTATTAGCTGGTGGCTACAGACCACAATTGTGGAGGTGAATGCCAGACGTGTAGAAGTAAAATGAGGCTATCACTGAGAAACATGCACATGCAGTCCAAGGAGGCTTTTCATGCATCCTGGAGACCGTTATCCTCTTTAGTACATTCAACATACGACAAGCATGAGAGCTGTAAAGGCCACGACCTCTCAGGCTTCTGATTCATAGGCTGGCATCAAGAGCTCAGCAAAGACCTATTTAACCCTTTCGCTGTTACGAACGTACGGGTACATTTTCGCGCTTCCGCCCCACAGTGTCACCGACGTACCAGTAAGTTCTCTATCGTGCATTCAAAACTTCGCGCCCAAGCACGAAGCTGGCGCGCTTGGACAGGCTGCGCCAGCTGCCAAATCTTTCTACAAGTTCCCATTTTCGCCCCGTATTGTGCTGGCACGTATATACTGAAGAGTATGAAACGACCGAGCCCACTCCCACCACCTTCTTTGCTGGGGGGCGTAGTCGCCCCGCCCGCACTACTCTATCGCGCTAAGCGATCTGCCGCAGGTTTTGCTGGTTTGGTTGGTTGGTTTGTAGGGTTTAACGTCCCAAAGCAACTCAGGCTATGAGAGACGCCTTGCTTGCGGCTAGCAGCAGCAAAGGCGGTTGTTTTAGACTCTTTCCATCTCCCCCTGTCATCTTCATTTCACAACGTGCCATTTATCTCCATTCTGCGGGCCACCGAAAGTGCGCCCCCCGTGTGCGCGGTTACATTCGGATGGCTGACCGCGTGGTACCTTAGCCTGTGGACTGGAGCGATGGCTCTTTTGATAATAAATACAAGTCGAGCTCGCATTCGGTCTCTCATGAAGTATTGAGCACTTTTTTTTATATTATCCTCATTTATCTAATTTATTATCAGGCTGCTAATCCTATTAACAACACCTGCAGAACACTGAAATGTGCATTTTCCGTATAAAAATCATAATCAAAAATAAATCGCTATGCTATTTCCCTGAAACCAAACCGACACTTGGGGTGTGTCACGGCCAGAAACGCCCGACAGCGAAAGGGTTAAGCTAGTTGGTGCCAGCTCATCTTGGGCAAGCTGTGCAACAGAGACATGAAAGGACAAAGGAGAAATTGCCCACATAAATTCCACGTGTTTCATTCTGACACACCTGTACAAGCGATAGTAACTGTGCAAGAAAACATTGGAAAATAAAATAAACAGATGTGCTCGAGCATGTTACTTCTAGCAATCACTCTCGTCAAAGGCTTCAATAACCATGCATGCTCAGGTGCAAAAGCACACCTTTCTACAAAGCATACCTTCGTTATCACTAGCAAAAAATTAACATGACTTCCCAAAGAACATAGTTACGAATTTAGACATGTATGGTAGCCAAAGCTTTTGACATGAACAAAAAAAAAAAAAAAACACAGAAAACATATCTGCTCTGTTGCTTCTTTTGTCTGCCAATCTTTTCTTAAACGCTAACTTTACTTCTTGTGCATCCTCAAGTAAATTTAACAGTAAACAAGACAGTTTTCACCCACCCATGCTAAGTTCTCTCCTTTGTATTACAGTCGAACCCGGATATATTGAACTCGAAGAGGATCGCGAAATAGTTCGATATATCGATAATTCGATATACAGAAATCGGCTTGTGAAGGCACTTACGATGCGAAAAAACGATACCGTATTTGTCGCGTAATCAACCCACTCGCATAATGAACCCACCTTCCACTTTCGCACCCGAGAATTTAAAAAAAAACAAAACAAACAAATGCGTTAAGGCCAGCTCGCTCACATGCAAGCGACTGAGCGATCTCAGCGACGAGCGGCAGCGACAGAGCGAAAATTTTCAAACTTGTTGGAACTGCGGCCACCGCGGCAGCTCAAAACAAGGTTTCTGTGTCGCCGCGGCCAGAAATCGCGAGCATTTTCGCTTGCATGTCGATGGCACGCGTCAGTCCGTTTCGGTCGTCTCATCCACAGCTCATTGACAGTGTGCCAAGATGCTGCGCAGCGATAACTTCAGGGCACGTTTATCTTTTGATAGCTCCTGCGGTGACGGGGAGCGAACTTGGCAGAGTGCCCGTGATGGCTTGATTGCACAAGCCTGGTTCAATTTATCACGCCGCGCTTGGGGCGGGTGTCATGATCGCAGCAGCTGACCGCGTGCTTTCGCTGATTCATACATGCAAGGATAAAAGATAAAAATAAATAAATAAAATAAACATCCCCGCAAAAAAAAAAAAAAAAAAAACTGCCGCAGCGTCCGCTGCAGCGCCGCCGCATGCAAAGGGTTCGCAACACACACTGGAGAAAGCGTCCGACGTCTGTCTGAAAACAGGCTGAGCTGCTTGGCGCATGCGTTGCGCGTGCTGAAGGGGAGAGATAGCTCGGCAAAAGAATGGCACACCCACGCACATGGCTTGCAAACGTCATGTGTTGGCGCGCGGGAAACGACAACTGCAGATGCGCGCGCCTTTGGGGAATGGGCGCGGCGCTGCCCAGACCAGCAGTCGCCAAACTGTCCCCTCTCATTCCTTCCGCGCGTGGCTTGAAAACGTCACGCGGTAAACGGCTAAGGGTGATGAGATCGTCTTTGGGGAAGGCACACTTTTCAGTGCGTGGTGCGGAGTTCGATATATCGAACGACCGGTGAAATTGAGTTCGATATATGACGCGGCTTTCCTATACTTTTACATGGGATTTTCAGGGGGATATTTCGTGAGTTCGATATAACCAAAATTCGATATATCCGGGTTCGATATAACCAGGTTCGACTGTATAGCCCACAGCATATCTACAGTACACCTTATATAACAAAGGCCCGAATTGAAAGATGTACTTCATTAATCATGAACAAAATCATAAATCATCCAGATTTAGGACTGCAAAAACTTACTCAAATATAATGCCTTAACAACACCCATGTTTTGTTGACAGCAAACTCTGCTATGAAGTGGTGGTCCCACATGGGAAGCCAGTGTTGACTTGTGGTGCAGAACAAAATGCTAAGACTAAGATCTTTGCAAAATACATAAGCACGCATCAAAGTGTGTTGCTGGGCAAGTTTGTGACTGATCATGGTAGTAGAAAATAGCGCAAGAGATAAGACAAGGACGTAGACACAACACGAGCGCTCGTGTTGTGTCTACTTCCTTGTCCCGTCTCTTGCGCCATTTTCTTCTACCATGACATATGCACGCAAGTTTCTTAAAGAGTGCATATCTCTTAAAATAGCGTGTACATGGCCTGGAAACATGCACTCTAACAGATCACCACTAAAATAAACAAAAAAAAAGAAAGATCATGAGCAGCTATGTGCGCATCATCTGCCCATTTATGCGGACATGTTGAATACAAAGACACCGAACGTGGAGCTAAAGATAAGCACGACCTCACCAGCAGCTGTTTCATACGAATAGCTCTTCTCTAATGACCACCATTAGCTGTAGCCTGTATGCCACAAATTTTGACCGATTCCACACCTCTATAGCAAAGTGAAAGCCCCACAGAGCTGACCGTGTGGGGATGGTGGATATCAACCCATACCATCGGGCAACCAAAAAAGAAAAAAAAAAAACACTGCTGCCATCATTGTTTTGGCTCACAAGTGTTAGACAACAATGACCAATTGGTCCCCTCCTGCACATACATAGTGCAAATACCTTTTACATGACCATCACATGCAGCTCCTTTTGTTTGTTTCTTTTTTTTTTTTGATGCCGGAAAGGAATCACTGACAGCTGCGATAAAAAAAAACCATGACAAAAAAAAAAAGCTTTGCAACATCTTTCTTTCTCATTTTTTTTAACCTCAAAGCTACAAATTCATTTCCATTGCAAGAATTCCAGAAAGCAGTCTCGGATGTTTGCTCAATTTACCAACCAGTAGCTTCAGCCCCCTTCATGGATCACTGTCTTGTCGTGGAAGAGGGGCTTGCGAAACTCGATAAAGTCGTGAGCTCTGCTGTGTAGGGCCACCCAAGATAGAAAGGTTACGGCAGAGAGTTCTGACAAAATGTGATTCACTGGAGAAGGAAATGGCAACCCACTCCAGTATTTCCTGCTAAGAAAACCCTATGGCCAGTCACAATAGCATTAATGATATGGCGCCGGAAGATGAGCCCCCAGGTTGGAAGGCGTCCCACATGTTACTGGGGATGAACAAAGGGCGATTCCTAGTAGCTCCAGGACGAATGAAGCGGCTGGGCTAAAGCCAAAAGGACGCTCAGTTGTGGATGTGTCGGGAAGCGACCGGAAAGTCCAATGTTGCAAGGACATATATCACATAGCAACATGGAATGTAAGATCTATGATGCAAGGTAAACTGGATATCGTCAAGCGAGAAATGGACAGATTGAACATTGATATCTTGGGAATCAGCGAGCTCAAGTGGACCGGAATAGGGGAATTTAACTCCGGCGACCATTATGTCTTTTATTGTGGGCACTAATCCAAGAGAAAGAATGGGGTCGCTCTCATAGTAAACAGAAGAATGGGCAAAGCAGTGCTAGGGTACAATCCCAAAAATGACCGAATGATTTCACTTCGGATCCAAGGTCACCCTTTCAACATAATAGTTATCCAAGTCTATGCACCAACCACTACTGCTGAAGAAGCTGACGTTGAGAGATATTATGCGGACCTGCAATGCCTTTTAGACCACACTCCATCATCAGACATCGTTTTTCTAATAGGAGACTGGAATGCTGAGGTCGGGAGTGAAGAAATATCCGGAATTACAGGCAAGTTCGGTCTTGGTGAGCCAAATGAAGCTGGGCAGAGGCTAGTAGAGTTTTGTCAAGAAAACAAACTGACCATAACGAATACTGATTTTCAACAGCACAAGAGGCACCTGTACACATGAACTTCACCGGACGGTCTGTACAGGAATCAGATCGATTATATTCTTTGCCGGCAGAGATGGAGAAGCGCTATACAAGCAGTAAAAACAAGGCCTGGGGCCGATTGTGGCACCGATCATCAGCTTCTTGTTGCCAAAATTAATCTTCGATTGAAGAAAACGCAGAAAACTAGAAGGACTTTCAGGTGTAATCTGGATTAAATTCCATCAGAATATGCTGTGGAAGTGAGGAATCAATTTCAAGAATTAGATCTAGAAGACAGACAGCCTGAAGAGATGTGGACTGATGTTCGTGATATAATACAAGAAGTTGCTACTAAGGTAGTTCCAAAGCAAAAGAAATGCAAGAAACCAAACTGGTTGTCTGAAGAGGCTTTGCAAATAGCTGAGGAAAGGAGGATGGCAAAAGTTATGGGGGAAAGAGAAAGATACAAGGTTCTCAATGCGGATTTTCAGAAAATAGCAAGGGGAGATAAGAATGCCTTCCTGAACATACAGTGCCAAGCAGTTGAGGACAACAGCCAATTAAGGAACACAAGAGCTCTGTATAAGACAATTAAAGATATCAAAGGAAGCTTCTGTGCTAAGCTGGGCGTGATAAAGGACAAACAAGGAGAGGACCTCACTGAAGCCTGAGAGATAAAGAAGAGGTGGCAAGAATACACAGAAGAACTGTACAAGAAGGACCCGAATGTGCAAACCCAACATAAGACGGTCGTGATTACCGATCTCGAGCCGGGCATCCTGGAGAGTGAAGTTGAATGAGCCTTAGCCAGCCTGGCTAAGAACAAAGCTAGCGGAATTGATGGCATTCCAGCTGAGTTGCTTCAAAGCCTCAACCATGACGCTGTTAACATTCTGCATACATTATGTCAGAAGATTTGGACAACCCTGCAGTGGCCACAGGATTGGAGGAGGTCAGTTTACATCCCCATTCCAAAGAAAGGCAGTGCCAAAGATTGTTTCAACTACCACACGATAGCGCTTATTTCGCATGCTAGCAAGGTGATGTTGAAAATTCTCCAAGGTAGGCTGCAGCAGTATGTGGATCGGGAGCTTCCAGACGTGCAAGCTGGGTTTCGCAAGGGCAGAGGAACTAAAGACCAGATTGCCAACCTTCGCTGGATCATGTAAAAAGCAAGAGAGTCCCAGAAACCCATCTACTTCTGCTTTATTGATTATGCGAAAGCGTTTGACTGCGTAGATCACAGCAGATTGTGGCAAGCTCTCCAAGAGATGGGAGGTCCAATTCACCTCATCTGTCTCCTCAGGAACCTGTATGAAGGGCAAGAGGCCACAGTCAGAACTGGGCACGGTCTTACTGATTGGTTTCCGATTGAGAAAGGAGTGAGGCATGGCTGCATACTGTCGCCCTGCCTATTTAACCTATATGCAGAGTGCATTATGAGGAAGGCCGGTCTGGACGAGTCTTCAGCTGGAGTGAAGATTGCTGGAAAACGTATCAACAACCTTAGATATGCAGATGATACCACTTTAATGGCAGAAAGTGAAGTGGAACTCAAGAGACTTATGATGTGCGTACAAGAAGAGAGTGAGAAGTTTGGGCTTAAACTGAACATTAAAAAGACAAAGATCATGGCCCTATCAAGTACTGGAGCATCAAGGGACAAGAAGTGGAAGCTGTGACAGATTTTCTCT
Source organism: Amblyomma maculatum (assembly GCF_055883805.1). NCBI lineage: Eukaryota > Metazoa > Arthropoda > Arachnida > Ixodida > Ixodidae > Amblyomma > Amblyomma maculatum. The sequence continues at coordinate 189,339,581 of NC_139344.1, forward strand.
TCTTGGGCTCCAAGATTACCCCGGAAGGAGACTGCAGCCATGAAATTTGGAGACGCCTGCTTCTGAGAAAGAGAGTCATGATTAGCCTTGACCGCCTAGTAAAGAGCAGAGACATTAGTCTGCCAACCAAGATCCGTATCACTCGTGCTATGGTCTTTCCAGTTGTGATGTATGGATGCGAGAGTTGGACTGTGAAAAAGGCTGACCGCCGAAGAATTGACGCGTTTGAATTGTGGTGCTGGCGGAGACTCTTGAGAGTTCCTTGGACTGCCAGAAGATCAAATCAGTCGATATTGTCGACCATAAACCCTGACTGCTCATTGGAGAGTCAAATTCTAAAGTTAAAGCTCAGCTACTTTGGTCATCTGATGAGAAGAGAGGAATCGCTGGAGAAAGATTTGATGTTGGGAAAGGTTGAGGGTCGTCGGACAAGGGGTAGGCAGCGAACGCGATGGTTAGATGGCATCCTCGAGGCGCTGCAGATGAAGTTACGTGATGTTAGGAATTTAGTGAGAGACCGGAAAGAGTGGCGTGACATGGTCCATAGGGTCATGAAGAGTCGGACACAACTAAACGACTGAACTGAACTGAGCTTCAGCCAGTTGCTTTCTGCATGAGCACACTGAATTCAAGCTGCTTCATTAGTTGTATGATAAAAGCACAGTGGCTCAGCAACTGTGGCCACAACAGAGTGCAAAGCTGTGCTCTAGATTTTCAATTCCCAAATTGCAAACACAGCTGTGTATTGACACATGCTAAAACCTAGACTGTAGAAACTGATCCCAAACCCTACACTAACATATCCCTCACAGATGCTTGCTTGATTTCAGCAAGTAAAAACACTGCTTATTGTAACGAATTTTTTAAGCGAAGCGAAACGAATTTTTTAATATAAAAGATAGAGCGGTTGCCCCCCCCCCCCCCCCCCCCCCCCCCCCCCCCGAAAAAAAAAGTCTCTAGCCTACTCTTCCATGCAAGAGAAGGGGGACGGGAACTGCAGGGAAAGAGCAAGAAGGAAAGAAAGGACATGACAATAGTAAGCAGCAGTGTGCAACGCATATGCACCCAAGTATCATGCAAGTGCAATTAAGTCATAAGACAGTAGTACTGTCATATGCTAACCTCTTCTGCAAACCCTGCCACTTATCATGCCATAGCACTCGTTGAAATTATGCATTACCACCAACATACAGAAAATATTTATTCCTGCTCAGCAGCAACCTGCCAAGAAGCAGGAATTGCTTGACACACCGCAGATATTGAAATACCTTCAATATACCTTCACAGAGACTGGTCAACACTTGGAAGCTTTAAACGATGCCCACACACATACTCTCACCCATTTCACCACCCCACAATGTCATGCAGCACTTAATGACTAGTTAGATGACACGTGTACTATTACTGCATGACTAAACAGTTCCTTATTTTATATAAAGAGCTTCTGTTCAACTTACTGACCATAGCTACATGATAACCCATCTGTAAAAGAATGTTAGACAGGAAGCAATTAAAGCACCCTGCAATACTGTATAAATGAATGCTACACACTTCAGAGGCTTTCTTTAGCTCAATGACCTAAATATAGTTGCGATGCCAATGCTTGTAGCTTGAACAATATGTAATTTCACAAAGACAACCTGTATAAAACCTAAAAAGATGTAAAAATCACTCTCAAAACTGAAAAACGTCAGGACAATTATATGTGCTAGACATAAAGGATGTGTATGAAACTTTTTAGCACTTGCAAATTTGTCAATACCAGCATATTCACATTCAACTTCAAACATATGATAAATATATATGCCGCCAGACAAAATACAAGAATTCAGACCATATTACAGCTACCTCCCACAATACAATAGCACAAGAAAAATTATTTCAGCACATAAATTTAGACATATAATTGTAATATAATAAAAGATTGAGCTATTAAAAAAATAGAAAAAAAAATCCTGAAAGCTCATGCATGCCAGATGCACATACAAAGCTACAGCAGCAACTGAAGTAGCTTGCATATAGAGTAAAGTTACTACAAACAGCAATCATTCTTGGATGGTTAACAAGTAACAAAAATACGCAGACCACACGTGCAAGAGTCAAAGCTGCAAAAGCATTATGCTAACAAGCACAATAAGTCATGACAAAACATGCATACACAGGAACTGGAATATCAGACCTTGAGTAATTTTGGCAATGATCCCACACAGACTATTCAGCCCTGTACATGAAGGAATAAGTATACACAAAACAAGTGTGTGAAAAAAAAAAAAAAAAAAAAGCACCAGCAACAAGAGCAAAGCACCTGCCCCAAAAAAACAGTAATGCACGACTGACAAGCTTAAAAAAATTTGGGGGACATTTAGGCACTACTTTGAAAATGCTACAGCGGTAATGACTCCTGTCTGGGGTTCCCCCTCGCGGACCCTCGTTCACGCATACGCGTTTTGCCGCTCAATTAATCACAGCATCTGTTACCTCACTAATACTCATTCCACCTGACATAAAGCCTTGCTTTAAACAAGCCGTATGAACATCCCTGTGTGGCCTAAGAGTACAATGTGTCGGGATCCGACGGTCCCTGAAGATTTAATTCCCATCTCACCCTCCCATCTGAAAAAAGCTGTCCATGTTCCTGCCAACTTGGCCATGTCACATGCTGAACAATCAGTGGCTGGACGTGTTACTTGCTGACTACCACCTGCCAATGGCATGGCTGCGAGTTGTGGCTCACAATGCTGAGAGAATTTTTTTGGAGAACGGGGCCTTTAACGCTATCGCATTAAAATCAATTCTTGATATGGCACTTTTAAACATTAAAAGCTTGGTGCACAGCACATAGGCTAAGACAGCAGTGGAACATTGGTAAACGTTCAGGTGTCTGCAAAATGACAAAAGTAGGCACATTAGTGCAGGAAAAAAATAATAATATTAAAGCAAAATCAGCATACAGTATACTGTCACTTGAGCGAATCTCAGTTTAATTAAAATTTCATGATAATGAACATTTTGACAATTCCTGGCAGCTCTCGTATACACTACATGCAAATATTCAAGTTTACCATATTTCACAACAGTGAATATGTCCTCTCAGCAAACACTTGAACTAAACCCTGGCACATTTTTGTAATTAGTTCAATGACTGCACTTTTTGCACTTCATACTCCTGCTGTGGCCCTTCAAACAGCAACAGTGTAACAATGCTGACATTTGTAGACAGGTTTGCAAAGCAAGATGTGAATTGCATAATTTGTTTCCCATTTTTCATTGAATACTTGATGGCCATTTTATTTTTGATTCGTCAAAATTAGTCCGAGTTAAGAAAAAAATACATGACTTTTCATAAACGACAAGCTTGAAATCCAACAACCGAAAAAAAGTAGACGTTGAACAGGAACAAGTTGACGTTCTTACGTAACATTGCCACCATGTGAAAATAATGAGAAACTTCGCTAAAATAATCTGCACCTTTTATAAGATGAGAAAATAACTTATTTTAACATGTTAACTATGTATGCAATGATGATAGGCAGTGATATAATTGAGCAAGGCAGCTTAATATGCCCTTTGTACACATTTTTGTGCATGACTAAATCGAGTCTTTACAGCTTTAACACTTTGTTTACGTAGCATTTCGAAAATATACAGTGAACACAGATTTGAATTTACAGTTCAATAACCTTTTTAAGTCTTTTGGAGTTCACTCAAGGGAGAGTTTACTGCAGCTGGCACGCACAGATGTGCACGCACACATGCACGCACGCGCACACACACACACACACAAAGCTTTCACTCAAAACCTAGGCTATTTTTCTCGGCCACACACATCTCTGCCGTAACTTTATCAGTTGCTATCCCTCACTTGTACAAAACGCGTCAAAGAAGTAATCAGAATCCAACATGTCTTGCTGTTTAAGTGCTATCTCATGGTTACATGTTGCTGCACAGCGTAACTATAACCGAAAGAAAAACAAGTTGAGGATGTCTAAGTGATCTATCAAGGTGTCAATTTGAAATTTCTTGTGTTCATAAACCAAGACGCAACAATGGCAAACAGCTACTATCAATAAAGTAAAATAAATATAAATCGAATTGGTTGGCCCATTCATAAATAAAAATGTCTTCTGCAATTCGGAAATACTAGGTAGACAAACGCGATGGCCTCATCTCTAATAATACTGCTAATAATATCTACTCCTAGAATATATAAAGACATCAACAAGCATAAAAATGTAATCAGGGTTCTGTGTGACTCAGTGATGTAGGCGTCACATGACGTTTCCACTGAAGGTGCTCTCCGAATTGGCTGATTTTGCTGCTTTTGCTTATTTTGCCACTTTGCAAAGTAACAACACAGTGACTAATATGGCGAATCAATGAATGGAAAATATCATTTAAAGGCTGAAAGGGTGCACACACAAAAGAAAAATAAATACAAACAATGTATTTTTTTACCACAATTGCTCCTTGTGATGTTAGTATGCTCTGAAGCAGAACAAGCAAAAGCAGCCAAATTAACTGAATGGTCCTTGCACGACTAATACATGTGCGCATACCAGTTATGCCAAAGGACATACACAAAAGTGGCTAAAAACAAATATATCATACCCTTGTCCTCAATCAAGTTGTTGGACAGGTCCAATGAGTTCAAAGGGGAGTTTGGATTGGCAATCAAAGTCATTGAAAGCTTGTGTGCAAACTCCCTGGAAAACAAATCAGAAGAACATATTAAGCTTACAACAGCTATCCTACTTATGAAAAACAAGCAAAAAATTATCAGACATACCATTTAATGCCTGTGTTATCCAGGTACAACTCCTCCAGTGACACGGAACGTTTCATCATCTGGAGTACTTGTTCAAGTGCTTCTGAAGCCTGAAATTCAATTAGCACATACAACTCTACATGAACTTAAACTAATAAAGTAACATACAAACTTCAGTGGTAGAGGAATGGATACTAGATGTACTAATAAATGGTACCTTTCCTGTCCTTATAACCCGCATATAATACACACCTGCATATATTGCAACGCATAATTTTAGGATAACAAAAATAAAAAGTAAGTGCTCATCTGTACATGATGCAAGTGACAAAATCTCACAAATAGAACCTTGGATTGCATTCTGTAGTTGCACCGTGAGGCGTACGTGCTCGATGTTTGCACGTCTAACAGGATAGCGTGACAGGCATTGAAAAGGGATACACACACTTCCACAAGCCAACTATAGGGCGCCGCCAGAGCCAATAGAGAGACCTGTTCCAGACATCCAGTAGTAGTAGCTGCAGGCTGTCCCTGCATCATCCAGTCAAGCAGCACTCAACGTGGTGCCGGTGCTTTTGGAAGCTATGATTACCTTCTTTTAAAACATGCCAAGTGCTGCTTGCACGGTTCTGACCACAGTGATTGTGACATTGCGCAAAATGCACTTATCCTGCTATCAGTTGCGTGAGTGTCATGAGATTAGCACGGTAAAGTTCCATCAAAACCGATACCATCGAACAGCCAACAGACACCACCACTGAACCTGAAGCTGATAGTGCCGAATAATAATGAGACTGGAACTGCGAATTCAGGCTGAAAACTTTTCAGATCCACACATTGTATGAGGCAGAAATCTGACAAGCTAAAATTAGAAAAAAAAAAACCTCGTGTCATAAAGAGTATTTACGGCAATACACTTTTGTGAACTACAGCATAATATAAAATCTTAGCCGCAGAAAAATACTTCTGAATTCTTGCAGAAAAAGCTTGAAAAATTAAGCAATAATAGCATACAACAATGAGAAAATAGACAAAAAATGAACTCCATTTGATTTTCAAACTTATGAAAACTCAACTAAAAAAATGAGTTCTTACTACAATAAAACCTCGTTACAATAGACACTCAAGGGACCCGAAAAACATGTCTTTTGTAAGCAAGGTCTCTTGTAACCAAAAATTCTAAAATCACTGTGTTTATCAGTTTACTGCACATGACTATATAAATGCATTCACATGCATTAACAGGAAATTGTTCAGGAAAGCTTAAACAAGTTATTCATACTAGTATGTATTTTTGTGAGTGCAGAGTGTATTCCTTCCCAAATTCTGGAGGTAAAGCACTTCACATTGCAAGCCTTCCTGTTGCTCTAATACCTTTGAGGCACTCTTACATGCTCGTCAACCTCAGATGCTTACAGGCTCGTCACCCTCAGATGATTCACAAAAAGAAAGACATCAGGATTTTAATCTTTCACCTTGTGATCAATTTTTAACAATGAGGAGTTAAAAATGCTGGATGTCATTCATGCATTTTGATTTTTTTCGTAGGTAACAGTAATGTGATGCCGTTTTGACTTTCCAATCATGGGGAAGCACTTCAGTTCCTGACATACACAACAAAAAAAGACACTGATATGGAACAGAATTTAGCTAAGGGAATCTGAAGTGCATCATGTATGAGTTGGTATGCTTCAGCTGCATTGCATGAGCACACCTGGGTTGTGTCTCTTCTAAATAGTGAAGAATTTACGCCACGGACCTGAAAAAGTTGTCCTTAGTAACCGAGCGTCTCTTGTAACTATGTCTCTTGTATGCAATGTTGTTAACATGGCAGACATAGGAAAACCAACCAAACCATTTTCAAATGTCTCTTATAACAGAGTGTCTCTTGCAACGAGATTTAACTGTATAGCAATGCACTGCTCTCGTTTAATTCTAAAAATCAAGGTTGACTTTGAATACTGCACAGTTCGAGCACCGATGGCACCACCAATATTTCACAAATTAAAACATTTGTCATACAGAGACCACAAAAATGAAACACTCAAACACTTCCCACACTTCCCATGTCTTCCCTTCTCTTTTGTCTCTATGCGGATGTGTTTGCAAACAGTACCATAGTCACTATTTCTCACCTTTGCGACTGAACAAAGTGGCAAAGCTTGGGTAAGTTTAACAGCTTTGCCTTGGTGCCCGATCTCAGAGCTATGGCTCACACACGCAAGATGAATCTACAGTAAATTAGAAAATTTTCAGTGTAGTCTGTAATTTTCAAACCTTTCAAAATTCCGAATCTGCAGTAAATTAAAAAATTTCCTGTGTAGTCTTTAATTTTCAAACCTTTGAAAATTTCAAATCTGCAGTAAATTAAAAAATTTCCAGTGTAGTCTAATTTTCAAAACTTTGAAAATTCCGAATCTGCAGTAAATTAGAAAATTTTCAGTGTCTCAGTAATTTTCAAACGTTTGTTATTCAGTTCGTATTCATGTTTGAAAAACTGATATTGGTGCAGTGGTAAGACGCCCGACTACTGTGCCGGAGTTCCCGGGATCGAATCCCGGCCTCGGCGGCTGCGTTTCAATGGAGGCGAAACGAAGTGGCGTCCGTGTGCTGTGCGATGTCAGCGCACGTTAAAGATCCCCAGGTGGTCGAAATTACTCCGTAGCCCTCCACTACGGCTCCCCCTTCTCTCTATCCACCTTCACTCCCACTTCATCCCTTCCCTTACGGCGCGGTTCAGGTGTCCACAGAGCAAGTGTGACAGATACTGCGCCTTTCCCTTCCTATGAACCAACCAACCAACCAACCAATTTTCAGACATATTCGATTCGTATTCGAAATTTCGAATATTCGCACACTCTTAGTTAAAACCAATCTTCAAAAATTTCGAATATTCGCACACTCTTAAGGCCGGAATACATGCGGCGTTTTTTTCCACGATTTTCGCGCGTCGAAAACTGCCGCGCCGACGCGACGCCCAGCTCGAGATACATGGAACGACGAAGCGGCGCGAGCGCCGCCACGGATTCCTCGATGCGAAAGCAAATGCAGCAGCGAGCGGAAATAACCGCAGAGCGAGGTACGTGAGAGAAGCGACGCTGTCCCTTGTGGTAAAATCCCGAAAGTGCTCATTCGAATGCTACTGTGCTAAATGTAGAAAGCGTACATAGGTACGCAAGATTTGGCTCGCTCGAATGAACGAAGATACTTCGGAATGCTTGCTCGGATACCAGCGGCACGGTTTTCTTTTTTATTTTTACAAATTTCACTCCAGGGAGCAAACAAACACACAACGATCCGAGAGTAGGTCGTATACTCACAAAAAAGCGACATTCCGTGCTTGATTAAGCGTTTATTTTTACGATAATCACATTTCTGCGACCAAACTGCCCCATACCTCGTCAGCCATGGTGGCCATGTTGACAGCGGCCGCTCAAACCGGAAATGCCAGCTTTCCGCGCTCCTATTGGCTCGCGTCGACAGTCGTTTCCGGTTCGAGAGGACGCCGCGCCGCCCGCGCGTCAAATATCTGGCAGGGCCAGATCGGTGGCGGCGCGCGTTTTTTCTGACGCGGGGCGTCGAGTGCGCGCCGTCGGGCGTAAAACGCCGGTTTGACGCGGCAAAAACGCTCCATGTAATCCGGCCTTTAGTTAAAACCAATCGAGCGTCAAATTTTGACTTTTTTTTCTCATAATACAGACAGAACTCTTACAGAAATAAAGCTTAAACCAAAAAAATTTTCATTTCACTTCGTTTTCTCCAATAATTCACTATATCCGTGATCGTTATAACAAGGTTTCACAGTAATGGCACCGTGAGACTGAGGCATAAACTGTAGCCATAATGGCAATAAAAGAATGTTTTGGCTTCCCAACGTCTAGATGTTGCACATACAATGTGATGAGAAAGGAGGCAAATTCAAGTAGCAGTATTATCAAAGGTTTCTTTATTCGATGAGGCTAAATTCTTTTGGTCCACTCTTCACACTGCATATTAGGAAGCCAAGTTCTTGCTGTGCTTTTCTACTGAATAAGTTCATATGCTTTCACAACATCACATTAACCCTTTCACTGTCACGAAAGTACCGGTGCGTTTTCGAGCTTTCCCTCCCCAGTGTCACCGACGTACCGGTACATTCTCTACTGTCCGTTCAAAACTTCGCGCCTGAGCACGAAGCTGGCGCACTGGACAGGCTGCGCCATCTGCAATATCTTTCTACAAGTTTGTATTTTCGCCCCACGTTGTGTTGGCATGTATATACTGAAGAGTACGGAGCGACCGCACCCACCCCCGCCACCTTGCGGTCGCTCCGCGTGCGCTACTATATCGCGCTATCGATCATGCGGCGCTCGGGTTTCATGGTGCATGCGTGCGGTTACGGGTTCAAGGGTTGTTCTGCTATCTGCCGCAGGTTTGCAGGTTTTTATTTTTATTCTGTTGGTGTGTCTGCTATGACGACGCGTCACGTTCAGGGGCCTGTGCTGCTGCCTCTCCAATAGGTCGACACATGACTCGATCGCTGCTTTCGCTCTCTCTTGCCGCGCCCTTGATTGCAGCTAGAAGCAGAAAAGGAGGTTGTTTTAGCCTCTTTCCACCTGCCTCCGTCATCTTGACTTCACAACGTGCCATTTCTCTCCATTGTGCGGGCCACTGGATGCGCAACCTCCGTGCGCGTGGTTACTTTCAGATGGCTGTCCGAGCGATACCTTTGACTGCAGACTGGAGCGATGGCTCTTTTCATTATAAATACGAGCTGGGCTCGGAATCGGACTTTCAAGAAGTATCGAGAAGTTTTTTCTTATCCTCATTTATCTAATTTATAATCAGGCTGATGATGATGTTAAGGGGGGACACCCCTATTAAAACTTTTTTCCTTATTTATGAATGGATCTGATTGAAACTTGCACGGTTATTATATTTTTCCATGCTGATTTAAAATATCTGATTAGTTTTCTTGTAGACGAAATAGTTTTCAAAATATTACCTAATTCATGTTCTTCATTTGGAGGTGAGTTAATTACTAAACACTTTATGGCATGATGAGAATAGACCTGCCAGAGTGATCTAGAAGGATCATAGAGTGCCGCTAGCCATGAATTAACGTGCTAGAAGAATTTGAACCAATGTTACACTAAGTCAAACTTTAATGAGTAAAAGCCCAAGTTGGCACCTAAAATTGATAATTAATTCTGTAAATGTTGCCGCATAATAACTGTACATATTTTAGTCCTATTGCACTGTCCAAGAGTTTTTCTTTCTAACAAGACAAGAATGAGAGCTGCAGCACAAATAGTTCAAGAGATATCTTTCCTCCAAAATTGCAGCACACTCAAAATTGTAGTTTTGAGAAAATGAGGAAAAACATTTCACAGTATGTAGGTGTAAATTATGTCAATGATTGATATGAAACAAGATCAGAAACAAGTGGAAAGTGATCTAAAGCAAAAATTAATGGCCTATGCCAATTTGAGCCAAAGTTGTGCAATAGGAAACATTTGAAAGGAAAGGTCCATTTGGGTGCGCTAGACAAGATAACCTACTCAGTAAATTTTCCTTTCTAGTCACTGCATTTACCTTGGTTTCATGAGAGTGGCAGGATTCCCTTTCTAAAAAAATTATAGCAATAGCAAGAACAAGACCGGAGATATTGATCTCCTCCAAAATTTCAGCACCCTCAAAAAATGTTGTTTTTGAGAACAGAAGGAAAAACATTTCAGAACATGTAGATTTAAATTATAGCAAGGTCTGACATATCAGTGTATGATCAGAAATGGTTGGAAAGTAAATTAAAACGAAAATTAATGTTCTATCCCAATTTGAGTCAGAGTCAAAGTTCACCATAAAAAAAAAAAAAAAAAAAAAAAACTAAAAAAAAGGCTGTCCATTTTGGTGCCAAGACAATCTTTTCAGTAAATTTTCCCCTACGGTTATTACATTTACCTTGGTGTCAAATTATACATCAGGTTAGCTTTCTAGCAAAAGAAAATAACTGTAGCAAGAGCAGGACCAGAAATAATGATCTGCTGACTGTCCAAAATTCAATTTTGAGAAATCGGCGAAAAACGTTGTGGTCATATTTTTGAATTACTAAGGTTAACAGCAACTCGATAAAATGAGTTATGGCTCGTTTTTGGTATGAATGCATCATTTTCCATCGAGATAATTGCCCCTGCAACTCAGACGCAAGTTTCTTTCGACAAAGTTTGCATTCCGCATGCCGTGCGTGATGCTATTTCGAGATTGCCGCTGCCGCCGCGCCACTAACTTTTCCGAGTGTTCTATCTTTCGCGCCCATGAAAGCTGCTTAGGTATCACTTTTTCATTTGCATCGTCGTGATTACGATGTTAGCACGCGGCAGGAATCTCCTCGAAGAAATCGTTCGCTCTCCTATCTGTCGTGCCGAGCACCATCGGCTTTGCCCTTATCGGCCCATCGCGGAGCGTCGGTGCTTCGTCGCTGATTGCTAATACAGGATGCCGCGTCACCGGTGCGCCTCTTTTCTCTACCTTTCTTCGGTTTTTAGGCTAGTTCATACTAGCCTAAAAACCGCTCAAACCTAAATTTTCCCCGTTTTACGCCGTGGTCGGGACGACAAAACGTCGCTAAACCAGTTAGGCCTAACTACGCGACCGTTTCAAAATGGCGCCAAGCCGCAAGCAGCCGACGCCGACAGCCAACCAAAAGTGGTCGTTTGGGTCACGTGCTTTCGGAGCCCAATAGCAGCGCGTGTTTCGCGCAAATTTGTCCCTTTGTTTTCCGCTTCGGGTGTTCACTCGTGGACGCCGACCGTGGCATGAGAATAGCCTGAATAGCAATCTTTCTAACGAGACCAAAATGATGCCGGTGGAGCGCGTATTTCTCGATCTGCGGCCGATGAAAACTCGGCGTGATTTGACCTCAATTTAAAGGGGCAAACGTTCAGATTCACAACTTTGAAGCGCTGTAACGTGCGAAATAGGCTGTATTTTTTAACCTAAATTTGCAGATAGTTGCGGAAACGTCTCGGGACCGCGAAAATGAAGAAATAAAAAAATCGACTTTTAGACCGATTTTCGGCCGCAAAGAGCCGTGTCCCATTAACAATAGCTGCAGAACACTGAAATGCACATATTGTGATGACTATGTTATTTGTATAGCAATCATAATCAAAAATAAATCACTATGCTTGTTCCCTGAAACCAATCCAGCACAGGGGTGAGTCACGGCCAGAAACGCATGACAGCGATAGAGTTAAGCATGAAGGTCATCCCCAGGCACTTAATGTCCTGCCCACGAGAAAAGCAGTACTTTTTGAGAGTGCAAAAAAAAAACATTTTCATAAAATTTTTGCAACTTAGAAGAAAAAGTTATAAAATAATAATATTTTTCCACACAGGTGACACACACAAAAAAAAGAAATATGACCTGTGCATGGCAACAATAAATATCAACATATTGATACGGGGCAGAAGGCTAGCACAAGAAACCACAGCAGGTGATGAACAAGTGTTCACAGCACAGCAGAGCAAAATACAGCAGGTGTTCAGGCAAGCCCCAACGGTTTCTTCAGCTTCGTCGTTTCTCACTCTATTTTCTATCGTCGTCCTCTTCGGTGGCATATACGTAACATTACCCCGCCACGAAAAGCACAGTCCCGGTGCGCACTAGGACAAACTACTGCAGGGGTAGTACGGCTTCATTCTGGCGACATGACCAATATGTACAGAATATTTCACGTTACACAAAAACTTTGACCCCTAGCGAAAATAGCACCAGTGGCCAAAGTAATGCAGAAGTTGCCACCTGGTAGTCTCGTAGTGCAAGACAGACTCTCACACAGTGGCAACTGATGGCCCCTGAAAATCGTTGACACTGTGCAGATAAGGACTGTGCCCTTTACAATGCGCAGGATTTCTTTAGATCAGTGCATGGCGGCCGCGGAGAGATTAGAAATGAAAGCGAAACTTGTGGGCAGACGCCCGTTGGCGTTCCAGGTCGATATGATATTGTTTCACAGTCCGTGATAGAATCTGTGAACCTGCGTTACTTTCTCTGATCCTATAATCGCACAAAAACTTGTCCTTAGATGTGTGAGACTCGGAAAAAACATGTTTCCGTGGGACAGCAGCACACGGTGCTGCCATCCTGTTTTTAAGCAACGCGTGCATGTCACATGACCCGGCTCCGAAGGGGAGGCGGCGAGGTTAAATCTCAGTGTGTGGCGAAAAAAAAATGAAACAAAACGAAACTTAGAGATTAGTTTCTCTCCTATCTACTGGATGGCACTAGCTGTCCAGGAGCACTTTGAAAGTGCGAAAATTTGTTTTGTTTTTTTACTGCCGTAAGTGGACTTTTCATTTGAATAGGCGTGGGCAGGAAAGTGTTAAACTGGTTTACGCAGATCAGGCTAACAATTCATTACTGCAAGTGTATTTTTCTGTTTTCCTGATTTTTTTTTTTTTTTTTCAAATGAATAGACATCTGCATTTTCTGCTCTAATCAGAGGACATGGAAAGCAATTTAATGCTTTCTTATTCATGAGCCATGGAAGTACTAGAGACTGAAGTTCTTTCACATTAATTGCTGTTAAATCTTGCAACACAGTCAAGTTAAATTTCAGACTTAAAAAGCTGCTCAAGACTGAACGCAATACTCACAAGCTTCACATTGCTTGCTCGGAACTTTGTGAACCAGGCATTATAACAAAGAGCAGATATGATTGGCACCAGGTCTCTGAAAAGTAAATATATGTTCATATAGTAAGACAAAAAAAGAGAAAGTGCAAGAACCAAAGAAACAGAATACAGTATTTGTACTGCTGGAAGGCAGAGGATGCTGCCCAAAACAAAGCAATGTGTGTGCGCACGTTTCGAAAAAAAAAAAAAAAAAACGGCACCGAGGCTCCATGACCATTTTTTGTTTTTAACGAAATTTTTATATGTGGTGGGTAAATGCTTCAACAAAAAGGAATGAAATTTAGTTTTGCAAAATATGTCAGTTTTCTCGAAAAAAAAAAAAAAGTCTCATATCACTAGAGGTGAAAAACTCCATTTTCACAAATTCAAAAAGTTGCAAGCTTGAAGTAAGGCTGCTTGGGCAATACAATTTTGCCATGCATAATTGTGTACTCAACAAATTTCTTCAACTTTTACATTAAGAGGAGCTATTAAAGCATTTTTTTTTGTGTCGCAGTTGCTTTAGTAAAAAACTGCCAAACGTTGCTCTGGGAGTGATCCATTGCAAAAAAATCAATGTTCAGCCCTACAGTCTGGCACGAAGCGTTAAGTTATTGTCACTAAATCTTTTTCTCTTTACTATTCAGATTGTTATCTTCTTAATTTCAGGCAAAATTTCTAGCTCTAGACCATTAGTGTTTCCTCCAGAAGACATTGAAATGGACAAAATTCGAAAGCAGCAAAAAGGGACAAAAGTGATTCCAATGTTTAAAAAATAATATTTTCGATTTTTATTAAAATCTCCCTCAAGAACCCTCAGTGCCCCAGAATTATAAAGTACTAAGAAGAGTTGTGTTATATTGTTTAAAATCATAGCACTAAATATAACACTCAGAACTTCAAAAATATCAAAAAATAGATAACTGATTTGAATTGAAAAAGCAAAAGCGCATCACTCCTGGAGCAAGGTTTGCAATTTTTTTGCTAAAGCAATTGCAGCAAGAAGAAAATGCCTTCAATAACTTTCCTATTATTAAAAGTTGCATAGATTCAGTAAAAGTAATGCGTGACAAAAGTTTAGTCATCTAGCAGCAGAGCTCCAAACTTGTAACTTATTTAAATTCCAAAAACAGCGTTTTTCCACCTCTAGTGATATAAGATTTTTTCCAAGAAGGACTACGGCGCATCTTGCAAAACTGAAGTTCATTCCTTATTGTCTAGTCATTTGCACATCACAAATAAACATTTCATTGAAAACAAAAAAGACCATATACAATAGACCCTCGATGCGGTCCTGGTTCAAACGATTTCCCATTTCATACGCTCAAAATCGTGGGCAGTAAAACAACTTCCTAGAGTTATGCTATTTATCTCCCGGTTAATATTTTCTTGGATAAAACGATATCATAGCTACTACATTCGAAATTTCGACAAGCTGTGGTCGTCTATTATGTTTTGAGTTCAACCAGACATGTGCTAACGAGAGCTCGCGACATGAGGAACTGACCAGTGGCGGTCTTCCTGCCACAATTGCTTTCCTGCAGTGCCCAGGTGCAAAGGGGGAAAGCATCAAAGAAAGCCAACAAAACAAAGTACAAGACACCCGTTCCAGCGGAAACATGACTTCCATGAGGAGAAACGTGGTAGCTTCTTTGCGGTGCCTTGGGGCATAGGGATCAACCATTTGATAACCCGCATACGGGCATACTGGGTCTGGAGCAAGCGGCGTGAGCAACAACTCGACAGCTGTAAGCCATACCATTGGCTTCTCCACATGTCACTGTTGTGAGGGGGCAAAACATCCGAAAACCACCAAGGAAACGATCCCAGCTCGTCCCTCCCTTCTACAAACTGGGTTTGTTACTAAATCTCTTCCGTGCTTTGGACAGCGCAAATACGGACTGAATTCGGCGAGAGCTAGAAAAGGAGCTGTGCATACCGGATGTCCACAAATGCTAATCTGCACTTTTATGCAGTGAAAGTCAATTCTAAATGCCTTTGTACCTCATGAAGCAGTTAAATGTTTAAAAATCAGGCGGTTCGGATCATACATTTTCCCGGACAATACATTTTTCCCCCATATTTTTTTAAAACGTATCAATAAGGTTTTACAGTATAAAGTCGAATCCGGATATATCGAACTCGAAGGAAAACGCAAAATAGTTTGATATATCTATCATTCGATGTGCAGAAATCGGCTTGAGACGCCGGCTGTGATTGTGAAAAATGATACTGTATTTGTCGCATAATCAGCCTACTCGCAATGAACCCACCCTCCACTTTTGCCCCCGAGAATATGAAAAAAGAAAGGACGTTAGTCAAAGCCGCATCCCTCCACTTCAGCCGTTACATACACAGCTCATTTATCAGCAGTGCGCCAAAATGCTGAATAGTGATAACGTCACGTCGTGTTTATCTTTTGACTATGTTTTTATATTAGCTAGTGCCTGTGATGGTTTGATTGCACAAGCCAGATTGGATTTATCATGCCCCGCTTGCGGCGGGCAGAGTCCACTGCCACAAAATCATTGGAAAGCATGATAGCTGCAAATGCCGTTTGAAGCGAACAATGCTAAAAGCCGGAGTCATGATCACAGCTGACCGTGTGCTTTCATAGATTCATAGGTGCAAGGATGGACAACTCTCAGAAAAAAAATAAAAAGGAAAACTGCCGCTTCTTAACGTCCGCAACCGCCATAGCTGCGGACGTCATGCTGAACATGCGCCACCGCAAGTTCAGCATGACGACACAAGATGCACATCGCACGTCAGTTGCTGCACACAGAGGGTTTACAACACACACTGCAGAAAGCATCTAACGTTCTGTCCACGGCCACGGGCTGAGCTGGCTTGTCGGCGCATGCGTAGTGCGCGCTGCTGTGAACAAAGACCGCGAAAGGGGAAAGAGGGAGGAAGGGGTGAGAGAAAGCTCGGCAGAAGAATGGACACACAAGGGGATATCCCATGAGTTCAATACAACCAAAATTCGAATTACCCGGGTTCGATATATCCGGGTTCGAGTGTATATATAGTCATTTAAATGCAAACTCTAGAGTTGTATTTTACAGTGAAATGACACACAGTAAAATAAACAAGACACAAAGCATTTCACCATTCCCTGGATATAGGGGCAACTCCCAAAGCATTCACCTTATAATGATAAGGCATGCCCGGAGAACAATTCTGTTATTAAAGACTAAAAAGCTTTATTGAGCAAGTCAACTCTGCTAATGAGTTGTGACAGAAACTTAATCATATCACTGCCTTTTAACAAGGGATCGATTTACTCGGAAAAGAGTCACACAATTTGCTCATACCATGTCAAACATTACGTGCGGCTAAATCATAGTTCTGTGCTTAGATTCCAGGTCCAGATTCATAGATAACCTTCATACGTGGGGCCCTTTACAGAGTTCCTCTGTGTTTCTTTTAAAGAAACACACAAAAATTCAGGTACACAGAAAAATTGTCAGCTTATTACCTTTTGCAAACTTTTACTGCTGTTACAGACTTCAATCTTCAATATAGTAAACTGAAGCTGGCTACATTTAAATTAGGCACAATCATTATTTGTAGCCAGCCTTTCTCGGTTTTAGCCCTTAATTATGACATCACTAAATGAAGTAGTTTGTTTTACTAGTGCGGTCATAGCTACGAAAACCAGTAAAACAGTTCAGCCAACAGAGCTGATTTTTCATATATAAACAAGTAAAAAGCACACTCACCGGCCTTCTAGGTGATCAAAGTCTAACAATGAGAGCTCTTTTGTGTCATGAGACAAATATATAGTGTCTACATCCTGAAACCAGATACAAACCAAATATTGTATTCCCAAAGCGCACTGCTGGCAAGCATGTAGTAACTGTATAGGTGCCTATGCACTAAGCACCAGATTGAACATTTTCAACCTAAGCATGTGCAATTAATTACCAGGGCACACAGAAGTCATCACCTTCACTAAACATTAAACTGCATTAAACTATCAAAATCAATGAAAGAAGAAAAACAAAACAATGTCATTCTCTTGTATGTTAGCACCAGCAATCTTAAACACTGTCTAGTAATTATCGTATTTGATTGAATGTAATATGTCTTTTTTTTTTTTAAAGGAAGTAGGAGTAAGAAATTGCTTTACTGCGTTATAATCACATACAATTTGGCAAAAAAAAAGCAGACTATCCCATAATTACTCACACACTGATTGCTGTGTAGCACAGATTAGCCCCCAACTTTGAGATAACAAAGCAAAAAAGAACTGTGGTTGCAAATCCATTGCCAAGCAACACAAGCTCCCAGTGACAACTATTTAATGAAGGCTATCAACACGGCGCATCACATATCGAAGCATTGGGGAAGCTTAGAAACAATACACTTGCACACCAAGTGTTAATTTGATTGTCTCAAAAGGAATGTGACAGAATGTACAAGGTGTAGAGTCTGTCGTCTATTTTTAATTTTTGTAAACGCACTCAGCATACACAATGTTGCTGATGTTGCATACTAACGGCTAACGATTAGGGCTCAAGAAAAGCTGCGCATTGCTCATTTTCACGTGCTATACCGATACCGAGGAAAACAATTTTGTCCGATACCAATACCGGGGAAAACATTTTCCTCCGTATCAGTACCTGACGACATCGAACTCATGTGCCGCCTCAAACAAAATTTCTCAACTGTGTCAGGTGTGAAAAACGGGCAGGGAAGCTGCAGTTTCAGTTATACATGTGGCACCAAAAAAAGAATAAGAAACACTGGAGCGGAGTAGATTGGAACCCAGGAATCTCTCGTTGGAAGCGAGTATGGAAAATCGTAGCTATCACAGCATCCGATCACCCCAGGTGCAGACTGCAACACTCTCATGCTGTGCTTTGCACATCACGGTCTCTATCAACTTCTATCCCTGCTTGATTTAACTACGTTAAAACAATCTTTTTTTCGGCTTCACCTTAAGAGCACTAAAAATTGGTAGTTATATTAGAAATTTGTTTAAAAAAAAAACTGAAATCGCTGGCTATAACCCGATCCTAGAAAAAAAGGGCATGCTTT
The DNA here is from genome assembly GCF_055883805.1 of Amblyomma maculatum. Lineage (NCBI taxonomy): Eukaryota > Metazoa > Arthropoda > Arachnida > Ixodida > Ixodidae > Amblyomma > Amblyomma maculatum. The sequence continues at coordinate 189,358,047 of NC_139344.1, forward strand.
GCTTTCACTCCATTGCTATACCCAGTTATTGCCGAGTATCGCCACACTGCAGCTGCTGCAATTGCTTACATGTCACTACAACAAAGCGACTCTACTACACAGTGAACTTCGACAAAATGCTGTCAAATGGGCTTTTTTAGCCTCTTTGCTGTGCATTACTTAGTCTTGTTCAGAACAAGGCCACACTATTTAATGCAGCACTACACTGAACTAGGCTCACAGCAGCCCAGCCTTGACTGGGCCAAGGCTTGAAGCCAACGGCATGAGCTGGGTCTGGATCTATTCATGCATGTGCCTGCTTTGGGCTCGTGATGGCTCACTGTGGGCCTGAAATAGGGCCAATGGTCCAGGTCCAAAGTTGAAAATAATCACCCTAATTTACAACTTAGAATATGGAAAAATAAAACATCACCCGACAGTAACATCAGCAACTGACAACACACAATATGAAAACAATGTTCAAATGCCCGGACACATTTTTCCTACTTCCACTCTTTGAGAGTGTCAAGACAAGACTAGTGTTAAGTGTCCACTTGTCCCAGCCTCAGTTTAGCATTACAACCATAGCCCCTCCCACCCCCACACCAAAAGCAAAAAAAAGAGGTAACGAAAGATAGGCTCTGTTTATATTGGAACCTTACCCATGCCACATCTTCTCTAAAAGGGAGTCCGTGAAAGTCGCACATGCAGATGTACTGAGCTGAGAAGTTTCCACATGGACCTGGCTCTGAGGCTTCGGCCGACTGGTTGAACTCGAGCATTGGCTGAAGTCTCACGGCTGGTACTGCTTCCACTCGTCTGATTATCAACCTTTGAAAGAACATGAGCAGCATGTGTACTTCACAAATTTAGCGAATGATTTTTTTTACGCACAAACAATACAGAAAAAATTAGTCTTCCATGCAGCTCCGTTCAGTAACTACATGAGTTGCAATGCCACTAATGTAGCTTCACTCGTGGTAACTCTCTTTACTAGGTCTAAAAACTTACTAATTTCTAGTATCATGCAACAGTTGTTGCCTTTTCCACAAGGAGCAGCAACCCCATCAAACCTCTCTTAAGGTCTATGTCAGGCTGTTGCCTCCACTACTCACCTGGGTTAGAGCAAGCTCATATAATTTATTCAGGAAATTTTAGATATATAAGAAAGGCCAAAACTTTCCTTTCATTCTGACCTTTAAGAGAACAGAATTCCTTACCGTAAAGTATTATACAGTAGAATCTCGGTGATATGAAAAAATTTGTATCATCTGAACATTCATATCATCAAAACGAACAAAAATAAGTATGCAGAAGCATAAGAAAGGCAGTCGCGCATATCTGTTTACATCCGAGATGTTTTATTACGGTCGCTCGGTCATAGCTCGGCACTCGTGGCGCACACACACAGAGCGACAGTCTATCGCGACATCAGCGACGCGCGGACCGCGTGCCTCTGCTGACTTCTCGCGCCACGTAAAGCACGACAAGAGACAGCAACGTGCCAGTCGCGTGGCACCACAGACTGCTCGCGATGTGTACAGGGCGACTAGCTGTCACGAAGCCTACGATGTGCGGCCCGTGCGCGCCTGCCACGTGCGCCGCCGACTACTACTCACGGCCGCGCGCCGCTGCAAACCGGCGATATGCGGCCCGCCCGCCTCCGCGTATTTCTCGTGGCGCGTACAGCATGAATGGGGATGGCGACACGCGGGCCGCCAAGAAAACAGAGAACGGCCGACAAGAAAACCTCATGAAAACAAAATACCCTAACTGAAATGCAGTCCTTTCCTTCAAGATGACATGTGAGGACACTACTAAACAAAAACAAATTTTTTTCCACTAAAGGAGTGGAAGTTTTTAAACAAGTACGAGTAATAGCCAGCATTACAGGTGGTTACTGTTTTAGCTCCAGTCAGCTGTAGTAAGTAGCTGACATCACATCTGCCAACCTGGCAAAACCAATACTCTGGAGAGTTTTCATTCATGCCAAGGGAGCAAGTGGGGGTAGTGTGACCAAATTTTCAGGCAGTGTCCAATGAGTCATTTTGAACGGACCTAGCTGTGACAGACATTGCTAGCTTCCGAAACCTGTAGAAGTAGGTTTGCTCACAGCATGGTCCAGATTGGTGGCCTTCACTGGCAGCAGATGCTGGAGGCTTGTGTTACACATTCAAGAGTGAAATTCAGTTCCAGTTTCAGATCAAGTTTGCCACTATAAGACACACTGTCGTTACATCCATACGTTGTGGCAAATGGAAAAATATCTCCCTTTTCTCAATGTCGCGAAGTGTGGAAAATCAAATTATAAGATCCCAAAAACATCTGCAAATATCTCTTCTTGGGCTCTGACAGCACCATGACTTTAAGCACACGATAATTCTAACTTTACACTGTGCACCGCAAAAAGACGGCCTAGCTCTAGACATACACTCAAGCAACTACAACAGCAAACATGAAATGCAATGTCCCACAGCAACTTTGCCTTAGGCTTGATTTGGCTTTGATCGGCTTCTTAGCAGATGGTGCTAGTGCAGCCGTTGATGGTGATGCTAGCAATTACGATGCAGCTGCATGCAGATTCCACAGTAACGCTTACACAAAAACTATTCTTGCACGGGCAGATGCCACTTATCGGCAGATACAGGGCAGTGGTCATACAATCGGAAAGTTCAGTCGAAAATCTGGAGTATTCCAGGCAAATCGGGAGGGTTGGCACATATGTGACACTCTTGCACACTTTTAAGTTGGTCCATTATTTCTAAACAATAGCAGAGACATGGCCAGTTACCTAGTCTGAGGCAGCAAAAAAACTTCCTTCAATTTTTCATTTACAAAAGAGTGGTAAACAATTTAATGTATTTCTTGCAATTATTGTATTTAAGTAGCATGTAAACCCTTGCTTCTATGTCTCCACAACAGTCACTATCAGTATAGCTGTGAAACGCTGAGTAATGCTGCTTCACTCGTTTAAAATGTTAATGGTGGCCAAAGGTTCAATAATTCCTCATTATGTTTGGACACAAAAACCTGGTGCTGTATGTAACACCTGCCTGCTTTGAAAAACTGTTATACAGTAGCCACTAGTCTGCACATCAATCATTCTTGAAAAATGTGGCAAAGAAGGTCATAATATAGTAAAAACGCATTCCCAGCAATGCCTGCGTACGGACTTCACATACAGCAAAAAAAAAAAAAAAAAAAAAAAAAAAACATTGCACGATTCTTACAAGGAATATAAGATACTGCCTCTCAGATGAGCGTTAAAGAACTTTTATGAACAGCAGCAGACTGTTTACGTCTTGCAGTACTCTGTTACTCAAGATAACACCTCTAAAGCATTAGCTTTAGAGCTGCTAACTGTAGCAACGGCTAATAACTGCATCATACTTTCCCAACATTAAAACTTTGCTTTAATTTTCTGCACCAGAGTGATACCTCAATTACATAGCATGCTTCATGGAGGGCTGCAGACTAGTTTAAACAAGCTGATGTTCTGCAATATGCACCAAAGCCTTCAGAATGTGAGGTCCACAATCCAAGCAAACAGGCATTTCTGGATTCAACCCCATTCTCTTTACGTTCCAAGTTGAGCCAGTAGCCTCAATCTCGGTAATAGACCAACACAGACACTTGGCAACAAGTATCAGTTATGCACGAGTCCCGCCCTGCCAATTTTTCCACTACTTTGCACCAATGAACAGTTCTAGAACACAGTTGCTCACATAAACTTGTCAGAGTAAAAACAAAAGCAACTTACTCCAAAGGCACTTGTGGAAAAATGCTTTTTACAGCAGTTCCTAGCTGGATGATCATGTGGTCAACATCATTCGATTCAGGATCAACTGAATAAAATGTGTAAACTTTGTTGTCTATGGTCAGGCAGAGCTGTAAAGTTAAGAGGAAAGAATAAAATGAAAAAGGATGCTTTGCAGAGTGTCTTAGCCCAAGTGCATGTTACATAGAATACAAATTTCAGAAAACACCACGTGAATCCATGAACAAAAAAAAAAAAAAGAGGTGAGGTATACCACCTTCTACATCTCACCTGGTTTGGCTTTTTGCTTTCTACAGTTTGAATCTCCAAATAATGAAATGAGTGCTCAATCTGAAAAAGAGAGGTATGCAGCACAGCAATTATTAATTTTTGCTGAGCTCCCTCACATGGTGGCCAGAACCAGACAAATGCACTTACCTTGGTTGGTACTTTGGCAGTGAGGATAAAAAATCTACATGAAGAAAATGCCTGAAATAAAAATAATTTGAAAATACACCCTAGGGCCTTTATTTTTTTTTTTTCTATTTTTTAACACCAAGCACTTTTAAAGTTCTATAAGGTTTAGAATATAAAGAAAAAAGGCCACAATAATGCCAGCAGTAAATTTAAAGGAACTACCTTTTCCATACTACTTTTTTTTCAAAAATTCTCCTATTAAACCAAAAACTGACAATTATGACATACAATAGGCATATTATAGTTGTAGAAAGCTTTCATAAATTGCAGTTTTCTTTCTTTGATACAGCACAAGCAGTTCCTAAATCATAATAAGCTATGCAAGCCTAAATTCCCTTGAATCAGGTTTAGTGCTGCAGCGACTTTTTGATCGGCAATTGAGAATAATGACAAGATAGTAATAACCGCAGCCTGGTACATGCAGCTATTGTTTTCCAAAGAAAGATACATTACCAGCACTCTGTTCTCTGTCTTGTCCTGCTTGACTTCCAAGCGCACCATGCACTTGAATGACACCTTGGCACTGCGGTCCAGCACATGTCTAATGCTGTCTGCATTTGGACAAAAATAAAACCAAGCAAGCTTTGTGTTTTTCATCAATCTGTAGAAGTGCCTTAAGTACAGAAAACACTTTCTGCATGTTTTTTGGCTTAGCTGTGCACCGGGAACACTAATTCTGTAGCACGACTCCATGCACAGTCAACAAAAAAAAGGGGGGGGGGCTTACGCTCTGCCTTTAAGGGCATGACGCAACAGTATTAATGGCTCACATCTCCGGCCGACCTCTCCACCTTTCTTCTCATTAAATTATTCTTTCTCTCTTTTAATTTGCACCGCTATTACCCCACACATACTCATTAGCATAAAGTCACAAGCTAGCACATTATACAAAAGAGACCACCTGACATAACTGTAAGGTCCCACTTTAACCGAGCCATATGAATGTGCCAATGCGACCTATGGGCAGCGTGTCTAACCCGAATCCAATGGACCTGGAGAGCTGTATCCTGATCTCACCCTGCCATTTCAAAGGCAAGCCCGAGTTGGCAGCACCTGCAAAACGCAGCCACATGTCATGTGGCCTTGTGATGTGACACAACCCCGCAACCATCAATGCACAGCCTGCCACCTGCCAAATACCACCTGCCAGAGGCATACTCCTGATTTTTCACTCATAACACCGGCAATGCCGACGCTGGATTCTCTGAGAAACAAGGCCTTTAACTCCAATGCGTTAAAAAGCTAATACCATAACAACCTTGCACAGTCGGCATGTCACGCAGTCCATGCCATGAATCTATTTCTCATGCTAATCTGAGCTGATTACAGTACGACAATATTTGCCGTCACTAAGCGTAACAATGCATTTCACTCGCTCCAGTGCTCAATCCATGGGGTCAACCCCCTTATGCTTACAGAAAGGTAGCATGAATTTAAAGGTATTCCACTACCCAGGTTAGGATGCACACCAGCAGTTGTGCATCTGTATGCCATCATCAAACCAGTGACCTTTACTCAACATCTTTGGTTAAAACTGAAAACAGCTAATGTGACTGCACTCTTTAAAAAATGTTAGGCCAATTTGACAAGCATAGGCTTAAAATATGCAATACTCTACATAAGGACCAACATAAACTGTCCTAGTCGAAAGAATGTAAGAAAATATAGCTACAGAGTGCATACCGCTCAAGATGGCATATTTCTGCACTGTCCACCGATGCATTTCAGTTTACATATGCAACACAGCAGTGCCACAGTTCTTAAGCGTAAAGTGATGTGCAAAACAGCTAAAATTACAAATGTATTAAGTGTAAATGTCGACTGATTTAGATTTTGCTACAGCTAGTGACAAGTGAGACATGTGGTTGACCACAAGATGGATTTCATAAACGCAATGGGTGCTCTGCCACTCTGGACATCAAATATTTATTTGCTTTCAATGGTGGCTTTCACACCAAAATAAAACTATTTCCATCAATTACCGATCACTTATTATATGCCTTAGAAACATTTTCTTCTCTTTTTGGCCAAACTAATTTCACTCAAAGAATATAAACCTAAAACATACATACAAGCAATTATCAAAGCATGCCAGTAACCAACAAAAGTGCCAGTGGGTGTCTACTGAATGATATAAAAACGTTATGAGCTTCAAGGAGTACCCAAGAGATCTCTATCCAGGCTGCAACAGATACAAAATGCAATTTCGCAATATGTTCTGCAAGCACACATAATTTGAACAGATGCACTCCTTCTTTCAGCATAGGTTACAATTGAACACTAGTCCCCCTCCTAGCAAGAGAGCAGTTGTGAAGTCTTCCTTTGCTTTTCAATAGCTTTATTCTTTTACCTTCCTTTCCAATACTCAAACCAGAACTATGTGCACTATAGCAAAAATCTGTCTGAAATCAGAAGCCTGAATGTCAGTCAACTGCCCTGCGCTTACCACTCTCATTTGGCACGTCGAGTGCTGTAGTGCACATGTATGTGTACATATCCATTACATATCGACAACAAAAGAATAAAAATAACCCAGTTTTCAGATCCAGTACTTTTTAAGAAAGAATGCAATGCAGCTAATGAAAGTTGTCATTTCAGCGATATTATGCTACATTTCAGCATGCGAGAAAAGTGTAGTGTCAGGTTTCTTTATATGCTTTCCAATGCATGGATGCAAGCACGCACACACGCACGTACGCGCTCGCACGCACACACACCCATTACACACACACACACACTATATATATATATATATATATATATATATATATATATTAATTAAGTACAAGTGAAACTGATGTCACTAAGAGGAATTCATAACGAATAAATATTTTACATGCGTTTCTAGTGACACCATCGTACTATGATCACTATATGGTGAATTTTTATAATAAAGAGAAATAATTTACACTGATATCACAGCAGGTGCTGCACGAAATAACTGCTAAACGCAAAGCACATTCCATGATAAAACAAGTTTAAAGTACTTCGCACGGCTCGCACACTACCACAAGATGCCTATCTTGTACGCCCCTTGTAATTTCTCTGTGCTTGTAAACTAGTTCCCCCATTGTTTCGATAGATGGCCTGAGATATCAGTTGCGTCGACAAGCGCAACGCCAGAGCTGCGATGCCTCGTAAAGCGTGTCACCAGACGATGGAGGGAGGGCCCCTCGGATGTGCGGACAGAACGTCGGCGCTCAGTAAACGTCCAATCGGAGAACGTCAAGCGTGAATAGTTACGCTATAAACTAACTAAAAATTATTCACAGTCGTACATTACATGAAATGAAGAGTTTACTCCGAGCGCAAGACTACGCAACGGCAAAGGTACAAGATGAGCTGCTGGCGATTAAAAAATAATAAAATGAGCAGACTCAGCGCGCTGGTCCAGCAAGTTTGCCGTAGTTGCTAAAGGCCTGCAGTTGCTTACGGTATTCGTAAGAGGCGACCGATTACAAATTATTCGAGAAAAAGGAAAGCAAGTATATATACGACACCCAGCTTGCAACTGACAGGTAGCTAATCACCGATGCCTTCGGAAGAGAACACCTACCGCTCAATTCCTTCGTAATAGCGTTCTTCGTGGACATTATTCCTCTTCAGAGTTTTCTGTCATCAGATGTATCCATAAAACCGCGCTACCTTGGTTCAATCGCAACAGCATAACCACAAGACAAATATTTACTTAAAAAAATTCCCGGCCACAACCTTACTCTGCCATTCCCACTTCTGGGATCAGCACCGACTGCGGGACAGCATTTTTTTGCTGCCGTTTAAACTTTTTGTACTTAAATATTTTAAGTACAGGCATGAATGCAAGTAATATTAATAATTAATATGAATAAAAATAGTAACTCATGACGTTTTATATCTGCCTGCGTTATATCTGTGCCTTTCAGCATTTTTGCGTCACCGTTTCGGTGCGCGACGGCGGCGGTAGAATAGTCAAGGCGCCGAGGAGATTCGTGACCGAGTTAACCGAGGTACCGAAGGACCGAAGCTCGGAATTCGAGGGCTCGGTTTGCGCGTGTTATGGCTGCGTTGCAGGCTCTGAAGGTGGTACTCAAAAGATCTGCTGCAAAACCTGCCGTCGTTTGGCGCAGAGGCTTGCGAGGTTAGTAAGCGATAGCTGCGTTGCTTGCGTGGTGCCAGCAAGTACGCCGTTTTTGATAGCGCAGTTCATCACTTCCTGAAGAGACCACTTCAGCATTCACTTGAACAAAAAGTGTTGAAAGTATGGACGAAACGGAATGTAGTGATATCACTGCGCGAGCAGTGGAGTTCCTAAACTGGCGGAAGTATAATGAAGCGAAAGGTTTCCTATCCGATGCTGCACCTGACGTCATGTTCGCTCATGGATGGGACCTCGTTTTGCCCGTTCTGTCTGCAATAGAAAAGGAGATCGACGCAAAATGTGACGAGAACGTACGTCTATGTAAAGAACTGCTTGAACTGATAGGGTCTCGCGGCAAGCCTAAGGAGGTTCTCATTTCTTTACTAGAGCACCTCCAGTTGGTTAAATCCAACGCGGGATTCCATGCGGTTCTCCAATGTCTTCAAAAATTGCTACAGAGTCCTTTAGGGAACAAGCTGAAGTTTTTGAATATGATATTAGAATCGCTGTATAGTCATTTAAAACAGCTGTCGGCCGCCCTTGCCAAAAATTCTGGGGAGCAGGCTTCTGACGATGTCGGTACTAAAACGCTAGAGAATGAGGATTTTAGCTGCTGCTTGAATGCTATGGCCGAATTTTTCTCTGAAGTTGCACGTGACGGTGATCTTCAAAAAAAATCGCAGTTGGTCGAGTACCCTCGTACAGAAAACGAGCTGTTCTTGAGATACCTGATGCTGTTTCTTGGTGAGGTCGCTGTTTTGGATCTCCAGAAGCGACCTGACGCATTTCCAAATTTTGCTCAACTTTCAGCTGAAAGCCTTGTAAGCCACATAAGCAGCCGTACTACTGATTTGATTAAGTTATGTATTTCAAGAGAGGAGAGACGACAATGTAAGGAAAAATCAAGGGACACTGAGGACCTCCCAGAACCCGTGTCTCCTATCTGTCGGGCAGTCTTAGCCTGGTTGATATTTGTGGAAAATCTTGAGCAGGACAGCGTGCCTTGTGTTTATGCAAGTCGATATGTATTTGAACATAACTTACAAAATATCATGGTTCTGTTATCGCACAGTTCAGGAAATGTTGTTGTTAAAGGAGTTGCACTATGTGCCAATATGGTGTCTCGTCTCAACTGTGGAGAGTTCTGTTGCTTGGACTTGGATAACAGCAACTTGATGTCACTTTGGCGCTGCTTGGGCAAAGTAATGATCTACAGTGATTCAAGTAAAGCTCGGAAGACAGCTCTGCATGCTTTACTTGACTACATCAAGTGCTTCAAATATGAGGCAAGATACATCCTATACTGCCGAATGCTGCAAGTGGAAAAACACACTGGGTTACGTGGCTTATTAATAGACCTCTACCGCAAGGACATGCATGCCACTTTAAAAACAAACTTTCAAGATACCTTCTTCGGAATCAATTTTGTCGACTTCCTCAAGATTATTGTGTCGAACTTTTCTTCACAGAATGGAGTGGACATTCTTGATGACAGTGACTCAGTGTTGGCAGTGCTCAACCTTCTGCGCTACTCTGCTTTTGTGATGCCACACCAAAGACAGATATGTGCTAAGGCAAGCCAGTCTGTGTGTGAAATTGCAACGAGCTACACAGGCCAGGTGAAAAAATTATTGGATCAAACAAGAATTCATTACGAAGCCGAACTGGAGCACAGCAAAGAAGAGGTCAAGTGTGGCAAGAACCCCAAAGATAGTTTGTTTCCAAGTTTACCTCCAGAACAAGAAGCTGAAGTTCTTAAAACTGCACTGACTAGGCTAGACCTTGTAGAAAGTGTGCTAGTCCTTGCAGTTGATACTCTCAGTCATTGTGTAAATCAGTTACTACAGTAAATATGTTTTCTTCTGCTGTTGACTCAAAGGGACCATTTGGTTATGACTAAAGAATGGTTGTGCTCACTGTTGGCTGTTATCTTTTGTGCAGTGGTATATTTTAGAACTAATTTTGACTTCAATATTGTTTACATAACAGTATTGCAATAATTGGCAAAAAATTCTACATTTGTGATTATGATGTTAAATGTACCAAGTTATGCTAAGGTTGCATCTACTGTTTGTGTTCATGTTTCATGGCCTTTTTTTTTTTTCCTTAAATATACCGAAAATGTTTCTAGACTGCTTTCCTTTGCATCCTTTTTCTTGGCAGCTGACCACTTCAAATGTGCTACAAAAGATACTACATTAGGTGGGCAAGAACAAAAGGACAGCATCAGTGATTTGGTTTCTGGGCAGGCTGGTGATATCAAAAACAGCATTCTCAGGTCTGCTCTTGAGTTCATTCCTCAACACGGCTGGACATTGAAGAGCATTGCAGCTGGTAAGATAAGAGGTTAAAAATGCTGCCTTTGCTGTCATTTTGCAAAATTGTGCAGATGGAAAGTTGGCTTTCATTGAATGCACAAAACATTCCTTTGTTCAAGGTGCCAGCTCCTTGGGGCTCTCCAGTGTTTCACATGGTCTTTTTCCGGGTGGGAGCCTTGATTTGATTACATATTTCTACCTATCTTCAAATGATGAATTGGAACACCAACTTGCTAGTAATGCCCAAAAAAGTGACCGCAGGTTAGATACAATTTCTGATCTTACCCTTATCATTTTCCTTTGCCTTAATGTTGTATCTCTTTTTTTCTTTTTGTGTGTGTGTGTGTGTGTGTGTGTGTACAGAGCTTTAACTAAAGGAAAGTCTGCATTCATCGAAGATGCTGTTTGGAAAAGACTTTCACTTCTAGAGCCGTATAAGAACACATGGGTCCAGGTGCATATAGTTTCTTTAATTGGTTTTATCAAGATTTTTCAAATGGTAAAGGTACCTGCACTTTTTGCACATTGCAACAGGCACTTGGCATCTTAGCTTTGCCTCAGAATGTCCCAGTTGCAGTGTCCAACCTGGGAGACCTGCTGGATGTCATTTGGTACCATGCAGGGGACATGTCAATTGATGTAAGCATTCCAAGCGTGCAAGGTGCCTTGTGGCATGTAGGTTGTAGCAGAGAAAGTCGAGACATATTGGCTCTTACTGCTTTTCCAATTTGCTTTCTTGCAGATGAGTTGGTACTCGAAAAGAGCTGTATTAGCTACACTCTACCAGAGTTCTGAGCTTGTATATCTGCAAGATAAATCTGTCGACCATGCTCAAACTCGGGAGTTTCTCAACAGGCGTATCAAAGAACTTGCTGCTTTTACAAGCTGTGTGGAACAGGTGTGTGCAGATTTGTGTGGCACAGACTTCTAAACTTATTTAATAGCACAAATGGTTTTATTTGAATATATATACTCCATTTCACAATCTCTGCAGCACTAAGAAAGGTAAGAGCAACCTGGGTTAATTGAGGTAACATACAGAATATAGTTGCCTTCCTACCATATTCTTAAACCATGGTTGACAGGCGTGTAGGAACACAACTGTGTAGCCATGTGGCTGCACTTTTGTGAATGCTAATAGCTTTTGCATGTGTGTACATAGTCTGATGAAAACACTAAATCTGTTGCGTTTTCATAAATGCTAGGTGAAACAAGCTACTGGCATGGCAAAAGATGTAGCAGAACTGGGTTTCTCTACGGTAAGTTTTCATCCAAGAGCATTTACACAATGGAGTGAATAGTGGTAAGCACGCAGATCAGCTGTGGGAGACCTATTCAGTAAGCCTTGTTTTAAAGTGCATATTGTGCACAAATGGCATGAAGTTAAAAAAAGGGCTCAGCTATAGCATCACATTCTTAGTGCAGTGAAGTACTAAAATTGCAAATAATGGAGAGCATGCTGCATTTGCTAGCTTATGCCTTTTCCTCTAGTCTTTAAACTGTCCACAAGCCAGCACCATTTGACAATGCTTTTGTATCAATGTAGATTGGACTTACAACTATTTTGTGCACCAATGTGGACAGTTTCTACCCAAACTTTTGAGCTCGGAATTTTTTGGTGCTTTAATGCTTGTTAGTAAAGGCCAATTTTTGCAAAACTGTTTTGGCTGTAATGAAATTACATAATGTAATGAAATTGACTTCACGTGTTCCTACTCGTAGCATGGTGGGATTTGTCTTGTCATGTTCTGATAATGTTTTCTCTTGCCTTTTTTTCCCTACAGCTAAAGAATGTTCTGGGCATTAATACATGGTGACAAAGAATTTTAAATTTGTGATGTTTACGACTTATCTTTAAAGGAAATAAATCTGAACAACCTTAGTGTACATCATGATCATTGCCACGACTATTGTATCATTGCTCTCACTGTCATACGGAATATTACAGGATCATAGTCCAGAAGTGGATGCTGCATTTTAGTTGATGCGAAGTGTAAAAATGGGACCGCTGGGCGCTAAAAGATCAGTAGAGAGCCCTTTGCATAAAATTCCATCATATATTGTTTATATATACTGGAGCTCGTTCCGCACCCATGGAAGAGTATAATTTTGGAGAAACAGCAACCTGCCATTAAGTCCTATCTTCAGTGGTGAACAACTAATACACTGCTTTTTAAAATAGGAAAAAAAAATGGTAAAACAAAGTATTTTATATTAGTGGTATGGGGGGGGGGGGAGGGGGGGGTTGCAGAGAGCAACAAACTCTCTGGTAACAGCATCACTGTAGTCTGATATACAGCTCGTCTCTGCTCTGATTGGTGCACAAAATTCCTCTGTAGCAAAAAGCAGTCTGCTGTTAAAGTTTTTCTTGTTGCCTAAACAAAACATGGATCCCTGTAAAGTTGTGAGTGTAAGAGTTTTGATGCTGCTGCCTTGTTTCATATTGTGAGACATGAAAATGTTGATTTAATTGTTTGCTGTTACGATTGGTTTATGGAGTAACACAGGACACCACTGACCATGGCCTTTGTTCCTTTGTTACCAACTATTGTTCTTTTTTAAGTTATATCCTACTATGTATAATACTTTAGAATGCATGATTTCGTGTTGGTGTAAAGAGTAGCTGTGTGTATAATAATGGTCTTGGGTTTGGCGTAGTTTGTACTTTTAGTTGTGTGTTCAAAAAGATTCCTGAAGGTAGACTGGTAGGCTGTGAGTGGGGATTTGAAATTAATGTGGAAGCTTGGGCAAGTTGGTAGTCGATCATTATTAACACAGCGTAATAGACGCAGTTGACGTATCCGTGTGCCGTGTGTGTGCCTCTTTTTTCATCACGTCTATTACGCTCTGTTAACAATGATTGTAGGTAATGTTATTAACCAGTGTACCAGATTAATGTTTGCCCTTATGCTAAGGTAACGTTGGTTTATACTGAATAATCAATGAATGGGTACTAATGATCAAGCTTTAAATGCACTCTGCTAACCAAGTAGAGTGCATCTTTCTAATCAAGTTTCTTTGGCAAGGGCTGCATATTATATTGGCATACTTTTGGGTAGGTCACACATGCTTCAAGTCACATAGGAGGGTATTGCTGGAAGTCGCACCATTTTCTAGATCAGTGCATGTTTTCCGACAAAATGTTTGTTCATGTACCAAAATACTTTACCTTTCAAAATATGTCCTACTGCTTGATAGTTACGGCATATGACTGGTGAACCCAAGCAAAAAGCAAGGCATCCATGCACTGTGCGATATTGGTGCACGTTAAAGAACCCCAAGTGGTCAAAATTCCTGGAGCCCTTCACTGCAGCGTCTCTCATAGCCTGAGTTGTTTTGGAATGTTAAACCTTATACTACACTAAACCAAATCTTTCACAATATGCTAATTGTGATAAAATGGTAAAATATTGTAATAGTATATTTCTTAATTGAGGATGTGATGCTAGCAGTTTACGTAGCAGTCATTTTCGTGCTCCATGCATTATCCTCACACAGATTGTAAGACATCTGCCATGTTGCTTGCGTGAAACAAGCAGAGTGAATTGCAACTTCAGAGGCAAATATCCTGGAACGTGCGCCTGTTAGAATTCTATTAAATATAGTCTATGCACATAACTGGCTCAAACAATATAAACATGTACACTAACTGCAGTAACTAGAAAGCTCAATTCATTTTAGTTAGGGTATCATTATCCTGTACTTCCTTTGTTGTCAATATTGACTTCTATGTGTCCCATTCCTAAAGACCTCTGATGAGGGTCTTTAAGGTATTAAAGTGAATGTTGATCAGTGTTAACCTGTAATTTTGTGCCAACCTGGCCTTGTAATTTCCATGTGAAAACTTTCTTGTACTACTAATCGTTTTACCCCACTGTGGTGGTGCAGTGGTTGAGGCGCTCGACTTCTGTGCCCAAGGATGCGGGATCGAATCTTGGCCACGACGGCCGCTTTTCGATGGAGGCGAAAAGCAAGGCATCCATGCGCAGTGCAATATCAGTGCACATTAAAGAATCCCAGGTGATAAAAATTTCCGGATCCCTCCACTGCGGCATCTCTCGTAACCTGAGTCACTTTGGGACGTTCAACCTCACAAACCAAACCATCATTTGTTATAAAAAATTGGCAGTGGCTTAGCTCAGCAATGCCAGGATATACGTAACGAGAGGTACAGGTTTCACCCAGTCTAATCACATGATCGGTTACATGGCGGCCTTCACGTCGTCTTCCATCGCCGCATCGCCTTCCAGCAAGGTCAGGGCACGCCGCTCTGCATCCTGACGCCATCTCTTGGCCAAGCGCTCCTCTCTTCGCTCTAGCATCTCCGCCTCTCGCTTGGCCTTGAGCCATTCATTCTTCCTGTTCTCAGCGGCCAGCCGCCAGGCCGCAACTTCTGGGTCAGACGAGTTGAGATTCTCCAGCATCGCTCGGCAGCGGCCCGACTCTCCTTCCTGTGGCAAGCGGCTATACCCCACGGCTGTATCACCCTTCATTTATACAGTGACGCAACCTCCTTACGCATGCGCAGTAGCGCGTGCCGTGCTGATGTCACTCGGCTCCTCGCACATGTGCACAGCTGGCGAAGCAGTCGGAGCAGCGGTGAGGCGTGCTGTGACGTCACTCGGCTCCTTGTTCATGCGCAGAACTGCACCTGTTGGAGGTACACGAAACGGCGAAACTGTGATCAATGTAGCTCTCACTACGAAAATTGACAAAATCTAATTTTGGATGACCGGTGTATATTTGAAGCCAAAGACTGGATCTAGGTACAGAAATTATGCATTGCCATTCTCTAGAATTGGATTAAGTAATGCATTGTTTTCTTCATTCTTGTGTTTGGCTTTATTTCATTGCATTTGCATTCCATTCCACTGTTGTGCCAGAACACTAAGTAGCAGAGAAAATAATTTTTCCACTGGTTCTCTGATATGTGGCCTTGTGCGTTTGTAAAAAGGCATTTATTGTGAGATCAGAACCACGTCTTCTTCAAACGCAATTTGTGTAAGATGTAAAAATGTGTTCTACAATATTGCAAAAGCAATACTACGCCAGGTCTTACTACCCGTCGCTGTGTGCCGTGTCTGTGGTCCCTCATAAAAAAATCAGCCTGCCATGAAGTTTGAATTCGCGTTACCCCTACGCCACAGGCAGGAGCTGCCAACTCTGGTCGCTCCTTTCATACGGGAGGGTGATATCAGAATCAGCCTGCCAGAACCGTTTGCATTCTCGTTATTCCTACTACACACAAGCATGTAGAGGAATAATGTAGCAGGCTAAAGGAGCTTCCGCAGTTGCTTTCGCACTTCAACTAGGGTTAACCAGAGCTAAACCACAACAAATTTTTTTGAACATGAAGTAGTCTTTGGTAATGCAGAGTAATAATGAAAAAAGTTCAGCAAAGACAGTAATGTTTATGTGTATGAATGCGAAAGCATTGTAGCCCTGCAAGTCAAATGTTTTCAAATGAGATTTTCGATTTGTATTAAAATTTTTTCCGCTGGTATTCTATTTCATGTGCATGCTTGTGTATTCGACATGCACTGCCATACTTCATAGGGCATCTGGGTGTCGTAATCGCCAAAGCCTCTGTTTCAAGTCATACCATTGGAAATAAATGTTGTTGGTTTGAATCCATGTCATGAGCTATCCTCCAACTTGACTAGCAGATCTATCCTGTATGCAATGAGGAATACTATGGCACCAGCGGGACTGTTTTATGAGGTATGATAGCATCACAATTTTGATATGAATATCGAACGACTTGTAGGGTTGTCTGAAGTGGCGATGGCCTCGGTCGTGGCTGGGTCTACATGGCGGCATCTAGCAATGCAAAGTAATGCATTGTGGATTCTCAGCTTGCTGTGTGCATCATATGGCTGCTTGATGGGACTTTTATGACCATTTTGCGAGGATTGCAAACAATAAATGCCGCTGACTATTCTTGTAATGGAGCATGTATAATTGTAGAAGAGACACAACCCAGGTGTGCTTATGCAATGCAGCTGAAGCGTGCCAACTCGTACATGATGCACTTCAGATTCCCTTAGCTAAATCCTGTTCCATATCAGTGTCCTTTTTGTTGTATATTTCAGGAACTGAGGAGTGCTTCTCCTTGATTGGGAAGTCAAAACGCCCCCCTGTTTCAGCCACTGGAATCGCATTACTGTCACCTAAGAAGCAAATCAAAATACATGAATGACATCCAGGATTTTTAACTCGTCGCTGTTAAAATTTAATTACAAGATGAAAGCTCACAATCCTGATGTCTTTCTCTTTGTTAACGATGCTTCTTGAAGCACTAAAATTCTCGTGCTCCAAGCCACCAGTTATTTTTCGCTCCAAACTCCACACCCTACCTTCAACCAACAGACAAAGGCATTATGCACTCTGTCAAGTTGCTGCACAAAACAAGGTTGGTAGAACGCCTGTTGCCGTTTTACTGTACCAAAAAAAAAAAGATGAATTCATTAAAAGGACCCTGAAGAAATTTATGGTCATTTTAATGCAATAAATTTGTAAGATGTTTGACTAATCCAGTCACATTTAAAAGCTCTGCGTGAACCCTATAATTGAAAAATTTTTGAAAATACAATAGTGCACTACCAATTAAGACCATACCTCACCGTGCATTTTTAGATGACTCTGCTCATTGACATTGACTAGGCCATCTGGGTACACCCAAATGACGCTGGAGGGACGAGGCAGTCTGGCGTCGTTGCAACCTGTTGCCTTTGTTTTTCTTACACATTGACCTGTGTTCAGCTGAAGGGGGAAGAGGAGGGATATCATTTCTGATTGTCGACACCTTCAGTGTTAGTGACTGTAGGTTAAAAATTTTTGTGTTGCTGAGACGAGTGATGAAATACGATTGCCTGTGTGCATTTTCTCATCTTCTCATGGCCCATTTAAGTATGATGTCTGTATGGTTTGGCTCGAAATTCTTACTTACAGAAGGTGTCAGTTTTTTTTTCTTTGATGACTAATGCCAAAAGTTTTGCATCGTAACTCTTAAAAAAGAGGCATTGTGACTAACAACCTCCATCTTTCCTCACAATCTTCATCTCGGCTCTCAATTCATTTGTTTCATTTTTCGAATCTAATTACTTTACACATAACCAATAGTTATACCACGCTCAATTCATTTCTTCCAAAGAGTATATTAGGTCCAAAGAAAAACCCTGTGAGATGAAGGAAGGAGACACCACAAAACAGTACTAGCAGCTGAACATTTGCTAAAACACTGCCACTGGTTTAATACATCAGGCATACATGTGCATCGCAATACCACAAGGCTAGATAAGGCTTTTTATTTTTATACGCAATTTCACCCTCAGCTCAAGGTTGTTATTCAGTGCATATATACACTTGATTTGTGAAAGCTGAAGAGGTGTTTCAGTTCAATAAATATTCAGTTGCTAGTACCACTTTGTCATACTCTTTGTCCTGCATATCGCAGGATAACACTACCAAAATATGTTGGGCATTTGGAGTATTCACCTATGAGTAGCCAATATCTCTGAAGCATTTCAGCTATTTTGTTGTTGGTTCATCTCCTGTTTTTCTTACATGGTGGGCTATGCACATTGCCTCAAGTATCATAAGCCAAGGGGTTTTTAAAAAGGCATAATTTTTTTTTTAAACATCACTTTTGCTGAAATAAAATTTCAGTGGTATTTTTGGTAGCTGCACAATGTGAGCTGGAGTAATGCAATTCCTCTTAGCATTATTAAGAGTAATCACATTGGGAGGAATTAGATTGCATAATTTTTGTGAATAATGAACCTACTTCTGCACCTTCCTAGATATAGATATGAACGTTTTAATGAGGAAGTTGTTGAGCATCAACAGAAACCACAAGTAGTGTAATTTGCATGCTTGCATTGTTTTACTGTATATTCTCTGTGTGATGCTAATCTACTAAATGGTCCGCTTTGTTTATAGTGCGGGTCAGTGCCCTTGACAGATGAACCTTCTTGGAGATTACTCAGCACTGATGTAATTCTCTGTTCGAGGTCATTTTATGGAGGCACTGTTTGTGGCGTGAACGTACACTGGGTTTTTGTACAAATGCTTGTATAAATATGTCTTCCTTGCTCTAAACAAAGCACTCAAAGCTATGGACAAGCACAAGACGGTGAACATTCACATACATTGATAGGAACTAGGCTGTGTGCTCTTATGGCAAATGATGGTTTGGTTGTGGGGTTTAACGTCCCAAAGCACTCGGGCTATGAGAGACGCCGTAATGAAGGACTGTGGAAATTTCAACCACCTGGAGATTTTTAATGTGCACTGACATCGCACAGTACACGGGCGCCTAGCTTTTCGCCTGCATCGAAAAGCGGCTGCTGAGGCCGGGATTCGATCCCGCATCTTTGGGAACAGTAGTCGAGCGGTGTAACCACTGTGCCACTCTGGTGGGGTCTTATGGCAAATGAGGAAGTACTGCCAAACTTAACATGTTATGATCAGCAGTAGTTACGATCACTAGTCATCATATACTTCCGTTTTTCTCATTTGCCTTGCAAATCTTTTACATTCTTTTTTCAGAGTAAGTGGGTTGTATCTTTTAAACTCAAGAAAGCTAAAGCTCAATGCTGTTCAGGAGAGCAGCTGGTTCATATATCTTGCATATTAAATTGCAATTACATTTACCTTTAATGCTGCTCAATTAATGTGTGATGCATCATCGTAAATCTGTCAAAACATGTCTTGTACCCTGAGAAGCTGTGGTGTTCAAGCTAGAGCAGTGATTGAGAGTCAAGTTTTATTTCAAGCCAAGGCATGTACTAATAAAAATGAAGGGAACTAGTAAATTTACCACTTCACAACAATAGGCCTTGTTACTTTGCTATGCATGTAGCAATAGGGTATTCCTACTAAAAGAGTTGGAGGTTGGAAACAGTTAATACAAAGAGCACGGAACCATTTATGTTTCTTCAGCTATTTTAGCATTCATTTTATAGAGTGTTAGGTAGCACAGACGCAGAAGCCACCCAATTCTGCAAACAGCTTTTTACAGCAAGCATTTGTACAAGAACCCAGCGTACATTCACACAAGGCTCTAGCCACCACTGCCTGACACACCTGCTTGATGGCTTGAATTCCTTTGCTTTCCCTCATTATTAAATATGTATTACGCACTGTTCAAATGCACTCCCAAGTAATAAAAGGAGCATTTTTCAGCGCTCGCAAATATACAAGGAATTTACAGCACTTGCGATGGTCCACTGCACGTCCACTAATTATCTTTCCAATTTCAGTTTCACTGCCTGACCACTGCCTGACCTGTGGTAGTATGCACACAGCACACAAAATAATGACTGCAAAAAATGTCCTCGAACGAAGAAGTCAATCAGTGTTGAGTAAGCTCCAAGAAGGTGCATCTTTCTAGGGCACTGACCCGCACTATAAACACAGCAGACCACTGAGCATATTAGCATCACACAGAGAATGTACAGATGAAACACAGTAAAACAATATAACCAGGCAAATTATTCCATTCAAGTCTGTTGGACACAACTGCATGTGAAAAGTAAGGCATGTATATTTCTCGGTTAGCATTGCATTTCTGCTTTTGATGGCTTGAATTCCTTTGCTTTCCCTCATTATTAAATATGTATTACGCACTGTTCAAATGCACTCCCAAGTAATAAAAGGAGCATTTTTCAGTGCTCGCAAATATACAAGGAATTGATAGTACTTGCGATGGTCCACTGCACGTCCAATAATTATCTTTCCAATTTCAGTTTCATTGGTTAAACATATTTTGACTGTGATTCAAAAACCAAACAAGAGGAGGCACTCATAATACACTATTATTCATTCTACTGCCGTGAATACTGGAACATAATGTCAGCCACATAAGCACACACTTCTTTGATTTACCCCAGCTTCTCCAACAGCAATGCAATGAGACATATCCTTTGCGAATAGGCTAAGCCTTTGGAAAAATGTTTCTCAAACTGCTTGAATACTTCCATTACTCATTTATGGTAAGGAAAAGGAAGAGGTTGCTACGTGCAGGCAGATAAAGCAGGCCTTGCCTTGCAAAGTAATGCAAACATTGCTTTAAAAACACCATATCAAGGAACTTTTTATTCTTTCTGCACTTCGGCAACACATTCCACAATGAAACCAACCATATAACATGTGGCACTACATCTCTGGAGCAGTAATAATTTGTGCCTCTGCCTACTGTAGGTTAAGCAATACTGAAAGTTCGAGAGTTGGTTCAGCTCATGATGAATTACAGCGTGAAGGGGAAAGAAAAGATGGACAGGACAACACAGATACGTGCTGCACTTGTCTGTGCCATCCTGTTACTCAGCCTTTCATCTTCCCTGCTAGTCTACTGTAGTGCCTTCAAGCTGTGGGAAAATTGCACTCTACCTAAGATAGAAAGTGCTCAAAAATGATTTTTTATTGTGTGCAAATTAGCTGTTTCCAAGTAACAAATTATTGCAGTCAGCATTATTTTGTGGGTTCTGGCAGAAAAGTTGACACTTTGCAACTGGCACTAAAATTTGAAACCCCAGTGTTGCCCTCACAACTTGAGTCTATGGTAGTGACCGCGGCATGGGCTATCCTGCAACAAGTATGTTTGATGAAATTTTGTAAAATGACATCGCACAATTTTTTCTTGAGATGAACCTGCTATGCATAGTTGCAAAATCCACTGAAATGCTGAAAGACTGAAACAAAGAATAATGTCCTGAACCTTTATTGCAATGACCATGTTCCTAGTATTGCAACAAAAATATTCCAAAAAGGCTATTTACATTTCCACATTTGAGTTTCTAAAAAAAAAAGAAATCTTGCTTCTGGTAGAGTTCAATCCAGTTTAACATAAAGAGGCAAGCAGGGTTTCAACAATGGCCTATTTAGTCTGCTTCGCATGGCAAATGATATTCCAATTACCATTTTGCAAATCAATACATTGCTAAATCAAAAAGCCATAAACAAAATTTTTCCAACAGTTTCTTAAGGTGACAAACAGCTGACATGGTTAATAAGTGTCACTACTCCACATACGTGCACAAACCTATACAAATCATTATAAAGTTTGTATATCTATGAAGAATCAAGCTTGGTCATTCATTTCTTGTGCACACGCCAAAGTTCAGGCTGATACACTAGAAAACAGCAGCAGGAGTCCGTGGCTATGCATTCATGAAATGATCACTTCAACATTTAAATATGCACATGGCACAATAGTTCAAGCACTGACTATTGTTTTTATCACAATAAAGCACATAACATTGCACACAGGACAGTTTAGGACCATTCCATGCATGAGCCATGCTTACATCTCCAGGTTTGACGGGCTGTATTTTAGTGCTATATTTTTTTTCAGCATTACAGTGCAACTGCCTCTACTGGACACAGTTTAACATGGCGCATTAAGGACAGCACACCATTGCAATATTTACAGTAGGCCAAATTTTGCAATGGTTGAAAGTTCAGGAAAATGGCTTGTTTCCAATCTGTCCAATGCCAGAAATCAGGTCTTGCAGAGAAACAAGCTCCACCCCAGCTTAACAGTGCAACTGTTTTCACAATAACACTTCATGCAAGTAAAAAGTGTACATTATACAAAATTTAACACAATAAAGGTTTAATTTCCAGCACTTGCAACACTTGAAGTGCACCCAGCAGTATTTAAATCAAGAATATTTTGCAAGCCAAAGCTGCATCTGGGTAACAAGGCATACCCTAGTAACAGGCCCTAGATCAGTTTAGACAACAGAGTACCTTTAATATGCACAAAGTGTACCAACAATTCTACATACCATTTCTATCAAAATGCACCAGCCACAACCAATCCCACAAATTGGTACAAGGGTAGATCACCATCATAGCTCGGAATCTAATTCACATTTTTTATATTTGTTTCAAACTATAAATAGCCAAAATCTACCTTTCTTCAAATGTTAGGGGGAAGCAAACAAACTATAAAAAGGCCCAATGAACAGGAAGGTATGTTTCTGTTGCTGCTTGCGCATGTAATCTTACAAGTGTAGAAAGCTAAAGGCATTCAGATGTGATGAAAGCAACTATATCGTTGCAGTTAACAAACACCATAGGATCATCGTCAGATGTAGCGTGTTCAAAATATACACCCGTGTCATTGACATATTGACAGTTTGTTGTACCCTTTGTTCAGAGTGCGAAAAGCAGTGTCACTAGCAGTGCTGTTAGAAAAATTATCTTTTGTTCTTCCCTTTGACACTACAACTTCCCAATTGAAGTACAGTTCAGCACAGATATATTGAACTACTGTCTACAACAAGCGGTCGAAACAGACCCTTACAAATCCCAAGAACAAGTACAGAATTACTGCTTGCATTTATTAAATTCACATTCAGCAGAGCATTCAATGCTGAAGACACACCATGCACCTGTAAGTGGAACAACGGGCTCTATGGCCACTTTTCACGCGTGGAGATTGGTTGTTGGCTCTGCTGCCTTGGGCAAGTACTAGCAGCAGGCTGTGAAACCGCTTAACAAGGTGGACACAAGTTGTGCTTAACAGCAAGGTTCGGTCCCTTGCACTCATTTTTAATACCACACTTCCGTAATGTGGCAAGGCCAACCTAACTAGCCTAGCAGTGGCCCTTGCCTGGCACGCTTCGCTGCTGAAACCATTGCAGGAATTAACTGTAATTTGATTGTAATGACCTGTTATTCTATTCATAGTGTACTGGCAAAAGGATGAGGTTAAGCCAAACGCCTAGTAGGTGGCCTGCTGTGAGCATGCCAACAGGCTGCATGCTGCCGAAATAACCACATCACCGCTGTAAGATAATAAACTCAAGAATTTTGATGCCACTGAGTTGTTAAGTAAAGTCAATAAACAGCTGCTTTTGATTGCTGTTGTGATTGGTCAACGGAGTAATAGAGGAACCCCAAGGACCTGGCCCACTGTTACCACTTGCCGATTCTTTACATTTTAAAAATAGACACAACCAAGTTAAATATGTTGCTTGTATTCTACTATACAGCTTTAGACAAAAATACAACTGTTTGCTTTATGCAGTGAATGGTAATACAACTACAGTTCTATTTGGCAACCTGTACCAATATTCCTGCTAAAGCCTGTTGCTCCAAAACACTATATAATCCTACACTGAAAAAAAAAAATGCAAATATTTAAAGTCCTACTGATCGACAGACGCACCATTCCAAGGACAAACAAACATTTTAAAATAATATGGCTGAACCACCAGCAAGCAGCCTGTGTTAAATATAAAGGAAGTGTAAACCATGCCTCCAACTTTAGGCGGATGCACTAGACTATTGCACAGGTGTGTGTGGTGTGGTCTTAATAGTGCACAGGCTTACAAACTGAAGAAAAAAAAGAAAAAGAAAACTGACAATTTTGAGTAAATCAGGCCACCTAGAAAACATTTCTAGAAAACCAAGAACATGCCAAGTCATGTTTTAGCACAAAAACTATGCTTAATGCTACCAGCACCATAAATTTGTGTGTTGTATGCTCGTGATGAACGATTTCAATTCATTGCAGCAATTATGCACTGATATATTTGTTTTACCATACATTTTAAAATCATGATTAGGACAAAATTAGTTCTATTAAAAGAGCTTAAGACCAATGTTGCTGCTGTGCGCAACAAAATAGAGAATGCAAAAGCTCTGCATAAAAGCAGAAACTGTAATAGGCAACTACATGGCTAATGGTATCACACATAAGCTATATGACAGCAGATAAGAGATATATCTAAAGCAAATGCATTAGAAGGGCTGTACTTGTTGACAAATTAAGAACTACAAAATCCAACATTAGGGTAAAGTCAACACAAAAAATGTACATTACAGTATGTAAATCAGAACAAATGAAATGAAACAAGAAGAGAGTATGAACTGGCCCGTTTTGTATGTTCTGTTTGTGGTCATTTCATCATGCAATAGGCCAACCCAACTAGTCAAGGTTTTCACTACTGTAACTCGCTCATTATCTAATTCCCCATGATGCCTGCAATTTACCAATAAGCACATAATATACCTACATCCAAATATGAAAACTCAAACAAAGCACAAAAAATATGATGCATTACAAATATTTCCACTTTCTAAAACCATTGCTCCTCCTCACTGAACCAATGTGATACTGGCAGCTACATCTTGCATGCCCTCTTATTGGTCAATGGGACTGCACCAGTGTGAATTGTTAGGCAGTTGATTGTACAGGTCATCTTGGGAGCAATGGAGAGCAACAAAAAAATTGCATCCCTTTAAGAAGCAATCAACACTGTGGACAACTCCTGTGTAACAGCAATGTAATAAATTGCTCCAATAACAATCAGGCATGTGTAAGCATTCATATGAGCAAGAGCTGTGCATGTGCTCTCACAACAAAAACGTTAAGAGGCTGCACAAAACAGAACACTGCAGTTTCACTTTCTAATCTTCCTTCTAGCTCTCTCTCACGGAACATTTTGTGGCTATGTTGCACCAACAGCAAAAACCCCCATGCCAAGAGCTCATGTGACAAATCAACACAGGCATTTAATTTTTACCACAGCTGCATTAGACTGAGGACTTACAATAGAAAGTAGACTACTATAACTGATACACTGGCCAGACATAGGGCATGCCGGAAATACACATAAAAGAATGCCTGCAATGAAGAATGGTACCACTGACAGTACTAGAGGCACTGTTGAGGTTCCAACTAACTTGCATCACAGCATTCATCACACACACACACATAACAATAATGAAGGTAACAATTAAGTTAAACAAGAGTTCCTTAAACATATCACTCTGTGGTGATGCCAACGTTGCATTGGAGCTGTTTCCTAATGGCATACAGCAGATGGAAAAGCCCACAAGAAATGAAAGAGAGTCTATTTCTCAGTCTGTTTCCAAGTGCTAACTCAGCCCAGCATACTGCAACTTCATCTGATAATGTGCCGCATACCCCCCATCCAAAAAAATGATGGGGGGGGGGGGGGGGGGGGGGGGGCATTAGAGGCCCCTTTAATCCATTGCACACAGAAGATAATGGACAAAAAGCAACGATAAAATGTGCTAGTGGTTATTCTGAACATTTAATGGCAGGTTCTTATGAAGAGCTATGTGTGTACCTCAAAACGGTAGTAAAAAGGCTGCGCGAGATTTTCCTGTGGGAGAACAATGCCCACAACTTTAATTGTAACAAGGCACTTTATATCTTGCAGCTAGCCCTTTCTAAAATTACCAGAGTTTTCAAACAAAACTCAGTGCATGCTTCTTTCTGCTTCAAAGAACAAATAATTTGCACAGGTAGGCAATGAAAGTAAGTAAATTTCAGTTTAGAACATACAAAATATATTTGACCATAAATATGTGTATGGCACAATGACAGCACTGAAAAATGGTTATGTCCACACGAAATAAAAAAAGCTGTAAGAAGTACTAACACAAGCTGGTTCACAACAAATGACAACCATCAACTGAACACAAGTCATTTTTACAAATGGATATGCAAGAGGCTTTCAGAAATCGGAGCAAGTATCGCATTATGAAAATTGTCCTTGTACTTTAAAATGAATCATGTCCACTTAAAATTTCTGCAACACAAATCTTTGAGTGCATGGGGTTCAGTTGCTACATGTGCGCATACATATGGCAGCATACAGTCATGCACTAAAGTGGAGAGGCTAGGCTAATTGTTATAGCAGCTTTCTTTTTTTTTTATATATAAAGGCACGCCTTAGGCGAGCAGGAAAGCATATCAGGAGGGGCTCTACACACATACCTCGAAAATAGCCGCTGTACTGTCAAAAAACACTGCCAAGCAGTTAGCCTCAGCCGATTCATCGTGGTCTCTCCACCTTTGCACATCACTGTACATACACATGGCCAGGGACCGAATTACACTCCTATCACATCACAAAAACG
The DNA here is from genome assembly GCF_055883805.1 of Amblyomma maculatum. Taxonomy (NCBI): domain Eukaryota; kingdom Metazoa; phylum Arthropoda; class Arachnida; order Ixodida; family Ixodidae; genus Amblyomma; species Amblyomma maculatum. Next base: position 189,384,601 of record NC_139344.1, read on the forward strand.
GTCACAAACCTGTCAGGCAGCCCCTACTCCTATTGGTCGACAGGTCCGCTGGTGAGAACCGACCAATAGAAACGTGGCTCGTCGATCAGTTTGCGACAGGTTTGTGAGCTTTTGTGATGTGACTGGAGCACAATACGGCCCAAGCACAACCCTCTGATCCAATCCGCAACGACCTGCCCTGCTCAACGATGTAGCTCAAGGAGAAACACTAAGCCCAACAGTAGGACACCTGCTCTTTGGATCCATTTTAAACAATAATCTAGTGCAACAAACACCATTCATGCAGTGCACCGTAAATGGCAGTATGCATGTACACAAAAACTTTTTGAGCAGCGCTCTTGAACCATCTATAGACTTTTGAAATACAACTACAGTGAATTGAGTCACTGTCACACTATAGTGCAAGATTAACAAAACCAGTGTCACATACAAGTAATTCACAAGTGCCTAACAGCACAACATGCCACCTACTGGAGCACCAGTAATAAAAAAAATGTTATCTTTCAGTAGTGCCCCTCTTCGAGATAGCCCTTTATACGAGATGGAAGCGGAAGTCTTTGAATGTGGTCAAAGCGTGTGTACTGTCGGATCACAAAGCGACAAAGGTACTGTAAAGAACGAACATGAGTGAGCCGTGACACAGGCTTGATGAGGCGCACTGGGAACGATGGAACACCGGGGCTCCTGCCCCTTGAGTAGCAAAATACACCAGACTGAGAGTAGTTCATTGACTCTTGGATAAGATCAACAATGCAGGCACGACCTTCTGGCCCAGACTGAGCATAGAAGCTGAATAGTCCATTACAGTGCTCAATTCTAGTATGCAAAGTTTTGCCATAGGATTTGAACGTAAGACTCAGCAAGTATCTGTCGTCGGAGCTGTCGCGCACCAGAAAGGCGCCATCAGGCTGATCAGCCAGCTTTTCTTCCGCTTCGCTTCGTGTAATCGGCCCCCAGTACCAGCCGTGTTTGGATAACTTGAACAATTCTTCACTGAGACTACTGATCCTTAGGTCTTCTCGACCATCTGTTCCTGGGGCAAACACAGAAGCGGTGGCGCCTCGCAAAGCCGGTCGCGCAGGAACGTGGGGCCCGTCCGCAAGTAGCGAAGCTGCGGAAGCTTCGCTGCCTCCAACGCCAACCGCTGCCAGTGGCTGCGTTGCGTTGTTTGCGTGTGGGCCAGCGTCTTTCCACTGAGCTTCGTGAGCGGAACTCGAGCAGCTGTGGGAGTAACCACTGGTCGGATGTGATAAACACCGGTTCTTGTTCGTCGCTGGAAGCTGTATAATGGACGCCGCTCGGCGTTGCTCTGAACTACGTTGGCCGTGATCGGAATGCTCGGTGATGCTTCCGACAGGGTCTGGCTGCCCCTCAGGTACAGATGCAGACACTAATGATGCGGGCATGCCATGACGAGGTGCTTGAGACTCGGCGTCCACGCTACTGCACGCACTCTCGCCATTGGAACCGACGCGCGCACGAACGTAATTGTCGTTGGCGTCATTGCGCGTATCTTGGTGCAAATCGGGCGCAGCTAGCGACGAAGACCCAGGGCAACACATGGATACATCTCTTAGCCGATTACTCGACTCAAGCGCTACAGGACATTTCTCCATTGCACTCTGCATTCCAAATTTTGTTTTTCTCTTGCGCCAGTGTTCACGCAACGATTTGAAGAAGTTTGATTTAATCTTGGACTTCCCTGTCGTCGGAAGGCGTTGACAGTCTTCCAAACTACCCTCAGTTTTCTCCTGCGCCATGTCGCCATTTGCACTAGTCTGTCCCCGTGTACCACTAACTGACGGAAATTTACGACGGAGCAGCATTTCTGAAATCGTACTACTGCGTAAGCCCTGGTTATTCGCATCGACGAAACAGGAGTCGAAAGCACCGCCTTACCTGCTTCAACAGCGTCAACTCTCCCCCGCCCATCTCACCACCAGCTACCCCCCCACCACAGAAATGCCCCCACCAAAGACATAACAAGACACCGAAATTACGATATCGGCTGTGGCTGGATTTTGCACGGTTACACGACACTACTTGCGGCGCTCTCACCAGAGATATACCAGAGACAGTTGGAAAACTGCGCGGTGCGAAGTGGGACAAAACAATCGCCGGTCCGGCGCAAGTTGATCGCAATGCGACCGCAGCGCTCCTCTCTCCCGATGCAGTAGATGGGTGACAAGCGTCAGCCCGTGACGTCAGTGGGGATGCGGCGGCGCTGGCGACAGCAGTGACTTTCATGCTGTAGGCAAAATCATGGGCCGTCTGCATTAGATGCGCGGCGCTTGCTGCGTTTTCGAGCATAATTCCCGATATTCTTGCAATGTGTGGTGCGGTTGGTTGTGCCCCAAGGCACAAAAAAGAAAGTGGTACCTGTTCTCATTTGTTTCTTGCGGTCGGATAAAAATGAGAGCGAATGAAAGAGGAGTTGAGCGCTACAATTGTAGACCCTTCGGCGATAGATTGCCTTGGCAGTTAACTTGCGTTGCACTTCTGCACTGAAACTTGATCAGTTCGTTTGCAACTCTTAATTGTCGTGATTGCTTTTTGGCCACATGGCGAATAGCGCAATAACAAACGCTTGCAGCACGTTCACGTTTTGGTGTAATATACTACCAGGCCATAAGCAGAATTAGGCGCGTCATATATTCTGTGCGCGTATGATCTTAATCGAACGCAGCTAGGAAACCGCGCTGTGAGTTCCATTCATCTGCTGTACTACCCGTACATATTTTCGTACAGAAAAAAAAGGACACAAAAGCTGCTGCAATTTAGGCAACTGCAGTTACCTTGAGCGGTCGATCCAGCGCGATATTGCCGAAACAGGCCAATAGTTGCGAAGTAGCTTTTCTCTGTTTTCACTTTCCCGAATTTCAACGAGTGACGCGCACTTCATCAACGGTCCTAGAAATCGAGTGAACATCATTAGGATCCAGACAAAGTGCGCTATTTCTCAGAGTATTAAATTTTATTTTTGAAGGTCATTAGGATCATAATGAACGAATTAACCACGTATAACCAGCTCTGATTGAGCAAGATATTTAACTGTGGCATATACGGTACATTAATAGTTTAATGTCCTAAAGTGGAATTGACTATGAGGATGAAAAATAAGCAGAATGAGATGACACGCATTTGAATAAAAATTTCCCCAATATATTTAAAAATATGCTCAGCAGATCGCGCATACTGCGCTGCAAGTGATCGTGGACACATATCGTGGAGAACACAATTGCATTTGCGCTCATAACAAAAAAAAAGCATTCTTACGAGCCTTCATGTACATATTAACCTGTGAATGATGACTACGTCTGTGCGATATTAAACAGACGTCTTTTTATCGAGCAGGATAAAACAAGTAGGCAGCGCGCCCACTATAGGCGAATGTTACAAAGAACTAGAAGATTGAGTTCTTATTCAGTGAAATTCTATGACTTAATTTGCTGATATACATTGAGCTAGAAATATGATTTCTAGTTCAGTATAGTTGCCGGTAATATTGTTCTTTAAAGTGAAGGTGCTTGGGGCAGCAGAAATGTACCCATCAAAATAGTCGTCATATGAAAAACGCACTTCCAATATCATTTATGTCATCGTCCTTGCATGCGTTAACAATAGGCCCGGAAGTTGGACAGTGTTCACAATATATTAGTTTTTCTTATACATTGTGATTTATCGTTTTGATTTAATTTAATCAGTCACTATACAGTCCAACGTTGCTATAGTCGCCCACCGCGTAGCCGCACGCTGTTCAGGCCACGGAGAAGGAAGCCAGTGCAGCGCTGTTCGCCAGGTAATTCTAGCAGTAATCGGCTAGCAAAGTGCTGAACTACTCTCCAGACATAGACCAAACTATTTCTACGCACAAGCAAAGCTTACGCTTCAGAATATTTGCACGCGCGAACTGGTTTCGAAGGCAGCGTCGCTTGGCGCAGTGTAGGCACGCTAGTGTTTTCGCCTACACCCCTTGTCGCTACCGATCGCAGCGCCACCTTTGTTTACAAACATGACGCTTGCCTTAAAATACTACTAACCCTCTTCTCTCAGCAATGGGACAGACAATAAATCTGCGCCTGCATTTTGAAATGCATCTTTGTAAGCATGAAACGCCCCCGCGTATCTGGAGTTACAGTGCTGGAGTGGAAGCGGTGCGTGAAAAGAATAGTGAAAAGTGAAGCCGGCGTCCGCCATCTTGCAAGGGGCAAGAAGGAGGTATCGCCAAGGGGCCCTTCCATATATATACGTCTCATTTGCGGCTCTACGCTACTTTGCACTTGTATGGATTAAGCCTTAGTATGGATATCTTCACGCTCTTTTGGAAAGCGTGGGATAAAACTTCAGCTAAATACGAGTATAAGAGCCTCAAGTGTTATGTCGTTGAATAGCTTATGTCGAGTATAATTGCACTAGACTTATTGTAACTCTTAATTGCCATGAATAATAAAATAAAATAAATAAAAATAAATAAATTAGTTATTTGTATTAAATTCAGCTTTCCGCTACAGATTCAAGTCATATATATAGCTTGTATCGATCGAGAACGACATAGTGCACTATACAATTTGCTGGTATTAGCTAATGAGCTTTAATTAGGTGATTTCATTAACAATTGAGCTTTAAGCTACATCAAGTCATATATCGTTTAAAAGGTCTCTACGAGTAGAATTTAAAATAAAATGGTAAACTACGCAAAACGATGTAAAACCGAACTAATTCGCGCGGGTCTCACTTGGTTAAAATAAACGCATGGTAGAAGCGAAATTGTCAGTGTTCACAGATTCACAGCACGTAAGGAGTGCTAAGGGCTCCCGGTATTTTTTTTTGACCGCTTGAAAGAAACCAACATCTGGCGTTGGCACGTGCGTTCCCTCGGTTAGCTAACGGAAGGATTTCTTTCCTGCACTTCATAATTTATGTAGCATCATCATAACACTTTTGCAGCTTGAAACATTTTTATTAAAAGGCTGTCATTTTTTCTCACAGCGCTACCAATAGAGTTTGAAAGGTGTTGCACTAGTTCTAGCAATGTTAATATTGTTTTCGAATGCTATTAATATCATTAATCTGCAGACTTAGTTAATTCAGCGTTGGTAATGCAGGCAACGAATGCCGCTCATTTGGACAGAAACTTTCCATACTGTCAGCGAAGCATACATGTCGCAATGCAGATTTAAGGGCATATTTTCATCTCGAAACAGTGTTCGTCAGCTGTGCGCTCTAATTTTGAAACTCAGTTTACGAATGTCCTATGTGCGCCGCAGCGCAAGAGTGTTTTTTTGGTCCAAGAAGCAGGGAAAAAATCTAGAGAACATTATAATAGCTAGGCCCTGATTACATCCACTCAATGTAAGGCGTACGAAACAAGAAATTGGCAGTCTGAACAATGGATTTTGACGACAAGATGATTTCATCCTTACTTCCACAAGCGAGCCAACAAAACAATACACTCAAACACTAGTGTGGATTCCGGGGCATGCAGGGATCACGGGGAATTTGTACGCAGACAGGGTAGCCCGAGGACATGCAACCTAGCTACCGTGCGCCCAACAGTCTCGCGGCAGAGGACCTGATTCCGCTTGACCCTGACTACAGTACCACAATACTACAACACTACAGAGGCTTACGGAAAGTATATCCGCGGAGCCGCATAAAAAGCTCAGCAACGAGGAGGCCATAGATCTGAGGCGGCTACAGACGGGCACCTTCATTAATTTACACATATATTACACATGATGCATCCCACGACATTCAGAGACGAGTGCCCGTGGTGCGGGAAGACCCCGGGCCTACCCGGCCTGTACCACATAACATGGGAATGCAGCTCACATCAACTACAAAAAATTGAAAACCCAAATGAAAGACAGTGGGAGGCTTTGCTGGCCAGTTCTGACCGGACGCTCAGCTCTACCTGGTCACAAGAGCTCGCAAACTGGCGAAAGCTGCAGTGGTGCCCTGGACTGGGGGCGCCAACCGCTCGTCAGCCTCGGCTGAAGAGGCGAAGAAAAAGATCCCCGAGCAGTTAATAAAGTTCACTCACTCACTCACTCACTCACTCACTCACTCACTCACTCACTCACTCACTCACTCACTCACTCACTCACTCACTCACTCACTCACTCACTCACTCACTCACTCCACGGCCGGTCTCGAGGGAGAGAGCGCTTCTCTTGCGCTCTCCCTCGAGACCGGCCGTGCTCACTCACTAGGATTTTCTTAAATTCACATGCGCGCAAGTGCTCGCGAAACGCGCGCGGTGCGCTTGCGCTGGCCGGCGCTGCGTGCTTTTTGCCCCTTGCAACATGGCCGCCGCTGTCTCGGCCGACTTCACCCGCTCGCATTGGCGTCCATGGGGGACCGCCACTCCAGACGTTCTATATAATCCCCTTGGGTATACCCATGGGTATACCAGACGACACGCTTGAGCCGCGTCTGCTACCTGCTTGTTGCAGACGCGTCAGTAGATGTGGTGGCTTTCGTATGCGTACAAAGGTGTGTTTAAAAACGCAAACACAATTTTATTTTCTGTTGCATTGCTGAAAAGCTCAATGGCTTCACCCATCTACGGATCGGTAGATTAGGTCGCACAACCTGCTTGCATGGTCGTAACCCATCAGCGGCATGAGAACAGCAATGCTAACTCCTAGCACATACTTCCCTGCACAGATCGCATTGAATGTCTATACGTTTTCTTGGACAAGTTCTTCTGAATACCTCGTAGGAGGAGAGAGTCGCTGCGGTCGCTTTGCGATCAACTCACGCCGGACCGGCGATTGTTTGGGCCCACTTCGCACAGGGTTCTCACCCCTCTCACTCGAGTGCTCTCCTCGATTTGGTTGCATATTCTGCACCAGTTCAGACGTGCTCCACTCTCGCACTCGATATGTCAGTGCAGGTCGAATAGCTAGCGGCACCTGCCTTGCACTGCGGCACTCGATCAGACGCCGAGCCACTGTAGCCGAGCTGCGCGATTTCTCTGCACTTCTCGCGAGTTCAACCAGAACCACCTAGTCTAGGTGGTTCTGGTGCAACGCGTATTTTGAAGCTGCCTTCCAAACAACATAAAATAATTTGCACTGTAACTCGGGGACCCGTTCCGTAAATGATGATGATCGTGCATTAACTCGATGGTATAGTGTACTAGAACTATAGTGCTCTAGAACATTGGGCAGTGCATGGAGGAAGGAAATAACTTCCTTCCTCCATAGGGCAGTGTGTCGACCGCGCAGCCGTCTCACAACACCTCGGGGAAGCAACACGACAACAGTGGGCACCGAAGAAAACAGCTTGGAGAGGGGCGTACGAATTCAGACTCGCACAGCACGCTTCATTCACCGTACAGCTTGCTTTAGCATTCCTAAGGTAGGTAGGTAGCAACTTTAATGATTCAAAAAAGAACCAAGTGAAGGGGGTAAAGAGAAGTGAGGGAGCAGGACGACGATGGGCCCTCAGGCCGCTCTAGATGGCCGGGCACTTTTGAGCTTCGGCGACCCCTCGAGCCCAGCTCACTGTCAGAAGCTGTACCTCCGGCAGCGAGCTGCGCAGAGCAGCCTCCCATCGCTCCTGATGTCTTGGCCCTTGCCACGGGGGCTTGGGTTTGTTCGGGCAGTTCAGGAAGACGTGAGTAAAGTCGGCTCTGGTGCTAGGACATAAGCGCAGTGAGGAGAGGTTTCGCCACGGTTTATAAAAGAGAGAAGGAAAGGGGTCATGACTGTGGCCGTCTGAAGTCTACGCCAGAAAGCCTGGTCGCTTTTGGGAAGAGATTTATGCGGAGGAGGGTACAGCAGGCGGGAATTTCTATAAAATACGGTGAGGTCGTGGTAGTTAAGAAGCCGATCTCTGGCACTGCGAGACGAAGGCACCAGGTCGCTCTCAGCCCGGTTGACGAGTGCCCGCGGGCTCGGGAGTGAGCGGCCGTGTTGCCTTGGTGTTCGCTGTGCGCAGGGACCCAGAGGAGGGTGATGAGGTGATTTGGTGGAGGGGATGATGCTAGAATGTTTGCGGCCGGGGAGTGGATTTTGCGATGTGCATAATTACTAATTGCTGTTTGGAGTCTGAGAAGATATACTCAGCAGAGGAGTGTGTGATTGCTAGGGCAATTGCTGCTTCTTCAGCTTGCAGGGAATCCTGCAAATTTGGAATGGACGCACTGACTATCGTTTTGTGGAGTCCATCCACGACGGCTAATGCATTCCTAAAGCACCCAATTCTCGCTTTGAAATGTACTCGTTTTGAAAAGAAGGCAGTGTGGAGACGGGATGTATGAAGAAGTCAAAAAGTGCAACACGTGTGTTCGAGCACTGAATATATAAAGCTGGTCGTCAGTAACCCATTATTAAAACACTCCAAAATGGTATATTCCGTTAATTGTTTCACACGCAAACCATGCTGACTACAGTGCGTCACCTGATGCTACGAGAAAAGTCGACATTGCAGTTCGGTCGAATGAAATGTAGACTTCCGCTGGAGGTAGAGATAGCAAGCACATGAAAAAACGAACGACAACCAGGAGGTAAACTGGCTATTGAATAACAAAACACAGTGGGTCTGGAAACGTGGAAGTAGGAGGTAAAGGCTGCAAAAAAAAAAAAAAAAAAATCGTGTCGCCTGACAGAGGGAGAAAGGGGTTGGTGGGAGGCACGCGGCACCGTGAAAAGAGAGACCGCGAAGGTGAGCAAAGGGTTGAAAATTTTGTGCGGCACGGCAGGCGTATGACGGAGAAGAAAGCGGGCAATTAAAAACGAAGAAAAATGGAGATATATGAAAAGCAATGAAAAAAAAAAACGTAAACAGCCGAGCTTAAGAACCAAATGAAGGCATGGGAAGAGGAAAGCAGTGCACAAACATTCTACAAGTGAGCGTGTAATCGAATGCGTATAAATATAACTGTCGATATTTAGGAATCAACAACTTAGTGAAAGTGTACATTAATCTAAGAATAAACGTTTCTTTTTTCTTTCAATAAACTAGGTTTTCTTGTAACGGATATATTTAAATACCCAGAAATGCGTGCCTATTTAAGAGATTTAATCTCAATGTGTTGCTCTAAGTAGTTTTTGTTTTGCGTGCTCAAGAGAACGATAATATGCAAGCCACTTTTAACCCCAGAAAGTCGCTCTAGTCCTGTTTTTGGTGCACATACAAAATGAAAAAAAAAAAAAAAAGAATAGCTTTGAAAAAATAACGATGGATAGAGGACCCGGTCAGAGGCTATAGTATGCGCATAATTCGCTTCCACTAGAACATGATTATAATGTCAAAATGTTTAGTATACTAAACGGCGGGATATTCAATTAGCTCTTAACATGCTGCGAAAGATATAGGTTCTGAGGCTGGCACTCGGTTTCTCACCACGAACAAAAACTGCGCAATAGGCTCGAAGCTAGATCACAATTTGCCCAGCAATTTGACTCGGGTGGTCATTCTGGACGCCAATTTGCACTTCAGATTTTGCAAGATTTCTGTAACGTGTAGAGGTTCCAAACTTTTATCTGCTTGGTGGTGCACCAGAAAGCTCACACTTGAAATAATAAAATTTCATGTGCGTTTGCGGCTTCGCTTTTTGCGAAGTCAACGAACCGTTACAACACTTCCCAGAGGAAAAAAAATTAAATTTTCTTGGAAGTATTTCACGTCTAATATCAACCTTGTTATAGTTTTCATCATCATCATCATCAGCCTGACTATACCCACTGCAGGGCGAAGGCCTCCCATAGAGTTAATACAAAGACTCTAGAGGGAAAGCTGGGCATGGATAGCAGGGAAACGAGGGAAACGTCGCCATTATAGTCGCCATCATCAAATTTGTCATTGTGGCCAGCACAGTTTCTGCTCACTGCGTCAAAAATGATTAAAGGTTCGGACAACAGTTTTAAAAATCGCTGCAGATAACACAAATGTAGGAAATTTTTATACATTGTTTTCAAGTTGCAAGCACATTATATGATCTTTCAGGCACGTTCTTGGTCGTAAAGGGATGATGTAGAACGATTGGAAACCAGGTTTGCGAGCAGACGTAGCAGACGCCCTTTGAGTTTCGGTTTCAAATTTAGGTTTTCGAGCGCCTCGAGGTCAGACACTTGAAACAACGAGAAGTTTAGAGCAAACAGGTGCTTGCTCTTTCATGCATCGCGATGGCGCCTTCCTGCGCTGTATGCAAGGCAACAGCTATAAAAGGATCCGGCATATCGCTTCACGTGTGAGTAGCATTGCCACATTTTATATTTGCAACTTTCATAATAGGTGTTCATAATAATACCTGTGCCAACTAGAGTTTTCTTTCAAGCAAGTCAAGTTATGCTAGATTAGATTTGTATGCTTGATTTTTTCCCCTCTTTCTTTTTTCCTGCTTAATCTTTAGTTTTACATTATTTTTTTTATGTCAGCTGAGAGGCATGTATGCTCAGACTTGTCTTACGCTGCTAAAAACTGCCCTACAAGCCTTCTGTTGGCTTTGGCAGGCCCATATATGCATCATGGCATTCCACGAATGAATCATTATTATGATATACTTGCATGATCTCGTTTAATGCTACATGGCTGTGAAATTGCGCACTATGAGATGACTAAAATGCTCAGTCCATAACTTCGGGCTGCAACTCGAATAAAAGGTCTTCAGTGATAGGCCTTACCGCTGTGTGCATGTCTTGCCATGAGATGCACAAAAACCATTATGATCCTGTTTATTTTTAGGTATATTCAGCTTCCTTATTGCCATTTCCCCAGTCTGCTAGGGGACACATTATGCTAATTTTAAAAGGTGAATGATGAGTGTTTTCAGTGGCATCTAAATTTGTTTTAGAGTAATGTTTTGCATCACTAATACATGCAGTAATAAAGACGATATTATTTAGCGCATTTCTGATTTTTCATAACTGCTACTCCGTGTACTGAAGAACAAACAGTTGTTAAAATGGCTGGAGATGATGCTGTGGTGAGATAATCCCATTGCGACATCGTTCCGCGCCAGAAAAGACACGTCAACTTCATCCTATGCGAAACGCAAGGTAAATAAATGCACAAGATCCACAGGAGTTAAGAAGCCTTTGACATTTATAAAAGGAAACAAAATAAAAAATACGCACACAAGGCAAATCAACAGTAATTAACACACACGAGCACCCTTTGACATTTAGTGTATGCAGCACTAGCTATCCGGGGATAGACCAAGAAGGGCCGTTGCTGTGAAATTCGTCACTGTTTTTTTTTTAATATACTGTGGTCGCCATCTTGCGCCAAAGCAAATTTCTGACGTGTTTTCAGGTGATCGGGCACAGAGGAGATGCACGTGTCCTCGACAGACGAAATGCATGCGAAGCGCGTAACAATCGCAGGGATAGCCCGCCTTAAGATAACAACTCGGAAGAGGCAGGACACCTATGTGATGTTACAGTAGGTACGCGACGCAACATACCACCAGAAATGCTCCAGACGCGACGATTCTGCCGTTGTTTACAGCACCTACTCTACAGTAGCACAGTAGCCGCCAATTAACTGCACGCCGCCATCTTCCCATGATCTACGTTGCCAGCTTCAAACCATCTTCATGTGCCCGATTTAGCAAGTAAAAATCATCTGGCAACCATTAAACAGTGTGATGATGGCGGCAATCACGCGGTCATCACTCGAATGCATTGGCGGAACGGTCAGCTTTCCCTATAGAGTCTGTATTAACTCTATGGCCCCTCCCATATTTCTCCACTTAACCCGGTTCTGTGCTAGCTGCATCCACTTGACCCCTGCGAACTTCTTAACCTCATCCGCCCACCTAACTTTCTGCCGCCCCCTGCGACGCTTTCCTTCCATTGGAATCCAGTTTGTTACCCTAAGCGACCATCGGTTATCCTCTCTTCGCACTACATGTCCTGCCCATGTCCATTTCTTCTTAATTTCCACTAGAATGTCGGTAACTTGAGTTATTTATCTGACCCACTCTGCACGCTTCCTATCTCTTAATGTTACCCCTACCATTTATCGTTCCATAGTCGTCTGGGTTGTCCTCAACTTAAGTAGAACTCTCTTGGTTAGCCTCCACGTTTCAGCCCCATAGGTGAGTACAGGCAAGATGCAACTGTTGTATACTTTCCTCTTGAGCGATACCGGTAAACTGCCAGTCATAATCTGCGAGTGCTTGCCAAATGCGCTCCATCCCAATCTTATTCTTCTTGTTATTTCCTTTTCATGGTCCGGATCTGCGGTTACTACCTGTCCTAAGTAGACATATTCGCCTACTACTTCCAGTACTTCGCTACCTAATGTAAACTGCTAGTTTTCGTAGGGGAACATTTATAGCCTGATTATTTCTATATTATAATCCTGTAAGCAGTACACTGGATTACTCGTATTTCGTACCGCACCCTCGAAGAATAAACACGAATTAGTATCCGCATTTGAATTCGACCTTATATTAATTGCTTGCGTATTAGGTGCTCGTCATCTTTTTCGCATTTTTCTGTTTTCTTTCGGTGTGTGTCAAGAACTACAATACTTGCCAAGGCGACGCACAATTATAAGTACTTTTGTTTTTGTTTCTTTTTTGTTTTTTTTTGTTTTTTGCTCTGTATATGTATCATTTGATATGCTAGTAAAGCATCCACACTCAAGTGCCCACTCTGAACGTATTCCAATTCGTATGTGACTGGTTTAATTTTCCGTATTTTACCTGAAACATTGCCCTAGCTGTACTTGACTTTTTTTCTTTGCATCTTTACAGCTGGTCCACCCTTTGGTGAGCGTAAACAAATGTCCGGGACGCGTATTGACAAACCATATCCCGTAGGAGCACTCGAGCAGACGACGCTCTGACGCGCAAGCACGTGACACGACGTCACTTTCTCTACATTGTTTTTTGCTTGTTTCTATTTTTTTACGCCAAAAAAAGATGGCGGCGCACACGCGCGCGCCATTAAACGCTTCGCCGATGCTGGCGTTGGGGCGTTGGTTAGCCAGACAAACGCGTATCCTTCTACCATGGCTTTGTGGTCGTGCCTGTGGCTTAAGGGGTGCTGCGGCCACATTTTGAGGCTTTATAAACGCAGTGGCTCAAGCCGTGCCATTTGGATGCTGGATACTGTGATGCTTGCAGTTCGAAACAAGTGTTTTGGCCGTCATGTGTTTTGGCCGTCTGACAGCAAGCGATTTTGTGAAGCCACGACTGCTGAACTTTTGCTGCCTAAGCATGCTGGATGCCGACTGTGCTGGTGCTGGATGTGCAAGTGCGTCGATTCCAAGAAAGCTGCGCAGCGCCGTAGGATGCTCGCCTTGGAGCATCTAGTCGCTGAAAGTGCTGCCTTGGTTAGTAGCACTGCAATGTTTGGATAAGCACCGCTGGATTAAGGGGGTTAAAAAGGGGGGGGGGGGGAAAGAGAAAAAAACGTGGTTACGTGGTATATTTGTGAAACATTTGCTGTGATGCTGCATCGCTGCTCGAGGGGGTCTTCGCTAGGGATGCTAAAGCTACTGGCCTACCCAAGGGTGTATGTAGACTAAATTACATCTCAAAGGCCGTCTCTCATTTTATGCTACCTTGTGAGCAGCTGTCTGCACTCAGGATTGTTTTTTTTTTTTTTTTGTTTTTTTTTTTTCAGTTTCCGGCATATAAATACGGAAATGTTTCTATATGGCAACATGCTGGGACAGCGGAGCCAGTTTTCTGAAATTAGCGGTAATAATCCTTGAAATGAGAACATGTTCTCGTTTTGTGAACGCACGCATGATTACGGCGCCCTGTTCATAGCGGCAACCGCCCTTTTCTGAAGCCCATAATCTGGCGACGTCAAACTATTGATTCTGAAAGTAGTGGGATATTAGGTGAATTCGATAACAAAGTACTCACGCTTCTGTGGCTAAAAACAGCGCTGACAAGAGACGAAGCAGAGGGGACACGATGCTGTTTCGTCTGCTTCGTCTCGTGTTAGCACTGTTTTTAGCCACAGATCATGCACCAACCAGCCAGAATTTCCACCCTCTTAAAGTACTCACGCTTGTTTGAGAGCACTGCGTTGAATGGGCATTTGTTGAGCGCAGTAGCTAACTTAACTGCACCTGTTAAGCAGAGGCAGTGGCATAGCATGCTGTGTAATGTGTTTTTTGTAACTCTTTATGTATGTGATCGGTATTCTGCTCAAGTGTCATGGCAAGAAGAAACAAGAGTGTTTATTTTTGCAGTCGTGGGCACCTCATAACATGCTTACGCAGGATGGTGCAGCTCAATATTGAGTCAAATAAGTGCTGGCTTTCACAACAACTGTTTATTCCTTGTATACATCTCAAAGTGACCTTGGCTAACTTGAATTCCAAACTATCTTACAGCCGCTTCAAAAGCTTCTGAATTAGGTGACATATTGTACTTGCACCATTATGCCTACCAATTTTTTTGAAGAAGGAAGCATTGCTACAAAATTAAAGGATTAAGCTCGCAAATTATAGCAACACTTGAAGAGGGGAGAACCAGAGTATTTTGACATCGCTCCCTTATGGTTTGCACACTGGTCAGCTAGCAATCCAACTTTTCAAGAAACGCTTGTTAATGTCATCATCATGTTCCACAAGTGTGTTTATAGTAAATTAGGTGCTACAAGGACTTGTGGCTATAGTAAATTAGGTACTACAAGGCTACCCCGATGAAAGTCGTCTAGGAAATAGTATGAAACAACCAGTTTTAGGCATTTAAATTTGAGGAACCCGAGTTCGATCCCAGCCATAGCGACCATGTTTTGATAGAGGAAAATGTAAGGCACCCATTTACTGTGTGATGTCAGTGCATGTTAAAAAAAAATCATTGGTCAAAAATGAGCCGAAGACCTACACTACAGAATCCTGCAGAGCCTACGTCAAATTGGGACACTGTACTAAACAAAACTGAAATGCACTGCTTCTAAATTGAGGTGAAACAATGCCTTTGCTGTTTAGTAAATGCACGGCAAGCAACACATTGTAAACCATTTATGCAGAAGCAGTTTGTTTTACTGGCAAATGCCTTCAACTTTTTGGCAGGAAAAAGTGGCAGATGTGACTTCAGTTCTACAAATGACACTGGGCAGCCATGCAGCCATCAAAGAACCTACTTTGAATTGCAAATAGCCACATTTGTGTTTGCAAGGAGGCCCAAAGCACAGTGAATAAGCAAGATAGCGATGAAAATAATTCAATGAAAAGAAAGGTGGAGAGTTCGACCAGCAGCAATATGACCCTAGCGTACTGCTCAACACTAGATAAGGGAGAAAAGGGAAATAAAAGGAGAATGATGATACAAATGGTTGATGACAATGTTGTAGTGCAGTGAATTGGTTCGAGTTATAGAGAAGACTACGCACACAGTGGATTGCACTCGTCTCGCATAGTCGACGTATAACACATGAAGTGCATGTTCTCCACATGCACTAGTTGTCATTGCACACACTTTCACTCTCATATTCTGGTCCAAATGCATACACAGGCTCGCCACGCACCGATTCTGAATAAGCTCAAACTAGACAGAAACATGATTGATTGCACTGTAAGCAGCTGTATAGGCATGCGAAGCACAGCACTAAAAATTTGTGGTGTGTCACATATAGAATGGTTTGACTGTAAATTATGGAATGGTTTGACTGTTAAAGTAGTGTGGTGTTGCTAGCATGTTTTTCTGAAAAAATCTTTCTGTCCAGCTAACTTCATTGCAACATCTGATTGAAGCTTGAACACCTGCAGCAGTACCAGACAGCAAGACAAAAGTGCCCATTCAGATTGCAGAACTTTCGTAGACATGGAAAATAATAAAGTATGATTCATACTTATGAAACCTTTGCCCTTGTCTTCTTTTTGATAGTGCGGCCCTAGGCAGCTGCTGCACCAAGATTTTCATAGGTCAACAGGCCCACCTTCTGCAGGGAGACCCAGCTGCTACAGATTCCAGTGGCTATGGGGAATGTGTTAATAAACCAGTACTACTGGAACTAGTAGGATCGTAGCAAAAAAACAGTAGGAAATTTTTACCTTGGATAAACAATTATCTTCTTCGGCATTTTTCAGCAATTGCTCTGATTGCTCTTATAAAGTGCTGTACTCTCACTACACAGCTCACAACCCCTAAAAAGATGTTGGCTACATATCTACAGAATATCATTTAATATCTCATCAAGAGATGTGTGGGCATATGTGGGTATTCGGTACATGTCCACTTTCTACTCTCTTCAACGTGGACATTATAATGTATACTATAATGATATATTATTAACACTTAATTGCGGCAGATATTCACTGGATGTTCACTGAGTATAAGTTTTTAAGCTAAGATTTTTTTTTTTAACTGATTTTACGAACGTTTACAAGGGAAAGTTATCAGATTGATGGCATGTGACTAGCACTTTGTGTCATCATTTCTACACTTAGTCATTTACCTTCGCGGTGATGACTTCCTTCAAAAGTCTCTTCTCTCGAGCTTGCCAGCTAACTGCATAGGTCTGCATGGAGACTATCGCCTAATATATTGCGTTCGTGTACTTTCGACTCCAGTATAAGCGAGAAGTGTAGCTCCGCTTTTTATTAAATTGACTAAAATCCAACCCACATATAGCACTAGCCGAGTATAAATTATTTGACAATGATTGAAATTATACTGCTAAGAGCAATACGGGCTGATCGGCAATGTACGTACCTTTCTCCATCTTTTTGAACCTTTTGCACGATCCAAGACGTGTTAGTTTCGACGCTGTAGGCTTCCAGCCATTCGTTGACGGCTGCCTCGTTTGCCAGGTTCGCGCGATACACCGATTCGTGCCCTTTTGACGCGAGCTCATCTTTTACGAGCTCGAGCGGCTCTGCAGGAGCTCGTCCATCATCTCTAGTTATCCGCAATTGACACACAAGTTCGTCAAGCACAAAATCACCCTGGCTAGCGCAGCGCGCAACGGATGAGCCATGTGCACGTGCGTACAACCCAGAAGCACCGGACGAACTGCGCGGAGCTATGCGGATGGGGAGAAGTGCAAACTTCGGGGTGTAGCCGAGCCGAGCGACGATTCCAGAACATACCAGGAAAGAACAGCCACGCAAGTGACCACTGGACTGAAATTTACGTGACACGTGACCGGTAACCGACCGACGTTTACAGAACACCAGAAAAAAGCCCGCACAGCGGTCACTGGACCGAAATTAACGTGATCGCGTGACCGAACTTTTAGCCAACGGCAATTTGCATGACTTTTACGTCAACTTCAGCTGACAGCCGTGCGGAAATACGAGCCCTGCGCGAAAACGACACCGAAACATGCGTACCTTCGACAAACACCAGTGGGGAAAACAACGTAAATGCGAGCCCTGCGCGAAACGAAACTGAAACCATGAGGAGTCTCGTCACAAGGCGCTAGGGGAAAACGCCGTCGCTGCTACTCGCGGAAGTGACGTTTGTCACGTGCTTGCGCGTCAGAGCGTCGTCTGCTCGAGTGCTCCTACGGGATATGGTTTGTCAATACGCGTCCGGGACATATGTATTTGTTAATCACTAACAATGAATAAATCCTTGAGTGGCGTATATGTTTTTTGTTTTTGTTTTTTGCCGGTAACCAGCGCAGTGCTTCAATTTATATGGTTATGAATAAATATGTTTTTCTCGCCCACTGGGGGGCCCAAGATGAGCCCCCCAGGTTGGAAGGCGTCCCACATGTTACTGAGGATGAACAAAGGGCGATTCCTAGTAGCTCCACGACGAATGAAGCGGCTGGGCTAAAGCCAAAAGGACGCTCAGTTGTGGATGTGTCGGGAAGCGACCGGAAAGTCCGATGTTGCAAGGAGATATATCACATAGCAACATGGAATGTAAGATCTATGACGCAAGGTAAACTGGATGACGTCAAGCGAGAAATGGACAGATTGAACATTGATATGTTTGGTATCAGCGAGCTCATCATCATCATCATCATCAGCCTGATTATGCCCACTGCAGGGCGAAGGCCTCTCCCATATTTCTCCACTTAACCCGGTTCTGTGCTAGCTGCATCCACTTGACCCCTGCGAACTTCTTAATCTCATCCACCCACCTAACTTTCTGCCGCCCCCTGCTACGCTTTCCTTCCCTTGGAATCCAGTTTGTTACCCTCAGCGACCATCGGTTATCCTCTCTTCGCACTACATGTCCTGCCCATGTCCATTTCTTCTTCTTAATTTCCACTAGAATGTCGGTAACTTGAGTTATTTCTCTGACCCACTCTGCACGCTTTCTATCTCTTAATGTTACCCCTACCATTTTTCGTTCCATAGCCCTCTGGGTTGTCCTCAACTTAAGTAGAACTCTCTTGGTTAGCCTCCACGTTTCAGCCCCATAGGTGAGTACAGGCAAGATGCAACTGTTGTATACTTTCCTTTTGAGCGATACCGGTAAGCTGCTAGTCATAATCTGCGAGTGCTTGCCAAATGCGCTCCATCCCAATCTTATTCTTCTTATTATTTCCTTTTCATGGTCCGGATCTGCGGTTACTACCTGTCCTAAGTAGACATATTCGCCTACTACTTCCAGTATTTCGCTACCTAATGTAAACTGCTGTTCCTTCCCGAGGCTGTTGAACATTACCTTAGTCTTCTGCATATTGATTTTCAAGCCTACCTTTCTACTTTTCCTGTCTAGGTCATCAATCATTATTTGCAGTTCATCCCCCGAGTTGCTTAGCAAGGCAATGTCATCAGCAAACCGCAGATTACTGAGGTATTCTCCATCTACCCTTATCCCCAACTGCTCCCATTCCAGGTCTCTGAATACTTCCTCTAAACAAGCTGTGAATAGTACTGGGGAGATTGTGTCTCCTTGCCTAACACCTCTGTTTATGGGAATTTTGTTACTTTCTTTATGCAGAACTATGGTTGCTGCGCAGCCACTATATATATCTTCCAGCACTTTCACGTACGGCTCGTCTACCCCCTGATTTCGCAATGCCTGCATCACCGCTGAGGTTTCAACTGAGTCAAATGCTTTTTCGTAATCAATGAATGCTATGTATAAGGGCTGGTTACATTCCGAGCATTTTTCTATCACCTGATTGATGGTATGGATATGATCGATAGTAGAGTACCGTTTCCGAAACCCTGCTTGATCCTTTGCTTGATTGCAGTCTAAGGTTGTCCTGATTCTATTAGCGATTACCTTAGTAAATATCTTATACGTAACAGACAGTAAGCTGATTGGTCTGTAATTTTTAAGGTCTTTAGAGTCCCCTTTCTTGTGAATGAGGATTATGTTTGCATTCTTCCATGGTTCCGGTACCGTCGATGACACCAGGCACTGCGTATACAGGGTGGCCAGTTTTTCTAGCACGATATCCCCCCCGTCCTTCAGCAAATCTGTAGTTATCTGATCCTCTCCAGCTGATTTCCCCCTTTTCATAGTTTCTAGTGCTTTCTTGACCTCGTCCTTCGTCACTGGTGGAACGTCTGACTGTTTTTCACTACCGCCAATCTCATTACGGTCCTGACTACTTTGGCTACTGTAGAGATCTGTATAGAACTCCTCGGCTACTTTGACTATCTTGTCCATATTAGTGATGACGTTGCCCGCCTTGTCCCTTAGCGCATACATCTGGTTTTTGCCTATGCCCAATTTCTTCTTTACCGCTTTAAGGCTTCCCCCGTTCTTTACAGCATGCTCAATTTTCTCCATGTTATACTTCCTTATATCGGCCACCTTGCGCTTATTGATTAGCTTTGATATCTCGGCCAATTCGATCTGGTCTGTTGGATTAGAAGCTTTCATACTCTGGCGTTTCTTAATCAAATCTTTCGTCTCCTTAGACAGCTTACCGGTATCATCTCTAACTATCCTACCGCCTACTTCTACCGCGCACTCAGTAATGATATCTCTGAAATTATTGTTCCTTGCCTCCAGGGTAATGTCGTCATCCTCAGTTAGAGCTGAAAACCTATTCTGTAGCGAGATCCTGAACTCTTCTGCCCTCCCCCTCACCGCTAATTCGTTGATGGGTTTCTTTCTTACTAATCTGTTGCGTTCCTTCTTTAGATTTAGCCTAATTCGGGACCTCACCATCCTGTGGTCACTGCATCGCACTTTCCCGATTACCTCTACATCCTGCACAATGGCGGGGGTTGAACACATTATGAAGTCGATTTCATTTTTAGTCTCTCCGTTAGGACTTTTCCATGTCCATTTCCGGTTCTTCCGTTTGCTGAAGAAGGTATTCATGATTCGTAAGTTATTGCGCTCTGCAAACTCAACTAGTAACTCCCCCCTGCTATTCCTAGAACCACTGCCATAGTCACCTACTGCCTTGTCTCCTGCCTGTTTTTTCCCTACCTTGGCATTGAAGTCGCCCATTAGTACAGTATGCTGCGTCTTTACTTTTCGCATTGCCGATTCTACATCTTCATAGAAGCTTTCAACTGCCTGGTCATCATAACTACATGTAGGTGCGTAGGCCTGTACAACCTTCAGTTTATACCTCTTATTAAGCCTAATTACGATGCCTGCCACCCTCTCATTAATACTATAGAATTCATCTATATTACCTGCTATATACTTATTGACAAGGAAACCTACTCCTAGTTGTCGCCTCTCTGGTAAACCTCGATAACACAGTACATGCCCATCCTTCAGTACAGTATATGCCTCATTCGGCCTCCTAACCTCACTAAGCCCTATGACATCCCATTTCATGCCCTCTAGTTCCTCTAACAGCACTGCTAAACTAGCTTCACTAGCTAGGGTTCTAGCATTAAACGTTGCCAGGGTCAGTTTCCAATGGCGGCCTGTCCAGCGGAGCCAGGCTTTCTTAGCACCCCCTGCTGCGTCACAGGTCTGACCGCCGCCGTGGTCAGTTGTTCCGCAGCCGCTGGTGACTGAGGGCCGGGGTTTAATGGAGCTTATCATAGGAGGTTGTGGCCAATTACTGCACCAGGGTGGCCAACTCCTGTTCTGGTGAGGGAGTGCGTTGCCGGAGGTGTTCACCGGCATCAGGTCGCACCCCAAACCTGTGTATGTATGCAATTCCATCGACACGCGGATTTTTTTTTTTTTTTTTTTCATCCGGTGGAGAATTGCGCGGCACCGGGATTTGAACCCCGGTCCTCTTGCATGCGAGGCGGATGTTCTACCGCTACGCCACCGCTGCGCAACTCAAGCGAGCTCAAGTGGACCGGAATGGGAGAATTTAACACCGACGACCATTATGTCTTTTATTGTGGGCACGAATCCAAGAGAAGGAATGGTGTCGCTCTCATAGTAAACAGAAGAATGGGCAAAGCAGTGCTAGGGTACAACCCCATAAATGACCGAATGATTTCACTTTTCACTTCGGATCCAAGGTCACCCTTTCAACATAACAGTTATCCAAGTCTATGCACCGACCACTACTGCTGAAGAAGCTGATGTTGAGAGATTTTATGCTGACCTACAATGCCTTTTAGACCGCACCCCATCATCAGACGTCGTTTTTCTCATAGGTGACTGGAATGCTAAGGTCGGGAGTGAAGAAATATCCGGAATTACAGGCAAGTTCGGTCTTGGTGAGCCAAATGAAGCTGGGCAGAATCTAGTAGAGTTTTGTCAAGAAAACAACCTGACCATAGCGAATACTCATTTTCAACAGCACAAGAGGCGCCTGTACACATGGACTTCACCCGACGGTCTGTACAGGAATCAGATCGATTATATTATTTGCCGGCAGAGATGGAGAAGCGCTATACAAGCAGCAAAAACAAGGCCTGGGGCCGATTGTGGCACCGATCATCAGCTTCTTGTTGCCAAAATTAAGCTTCGATTGAGGAAAACACAGAAAACTAGAAGGCCTTTCAGGTATGAGCTGCATCAAATTCCATTAGAATATGCTGTGGAAGTGAGGAATCGATTTCAAGAATTAGATCTAGAAGACAAAGAGCCCGAAGACATGTGGACTGATGTTCGTGATATAATACAAGAAGTTGCTACTAAGGTATTTCCAAAGCAAAAGAAATGCAAGAAAGCAAACTGGCTATTTGAAGAGGCTTTGCAAATAGCTGAGGAAAGGAGGATGGTAAAAGTTATGGGGGAAAGAGAAAGATACAAGGTTCTCAATGCGGATTTTCAGAAAATAGCAAGGAGAGATAAGAATGCCCTCCTGAACATACAGTGCCAAGCAGTTGAAGACAACAGCCAATTAAGGAACACAAGAGCTCTGTATAAGACAATCAAAGATATCAAAGGAAGCTTCTGTGCTAAGCTGGGCGTGATAAAGGACAAACAAGGAGAGGACCTCACTGAAGCCTGAGAGATAAAGAAGAGGTGGCAGGAATACACAGAAGAACTGTACAAGAAGGACCCGAATGTGCAAACCCAACATAAGACGATTGTGATTACTGATCTCGAGCCGGGCATCCTGAAGAGTGAAGTTGAATGGGCCTTAGCCAGCCTTGCTAAGAACAAAGCTAGCGGAATTGATGGCATTCCAGCTGAGTTCCTTCAAATCCTCAACCATGACGCTGTTAACATTCAGCATACATTATGTCAGAAGATTTGGACAACCCTGCAGTGGCCACAGGATTGCAGGAGGTCAGTTTACATCCCCATTCCAAAGAAAGGCAGTGCCAAAGATTGTTCCAACTACCGCACGATCGCGCTTATTTCGCATGCTAGCAAGGTGATGTTGAAAATCCTCCAAGGTAGGCTGCAGCAGTATGTGGATCGGGAGCTTCCGGACGTGCAAGCTGGGTTTCGCAAGGGCAGAGGAACTAGAGACCAAATTGCCAACCTTCGCTGGATCATGGAAAAAGCAAGAGAGTTCCAGAAACCCATCTACTTCTGCTTTATTGATTATGCGAAAGCGTTTGACTGCGCAGATCACAGCAGATTGTGGCAAGCTCTTCAAGAGATGGGAGTTCCAATTCACCTCATCTGTCTCCTCAGGAACCTGTATGAAGGGCAAGAGGCCACAGTCAGAACTGGGCATGGTCTTACTGATTGGTTTCCGATTGAGAAAGGAGTGAGACAAGGCTGCATACTGTCGCCCTGCCTATTTAACCTATATGCAGAGTGCATCATGAGGAAGGCCGGTCTGGACGAGTCTTCAGCTGGAGTGAAGATTGCTGGAAAACGTATCAACAACCTTAGATATGCGGGTGATACCACTTTAATGGCAGAAAGTGAAGTGGAACTCAAGAGATTTCTGATGCGTGTACAAGAAGAGAGTGAGAAGTTTGGGCTTAAACTGAACATTAAAGAGACAAAGATCATGGCGTCTAGCCCTATCAAGTACTGGAGCATCAAGGGACAAGAAGTAGAAGCGGTGACAGATTTTCTCTTCTTGGGCTCCAAGATTACCTCGGAAGGAGACTGCAGCCATGAAATTATAGGAGACGCCTGCTTCTGGGAAAGAGAGCAATGGTTAGCCTTGACCGCCTAGTAAAGAGCAGAGACATTAGTCTGCCAACCAAGATCCGTATAACTCGTGCTATGGTCTTCCCAGTTGTGATGTATGGATGCGAGAGTTTGACTGTGAAAAAGGCTGATCGCCGAAGAATTGACGCGTTTGAATTGTGGTGCTGGCGAAGACTCTTGAGAGTTCTTTGGACTGCCAGAAGATCAAATCAGTCGAGATTGTCGACCATAAACCTTGACTGCTCATTGGAGGGTCAAATTCTAAAGTTAAAGCTCAGCTACTTTGGTCATCTTATGAGAAGAGAGGAGTCGCTGGAGAAAGATTTGATGTTGGGAAAGGTTGAGGGTCGCCGGAGAAGGGGTAGGCAGCGAACGCGATGGTTAGATGGCATCCTCGAGGCACTGCAGATGAAGTTATGTGATGTTAGGAAGATAGAGACCGGAAAGTGTGGCGTGATGGTCCATATAGGGTCACGAAGAGTCGGACACGACTGAACGACTGAACTGAACTGTATGTGTCATTTGTGTAAGCGATGATTAGGGTGCAGAAAGAACACCGATTAAGGAGATAAATTACAGATTACTGATGATTTAAGATAACGTTCAGTCATGTATTGATAAGCGCAAGCTCCAAAATATAAGCGGGTGTTCGTAAATGATTGGTAAAGAGTCCTCAATAAGCACAATTAACCTCTGATTTGCATGTATACTACAGATGTTTGGTTTAGGCTAGTTGGTAGCAGTTTCTTGAAGACAGCGCAAAAAAAAAAAAACGGAGACAACACAGATGTATACTGCATGCATACTGTTTTTCTCCGCGTGTTAATAGCGCTCCTTACGGGAATAACAAATACAAAACACCACCTCTCTTTGGAAACAGTGCGTACAAATATCTCCTCTGACGATTTCTGGCTGTCCGCAGGAATAAGAAACGTTAAAACAGTTTCAAATAGACCAAAGCATGCACGGCGTCTTCAGAGACGTAAATGAATTGCAGGGATCAGTTCAATCACCTCGAATAACTATCCTCTTTAAATAATATTGCACCAATTGTGTAGCGCGTGAAAATAGCTCCAAAGAGTACCGTGCCGCTCATCTGTACCCCAGCTACAGTGCCCCAGCTATCCCGCAGCCGCTATGCGCCGAGCGCCGAACGTGGCACCCCTGTTGGACGTCGCGCCCTCTCGCGAAAGTCGGTGGCTGTCATCGCAAAAGCGGCCCGCTCTCCGGCGCCTGTCGTCACACTGCCCAATCTTCTAGATTGGTTGGTTGTACAACTTATAATTCCATCGGAAACGGGGAGTCGTGCGCCCGCGGATTAGAGGCTGGCAGGTAGCCCTTAGTAGCCCTTGGCTTCTTGCGGCCTCTTCCGCCAGATGGACGGTACGGTGCTGGATCGCAGGGTCCGCGCTTCGCAGCAGGGCATCCCAGGCTTCTCTACTTGTAATATTTTGCCCTATCCCTGGAGATTGTGGGCACTCCCAAATTATGTGGTCGAGGGTCCCTCTCGCCCCACAGTGTTTGCAGAGATCATTGTCCCTAAAGTCTGGTAGCGCGTGAAACGCCCAGACCGGGTTCATGAACGTATTAGTTTGTAGCCGCCTCCACGCGACAGCTTCTCTATTATTTAGTCTAATATTT
This sequence comes from Amblyomma maculatum, assembly GCF_055883805.1. NCBI lineage: Eukaryota > Metazoa > Arthropoda > Arachnida > Ixodida > Ixodidae > Amblyomma > Amblyomma maculatum. The sequence goes on from NC_139344.1 coordinate 189,409,577, forward strand.
GGCGGGGGTACCAGTCTACGTCCCAATTTATAATGGTCGATGATTTCCCTGTAATTTTGCAGACGCTCGTCGTATGCCCAGTGTTCGGGGGGCTCGACGGCTACCCGGAAGTAGAGAGCTCGGGCTAGCTCGTGAGCCGCCTCGTTACCAGGGACGGCATCGTGATCGGGTGTCCAAATTAACTGAATTTTCCTATTTATTGTTCTTTGGGTGAGGATTTTGGCCGCCTCCGGCGATATCCTCCCCTTCCCAAAATTTTGAATGGCAGTTTTGCTGTCGCTAATATGAACTTGGCTTCTGTTCCTATACGCAAGCTAGCGCTATCGCAACTTCCTCCGCAGTCTCTATGTTGCGGCCTCTGATGGCTGCCGCGGATACCGGTGCCCCTCGGCCATCGACTACCGAAGCTACCGCCGCACCTGTTCTGCCACTTGCCGCATCAACATAGACTACTTCCTTTGCTCCCATGTTCTTGAACCGTCGCTCTAGAGCTTCAGCTCGTTTGGCCCTTCTTTCGACATTAAATTCTGGATGCATATTCCTAGGGAAGGGGGGGACTACCAAGGCATTCCTGATTTCACTATTAATTGTGACTTTTTTTTTGAACTCCCCTGTCTGGGTTGAGGCCTACTTTTGCAAGGATTACCCTGCCCGTCTCGGTCGTGCTTAGTCTCTCTAATTGGGAGACTCGCACTGCCTCCGCCAATTCTGCCCACGTGTTATGCACCCCGAGTTCGAGCAGTCGTTCGCTCGAGGTACCCATGGGCAGTCCTAGCGCCTTCTTAACGCATTTTCGAATCAGGCAGTCTAACTTCTCTTTTTCGCCGGCCTTGATGTCCAGGTAGGGCGTGGCGTAACTGATTCTGCTTATTACGTATGTCTGGATTAGTTTTAGTAAATTTCTCTCCTTGAGGCCTCTTCCTTTAGTGGCGACCCTCCTCAAGAGCCCGAGGGTTTGCATCGCGTAACTTTCTAATTTTTTCAGGACCTCTGGAATTGAATGACCATCCCCAAAATCCTGATCTGATCTACTTTTGGCACCGGTTTGCCCTCCACCTGTATATGAAACTCCCCGCTATTCTTGCAGCGGAGGTACTTTGGGTTATAAACGAACAACTCAGATTTATGCGGGGAGCACGAAAGTCCCCTTTTAGCCGCGTAATCGACAATGATGTCGGTCGCTGCTTGCAGGCGTTCCTCCGTACTCGCATCGCTCCCATGGTTAATCCAGAGGTTAATATCGTCCGCATACATGCTAAAATTTAGCCCCTTGATTTGGTTAAGTTTACCCGGGAGGCCTCTCATTGCCACGTTGAATAGAAAAGGCGATAGCACTGAGCCCTGCGGTGTGCCTTTGCTTCCTAACTCTATCGTAGGAGATTCTAAATTTTGAAATATCATGCAGGCTTTTCTGCCCGATAAGAAGTCTTTTATGTAGTTGTACGTTCTCTCCCCTACTCCGAGCACTTCGAGCCCTTCGAGAATAGTCTTGTGCCTGACATTGTAAAACAACCTGTGGCCGCACGAAATGGTCGGTTTCCGACCACACTTGTGCACGCAGGACGTAATGCTCCGACTAAAGCATGATATCATAGACTCGCGATCGAGAGACGCCAAAGTGATCCTGGGCCTAGACCTCACCAAGGCCTTCGACAATCTTCTAGAGCATTATCTGTGACGTAAGCACCGATCTGTGTCTGTGACGTCACATTGATTTGTGACGTAAACACGATGCGGTAGCGCATGGAGGAAGGAAAGAACTTAGGAGAGGCCCCGACGGCATTTTTTTGAAGCCGGCGCGGCCGCCCTATAGAATATTCTAGTTCACTGTAGCCGCGCAACACCACCTAGAAGTCTTCTAGGTGGTGCTGGGCCGCGCCGCGACCTAGGGGGTACCGCGACCGGACGCTGCAACGTCTATCCTCCTCCTTTATCCTCCGCATTCTCTGTCTCCGCGACGCTCACGTATTTAGGGCCCTTAGCAACGCTGTTGCTAGTAGCCTTAGTTTTCATAGCAACAGCGTCGCCGTTGCTAATGGCCCGACTTAGCTAACCCTAAATTTTGATGTCACTTCCGCCACACTTGCAATGCAATGCAATATACCTTGCAATGCATTGGGAATGGCAAGGGCCTCATAGAGAAAGAGATTGGTAAAGAGCGGACACTCGGCGAAAACTGGCCCCAGGAAATGACGCGCGACTTTTTGTGCTGCCGCCGATTGATGGATGGAGGCACCAGCGCGGACATGCGCGGGCAACTGCACTCGCTGCAGCGGTAGCCCGCTGGAGCAGACGACAGAAAGTTGCCGAAGGGAGCGTGTCTGCTCGTTCCTCACCGCGCCGGTGCGGCACAGACCGCATATGTTTATCTCTCGTGGGTTGCTACGCGGAACGACTGCGGTTTGGAACGACGTCAAGGTGAGCAACGTTTTTTGCTGAACTACGCTGCATTTGAAGCAGTTTACCATGACCACGCCGGCCGGTGCCAATTAAGTTTCGCTGCTCGTGAACAGGCGCGCCGGCTGTTCAGGCATACAGAAGTTCAGGCGCAGTTCGTGACGCTCCGGGGTTTCCAACCGCGGCGAGGTTTAATATGTTGCGTTCCTGCAAAACTGAGCTGCATTTCGAACAGTTTATCTTAGCACGCTGGACAAAGTGGCATGTGAAGGCGCCAACATGGCGTATTAGCCGGCCTGTGCGGCCAGCTGCCTGACGCGGTTTGCCGAACGGCTAGTTTTCCTCGTTTAGCAGGGCGACGGTAAGGTGAGAAATGTTGCATTCTTGACTTTCTTGTCAAACTGTGCAGTATTTCAGGCAGTTTAGCTCAGTACGGCGGCGACAGTGCTTCACAAAGTCGCGCGTGAAGGGCAAGCTAACAGACATGACAAGGCGTGCTGACCGCCGCGGTGACGTGACATGGCGAGAGGCGGTTTTGAGAACGGCTAGTTTTGCGTGGTGTCGCGTTTAACAGGGCAACCGCAAGGTGAGAAATGTTTCATTCTTGTCAAACCAAGGTCAAACTGCGAGGCATTTCGGGCAGTTTAGCTATGCACGGTGGTCTGGGCTTCACAAAGTCGCGTATGAAGGGCAAGCCAACATGGCGTGCTCGCCGGCCGCGGTTTTGCGAACGGCTAGTTTTGCGTGGTGTCGCGTTGCATTTAACGGGACAACGTTAAAGTGAGAAATGTTTTATTATGCATCAAGCTTCATTTCTTCAGCTGTTCAGTGCTCTTGAGGAATATTGTTAGTTTAGTGGCTGTTATTTCACTCACTGTAGAAATGCATTTTTAGATAGGTTCGGTTAGCCTGCATTTCCTGACCTCTACGTTGCAAGAGTAGCTTTTGTATCAATTTTACGAATCACAGCTTTTCTGTTCTGGACCATAACTGCTGCTCACCAAGCCTTCAGTACGCACCCACATGCACAGATGTGTGCGCGGTGCAGTGGCCTTACATTTCATTGCAACCTTCTGCATCATGTTCATTCCTTTTCCAACAGCACTGCATGGACCCACGGACTGCAGCCGAAGCACGGCAGATGCGACGAGTGAACGCTGTGGCCTTCCCCCAAGCGTCAGTACTCCTCTCGGCCCTGAACAATACAAGTTACCCTTGCTAAGGTAGCCGCTCCTGGGACTGTGTAGTTTATGTATAATGCCTGTTTTGTTACATATCACTTGCCATAATTCGGAAATCAACGTTATGCTATTTTTTGTCTCTACTTAAGTGCTGTTTCTCGCGTTGTGTATTTATTTTTCTGTATTGTGCACATCGCTTAATGTGTGCCAAGTTTTGTCAATGCATCCGTCTACATCTGTTGCGTCTCTTGTGTGTTTTATATGCAGCAAAATAAATGGTCATTTCACAAAGCACTTGGCGTCTTTTCTGCAATACTGTTTTGCAAAGGCTGTGGCGCAGCTGCGTTGATGGCCAGTTTAGAGAACTGGAAATCTATTTTTCATGTTGTTATGCATGCATGCTGAAAATAAATAGAAACACTAGCAGACCATGTAAAACCAAAATAATGCGCCAAAAGGGCAGGGAAGGAGGAGGAGGTAAACTTTATTAAAGAAGAGGTCATAGGCGCGGGGTGGGTTGACGTTCCAGTCCCCGCGGTGGGCTCCTCTTCTAGGCCGGACGCCAGGTGGCCGACCGACGATGTCGTTCGGCGACCTCTTCGGCCCGCTCCGTGACTCGGAGTTGAACCTCCGGGTCGGAGCTGAGCAGCGTGGCCTCCCACTGAGATTGGGTCGAGAGCTGCAGACTCTGTGATGGCTTGTCTTGATTACATGAGTATAGGATGTGTGGTGTGTCTGCCTTTTGATGTGCACAGAGAGAATAGACAGGGCTGAACTGCTCTGGGAACCATAAGGAGTACATGTACGGATTAAAGAAAGTGTCTGTTTGAAGCTGCCGCCAGGTGACTTGTTGTGTTTTACTTAGAGATCGATGTGTTTCTGGGAAGATTTGTCTTTCTTTCTTGAAGTGGGTAGTAATTTCTTTGTAGGTTGTCATCCGCTCCCTGGCCGACCTGAGCCCCGGGCAGCGCACCTCCCGGTTAACTACGAATCCTCGGGCAAATTGGTGCGCTGCCTCGTTCCCAGGATGGTCCGAATGGGCAGGGACCCAGACCAATGTGATAAGGCGGGTATGGGAGATTTTTTGTAAGATTTTGATGGCTGCGGAGTGGGCCCTTCCTTTTGCAAAATTTCGAATTGCGGTTTTAGAGTCGCTAAGGATGTATTTGGCAGTGGTGGAGGTAATGGCGAAAGCTATGGCAGCCTCTGGATTCCAAGGGAAGGAAAGCGTAGCAGGGGGCGGCAGAAAGTTAGGTGGGCGGATGAGATTAAGAAGTTCGCAGGGGTCAAGTGGATGCAGCTAGCACAGAACCGGGTTAAGTGGAGAAATATGGGAGAGGCCTTCGCCCTGAAGTGGGTATAATCAGGCTGATGATGATGATGATGATGATGGCAGCCTCTTCGCCCTCCTCCGGAAATTTTGTTTTATTGATTGTAGCCGATGCGAGGGGAGAACCTCGATGATCGACAACTGCCAGGGAAAAGGCATCTCTGTCCGCATGTTCTGCCACGTCCACGTGCGCCGTATCTTTCTGTACTGAAAATATTTCGTGTAATTTTTGTGCCCTAGCCCTTCTTCAAAGGGCAGGGAAGGGCGCAGCGCATGCTAGCATTCAAATCACGCGCCTTTCAGCAAGACCGGAAGTAGTTACCGCCGGCCGCTTGGTGCACTACAGTCAAATGGGCCGCTGGGCCCTATGGGAGTTTCCGCTCTTTACCAATCTCTTTCTCTATGAGGGCCTCTCCTAAGTTGTTTCCTTCCTCCATGCGGTAGCGCATAACTAAACCGCGGAATCCTCGCAGTTCAAATTTTGCACAGAAATGGTATTTTGTTGCTAGTATTTTTTAATACCAATGTTGTTTGGGGTACTTGCCTGATTCGATCAAAAGAAGTCAGATGTTCTCATCTTATGCGGCGGCGACGACGCCAGATGAGCCGCTGCCCCAGCGATGGCACTGGTGGCGCCACCTCATGCTGCTTACAACAACTCAAACTTTCTGCCAGAAACGTTCGCCCCCTCTTTTCCTGCTACAGAGTTGTAGCAGCATGAGGTGGCGCCACCAGTACCATCGCTGGGACAGCGGCTCGTCTGGCGTCGTCGCAGCCGCATAAGATTGGAACATTTGACTTCTTTTGATCGAATCAGGCAGGTACCCCAAACAAATTTCGTATTAAAAAATACTAGCGACAAAATGCCTTTTCTGTGCAAAATTTTAACTGCGAGGATTCCACGGTTTAGCTGGGAGAAGCATTCTACATCGCGCCTCTAATTGTGCAACACGCTATACATGGAAGCGAAATATTCGAAAGCATTTTCTCATTTCACGGATCATCTGTGATGTCGTTATTCGGTACAGAGCAACCATGAATGCCCTGAAATAGATCGTGGAGGTTTGAAATCTCATTACCGAGGCGAAGTACTTTTAAAACACTTACACAACTTACCGCAACATTTTGCTCGGTTCAGCAGCGTTGAACCCTTCTCATTTTTTGGTGAATGTCTTGTACGACGCTCCGACGTCATGTTGCATGACACACTACATTCTCTTGCAAGTAATGCAAGTCTGACGACTTGCGGGACCGCTCACAGCCATAGAGTTCCTTACACGTACTACCTAGAGGGAAAGCTGAGGGCGCTGCACTTCAGCCACCATGGGCGCGCTAAGAATCATGGGCCGGTGTGCTACTTGTTGCGGGACAGTCGATTTTCCTCGGGTACGTGGAGTGGCGTTACTGCGATGTTTCGTTTTCGTCATCATCATCATCTGAAGGTGCTCACATAGACCGCGAAAGCCATAGTAGCGAAGGCGCAAAAGCAAACGTCGCCAATAAATGGTTTTTGTTTCCCGAAATGCCACTAAAAACTTCCTTGATTGCACAACGATAATTATTTTCATAACATTTTTTTATTTCAAAGTTTGCCTATTAAGTGCGAAATATTGGTATTTGTGCTGCTCAAAACTAAGCCAATAGGAGAACGAGCCATCGCTTATATTGGATAAATCTCACACTGGCATTCTGTTTCTCTCTCTTTTTGTAATTTATAGTCACAATATTCAATCTTAGGACATTATTTATGGTACAACAACGTTTATCTTTGCATTAGTTTTGGTCAAAAGTTGTAGTTCTGCACTCGGTAACTCTCCGGCCCATGATGCTTTGAGCGCCCATGGTAGCTGAACTGGCCGTCTGAAAACTCTGTGTAAACTCCCATCGACGGCAGCACAGGTTTCCCTCTAGGTAAGAGTAAGAAACTCTATGCTCACAGCACGATAAACTGACCGCGCACAGTTGCAGACGACCATGCACCACCCGCTGTCGCTAGCAGACGCTCCGGAGCTGGAGGCGGCCGCGGTGGGTATCGCCAGCTACGCTGTCGTCTGCTGCAATGCGCGAATCTCGTTCGGTTCATATTGTCGCATGGCGTTTGACAACTGCTTTTTAAATGTAATTCTGTCTAGCACGTATCACTGGAGCGACAGTATTATCAAGCTAATTTACCCTAGGCGGCAGCATATCAGACTAAGCAAAACTGCGCGATTCGCTACACCCAGCTTGCCTTTGGCGGTGTCTGGATTCATAACACAGGTTATTCGAGGAGTTTTAAAAGTAGACTGGCCTCCGTAATGACGCACGTACCATACATTATCACACAGTTCTTCAAAGCGCTGGTCAACGTTTAACGACCGGCCACCATTTCTGATGCTCTGCGTTTACATGTTTTTCTACGGGTCGCCCTCCCAACTCGCACCCCAACATTGTTTCACGGCATTTTAAAAATACTTAGCCTCGGTAATGAGATTTCATATTTTGATGATCTGTTCTAGGATGTTCATAGTTGCTTTGTACCGAATAACGACATCACAGGTGCCCCGTGAAATGAGAAAACGGCTTTGAAATATTTCGATTACATGTATTCCTATGGACGCTAACCCTATTTTTCACCCCCAATCGGCTGCGGCGCCGCGAGTGCCCCCTTTGTTTGTAAACACGGTGTTGGTCTATACCAGAACCAACTCGAACCACTGTCATGCCACAGTGACGAGAACTATGGTGGCTAGAAGGGGGGTGCTCTGGGTGTTCTAGTATAGTGGCACCCTTCTAGCCGCCTCAGTTCTCATAGGGTTAATACTACAATACTACTAAATTTAAGCCACTAAAGTAAAGTGTAACTAAAGAGTACCGTCAATTACAGCGAATCGCACGATTACATGCACGCCATAGATTGCTTCTCAGCTAAACCACGAATCCGTGCAGCTAAAATTTCGCAGATAAACGGTATTTCGTCGGCGGTATTTTGCGCGAAGCAAGAAAAGCCGCTGCCCCAGCCAACGTTACGCCCCAGCGATGGCACTGATGACGTCATCTTCTGTTGTTTGCAACAATGTTCGCCTTTCCTATAGTGCTCTAGAATATTGGGCAGTGTCACCATAGAGAAACATTCTCTATGGTGTGACGACCGGCGACAGAGAGCAGGACGGCGCGACATGCAACAGGGGTGCCACAATTCGCCGCTCGACGCGTAGCGGCCGCGGGGATAGCAGGGGTACAGGGTAGGGGCGCGGTTTTCTTTGGAGCTATTTTCACACGTTACGCAATTGGAGCGATATTTAATAAAGAGGCTACTTATTCCAAGCGCTTAAACTGACCCCTGCCATTCCTTTACGTTAATCTGGAGATGCCGTGCACGCTTGGGTAGTCCTACGTAGCAGCGTGCGATGTTTGAATCGCTATCTGAAACTCTTTCAACATTTCTCCCTCCTGCGGACAGCCATAAATCGTCCAGATGAGCGATTTGTACTTAATGTTTCCAACGAAGCCTGGTATTTTGCATTCATTCTTCCAGTAAGGGAATAAAGGTTACTGCCGCGGAGCGCTATTAACACGCGGAGAAAAACAGTATACATGCGAATCAAAGCTTGTGCTTCGTAAGGCCTCTTCAGAAACACCTTATGTTTTACGACCCTTACTTACGAATACATGCTTACATTTTGCAGCTTGTGCTTATCAATACTGTGGTAGACGTAGCCGGTATAACAAGCAAAACTTTATTTATGCATCAGGTAATGGCGCCCGTTTTCGCTCTCCTTGGCGCTGTCCCCCCATGCCGGGGTCTCCCGGCGGTCCGCCTGGTCGCTTGGGGCGCTGTCGTCAGTGGCGCCAACAACACCCCCCTTTCTTGAAAGGTTTGATCTCACAGGTCCAGGCGTTCTGGTCGCTTACAAACACGTCCACTTCTTGTGGTGCTCGTGTCCTGCAATGGTTGCAGGTGTTTTGCTGTACGTCTTGCTTGTCCTTTGTCGGTTTGTACAGCGTAGGACCTTGGTTCTGATGTTGGCTGTGTTACCACGCCGTGTGATGCAGCTCCAGCGAGGATGCGCACCGCAGTGCCTGGTGGTAAGCGCTCTCGGCTCCGTACCTTGTGCCGGGTGTCGTATGATCGTTTTGCACGAGCTCTGTAGGCTTCATTATTTTGTCTGAATTCGCTGTCGTCCCACTTCGGGGCTAGCAGCTTCGAAGTGGTGGTACTGTGGTGTTCAGACGGCGACCCATTAAGAGTTCTCCTGGTGAAAACCCTTCCACGCTGGGTGTGGCCCTGTAGGCAAGCAGCGCTTCGTGTATGTTGGAAGACTTCCTCAAAAGCTGCTTTGTGTCTGCACAGCCCGCTCAGCCATACCGTTGCTCTGCGGGTAGTAAGGGCTTGAGGTTGAGTGTGAGGCTCCTCAGTGATGCACTAGTTCTTTGAACTCTGTGGAAGTGAACTGCGGCCCGTTGTTTGTGCGTATTGTCCGTGGAACACCGTACCGTGCAAACATTGGCTCCAAGACTAGGGCTATGTTTTTGTAGCTGTCCTCGGCAGCTGTTCTAGCTCGAAAAATTGGGAGTAGTAGTCTACTACTACATCGTACTCTTTCCCCTCCAGCGTGAAGAGATCCATGCCGACTGTGTCCCAAGGGTGTGCTGGCAATGGGGTTAGAAGCAGGGGTTCTGTTTGTGGCTTTCTGTGCTCTCTGCAAGTTGGACACTTTTCCACGTAGTCTTTAATGTGCTTGCCTATGCCTGGCCACCATATGCATTCTCTTGCCCTCGCTCGGCACCTTATTGTGCCCAAGTGGCCTGCATGGAGTTTTTCCAGAAACTCTACTCTGATGTATGGCGGGATGATTATTCTGTCGCCTTTGAATAGCAGACCATCAACGAGCAAAATCTCACTAGCCAACTCGACGTACCTTTTCAGGTCAGGTGACAGCCCATGCACAGTTGGCCATGATGTAGTGCAGAAGGTAGCCACCCTGGAAAGTGTTTTGTTTGACTGGATGCTTGCCCTGATTCTGTCCAGCATTTGGTTTAAGGCAGGGAGCTGTTCAAGTGCTAATTCTTCAAACTCGCGCACTGCATTCTCGAGAGTTCTTTATTTGTCTGCTGGTTTCCCAGATGGCTTCCGGGACAGAAGGTCAGCTGTGTACAGCTTTTTGTCGGGAGTATGGGACATGGTGTAGTCGTACTCCAAAAGGCGCATCCTGAAACGTTGAAGGCGAGGACTTAGCTCGTCAAGTCGTTTAGTCGTCAGCAGCGGTATTAACGGCTTGTGGTCCGTTTCCACGTGAAAGGTTGATCCCAGCAGGTATTTGCGGAAATGTTCGCAAGCCCATGGGACTGCCAGTGCCTCCTTTTTGATTTGGGCATATCTTTGTTCTGTATCCGTAAGGGAGCGTGATGCATATTCCACAGGTAGGAGCTCTTCGTGCTACTGTTGTAGAAGTACAGCCCCAAGACCGTATGGGGAAGCATCCACACTGTATGGAAACACACTGTATGGAAGAACTGAGAGGGTTCTCATGCTCATTCAATAGCCTGCAACAGCAACAGTGAAAGTGCACTAGAGTTCACTATACAGTGTACTGACTGGAGAAGAAAAAGATGTCCACCTCCATTTAGTAGGAGGAACGAAAAGTGTAACAGCCTTGACAGGGCAAAAGAAAAAGACGATGAAGACAGGAAATGAAAAGCTGCATGAGGAAAAGCATGCTCTAACAAGAAAACGAACTATCTGTGCCAGCCTATTACAAGATCCTGCTGAGAAGGCTAACTGTGGGGGAAAATGCACTGCAAAAAACAGTCAAACCCACTTATAACAATACCGGTTTTAACAATATATTGGATATAACAATGGGCAGCCGCTGCACCGTCAGGTTCGCCATGTGTTCTAATGTAAAATAAACCATTATTACAATGTTTTCATTTTTTATTATTGGTTATAACAATCAAATATGGTCACTGAAAGTCAACAAAAACGCGGAAAGGCGGAGACGTCGACAACGCTGATGCAGCGACAATAATAAAAAACAAATCGGGACTGAGAGCGGTAAGCGAATGCATTGGTCGGCTGCGCCGGGGAAACTAGCATGCCGCGAAAATGCTGGGGAGGAGAGAAGGCATAAGGCACTGCTAGGCACAACCATTCTGAGGGAGAGGATCGAGCACACCCTCTCAAGACCGCCCGTGGCTGCCTCTGCATGGTGTTCATTTAGAGGGTGCGCTAATCATGGTATGCTGCACTAGCGTCCCCTATTTGCTTTGTCCAGGCCTCATCTTCGCGGTTGCACGTTTTGTGGCAGGCATGCAGCAGCGTTCGTGCATGTCCCAGACAACACGCCAACTCCCAGGGACGTCCCGTTTAAATCCCTACCTCCCACATCCTAACAGGGTAATTCGCAGGACGTCCCTGTTGGGCTATGTTCAAACCTCTAAAGAAGGATCTCCGTGGGATGTTCCATTTACTTGTCCTTTTATAAAACCAGGCTAAATACATTCCAGGGCAGTTGTAAGGGATCATGCACCCTGTCACACGAAAGTGAGTGAACAAGAACCACACAAATTCGCTTAAAATGTCAAAAACAAGACAAACTGGTCATCACTAACTAGAAATTGGTGCCGTCCCTTCTATGATACTCAACAGTTACTTAATTTCAGTCGCACTTTTCCAAGAGTCTATGTTGGGGGTTGCAACTGATTGTTCATTATGGTTTTTTCAGAGCACATGAACAGCGAATGTAAGCTCATAACTGCATTAGCTGATGCATGGGAACTGGTTCCTTCGAAAAATATATAAAGGTCACGAAATATCCCAGACAACACACATACGTCCCAGGGACATCCCAGGGATTCCGATTATGGGAGATTCGGATGTCCTAGGGAAGTCCGGAGAAGTCCCACAAAAATCCCCACGACATCCCAAATGAAACAAGTGACTTCCTCAGGACGTTCAAAACAATACCGTGGTGGAACATGTTTGGGGTATTTTAGGAGCTTATTGGGACATTATGATATTTTCCTCGGCTTGTTATTCTAGGCCGTCTTGCGAGGCCTCGTAAGAAGCATGCAATTATATGTTGTCTTTCAAAAATGGTTTGTTTCCAATTCTCAAAACAAATCTCAGCTCATGGTGTTATGAGCAGACTGAATGCTGCATTACATGCAGCCTACCATGATATGAGAGGTAAGATAGGTGGGTTGCAGTAACCTAGAAGTCAGCTTCTCTGCAGAGCAAAAACCCCTTCACCATGGCGGCCAAACCTGTTTTGGGGGCAGAAATTAGGTGCAGGAGACGTCTATTGTGGCAATAATGGCCATGTCCATTTCCTGCACCCCTCTTCTTGTTGTCACAATTATGGGATTAAGAACCCTTCCGTTTGTGAGCGTCATTCATAACGCCTCCCCCGCCCCTACCTCCTCCAGGCTCTCAATAGTGAAGGAATTCTGTTCAACAGGCTTGTGCATGACATTAGGCTGAACATAGATGTATTCTGCGCTGCACCCAACTTCTGCCCCAAAACAGGTTTGGCTGCCATATGAAGAGGTTTTCGCTCTGCAGAGCAGCTGACTTCTAGGTTTCTGCAACCCACCTATTCAAGGTGAATCGTGTTCGCAAAAATGCCAACAAAGGGATGCAGAGGCTCAATAAACAGAACGTTGCATGTGAACCTGATTAATTGCACTGTAAATAAGATAAACTATTCACATGAATATTTAGATAACCTTGCTGGTCTGCAGTCCAGTACCTGTGTATGCAGGGACGCCCTTTTGGAAGGCTTATATAGTACTTTAGGTATGTGCTGATCTCATGACGGTGAAGCAGTATGCTTTACAATCTGTGGATGTGTGCATAACAGTTTGAAATGTGTGTGAGTTTAATTTGTAACATTCCTTGCGTGTCTAAAGCAATACCCTGGGACTGTAGGCATGCAGATGATGCTGAACTACCGGTTGCAACAGTGTAGAACATCCCAGAAATTGTTTCCCCAGACAACACACCAACTCCAACATTATAACAGAGTAATCCGCAGGACGTCCATGCGTGCTCCCTTCTGGGCTATGTTCGAACCTCCAAAGAAGGATCTCTGTGGGACGTTTCATTTGTCCTTTTTTAAGACCATGCTAAATACATTCCAAGGCAGTTGTAAGGGATCATGCACACTGTCGCACGAAAGCGAGCGAACAAGAACTACACAAATTCGCTTGAAATGTCAAAAACAAAAGGCATACTGGTCATCACTATATTTCAGTTGCGCATTGAGTCTATGCTGGGGGTTGCGACTGATTGTTCATTGTGGTTTATCAGAGCATATGAACAGAGAATGTAAGCTCATAACTGCATTAACTGACGCATGGGAACTGGTTCCTTTGGAAAATATATAAAAGGTCACGAAATATGCTGCATTACATGCAGCCTACCATGATATGAGAGGTAAGATTCAATGTGAATCGTGTTCGCAAAAATGGCATATGTCAATTGCAATGGTTAAACGTTACGCCCAACTATCGCGCTGTACAACTTCGTGGCGCACAACTAGCCCGTGGTGCCCAACTTCTCCGAACACAAACCAGCTCTAACTAATGGCTTTATTTTATTGCGAAAGCAATACTACGCCATGTTTCGAGCCTTCAGCGTAGCGTGGTCCGGTAGTTACGCTTTACACCACGTGGCTACTGATGTCATACCAGCGCGAGAGCTGGGCTACCAAGTCGGCTCTTCAGCGTAGCGTGGCTCGTAGTCAGGCCGGGCATTTCGCGCTTCTCCCCCTAGGTACACTGTAGTCTAACAGGTGGTAATTTATAGCAAGGTCACAAAAATGAAAACAGACGAAGGGGAGTGTAGTCTGGGAAGTGATCATAAACGTATTAGTCCGCAGATGGGGCCCTTGATGAAAAGAAATAGAACTTAGACAAAACGTGAACGCAAAATTAAACGACGATCAAATAGCGCAGATAGCAGCAGACATAGAGGAAGCAATAAAGAAAAGCCCCATGGAAGACTAGGATTATGAACAGGTAGAACTACTTATAAAGAGGAGAATTAAGGATGGAAAGAGGAAGCCACGGAGCTGGTGGAATAAGGAAATCAGGGAAGCTATTTAACAACGACGGGCTGCTTCAAGGGAACACCGAGTGGCAAAGAAAGCACAGGTATCTCAGGAGGAAATCGACCAAAAATGGGAATCATTTCGACAAAAGAAACTTGAGGTGCAGGCCCTCGTCCAAAGTAAAATACGGCAGTCCACCGATCGCTGGATGGCTGACATATACACGATGCCTCTAGAGGCGGAGCAAAAAAATTCTGGAACCATATAAGCTGGCTAGGGAAGAAGAATCAAAGAAAGCAGGATCGGATTCAAGATAACGAGGGAAATTGTTTAAAGGGAGACAACGCAGTGAACTACATTAAATCATTTATAGCCGAGTCATTTAAGAGCCACGATAGGGTAATCTCCACAAATCAGGAAGCAACACAAGGTAGCAGAATACAAAGCAGCTTAGAACTGACCAATCTAAACTGGAAAAAGGCAGAAAAAAATATTCCTAAAAACACATCTACAGGAATAGATGGAATTCCGATCAAGCTGATTAATGAACTTGGTCCAAAAAGTAAGGAAACGTTGTTAAAAGCTCTGGAAACAGTCATAACGAAGCTGTCCGGAAGCAAATTCCGGACATCTGGCGGCAGAGTAAAATGAATTTGATTTATAAAGGGAAAGGAGAAAGGAGGCACATAAAATCCTACAGGCCGATTACCATAACATCTGCTATGTACAGGTTGGTCATGCAGGCGGTGAAATTAAAGGTGCAAGCATGGGTAGAAAGTAACAAGATACTCGGAGAACTTCAGAACGGCTTTAGAAATGGTAGGCGCTTAGATGATAGCCTGTTCGTGCTTACCCAATGCATCGAAATATCTAGAGTGGAAAATAGACCTTTGTATTTGGCCTTCCTAGACATAAACGGGGCGTGCGACAACGTAAGCAGGGAACACCTGTGGAACATATTAAAAGAAGAAGGTACCGGTTATGAGATAATATAGTTCCTACAGGAAATATACCGGGATAACAAAGTAGAAATTATATGGGAAGGGATAAGAAGTACGGAAGATGTCGAAGTATGCAAAGGATTAAGATAAGGCTGTCCTCTATCACCGCTGCTGTTCATGCTTTATATGATAAACCTGGAATGGAGGATAGAGGATACAAAAGATTAACCAAGGTTTTAACCTGTGATATAGATATTAGGTAGAAAGGCGGTAGAGCAGCGCCTCCCCGGTTTGATGTATGCAGACAATATTGTGCGGCTAGCTGAGAGTCTGGAAGAATTGCTAACTCTGGTTAAGTATTGCGGAGACGAAGGGGATGCTCTAGGCTTCAGTTTTAGCGCAGTTAAGTCGGGTCTGATGATTTTCAACGGCTCAACTGATCAGGGTCTTAAAATACAAGGCCATGAAATACCTAGAGTAGCAGAATATAAATATCTGGGGGTATGGGTAAACGAAGGATTGGCATACATTGGAAAGCATGAGTAATCACTTAAAGCCAAAGGGCGAAGGAATGCCGGGATTATGAAGCATAAGGCATTGTGGAGATACAATAGGTATGAGGTTTTGAGGGGTATTTGGAAAGGAATTATGGTACCCGGACTTACTTTCGGAAATGCGGTTTTGTGCCCAAAATCAGAGGCACAGTCGACATTAGAAATCCGTTGGACGATTAGCACTAGGTGCCTACGGCAAAACTACAAATGAGGCGGTACAGGGAGATATGGGCTGGGCATCTTTCGAAGTACGGGAAGCTCAGAGTAATATATTATGTGAGGAATGCCTGAGAAAATTGGACAGTAACAGATGGGCAGCTAAAAAATTTAAATACCTGTACTTAAAAAGCGTTGACTCACAATGGAGGAAAAGAACTAGGAAACTAACTAGTAAGTATGCTAGTCACAAGGACGGAGAAATAAAGAGCCTTAAGCAACAGGTGAAAAACACAGAAAGTAAAAATTGGATAAATTCGATGGAAAAGAAACAGTGTGGAATTACACCGAAAGTGGAAAATGCAGATCAGGAAGGAAGATTTCTTTGATAACTCAAGAGGCAGTGCCCTACTTTTTGAAGTTAGATCAGGGTGCCTTAGAACACGCAGCTATAAAAAGAAATTTAACAATGGAGATGACGCATGTGCTGTATGTGGTAACTCCAGTGAAACAATTGACCATATTATACTCGAATGTAATGGTATCCATCCGGAAATTGATGCAGGCGCAATCACTGTTCCTGAAGCTCTGGGGTTTAGAGATACCAGTGGCCGGGTGAATAAACCGGCGGTGGAAACTAGCAAAAAACGACTGGAAGATTGGTGGCTTAAAAGCAGAGAAGTGACATAATTATAGTAATGTAAAACACAAATTTAATAAATAGAATGATGGTTTAGTTAAGCAATCTAAATCAATAATTAAAATATAGGGAGAAAAATGAGCATGATAGCTACTGCTACCACTCCGTTTCAAAGGGGATGCTCCTATATTCCATCCATCCATCCATCCATCCATCCATAGTGTGACGTCATAAGCGAGGCAAAGATAGGCTACCAAGTCGGCTCTTCAGCATAGTGTGGCTCGTAGTCACGCCGGGCGTTTCGCGCTCCTCCCACTAGGTGCGCTGTGGTCTAACAGGTGCACGGCCGGCGCGCATTCAGACCGGCCGTGACAGGTGGTAGGGTGCCTCGATGTAGCGCGCCGCTTAACGGCGGCGCTGGTATCGAGGCACCCTAACAGGTGGTGTTGTCTTCTATTGAAGACACTTCGCCTCTCTTCTCTCTTTGGTAAGTAGAGGAGGGGAGGCTTCGCTGTATAAAGCATGCCATTTCAGTGCTTGTAAGACAGTTTGTCATGCTGTCTGAGAAGCAGAGGGAGAAAGCGGCTTGCCAGTGTGAAGCCAGGAAGCGACAGCGAGCTACGGAGACAGAGGAACAACGTGAAGAGCGTCGAGCCAAACGTCGTGCTCAAGATGCGGCTCGGCGAATGCGTGCTTCTTCTCCAGCTACCGAAGCAGAACAAGACTTACCGGGGTGGGACTTAATGTCTGCTCTGAATGGTGAGGACTCTATCTACATGCTTATCAAGGTCCTCTCTAACCAGTGCGGAGCGCAAGAATGCAGCTAGACGGTTACAACGTGCCAAGAAAGGGAAGAGGAACGGCAATGAAGAGGAATGGCGTAGCCAAGGATATTGATTTGGCAATCTCCTAGGCTTAACTACAACTAAGCCACTGTGAATTTTTTATTGTCGACAAAGAAATGAACAGGCTCAATTAACAGAATGTGGCATGTGACCTTGGTTGACTGTACTGCTAACAAAATATTAACAAAGAGATTATTTTATATACCTTTGCACATATGCAGTCTATTGCTTGCACATATCGGGACACTCTTGCTGTGGAGTATACATAGAAGCGCTTGAGAAGTGTGGTGATCTCAAAATTGTGACTCCTCTATCTTTGCGAAATGTGAGTATGTGCGTCAGTTCTGTGTGTAATTAATCAAGAACCGCAAAGTCTCCGCTGTGTGCTTATTATGCATATTATGTGACACCCAGTACATAGGCATATGCAGAAAAACGTATATAGTAGGCTGCAGCATGCAGAGTTCAATGCCCCTGAATATTGCTTTGTACATGGGCGTTCATCGAGTACGTAAAATGCTTTTTAGCCAAATATTATTGAATATATATTGAATCGTTAGTTCAACACAAAATAATTGTAACTTGAAATGTTGACAATGTCAACTCCAGCACAGTGGCCTTCCCATTGGAACTCAACTCTGCCTCCAATTCTTCTCAAATCATCCCTGCCTAGAAATGTTGACAATGTCAACTCCAGCACAGTGGCCTTCCCATTGGAATTCAACTCTGCCTCCAATTCTTCTCGTCCCAATACAAATTAAAGATGGCAACTTGAGTCTGTTCTAACACCAACATGAGCTGAGATTTATTTTGAGAACTGGAAATATAAGATTTTTGGAAGACAACATATAATTGCATGCTTCTTACGAGCCTCTGCAAGACAGGCCCTAGAATAACAAGCAGAGAAAAATCTCCTAAAAATATCCCAATAAGCTCCCAAAATACCCTAAACATGTCCCACCTCAGTATTGTTTGGGACATCCTGAGGAAGTTACTTGTCTCATTTGGTATGTTTTAAGGATTTTTGTGGGACTTCTCCGGACTTCCCTAGGACATCCGAATCTCCCATAATCGGAACCCCTGGGATGTCCCTGGGACGTATGCATGTGTCTATGCCAGCACACTAGCTTTCATGTTTGCCAGACGCACAAAGTTGGCTGTGACATGGGGGCCTGCATTTGTCCTGTGGGGGCAGCCCATACGGGCCCCATGCGGGATTTGCAACACGTACCCAGAGAGGCCCCGCGGGGGCTGCTCAATTTTGCTGCGATAGGTCCCAATCTGTACCCGTGTGGGCAGCCCAAATAGGCTGCCCGCATTTAGCCCAGATAGCTGAATGTGGGCAGCATACTAGAATCACTAATGGGTCCTACGTTTGTAGATTTTAATTTTTTAAGTCGATTAATCTATCCAATACCTAAATTGTACCTTCGCGTGCTTTGAGGGGGCCAGTCCGTTTCGGGCTGGCCCACGTGCTGCCCTCATGAGTTGAATCTCGCATTTTCGGGGCTGCCCAAGTTTAATAATCATTAAATGTGAAACATTCAGCACTATTTCTTTAACTAATCGACACTCAGTAACATGAAAAATTTATTCTCAACACTACAATATTGAGGGCTGGCCCACATCACCCCCAAAATGTTGGTCTATGTATTTATTTCGGTAGAGTGTGTAGACTAAAAATGGCGGAGGAAAAATGTGGAGGTAGTTTAGTACATACTCTTAAAGCGGAACAGTTACTGCTGCATATTTTCTACCAATACTGCATAATTTCCATAGTGTTTAGAGTAAAAATAGTCTGTATTCATGGCATGGATATGCTTAGGACAGTTATGTGAAACCTCCAGAAGAGGAAGTTAGCGGCCCCAGTATAACATGAATTACATATATAAAATGGCGCCTTAAAGATAGGGTGAAGACGTTTCAGAGCGGTGACCCCGCCTACGGCCAATTTGGGGCCCACTGCGGCCTTTACTGGGCAGCCCCAATTGGGCTGATCATATTTTTACCGCATGGAATACGAACATATGTTGCATTTGCCTGCAAGTACCCCAAGAAATACCCGTGTGAATAGCGTGGGGACTATCCCGCTTTTCAGCCCGGCCGCAAAACATGCGGAACCTATTCGAATTTTTAGTGGGCAGCCCCATTCGGGCTAGCCCGTCTTCTATTTGCTTTGGGCCCACATTTGCCTCGGATCTGCTCTAAAGTGCCCAGCAAGAGACCGATGCGGGCAGAAGCGGGAAGGAACCCCGTTTCCTTCCCCGCTACAGGGCATACGGAAATTATCTAGGTTTTTGCTGGACAGCCCCATTTGGGGCAGCCCAGGAATATTCTGCAAGAGGCCCATATTTACGTCTGACCTTCACTCGAATACCCCTCAAGGGTCCCACGTAGGCAATGGGCTGGCATACCCGTATTTAGCCCCGCCGTGGCCCATGCGGGACCTACTGGGCTTTTGAGCGGGCAGCCCCAATTAGGTTAGCCCAGGCTTTTTCTACACAAAGCCCAAATTTTCTTTGCTCCGGCCCTAAAATTTCCCAAGCCGCACCCTTCATGGCCAGATATGGGGATATGTACTCATCCCTTTCCACGCCTATATGATGCACAGATGAAAAATGCAGGGGCAAGACCAATTTGGGCTTGCCCGCTTTATCCCTAAGGGGGCCCTTATAGGTGTTACTGTGTTTGCCCAAGCCCAACTTGTCAATATGGACCCCAGGTGGGCCATGCAATGTGTGCTACTCGGGTGGTTTTATCCAGCCAGATATATGGCATACGTGTGTTGAAGCAGTCCACAATTTCGACTTGAGTTCAACACTTAATAGTTAACTTTTATAATGGCCCTCTAGATGGTCGCCGCTTTGACATTCAAGTTCAACTTGTAGGGCTCGTGGCGCGCCGCGCTTTCGAAGGCCGCGCCACTTCCCAATGCTCCCTGCGCGGTGCCCGTTTCCCTCTCCCCGCTCGCTCGGGGATAACCGGTCCCGCGCGAGGGGGCTATAAAAGAAGGCACGCGCCACCGTCTTGCCCTCTCTTGGTCTCTGGCTCCTTGGTCCCTGGCGCTTCGTTCCGGCGCTCTCAACGACCCGCAGCCACCCGGACGACGACACCGACTTCGACGATCCCCGATCCCTGTGAGATTAAAGATGTTTGTCATACGCCCCACGTTGGGCGCCAGTTGTGGGCGATTCCTCTGCCCGAGGCATGCGCACGACAAAACTCAGGAACCGGTAGTCAGCGCCGAAGGCTCGTAGAAACTTTACTCCCGTTTTCGGATTGTTTCACAGAGAAACCAGGCAGGACCGACTTGCTTCAGCACGAGATCGAAACGGGTGATGCGCGCCCTTTCAGATGTAACCCGCGGCCGTTAAGCGCGCATAAGAGACAGCTTCTCGACAGCGCCCTTGACGAGATGATAGATACCGGCGCGGTGAGACCCTCGCAAAGTCCCTGGGCGTCCCCAGTGGTTCTAGCGCCAAAGAAAGATGGTTCGGTCAGGCTGTGTGTTGATTATCGAAAGCTCAACTCACTGACGCCTACGGTTGCGTACCCTTTCCAGTCGATCGAGGCTGTGATGTACGCGTTAGGGAACGCAAGGTTCTTCACAGTCCTGGATGCAAGCAGAGGGTACCTGCAGATTGAGGTGGCGGAAGGTGACATTCAGAAAACCGCATTCACCTGTCACCGCGGGCTCTTCGAATTTACTCGACTCCCGTTTGGTTTGTCTAATGCACCGAGCACGTACATGCGATTGATGGACATCGTGCTGGGCGATGCAAGGTTCAACTACGCGATGGCGTACCTCGACGACGTCGTGATATTCTCACAGTCGTTCGAAGAGCATCTCATTCACTTGAATTCCGTTCTTGAAAGAATGAGACGTGCGGGTATACCGATCAACCCAAAGAAAGTGCAGTTGGCATCGAAGAGAGTGAACCTCTTGGGATTTGTGGTTGATGATGGCACTTTGAGACCGAACGATGACAAACTGCAGGCAATTCTGAACTACCCCTGCCCGACGGACGTGAAAAGCTTGCAGAGGTTTTTGGGAATGGTTGCCTTCTACAGACAATTCATCCCTAGTTGTTCAGAGCTCGCTAGGCCGTTGAACCAGCTGTTGCGAAAAGGCTCGAAGTGGGTCTGGGGCAAGGAACAGAACGACGCTTTTGTTGCCTTGGCTCGCGCGATAGCGAACACCGCTAGTTTGCGCCTCCCCGACCTGAACAAGCCGTTTGTCTTGCAGACAGACGGTAGTGATGCCGGTGTAGGAGCTGTTTTGTTGCAGGAACACGAGGGCAAGCTGCGCCCTGTCGCGTTCGCTAGCCGCACGCTCACATCGGCGGAGCGGAATTACTCCGTGACCGAAAAGGAATGCCTGGCGATAATGTTCGCATTGTCAAAGTTCGACATGTACCTAGACGGAGCGGTTTTCACCGTGCAGACAGATCACCAGGCACTTTCGTGGTTAAAGAGGCTGAAAAACCCCGCAGGCAGACTCGCGAGATGGGCGCTGACGTTGCAACGTTACGCGTACGCCATTGAGTACCGCCGGGGCAGCATGAATAAGGTGGCCGATGCGTTATCGCGCGCACCGTTGAAGGCTGGCAGAAGCGCAGAAGAGGCGCAGACCAGCTTTGCTGAAAGCGGCGTCGCCGCTAGTGGAGAGGAGGAGGAGAGGGCGGACGCGAGTGTCGCGCCCTGCGTAGTTAAGGAGAGAAAGGAGGCGGACAGAGTTGCCGCGCGGTGCTGCGAGAGAGAGAAGGCGCAGCAGCTGGTGGCGGCGACTACTCGCCTGCCAAAAAGCGAGGCAGAGAGAAATCTGTCATGGGGAGTAGCGGTCAGTAGGGAAGAGCTAATTGAGGCCCAGAAAGCAGACGGTCTATGCCAGCGGGTGCTGACAGAGCTTGCGAGTAGTGCAGCTTGCACCGGGAACGCTGAGGGCAAGTACGACGCGTATCTGCTGGGCGATGACGGCTTACTGCTCCGCTACATCCCCCAACTTGACGAGGAAGAGGCGATTGCATCCCCCTTCCGAGTCGTGGTCCCGAGGAAGTTGCGGAAACGATTCCTCCAGTACTTCCATGACTCAGCGCTGGCAGGCCATGGCAGCGGCAGTAAGACTTACGATAAGTTATGCCGTATCGCGACCTGGCCAGGTATGAGAAAGGATGTGCTGGGTTACGCCCGTACATGTCCTGTTTGCCAGGTAGCCAAGCCTCGGGCGGGGAAACCCGCTGGCATGATGAAGCCGGTAGTTAGCAACTATCCGTGGCAAGTGGTCGCGTGCGATATCATGGGACCCCTCCCTCGCTCCGCGCGCGGACACCAATATATCCTGGTAATAACGGACCACTATTCCAAGTGGGTTGAGGTTTTCCCCCTTAGGAAGCTTGTGTCAGAACGGATTTGGGAGAAACTGTTGGAGACATTCACTCGTTTCGGTTTCCCTTCCGACCTGATTACAGACAATGCCTCGTATTTCACAAGCAAAGTCTTTGTTGATTCCTGTCGGGCGCTTCAAATCCGCCACAGGAAAACGAGTCCCTACCACGCTCAGAGCAACATAACCGAGAGAGTGAATCGGAATGTTAAGAGTATGCTGGTCGCGACGACCGAGCAGCACAGAGATTGGGACGCACGGCTGTCCGAACTGGCTTTCGCCACTAGAACAACCGTGAACAGGTCGGTGGGTATGACACCTGCTTACTTGAATTTTGGGAAAGAGATCGCTTTTCCGCTAGAGAGCGCCCTACTTGACACGGCGGGGCCCGCGCCCCCTCCGCTTACACAGTACGCGGCAAAGCTCCGCGAGCGCCTTGAGGCAGCGCAGCGCGCGGCTCGTGAAAACCTCGATGTCGCGCGCATGGAGCAAGCGGATCAGTAACACAAAGGTCGTCGTCACGTCGTTTTCAACACGGGCGACTTGGTACTGAAAAGAACGCACCCGCTTAGTAACGCAGCGCGTGGTTTCGCCGCGTCGCTAGCGCACAAGTGGGTTGGACCGTTCGAAGTTACGGCACGGACTACGCCACTCACCTACCAGCTGCGGGTGTTGGCGAGCGGTGAAACCGCTGGTCCGGTGCACGTCGCAGACTTGAAAGCTTACCACCTTCGCAAGGACGATAACTGCGAAGCGGGGGAAGCTCAAAGCGATGCAGCGATCTCCCCAAAAGTAAGGCGTACAGGTAGCAACCCGGTTCGCAACCGACGCTATAATCTGAGGCCAAGGTAGTGCACTACTTTGTCTAACGTCTTTGCTTCTTTCAGAATGCATTCTGATAAGATTTTGCAGCAGCCAGATGAACCACCGTCGCTGGGGCGGGAAACCGCAGCCAGCGCATGGTTCCAGGAGGGGCCACTTAAACAGGGGGTACCCCCCTAGTTTGTAGTGGTTTGTGGCCCATTATTGTGACCAGCGCGGCCATGCTGGCCGTCTTCAACGAGTCTGGAGTGGAGCTCGCTGCCCAGGCCTGGAGTACGGGCCTCAGGAATCCAGGCGTGCCCGGGGCGAAAACGCCTGCTGCAATGTGCGTCCAGCATGGCGCCACGTGGAAAGGGGTCAGCAATGTGGACTAGCAGCTCAGGGCCGCTTCCAGGCGTATCCCGGACCGAGCCAAGCTGTGCTATGACCCCGAGGATGTGGCCGCTGCCGGAGAGGGACCAGCCGGAACAGTCCCGCCATGCCTGCTGCTTCTCCCGTCCCACGGACCAGCTGAGATGGCATCCCGCCAGAGCCAGGCGACAAGCCTTCATATTTTATGCCGACCCAGGCTCGAACATGAACATGGACCGGCTGTTGGCGGAGCCCGGGTCGGACGCTGAGGGGAGGGAAGATGTAGGGCTCGTGGCGCGCCGCGCTTTCGAAGGCCGCGCCACTTCCCAATGCTCCCTGCGCGGTGCCCGTTTCCCTCTCCCCGCTCGCTCGGGGATAACCGGTCCCGCGCGAGGGGGCTATAAAAGAAGGCACGCGCCACCGTCTTGCCCTCTCTTGGTCTCTGGCTCCTTGGTCCCTGGCGCTTCGTTCCGGCGCTCTCAACGACCCGCAGCCACCCGGACGACACCGACTTCGACGATCCCCGATCCCTGTGAGATTAAAGATGTTTATCATACGGCCCACTGTGTGTTTTGTCGTGCGCATGCCTCGGGCAGAGGAATCGCCCACAAACTCTGCCTCAATTTTCTGCCCACACCAGCCCTGCTTGTTCCGAACACAAATTAAAGATGGCATGTTGAGTATGCTTAGAACACAACACGAGCTCTGAATTATTTGTGTAAGAGAGAACAGCAAACAATGCATTTTGGAGGACATCACAATTGCATGCTTCTGCAAGACAGGGCCTAGAATAAAAATGTGCCGAGGACAGCCTCCTAAACAATGTCCCGATTAGCGCTCAACACACCCAAACGTATCTTCGTGTTTCAGTTAGCATGTTTTGGGGATTATCCTATAATCGGAATCCCCGGGATGTCCCTGGAACGCCTGTGCATTGTCTGGGCACATACGCATACATAACAGCTAGCAACTTTCAGTGAGCTTACATATATCCCACATGAGGCTCTCATTTCAGAGCCAGTGACCCTCACAAGTAGTTATTTCGATCATCTTGAGGCTTCCGACTGCAAAAAGGAAGGTGACATGCTCGTGTTTGATATTTTTATTTAAAAAGCTTTGCCGTCCCGCATTTGTGCAAACATTAAACATATGCATTCACTAAAGCATACATGCTACTTGGGCAACTTCGTACCAACCACTGCTCTACTTTGGGCCATGTTTGGCTGCCGAGCATGGGATCGATTAATTCCCTACTATTTGCCGATAGTTGGCTGAAAGTCTGCATGGTGAACCGGCATTACTAACCGGAGCCTAACGTTTTGGCCAAGCGTACCGGCTGCTGTGCTCTGCCCAGTCGTTTGCCGACCGTCGGCTATTGACAATTTGGAGGCAGAGTTGAATTTCAACGGGGAAACCACTATGCTGGAGGTGAGCATTCTACAAATTTCTAGTTATAATTATTTTGTGTTTAACTAATGATTCAAAACATATATAATATTTACCTAAAAAACATTTTACTTGATAAACGCCCGCGTGCAAAGCAATATTCGCGGGCGTTGAACACTGCATGCTGCAACCTGTACTATACACGTTTTCTGCATGTGCCTATATATTGGGTGTCGCATACTGTGCATAATAACCACACCGCGAAAACCTTGCGGTTCTTGAGAAATTACACACACAGAACTTACACACATATTTACACTGTGCAAAGAACAGAGGAGTCACAATTTTGAGATCCCCACACTTCTCAAGCACTTCAATATACCCTCTACACCAAAGGTGTCTGATATGTGCAAGCTATACACTGCATATATGCAAAGCTATATAAAATTATCTCTTGGATAGTTATATATTTTATTAGCAGTACAGTTAAGCAACCAGTTGCATCTTACCTGTACTCATCTATGGCGCTGAAACGTGGAGGCTAACCAAGAGAGTTCTACTTAAGTTGAGGACAACCCAGAGGGCTATGCAACGAAAAGTGGTAGGGGTAACATTAAGAGATAGGAAGCGTGCAGAGTGGGTTAGAGAAATAACTCAAGTTATCTAGTGGAAATTAAGTAGAAGAAATGGACATGGGCAGGACATGTAGTGCGAAGAGAGGATAACCGAGTCGCTTAGGGTAACAAACTGGATTCCAAGGGAAGGAAAGCATAGCAGGGGGCGGCAGAAAGTTAGGTGGGCGGATGAGATTAAGAAGTTTGCAGGGGTCAAGTGGATGCAGCTAGCACAGAACCGGGTTAAGTGGAGAAATATGGGAGAGGCCTTCGCCCTGCAGTGGGCATAGGCAGGCTGATGATGATGACAGTTAACCAAGGTCACATGTCACATTCTGTTAACTGAGCCTCTTCATTGTTTTGTCGACAATAAAAATAAAACCATATCAGAGCTGATTTGTGTTCTTCGGAGAGGTTGGGCGCCTCGTGCTAGTTGGGCGCCACTTTTACCTGTTGCAATTGGCATATTCCCTTTTTGCGACTACTGTGCCGGAGTTCCCGGGTTCGAACCCGACCGCGGCGGCTGCGTTTCGATGGAGGCGAAACGAAATGGCGTCCGTGTGCTGTGCGATGTCAGCGCACGTTAAAGATCCCCAGGTGGTCGAAATTACTCCGTAGCCCTCCACTACGGCTCCTCTTTCTCTCTTTCCACTTTACTCCCACCTTCCTCCCTTCCCTTACGGCGCGGTTCAGGTGTCCACAGAGCAAGTGTGACAGATACTGCGCCTTTCCCTTCCTGCGAACCAACCAACCTTTTTGCGAACACGATTCCCATTGAACCTTACCTCTCATGTCATGGTAAGCTGCATGTAATGCAGCATATTTCATGACTGCCTTTTATATATTTTCCAAAGGAACCAATTCCCATGAATCAGCTAATGCAGTTATGAGCTTACATTCGCTGTTCATATGCTCTGAAAAACCACGATGAACAATCAGTTGCAACCCCCTCACATAGCCTCTTGGAAAAGCGCAACTGAAATTTAGTTAGCAACTGTTGAGTGTCGTAGCAGGGATGGCGCTAATTTCTTGTTATAGTGATGCCTTTTGTTTTTGACATTTCAGGCGAATTTGTGCAACAGGGTGCACGATCCCTTACAACTGCCGTGGAATGTGTTTAGCATGGTGACAAGTAAATGGGACGTCCCACGGAGATCCTTCTTTGGAGGTTCGAACATAGCCCAGAAGGGAGCTAGCAGGGACGTCCTGTGGATTACCCTATTGGGATGTGGGAGGTAGGGATTTAAATGGGACGTCCCTGGGAGTTGGTGTGTTGTCTGGGAGTAGATTCCGCTGTGTGTTTAGTGTGCATAGTATGCAATACCCAGTATTAGGTATATGCAAAAAACTTGTATGTACAGGCTGCAGCATGCAGTGCTCAAACCCCCAAATATTGATTTGCACATGGGCATCATTGAGTATGTAAAATGTTTTTTAGCTAAATATTATTATATATGTTTTGAACCATAGTTCAGCCCAAAAAGATTATAACTGGAAAAGTTTAGAATGGTCAACTACAGCATAGTGGCCTTTCCCATCGAAATTCAACTCTGCCTCTAATTCTTACCAAATCATCCCTGCCCTAATTGTCCCAATACAAATTAAAGATGGCAACTTGAGTCTGCTCATAACACCAACATGAGCTGAGATTTTGAGAACTGGAAACAAATGATTTTTCAGACAACATAATTGCATGCTTCTTACGAGGCCTCTGCAAGACAGGGCTAGAATAACAAGCAGAAGAAAATCCCCTAAACAATGCCTCAATAAGCTCCTAAAATACCCCAAACATGTCCCACCTCAGTGTTGTTTGGGACATCCTGAGGAAGTCACTTCTTTCATTTGGGATGTTTTGGGGATTTTTGTGGGGCTTTTCCGGACTTCCATAGGGCATCCGAATCTCCCATAATCGGAATCCCTGGGACATGTGTGTTGTCTTGGGTTAAAGCAAACATGCAAAGCTTTTCACCTGTTCTTTTTGCTGAGCGCTTCGGTTACTGCATCTCATTAAAGGGCCCATTATTAGCTATTTACTAAAACTAGAAAACGCACATGACCAATTTAGTTATCACTCCTCTCTGCACGCAGAAAATTTGCAGCTAGCTTCATTAGCAGCTAACATATAGGCCACTGAAAATTATGCTCCTCTCGTAAATAAATTATGACACAATACTTGGCGTGATAACAAACTCAACTTGAAAATTTGTCTGCTCCAAAACAATACACATTGCAGTTAACCTGCCGTGAAAATGTTTGCATTTTTTAGAATGTGGAAATTTGATTACGCGCAGGTTTATGAACAATGCAGCTATGTTCACCTAGTCAGCTAATTGAATGTTGTCTTACCTGGGATTTGCAGGCAGAGTAGCCTGCACATAAATTTAATGCATCTGCATAATTTGTACACTGCATGCTCATCTATACTCTCACCTTCTACTATGTCACATGCAAGTCGGTTACTAAGGGCTAATAGGAAAACATTTCCAATTATTGAAAACTGCATGCCATATGGTGGTCAACTTATGAGATAAGCACAAATTTATGCTAGCTTATGGAACACCAAAACTGTACTGGAAGAAAAATTCTGGGACTTAATGCTCAGAGTATATTTGATTGCTTTATAGTTATGAGTTGAACAAGACATTAAAAAGTTTCATGTTTGTTAATTTGACATTAAACTAAAGCAATTCCACAAGAGATCAAATTGCCTATTTCAGATTTTTTATTTTCTTGATTACATACTATACACACATGCTCAGTTGGCCAATATATACTGGTTAGTTGTGTAAGAATGGTTAAATTTTGGAAGAAAAAAATTATGAACAGCATCTTGGCAGAGGAAGCTTTTCTGTGCACAGCGCTATTTCCTATAATCTACAAATCCAGATAAACATGCCATGAATATATTTTGCGACGGTCATAGCTGCAGAAATTTCAAAAGCACCTGGTATCCATGGGGGTATACAGATCAAATCAGTCGACCATAAACCATGACTGCTCATTGGAGGGTCAAATTCTAAAGTTAAAGCTCAGCTACTTTGGTCATCTGATGAGAAGAGAGGAGTCGCTGGAGCAAGATTTGATGTTGGGAAAGGTTGAGGGTCACCGGAGAAGGGGTAGGCAGCGCATGCGACGGTATCCTCGAGGTGCTGCAGATGAAGTTATGTGATGTTAGGAAGATAGTGAGAAATCGAGAAGCGTGGCGTGATATGGTCCATAGGGTCACGAAGAGTCAGACACGACTGAACTGAGCCAATGGGGCTGCTTTCATTTTTGTTTTCTGCGAGGCTATACAGCATACTTTTAAACATTGCAGAACTGATAAGCAATCAGGTGCAAAAAAGTTGTCATATATAAAACCCCCCAAAAACATCCTAAACATGACACATAACGTAGTAGTCACTTTCAAAAATCAAAGCCCCATCCCAAAATTCCAGGTCGCAGTCTCTAGGAGGGAGTGAAAAATCATACAGAACATTGTCGTGACGCTGGGACTGTCGACCCGGCCTTCACTTGGTAACGTGCAGAGACTCCGGGTTGATGGATTGAATCTTCGAAGTTGGTAAAATATATACAAGCAGGTTTAATGGCACTTTGAGAAAACTTATTTACATGAAAAAGAAGGGTATATCAACAAAATGGCAAGCGTTAAGAGTTCAAAGCGAGAAGCATCTGGATGAGCCGTTTACTCAGGGCTCAGAGCGTCATTTCGTGCTCTGCAATGTCCTTAAAACCCCCTATGTCCAGCCCCTCTCTGAAGATGCTGACCAACCAGTTCCAGGGCACGCCCCTCAGATATCGGCATCCAG